>NC_140460.1:9857242-10532242 GCF_963576455.1 Neolamprologus multifasciatus
GACATGTCATGTTTATTGTGTTCATTTTTAAGCTATTTAAAATGATAGTGATAAATGGTGTTACCATACTAATTGTTTTCTTCACTGCCACAGATTTAAGTTAAGCTAATGGGGGGGGGGGGGGGGGGGGTGTCTCAAACTCCAGGCCTCAAGAGCCGGTGTCCTTCAGGTTTTAGATATCACCCTGTTTCAACACACCTGAATCAAATTATTTGTTCATTACCGGGCTTCTGGAGAACTTCAAGATGTGTTGAGGAGGTCATTTAGCCATTTAAATCAGCTGTGTTGGATCAAGGACGTCTAAAACCTGCAGGACACCGGCCCTCAAGGCCTGGAGTTTGACACCTGTGAGCTAATTATTTGCTTAGCTAAAAAAAATTGACTGTAATACCACAATTATCACTTAATTAATCAATAATTGGTTAAAAAGTATAAAAGCAACAAGGACTTTAAAAAAAAAGCTAAAATTCAGAGTCTGCTACTTCTAATCTAGTGCTAAGAGAAGCTAAACCCTGTGCTAATATGCTTAGCATAGCTATAGAGCTGTCCCTTTATTAATAAAGGTGTGGTGAAAAACTAAAGGACTGCAAAATGTGTTTTTTTGTTTTTTTTAAGGAAACAAAGCCAGGCTAGCATTTGTCAAATTTTGGCTAGCCTTTTTGCTAAATTAAGCTAAAATGAGGTTTGGTTCATATTTTAGCCAGGTAGATAGATAGGGTACTGTTTGGTTTCCTTAAGTCTAGACATAATATCTTAAAACCAGAGCGTAGAAGGTGTTATTACTTGATTCAGTATTACATCCTTGATTCAACTGTAGCTCAAGCGAGTGTTTACAAAAACAGACAGACATTTTCTTTCAATTATATTTTATCTTTTTTTTCTTTATTATTCCAGATAATCCTAATCCGCTGTGCTTCCCAGGAAGCATTGTACCTTGAAACAAAAGAGAAAAAGACAAACAGATTACACCGTGCTGATCTCTTGCATACTTTTCTTCTAGTTTTAGTCTATTTACCCATAATTTTCTACTATACATGATCTTGATCAGGGTGTAAAATAACCACATGCTTAAGATAGCCCTGGCTAGATTATATTTCTGTCACTGCAGGCAGCATGAAAGCTGAGATGTATGACATTGTTGGAGATAGATAACTGTGTCACAAATTCAGGGCATTGGTCGTAGCATGTTTCAGCTGGTTTCAGTTGTTCACAATGCAAAAGTCTTTTTTAAACTTGCCATCTTTTTCAGGTGACCGAGGTGTGTGGAGCAAAGCGTCTGGGTTACTTTGGTACATCTCAGTTCTACGTGGCTCTGAAGCTGCTCGCAGCTGCCCAGTCTGGTCTACCCATCCGCCTGGAGAGCGTAACCGCCAGTAAGTCTGCTGCTCAGAGAGGAGGCGTCTTATGAGAGGAAAAGGGGATCAGAAGATTATCTTAACATGGCAGGATTTGGCCTAATCTGGCTGAAAGGGGAGTCGCATGGAAAGGGCTAAGTGGGTTTGCCCTTATTACAAGGAGCACACAATCATTTACACCCTGCCCAAATAGGAAACCCTAATGTGTGTGGTTTTTTTTCTTCATAAAATCACATAGCTTCATGGATTATTAGAAGGAATATGTTTATCGGTTCATATTCATTTTTGTATGTAGTAGTAGCTCTCCTCAGCAGAATAAAGCCTGTAAAGAAGTTCATCCTGATTAATTCCCTTGTACTAATTATAGTTGTATCAAAGGTCATTGTGCTAGGCCTAAATCATGAGACAAATTTAAAAACACTTATACTGTCTATCCACTTAAGCATTTGAGTTGGTGTCAAAATAAATAATATATAATTTCTATCAATGATTTTTGTGCTGTCGCTCCAGATCTACCTCTACCTAGATTTGTTGGTTTGAAGAATGAACCAGAGATGCGATACTCGACTGTCCCTTCCTGCATAGACGCTCAGGGTGCACAGTGTGGCTCTGCACCCGGTTCTCTTATCTGGACTCCAGCAGACAGGAACACCTTCAGACATCTGGAGGCCAGCACAGACAAGAAGGTAAGCCTGTGTGCGCTGCCATCTGCTACTTTTGGCCTGTATGCATGCGTCAAAGTTATTATAGCTTAGTGCAGCTATGCAGTATGGCCAAGAAGTATGCAAATACATTCCAGTCAGCTCTAATCATCGGAGCAGTTGATGAGAGATTAGAGAAGAATGACAAGCCTCTTTCAGTCATTCCAGTTTGTCCTTAATCAGAATTACTAGAACTGGATGACCGGAGACCTCCCTGACCACAAATTGCAATAACTTAGTTATGCCAGCAGGGTCAAACTTTTGCATCAGTGTCATGGATTTGTTGTGTTTTTTGCATTTCAGCAACGGGTGCTTGCAGAACAGTCATAACTGAGAAGAAGTGAATGGAGCTAAATTGCAAAAATATGTATTAACCTAGTTTTTAAAGACAAAAGCCAACATTGTATTTATATTTTTTCAAATATAGGATGGATAACATGAACAAATTGAAATAAAATTACTAGCGCATGTTATTTGGTTGGTTAAGGCTTCATAATATAATGTTCCTGCTTAATGGCAGATGATAGCTAAACTTTAGGTGCATATGGTTGGTGGTTAGTTTAACTATTCATTTCATGAGTAAAATAAAAATATGGGGTTCCATAAAATACCTTGTGATGCTGTCATATCCCCAATACTCCCAGAAAGGTGATTTATTACAATCACAACCTATAAAAATTAGTGCTGTCAGCATTAATCTCGTTAAAGCCTAATAGGCCTAATAAAACCGGGCCTATTAAATAATAAAACGTTAAACATTAAAGCCATAACCGCATTAATGAGGCAAATCTCCGTTAGCAAGTTAGCGCAGATCGTTGTTTGGTACCGGGCCGCGAGAGATGAGGCTCGGGTGTGAAATTTATGGTTTTCAGGGTTCTTGTCGTTACCTCAGTTTCCCTGGGTCTTTTCCCATGTTGTAGTTGTGTGTCTTATTTTGAAAGAAATATGTATGTGCTACCATAGCGACCAGAGAGCTTTAAGGAGCAGAAAGGAGGATGGTACTCTCAATGTTGTTGGCACATTTCAGGAGGACGCTGCTAATAAAGTTACTCAATTACACAGTAAATCTGCATTTATTATTATATTTACAAAATACCAAAGTTTTTGTCTTGGTTGTGTCATTTTATTTTGTTGTATTTATCCACAACACCTTAAAGGCCGGTCCGTGAAAATATTGTCTGACGTTAAACCGGTCCGTGGCACAAAAAAGTTTGGGGACCGCTGTTCTAGACGACCTTGCAAGGGCCCCCTATGAACCCAGCAGTGTAGAAAGTGGAAATTCTATAAAGAACTTTATTATCATTGGTGCTCTGGTGGACTACAAAGATGGAATGCAAACATGTCATACTCTGAAAAACTAGCCCACTGGAGGGTGAACTAAGTGTTGTGACGGTAGGCGATAAGAACTTAGCTGCTAGCTTATGTAGTTATGTGTAAGAAAGCTCCTTTAGTTAGCCAAGGGATTTGCGAACATAATATTTTTACTTATATCTTTTCATTCTGCTACAGCACAAGTTGCATATTTTAAAAAATGGTTTGAAGAAATATAACAGCCTAAAACTGACATCTGGATTAAGACTTATCAGTGATTCATGGTGTCCCTGTTCTTCTTACTGATGCCACACATCTTATGGTCTGTGTAAGCTGTTTTTGATTTAGACCTCTGCATTAAATCTATGCTGTAGGTACGTCACAACTGCAAATGTGCTATAACTTATTGTTGACAACGTGTTGACGCAGCCCAAAATGGCTGTAATGGTACCGTTCTTCCCTCCTACCCAGGAGAAACTCCACCATCAACCAATTTTTTGGGGCGCCAAAACTGCAGAGCACACTGTGGACAAATATAAATACTAGCAACAGCATCGGCCACTTAGGTAGGCAGAATCTTAGGCTGTATAAAGCACAGTTGAGTCACCTAGAGAAATGTTCACGTGCTACATGCTGGTTTGTTTGTGTGAAATAACAAATACTTCCTCCACGGTTTGAGAGAGATAAAATTAATATTGATCACAACTAAGTTCAGGTTACTTGTTTGTCCTGTCTGCAACAGTATCTGTTTCTCATGTGGGCTCTTTGGACAATTAATTACCCACCCCTTATTTATACTGTCCCTGTATTTAAAGGAACCTTGGTCGCCACCACGATCCCCGTGTAGCTCACCACCTCGCTCGCCACTGACATATCGCAGTTACCCATACACAAAGCAGAGAAATGGAGTTGACCCGCAAATCGGTGAGATCCTTTTCACTCCTATTAAAGCTGGAAATCAGAATTTTTAAAACCCTTTTTTCCCTTTTAAGTTAAGTTCTACCACCATCTGTGCAGTTGTAGAGTTCTCCAGATTCTTCACGTGCCATAAACTGTCTGATTTAGCATGTTTGGAGCTTGCTTGTACATTTGTAATTAACATACAAGTCGGACTGAGAAATGAAAACGATGAGGTTTTCCCGAGTTTCTGACACCTGTTCATTCCTCGAAACTTTCGGTTTCTTTCTTCTCACGGTTCCTTTTGATCTGTAAATCTTTCATTCTCTCAGATCACATTTTCCAGGAGTGTAATCAGCAGGAAATCATTGCATGTCAGTCTCAGGTTTCTCCTCCGTCAAAGCTGTGTTTTTCTCTTCTATCCTTCAGCCTATGAAAGCAAACATTCCTCGCGGCCGATCGTTCAGCTGGAGCAGCACTCCTCACCAAGCAAATACGGGACCAAACCCACTGTGGAGCATCCAGCTATGGCTCAGGTACTGATGTTTTTCTCTTTAAAGATTTACAAATATGTTTTATTAAGTCTGTATTATGCCACTTTGATTTTCTGTATGTGCTCAGGCTTCCTCAGTAGAAAGGCTCGAGCAGCAGGGTGTTTCAGATTATACTGAGGATGACCCCTGGAGGATCACAGAAGAACAGCTGGAGTATTACACTAATCAATTCAAGAGCCTGCAGCCTGACCTGGGGGCTCTCATCCTGGGTATGGACACCCCACCTGCACCTCAAATGCATTCATCTACCAATTCATCATCCATTTAAAAAAAACAAAACAAAAAACAACATCTTGCTATAAAAGTATTCCACTGTTTTTTGCACTTTGTTATTTCAAGGAGCTGTAGCAAAAAATTTCTTCACAAAATCCAAGCTCCCAATTCCAGAGCTGTCCCACATTTGGTAAGTGCTGCTGACTCATGATGGTGTTGTCTGTGTCCTTGTTCTGCTCTGGGGTCAGTTTGGTGTTTTTCAGCCAAGAGCCTCAGCATGCCCTCTGAGGCAGACAGAGGCCTTTAAAGTGCAGACCAGTGCTACACTTCTCCTCCTCAAAGGGAAAAGGTTTCGCCTCAGGAACATTCTTTAACTCTTTATTTAATGAAATAAAGGGGGAAGATGAGATTACATTCGTTTGAACTGGAAAACTGGTTTAATTTCCTCTTATTTGAAATTACAACTTTTTTTAAAAGTATTGTTTTTTTGTTTTTTTTTGGCACAGTTAGATTAAAAAAATGAAGCTCCAGTTTATGGACATCAAACTATAACCCACTGGTGAAGACAGTAGTCTTCTTAATGGCTCGTTAAATTGAGTAAGGCTCAGTTTAGGCAGTCTCAAAATTAGTCTTATATCCTTGGAACTATGATTATTTACCTTCATGTAATTATACTCACTGCTAGATGGGAAGAATGAAGCTGTAAGCAGATAAACATTAACATAAAATGCCATATAACAGCAGTTGGTGGTCAAATTATATTATTGGCACCAAAATATTTACTCATGGTATTGTAGTTTATGTCAATTTAATAATAATAAATTAATACAAGTATATACAATCTACAGTATTTCTAGTCAACACGCTAAGTTACCTTATCTTGGCTGCTGGGATGAAACAGAGATCAGCAAACATAAATGTCAAATTAGCTTATTTACGTAACTAGTCTGTGACTGAGTAAGAAAACCTTCAACAAAAAGACATGAGGCTATTACTCCGTTTTTTAAAGTTGGATATTTGGGGATTTTTTTTCCCTTTTTTTGCTGAGTTACTGTTATGCTTTTGTTAGTTAACTAACATTAGTAACATTAAGAAAGAAAAATATGCCGATATAGCTAGCAGCAAGTTAGCTTAGCTTTAGCTTATAATGCTAGAAGCAGGCTCTCAGAATAACTCTCAAGCTTTGCTAACTGCCTGCAAGCAGAGGTTGGCGTCAGTGTCAAACTCTTTCTGTAATGTTGACAGAAGAGTATTTGCTTATATCTTCACAGTTTATGTTATTATACAGTATGTCATGGCTTAGCTTTCACTTGTAATAAATTTTGAATAAGACAAAATCTATACAGAATGCCTGCTAACCGCTAATGCAGTATCATGTTTAAAAGGCCAACTAAACATTGTGGCAACACTTCATTTTACTGGTGTATAATTTCAGATTAATGTCCCTGTAATTATAATAGTTTCCTGGAAAGAACTTGGTAATATGTCACAAATTTATGAAACTGGAGACTGTAATTTATATACTTCTGCTCAACTGATTCTAACATATTACTGGTTTAAGTAGTCTTTGTGGTCCGTGCATTGCATGCCTGCTACTAAATTAATCTTTATCTGTTTTTAAATAAAGATTCAGTTTCAAAGAAAGCTATATTTTCCAAGAATTTTGAACAGATTATCAAGTGCTTTCCACAAAACTTAAATGCAAAGTGTTAACAGAATAGTTTCATGCAGCTTTATGTGTTATTATTGTTTCACAGCTCCATTCTCAGGTTTTGCATATTCTTTGTGTGTCATCTCTTTTAAAGGGAGCTGAGTGATGTGGATAGAGATGGGGCTCTCACGTTTTCTGAGTTTTGCACAGCGTTCCACTTGATTGTGGCCCGAAAGAATGGTTACCCTCTGCCAGAGACGCTGCCTCCCAGCCTGCGGCCGGGGTTCATGCAGCATGAAGAGGACATACCGGACACTCATGAAGTACGACGGACACAAGTAGCAAAAACTAATTATTTGGGTTATGAATTTATTCAGACTTAGGCTCTTTATACCGTGCTTTCTCAACAGAGTGCAGGGCCTTTAATTGTCTTTGAGGATCCTGGACGGAGGCCGAATCAGATGGTAAAACAAAGCGTCAGTGGTTTGTTTAAAATGTTTATTTGTAGTTTCATCCTGTTGCCTGTAGGGGCCACTAGCAAGCTGAACACGAGACAGAACAACTAGGTTCAAGTACATTGCATACCAGGCAACAGGTTGAGCTTAGAGCATCTTTTACTTCCTGAAATGAACACTGAAACTAAATGAAACTATTTCAGTCTTTGCAGGTCCTGATTTTCTTTGCGCCATGTTTTTTTTAGGACCCGAGCATTATGCAGAGACTCCAGCCAAGCTTGATCTCAACGAAACAAGACTTGAAAGAAGAATCCAGTAAACAAGGTAATTATAAAGCTATTAGTTTGTTTGTTTTTTTCTGAGTAACAAAAAGTTATGCTTATTAAAATCACATGTAAAACAGATTCACTTTGAACTGGGTACTCTCCCAAAGGTATAACACTATAGTAACTGGGATAATGGTTCTCAAAAAATCCCATGGTGCTCTTTCAGTACTTCTTCTTTCCAAGCCATGTGCACAGAAATAAATCCACCATACAGTAAGTATGGTAATTTCCTTACACTAACAAACAAAAGGACAATACATGTCTGTTATCCCACTCATCCTCTAAGAGTAAACAAAGCAGAGAAAGAATGCTAACATATGTTATTTCTTAGTCCAAAAAAAGATCTCAGTTTATGCGATACTGAAATAAAGCGAATCTATTCAGTGAACTATAATTTCTTAAGTAGTGAGTAAATGCTGCTCTGATATGCTCTTGATGGACGGGTGTTTCAGAGTGGGCCCTTGGGGGCCAAGTGTGTATGAAGACATTATTAGTCTAAGCAGAGTTAAGGCAAAATTTCTTTATTGCTTATCAGAGTTTTTAAATGCGGGAGGAAAAAACACTTTTTTTTGTTGCATCGTCATTTCTGATCTTTCTTTTTTACTGTGTCTACAGATGTGAAGATGCTCGCGACATCTCAAGACAAAGAAACTTTTCAGCTCGGTGCTTTTCTTGAGCGGCCAGGTGAAACTAACCCTTCCCTTAGCATGGGGGAGATTTCTCTGTTCCTGTGTAAAAGTACATCATGTGTTGCAAGTTTCAGATGAGCTCGAGTTGGTGGGGTGCCACAAATACCTCAGTACTTTCTCTGAGTTGGGGATCTTTCCTCTTTTGTCTGCTTCGGTGAAAATGCTTGTTTGTTGTGATTTGGTTGCATTTTCTAAGCTCACGACTCTCTCCTGGCTAGATGTAAGATATATTTTTGGTGCAAGATAAAAATAAAAAGTAACCCTGGTGGTTATTATCTGCCTACAGATGATTGATTGAAAATTAGCACACTTATTAGTATTCATCTTTCTTACAGAACCGCCTCAAGATCTGGATCCACAGATGAAGACAAAAACTAGACCAAGGTGACAATGAACCCACTCCAACTAAAATGATTAAACTTGAGCTGCTCATTAACCATTATTACATTTTCTCATCCGTGTGACCTCCAGGTCCTACTCCAGCACTTCAATCGAAGACGCTATGAAGAAGGCCGAGGAGCCACCCACCCCTCCCCCTCGACCCCAGAAGACCCACTCCAGGGCCTCATCACTGGACCTCAATAAGCTCTTCCAGCAGGGCGCTCCAGGTATGACCTACTCCTCCCATCATATTATCCCTGTAATACGGAAGGTGAGAAGCACAAACAGCTGGGAGCAGCAGTGCTTTTTGCAACTGAGTTATTATGCGTCGTTTATGGCAGTTCTCCTTTTACGGGGAACAAAAGCAGAAATGGAGATGCGTGGTTTTCAGTATTCAGTCTGAAAGGTGAGAGACTCACAAGAGAGCCATTCAGTTTGTGGTTATAAATGTGCATGGTATATTTGAGTTTAAGGAGGGAAATCTGTATCCTGAGAGCAAAGCAGGGGTATGACATCATTGCAATGTAAGCTTTTCACTTGGGATTCCAGGAGTAAAAAGTGGATGGTTGCTGCCTCCTCCAGCCCTCCCTCCTAGACCGACAGCTTCGCAGGTAATTCCTGTTTGATTAAGATTTTGACGGTAGTACTGCATGCTAGTGAGCAAAGCAATACAACAACATCATTTTTTCTCAGATTAAAAGTGACAGAAATCTTCTTTCCTGTCAGGTTTCTCATTTTATCGGCGCTTCGGAGAAAACTGTCCAGAGTAAAGTGCAGCAGCCAAACTTTGCTGACTTCAGTCACTTCAGAGAAGAGGTGAGCATTAAACCTGAACCTCTGCCTTGTTTCAGTGGGAATTTGCAAATGTAGCAAACAGCAACACAAAATGCAGTTACAAAAAGAAATGTCAGCATTTTCCACTTCACAACTTTCCATCGCAGATATATAAAAGTGTCGTCAAAGACGTGCTTGGGAAAAGTATGCGTTTCTATTACGAGACACAAATAAATGAAAAGGTTGACAGAAGTGTACATGAAAGTCTATGCAAATTAGATGGCTTTTTAAGGCCTAAATTGTGTATTTGTTAAAAATCCTTCCTGAGAAGGCAGTACTACTCAAAGAGTTTCCAGTGGTGCTACTCAGTTTCTTAAAGCAAGTTACATTCAGACTGAATTGAATGCAATACACGAGTCGTTCCTTTCAGTATGTTTTTAATGATAGTTGGCTTTAAGGACCTGTGAAAATGCTGAAAGGTTTGTAATAAATTAAACTGATGGTTCTGCTCATCATTTTTTTTATTTTGAAATACTCCTGCATCCTCTCAGGAAGAGCACTTCCTTTTTCTCTTTGTGTCATTTTTGTACTTCTGTTTATTCTGACAACTTAGACATTTCCTCTTCCTTCAGTAGGAAGCCTAATCTAAAAATCATGGGTAGGCACCATATTAGGAAGTATCCTCACTTCAGAATCCTCCGTGTCCTTCAGCACATATGCTGCTTGTAAAACTGAGCTGATTTTGTGGTTGCTTTCTAATGAATCGCTTTATAAACTTCACTACTGCCTTATGATAAGTAACACAAACGCTAATTACTGTGGTGCATTTGGTACTTTTATCAATGTGCGTGTTTGTTTAAATGAGCCGCACACCCCACAGCCATAATCAACGCTGTGTGCACATGGAAAAGTACTGTATTTTACTGCACTACATTTCCTGGAACTGCAGGTGGAAAAAAAATCCCCATTCCTTTCTCAAAGGTTATTGTATTTGCGCAGCTATGTTCAGTATTTGTTTTTCTTGTGGGAGTGAAGCGATTTTGGCAGCTTTTTCTGTCTTTATGGCGTCCAAACCTCTGGCTTTCATTACAAAAATCATATGTAGTTTTAAGGTCAAAAGGCAAAGCAGCTCCTGCTTCAGTACTGCCCCTCGCATCAGGTGTTGTGTGTTCTAAATCATACTCTTCATTAGACAAGATGTGCTTGATGTGTCAGTTTTTGTGACGTGCTAAAAATGTGAAACTGAACGATCACAATGTGCATAGATTAGATTTGTTATTGGCCCAGCATCTGCCCACGTTTTGGTGTGGATGTAGGGTTTTTTTCTAGTTTTTGAATGCTGTAAATCAGCGGTCCCCAACCCCCGGGCCACAGACCGGTACCAGTCCGTGAGTTGTTTGGTACAGGGCCGTGAGAGTTGAGGCTCAAGTGTGAAATTTATCGTTTTCAGGGTTTTTATTGGTTTTTATCGTTATTTTTTAAATTGTTTTTATTGTTAACTCGGTTTCCCTGGGTCCTTTCCTGTGTGTTATGAGTAAATCTTCTTTTTTTGTACCAGTACTGGTTTTACTTTAAGGTGTTGCGGATAAATACATCAAAGGCCGGTCCGTGAAAATTGTCAGACATAGACTAGTCCGTGGCGCAAAAACAGTTGGAGACCACTGCTGTAAATCACTCAGTTCTAACTTCTGTCTTTGTCATCACTTATCTTTAAGGTGCCCTTTCATTACCCTCACTCTGACCTTGGATCCATTACTCTTTCTTCTCCTCCCCATCACGTTAGAGCACGGCCATCTCTCTGTCTCCCCACATGGTGTTTTACTTAATTAAAACCAGCTGCACTAGATCATCCCAAAGGTAGCTATAAGATGTACATTTCTCACTTAGTAAGGCAAATAGAAATCCACACCAGCCCAAGCTCCTCAGAGAGGCATTGTAAATCAGTGAAGTATAAGCATCCTTAAAAATAACTTCCTTTTACATAAAACATGTCAATCTTGAGTTAAGTGTGAATATTTTGACACCTGCTTTTGTGGGGAACTCATGGGAGCAGTTTAAGTACATGGCTATGTCTGAAATCACTCATTACTTACTGTATTACAGTATTATATTCTGTAGTGAGTATTACTATACCTGATGCGCTGAAGTCAAAGTAGCCCTAAATGTGGTGAAAAACAGGTGGTCACTATTGAAGCATCATGCACTGCATTTAAGAGAAAACTAGAGGGAGGAATGAAGCTTGTTGAAGTACTGATATTGTTATTTTGTTATTTTCTGAAAGCCTGGGAGAAATGACCCTAATGGTAAACTTGATCTGTGAGGTCAGTAAAAGCTTTGATGTCACGTTTTACGTCTCAATTGTTATATTTAAGTTTCATTTAACGCAACATGAAATTTGTGGTCAGAGCAAACGAGGAGACCAAATCGGGGTTTATTTTTAGGGTGGGCCTGCTTTGTGACTGAGCCACAAAGTTTGCGAGTGAGAGATTTGTAGTTAACAAACCAGTGGGTGGCATCACTGTAACCATGTCCATCTTTTAGGTACAGTCTATGTTATTGCCACAGTAAAACATATTAACGTATCTGTTAGCTCACTTATTATCCGTGCTTACCATCGGTGCAACTTTGTGCTGAACATTGGGGGGGGGGGGGGGGGGGGTCAAGATCTGTGCCTAATTAAATAAAAAAATCTGAGTAAATTTCCAAATGATTAAACATGCAACTATTTTGCTGGTAATAACTGAAATGAGAAAATAATTGAATTTTATTGGGGGGGGAGGGGTATATTGGTTGGGTCTGATTATTAGGGGGGTCATAACCCCCCTAACCCCCTGGAAATTACGCCCCTGGTGCTTACCAAGGTCCACTGGTCTCTTCCAGGAGTGGAGAGAGTCCAGCTGATCCATTGCATGCATTGATACATTCAGACAGAGAGTTGGACAAGGTTAAAGTTGTCTGTTTTTGATTTGTTGTGTCCAGTTTGTGTTTTGTTTCCTCTCGTTTGAATAAGCTTCCTTTGTCTCATTGCTCTTAAATATTCCAGTTGAATGAGGAAAGTTTTAAAAATGCACGCTCTAGAAACTGACATTGATGGCACTTCTTTAATACCAGCCTTTGCAGCTGATTTGACCACACACTCTGCTTATGGTTCTGCTGTGGTTTTTTTGCCGCTGTAGCAACTACTACAGCGTCTGTATGTTTCCATGCTGTGGCTGTGTTTCACGTCCAATGGAGCAGTGAATCTCAGGGCCATTTATTTGAAAGTCAGTTGGTGTTTCTGAACAAACTGCATTTTTAGGTTTCTTGGGTACAATTTACAACAGGAGCCTGCTTAAAGCATCACGAAAGCCCACTGCCGCCACAGTGAAGACTGCAGCCCGGACAAATTAGTGGATCAAATTCACTAAATCCAACATTAACAGATGGGAAAGGCTGTAAGAAATGCCTTCAACTTTCAAAAAACTAGGGCCTGTCCTCACACTTTCGCCCTAAAAAGCATGTGGTGACACATTAAACATCTTAAAACAAAGGAATAAGGCAGCAAGGCGATGCAATAAAAGCAAAGTAATCCATCATGGCTGCCCCTGAGCAGGCCGTGTCTGGAGAGCCCTACATCGCAGTCCCTGCAGGGAAGGTGCTGATTTATACACGGTCAAGGCCAACACATTTCTTTCTGCCTCTTTATAGCTCCTCTCTCAATTTAATTCACCTCATCATGGCATCAACACTCTTTTCTCCGTGGAGGAATAGATCTTTTATCATCTATCTTACATGACAAACGTCCAAGCCAAGTGTTTCGGTTTATTGCCTTTAGGAGGAGAGCAGTGTGAAACCTGAAGATCAGGGGCCACACTCCAGATTTGGGCTCAGCACTGAGGACATGATGAATCCTTCACAACAGGTCAGGACTGCTCACTGAGCCACTCCTCTTGTGTAACAGTCAGTGTCTTTCTTACAATAATTCTATCTTTTCATCTGTTATGGTTTCAGGACATGACTGCCGCCTCTCACAATCAACCTCCACAGAAGCCAGTTCGCAGGAAATATCTCCCAGAGAGCCAAAACCTGGAGACTGTACCTCCGCCAGCGGTGCCATTTCCTCCTCCTGCTAAAACTCCTCAAAAGTTAGTCAAACATTTAACTTGTGACACTGATCACTTTGGCTAAAAATAGCCACCACTTTTAGCAGTGGTTAAAATGTAGCCAGGAACACTAACCTATGTTAAATTTGGTGTAGTCACTGCTATATATAAGAGAATAACTACATAAATCGCTGGTTGCAGTGATAAACTGACAGAATACTGTGAAGTTTTCTTAAATGTGTTAGCCTACAGACTGCATGTCAAATATGGACTTGGCCACTGTCACTCATTAATTTTGGATTCTGTATTTTGAAGCGTCAACTTAATCGGGTTTTTTTTTAAGCCAGCAGTGACCGTTGATGCTTCTAGGTCTTAAAATGTGAAGCCAACGTGGAAATACCGTAAACCAGCATTGCATTTAATGACCAACAGGTTTTAACCTTTATTCATTAAACCATTAAAAAAAACCTTCAGAAGACACTCGCACAACAAACACATAGTGGAGAGATCCAGCTCAGTGGCCTAGCAAAGGACTGAAAGGTGTCAAAGCAGCAGCTAATAACTTTAAGTCCTACCAGAAGCAAAACAGGTAAATTATAAAAACAATCGAACCAAAAAAACCTTTTTCTGTCAGACTCTAAACATGTTCATTTCTGAGCATTGTAACACACAACTTGACTGTCAGGTGACTGACTTTTGGAGCCTCAAATTGGAAAAACTGCAGTTTTTGTTTCAAGCTTGAAAGGTCACTGCATGCAAAGTTCTTGTAAACTTTATGAGTAAAATATACCAATGTTTACAGCTTGTTGCGCTACCACAAGTGGCCAGGAAAATGAGTTAATGCAGGTCAAAGAGCTTCTTAAAAGTACCTACATGCTCTTAAGTGATCGTAAAACCCACGAAACCCACCCAAAGAGGGGAATTCACCAGACATTAAGGCACACACTAACTCACTATAATGACTCTACCATGTGTGCTTCTGTCTCCTTATTGACCAGACTGCTCATTGAAACTGTCAGTGCGATACACGGTGATCATCAATAACAGCGGAGGCCTCCTAGTTGCAGCGACCCCTGCAACTGGTCTTATTCTTCTGACGTGCAAAGTTCAAACCTCTGATAAGCTGGAAGAACTGGAGATTGTTATAGCCATGCCATGCTGTTTTATTCACCTTGAAATTCTATTTAATAGCAAATAAAAACTGTATGAAATTCTTTCAGACTGCTGCCCAGACAGAAGAGGGAGATCCAGCAGGCTATCCGTAAGAACAGGGAAACCAATGCTGTGCTGACACGCCTTAATAGCGAACTCCAACAGCAACTTAAGGTTAGTCCATGTGGTATTTTTTGAGCTCATGACACTTTGTATATACCACTTGGGTTTTGCTGTAGCGGTGTGTGCCCATTTGCAACTTTCTCACATTCCCTGCCCGCCACCTCCCTCAAGACTCTGGGAAATGGGAAAAGCAGCCTTAGAAAAACAGTGCTTAGAAAACACATATAAAGGGTGCCCGCTTGACACACAAAACTACAGTGTACCTTTAACTCTGACAGTTCAATTGAACAACAGAAGTACTAAACATTGCATTTCAGCTGCAGCCACAAGAGCGTGGTAGTGTTCAAGTTAACTCGGTTTCAAAATCCCCTCAAACGTGTGTCAGAAGTTGAGTTCTGCTCTTTTGCTGCTGACAGCAAAACGCTCCCACCGATCCAACTCTGTGAAAAGCCCCAAGCTCAACTGTCTGCCCTCCTTTGCCCGTCAGTCATAGCTGAACTAATAGCAAAGACTTGGCTGTTTGCATTGGTGATCTGCCCGTGGAACACACACTCACTCACATTTGGAGCACATGCTGCATGCCTGTCATTCTCCTCATAAATGATCCAGGAGCGGAACCTTCACGCTACCCTGCAGGGCTTTTATAGCTTTAATACAACAGAGGAAAAGGAATAAAAAGGAGAAGAATGCTACCAACAAACGACCTACTTTGTAACATCTTAAAATATCATGCAAAGAGGCTATTTTGTTCTCAGATTTCAAGGATTTATGTTTCCTTTCCCTTTGTGAAAGGTCATCTGGAATGATATTTATTCGTTCTAATTCTCCGACGTCCTCAAAGTATCTGTGGAATTCTGCAGAGAAAGGCATATGTGTCTTTATATAGACTCGAGCCTTATTGAAATACCAAACAGCCACTGGCATTCACAACTGTCTTCTTCAAAATATAGCCTGGGCCGGTCAGGCATCCAACTACAACAGGGTGTGTGTGTGTGTGGGGACAGAAGGAAGGCTGGATGGAAAGGAAGACTTGACTTTTTACAAAGACAGTTCAAGAAAGTTTAAAGAAAAATATCCATATATGAAGGGTGGATTAATATGTTGTCAGAATCACTGATTAAAAACACTTTTCTGACAGGGAAAAGTCACGTGAACGCCTGCTTGAAAAGTCAGAAAATTTGGTTAGGAGTCTTGCTGAGAAACATGGCTGATGAAAATAAATATTTGGCTGATCATAGGAATTTTTTAATTGAAAATCATACATTTACTTTGTAATATTAGGACTGAAGTCCTTTATGTATAAAAATGACTGAAAACCATAACCACCGGACATATATATGGACATAAAATATATTTTTACAGGACTCTGTGCAGTCCTGTGAAATACTGAGTACATCTTTCCATGAGGGTAAGTGGTAAGTAGTAGCCAGGTGCTGCTAATCAAATACTCTTGATTAAATAATCATCACTAATCAAGTGTGAACAGCTGTGTAAACGCAGACATTTTAACAATTTGATGGTCTGGAGAATTTGGGTGTTTTACCACAAAAAGTCGACATCCGAGTAAATTCACCACAAGCTCAGACTAAGCAATTCTCAGAGAAACTGCAAAACATGGCAGCACAGCTTAGGTTTGCAAAGGTGCATCTGAACAAACCACAAAACTTCATGAACAACGTCCTTTAGACTGACAGAATGGACATGTCTATAACACACAGCACTACGTTTAGAGAAAAGCAAAGACAGCACATCAGCATAAACACCTCATACCACCTGTCGAGCATGGCGGGGGATGCGTGCTGATTTGGGTTTGCAGGACCTGAGCACTTTGCAGTCGTTGAGACAACTATGAATTCCTCTGTATACCAAAATATTCTAGAAATAAATGGCCGGCTAAAGTTTGGCTAAAACTGGATCATGTAAAAGCACGTTGAGCACATGCACTGCAGTAAAACTGCAACACAATGGCTGAAAAAGAGAAGAATCATGCGGTTGCAATGGCCCAGACCTTAACCTGCCTGAAACGGCGTGCATAAACAAGTGCCCGCAAACCTGAATGAAATGAAGCAAAGCTGTAAAGACGAGTTTGCCAAAATTCTTCCACAGTGATGTAAGACACTGATAAAGTCATACAGAGATTACGTCAAGTTATTGCTGATAAAGGTGTTTTTACAAGCTGCTGAATCATGGCATGTATTTCGTTTTTCACAGAAATGCAGAGAGTCATGTGAAAACGTTCTTTTTCAAGACTGTAATTTATACTATAGTGGGACATATACATAAAAGACATGAGTCATTTTCGTTTTTAAATGACATAAAACAAAACGATAATAGGCACGTGAGCATAATAAAGTTAGAGGAACAACTTCTTAACTCTGGAAATTTGTCCAACTGAGCAGCACTTGCATGCAACACAAAATCCAGCCGGGGTTTTGATTTATCCCAGAGAAGGAAGTGCATAAATATTCCAACAAATCTGTCAATTCCGATGAAGTTTTCATCTGATACGGTTAAGAATGTTGATGTTCAGTGAAGATACGTTGGCAGATGCAGGCCTAATCAAGTTTAGCCTGGATAGACATGATCCACCAGCAATGCTATTAGTCTGAATTTCCAGTTTAACTGTAGGTCTCATGCTCTGAATATGCGGAAATCTTTTCCATTCGAGCACCAACCTCAAGCCAAAATGTTAGCTTTTCATGCACTAGCAGTTTAATAAGTGCAATGCATTCAACTCGATATATCAGTGACCTTATGACCTTTATTCTAGTGCAGAGTGGGGAGAGACACCAAAAAATAAGTGTCTAATATTAATTCTGTTTATTTTCTACGTTCACATCAGAACTGACCTCGTGACCTTTCCTCTGTTGCCACCTTCAGGGTAAATCTTAAGCTTTCGGGCCTACAGCTGGTACAGCACTGAGAGTGGGAGAATCCTATTATGCTCAGTTCACATTTTTGGGGGTGTAATGAACATTAGGGGCCACTTCAAGGGATTAATCTTTTTACATTGTTGAGTCTTGAGTCTACTGCTATACTCACATGGCAGTGTACGCACTCCCTGGGGGGCACTTATTGTGTTCACTCCCCTTTCTCCTGCTGTGCAGAGCTTTGTGCTCTCTTTTAGGGAGCGACAAGGTCAGGGCCTAAATTCCAGATATTAATGCTGTACATATTCCACATTCACTCAGTCTCTTCCACTTGAGGTGGCAAACTGTAATATTTCCTTAGCTACACCCTTAGTCTTAAGATTAGTCAGGGAGTTTCCATCGTTCTGTCCAACACCTTCATATTGGGGGTGTAATGAATATTAGAGGCCACTTGAGGGGATTAATCGTGTTACACACACACCATAGCAAACAGGCAGTTAACTTAACTCTCCTGCTATACTCTTATTGCAGTATACCCTCTCCCTGGGGGCAAGTTATTATCGTCTCTCCCCCTCAATGCTGCGCAGAGCTTTGTGCTTTAATGTTGGGAGTGACAAGGTCAGATTCCAAATATTAATGCTGTACATACTCTCCACTCACATAATCAGTTCCATATTTTGCGCAGGGGTTCACAAGGTCTGGGAGAAGGCATGTGATTGGGCGCCACGCAGGAAAAACGCATACATCAAAGAAAATAATTCCAAAATAAGTGATTTATTTTAAACACTAAGCTGCCCAAAGTTTTCACAGGAGTAACACACCGGAGAATCTGCACAGAGGTCTGACACAAGCTGTTAGCAGGCGCAGTTTGACACAATAATCCAGTAATAAAAGCAGGCTGCCGCGACAGCCTTTATTTTCCACCGTGCCCGTGATGGACGGAAAAGTCAGTAATCGGTCTGTCGCCAGTGTTTTGTGTTTCAAAGTGTAACTTTTAATTATTCTTTGAAATCTTTGGGTTCAAAGAATGGTTATTATTGTATGTTTCTGTTTTTGGGATATTAACACAATGTTTGCTTTAATACTGCTCTGATGTTTCTTAATGTGAACTGGGCTTCAGTCAAAGATCCTGTATTTCCCATTCATGCCCTCAGTTTGTTTTCTCTTCTATTTAATAAAAGCTTGCAAAATTTTACCTCATACCATGAATAATTTCTAATTCACAGGCCCTCAAAATATGATGTGCACTGGAATTTTGCACCATTATATTTTTCTTCATATCCACACTTAGCTTTCAGGGTGAAAAACACATTTTTCACAGTTTAAAACTGCAATCAACTGCATCGAAAGCCAGAAGCTACCATTCTACCGTTTTCCCGCAGGGAGCACATTAATAATCTTGATTTTAGTTAAGGTTCCCTGCTTCGTTCTACAATTTGTAAAAGTAATCTTATATCTCAAATCTTTGCAAGCTGTTCATTTTTTTTCCAGCACTTTCATATTTTGTAGTAATTAACATTGTGACCTTTTGGGGCCGTTGGCCAGATTTCAACCTTGTTCTTGGCCGTCGTCACCACAGAAAACAAAGCAAATAATGTCATTACCGCCTGAGGTGCATCTCTTGCTCAGACTGCAGCGATCAGAGGTCATGTTTTCTTTTGCTTGGCTGCAGGTGGTTCATAAGGAGAGGGTCACCTTGGAGTCCCAGCTGGAGCTCCTGCGGCCTCTGGCTTCGACATGACTGAGCCTGAAGTCTGATCGGAGTCACCTTCCCGTTCTGTCACAGGGGCGCGCATCGGTTTCTCTATTAAACACAAATGTTTAAGCCAAGACACAAGTGGTTGTTGTCTGACAATGGAAGCAAAGTGCATTTTTGACTCAACGGACAGGGATGTTACTTTTCTTGAATTATCAGCTCCAGCTCGAGTCCATGTGTTTGTTTGCATTATTGTTAAAGATGCTCTGCAGGACTAAACCATGTGTTTTTAATCACTGTATAATATGCACATGTACAATGTTTTCTTTATGACTTTCTAACTTATTTGTGTTGTGGTTCACTGTTAGGTTCTCTCATAAATCTTTTATGGTTTACAGGACGTGTTTGCACATCTATCCATGATTATGAAAAATCGTATTTTCTGTCCAGCCCATCTTCTCAGATTTCATGTTTTTCTACGCAGCACATTTCATCTATATCCCCACACACACACACACACACAGACACACAGACACACAGACACACACAATAAAACAAGCGATGGTGCTACAGATTGCTTTCTCGGCTCTTTCGCTGTTTGCACTGGAAAGAAAAATAAAAGTGCACATTTCAAAGGATGGCAAAAAATAAAACATTAGATGTGGAATGAATCTGATTTAACAAAACCTTTTGAGCGTCCACAAAAAATGTGTGTTTTGAGGACTGTATCCGTAGCACATGTGACGAATGTCGACACTGGATTTGTATGTAATATGAGCATTTTCATGTGAAGTTGCTACATGTTTGATGTAAGTGTTGCCTGACATCTTTATGTTTGTTATCATGCAGAGTTGGCCTTGATGATTATCTGTTTTAAAAAAAAAAAGATTTCACAATGTCAACAGTTATTCTTCATAATAATTGCGATTTCGTAAATTGCCTAAATCTACATCTGCTGCGAGTTTTTTCTAAACAGCCAATCTGCTGTTATAACGATTTTTATAATATTATAGGCTAAAAAAAGCAAAACCCAAATCAGTATTAACGGCTAAAAATGAAATAATAAGCACAATAATCATCTAATAGTCATGATAGATTTGAAGACTGGCTGAAAAAGCAGGCATGGTCATGTGTTTATTGCTTTTTTTCACACTACTCTTGGATCATCATTGTGATAATGAGATGGCAAGCCTGAAACTGCATGATTGTGTTAAACTTATGTGAGAATGTAAATGAATCTGAAACTGTGCACGACTGAGCTCTGGTCTTAAGACAACAATGGAACGAATCAATAAAGTCTATTTTTGTTGCTTGAAATGATTTTATTACCACTGGTTTGCTGTATAAAGATGCCTCAACAGCTCCACTAAATTTGGATGTATAAACAGATGTCTGAGAAACCGTTATCACATCTTGGGTATGAGGGCAGGAGAGATCAAACGGGCAGCAGTCGTAACTTTCTGGCAGTCATAAAGCAGCCGAGCTTTTCTGTGACACAGACACAACAACCGAGGGTCACCCAGATCACTACCGATGGCTGTATTCCCAGACCCTCTGCTGCTGCCATCCCAAAATATCCTCTGACACACTTGGCTCTCATTAAAGACACACCACCCGCAGATGGGCCGCTTTCTCAGTCATGTGCTGCACTCGCGTCTCTAATAGCTCCTCTGATTGTTATTCTTATCATGCATCATCTGTTTTTTTATTAGTTACAAATGTGTTATAGGAGCTGATGAGAATGTTGGCTCACTCATTTGGCCTGTTGGCTAATTGGCATGTTGGTCCAAACAAAATGTTTCACTAGCTAAGGCTATTCTTTATATTCGTGATCCACAGAGGAGGAGGAGTCGTGAACCCCCCATGAGGGTAATTTGGAGTAACTTTGGTGATCTGCAGACCCTCTCTGTCCCACCTTCCTGTCTGTGTGGCAGCTTTTCTTGTAGGTACTAAGTGGAGGCATCACAGCCAACACCTGGGCCTGGTGTGCTGGTCCTCTTTCAAAGCACTCCACTGGAGCTCAGTCGTTGGAGTTCTCGCCTCTCTGAGACATCTATTTGGTTTGTTAGTGAGCGTTTGGTTCATGGCATTCAGAACTTCTCATCTCACATATTCACCTACACTACTGAGCCCACTAATAATACTTTATGTGGTATTTTTCTTTGTTTGTTATGATTTTGAATCGTGATCAAGTTCTTCTCATGATCAAGAAGTGTCACATTTTGGTAGTTTGCTAGAAATATAGACTGCCTATTTAGCCATATGTTTAGTCGCTAAATGACATTGCTAGGGAGGTGGCACTCAGTACTAGGAAATACAATGTTATAAATAAGCTGCTAAAAGGAAAATAATTTAATTGAAAGTTTTAGTTAAGTAAATGCATAAAGTATTAGAAAACATAAATATCAAAAATAAAGTCAACTAAAATCGTATCTACTGTATAGTTTTCCATTATTATTTATTTATTATCATGTGCTAGCATGTCAAACATAATCTATAGTACTCGCTCAACTTGTTATACAAAAAAGTAAAAAGTATATTATTTACCTGAGATTGTAAATACTCTAAGTATCTCAAAGTGTTACTAAACAGTATTTGAGTAAATATAGTTACTTTCACTTTGAATATTTAAAATTTCTGGTTTTGGGGTAGTATGATTTATTTATTTTTTAAAGTCTGCAAAACATTCAACAGCTCCAGCTCAGTGACTGAATTTGCTGAGGAGACACCCAGCAGACAGCTGTTGGCTGCAGCTACCTGTCCCAGGTGTCAGACAAAGTGGCTCCGCCTCCCTCATTTTAAGCCTCTAAAAAATCCAAATGGATACGATATCAAAAAACGATCTCGATATTGTTGTTATGAAGAGGATTTAGCTATAGAGAAACAAAGTAATTTTGTATTAGGGTGTAATTTTCATTGCAGCTAACATCAGAGTCTGTGGGGAATGGCTTGCCTTCAGAGTCTGCCTCAAGTGGCCGTTAGAAGAACTGCAGTTTTTGGCACTTGTCACGTTTCAGCCATGCTGTTTCCCATTTAGTACCTCACATTTTCTGGAACTTGCAAGTCCTCAAGCAAGTTTGATCCCAGCTTTAGTCGCTCATTTCATCTCTAATTTCTCCTGTAAGTAGTTGATTATGACTTGTTTCCAATATGTGAAGTTCTCTCCAAGACTAAATTAAGCCTATCACCGAGACCAAGAAAAGACGGATACTCGCTGAATTATTTTGCATGATTGAATTCACAGGGCATTTTTAAGGAATAGAAAAGAGAAACCGATACTCAATCCAAGGAAAAAAGGCAGAAAGTTTTTGAGGCATCTGAGAAAATGAATGAGCCTGAGTAAATGAGTTCAGTCTGGGAAACAGACGCAGGATGCCAGACGACAACGAGACGCTCGTAATTCCTCTGCGCCATAACCAATATTTGACACAATCCTGCATGTCGGTACCTGCTGCATCAACTTACAGTCACTCCATCCACACTATAGGTTTATTTCATCTTATACAACGGGAGAGGACTGTGTGCATTCATTAAGTCAGTTGGCTTAACAGAGAGCCATTCTCACTCAACTATAAATACTATTTAAAAGTGTTTGGTTTGCATTTCAGGATGACAACTGAGCGTGATGAGGAAACTGTATGTCAGCCATGTGCTGCCTCTAAGTATAAGCCTGCTCTTATAATAACCGTCTCCCACTTACACAGCAGCTGCCTGATTATTCTGCACGTGCTTATTAGTATTAATGATTCTTACAGGTGGAGGCATTGAGATTTTGTGTTCTCCGACACAGAGAATTAACCGGGCCTCCATTTTTATCTCCATATAAATGAATGACATAAAAATGACACTAAAAGCCAAATGAAGGCATATCGAGACATAGATAGGGTGCTTTGACAGAGGACCTAAGTGAGATACCACAGCTCCAATGGCTGATACTTTAAAAATATCAAAAAGGAACAGAGAACATAAAGAATAACAAAAGGCTGAGGAGGAGATAGGACTGGATGTATACAGAGGTCTGACTGAGAAACAAGAAACAAGACGCAGGAGGGTTCAATCAGGAAATCAGAGGTGGGAAAAATAAAGCAACAGAAGACACCAAAATAAAACAGGAAGTGTGCCTGTGAAATGTGTCTAATGTTCAAAGCTGTCTCATTTCCAAACATGCATCAGGAAGAGAGCAGGGCCTTGCTGTATGCGCCACCTTTTTTATATGCTGAAGTTCAACACATCTTCACAAAAGATACGCCCATCCAGCCTCGATTATAGCTCCTCCTGCCGCCTCCTCTTTCGTCTGTCCTCTCGAAGCTTTTAAGCAAGTGAAAAATCCTTCAACGTGATGCAGTTAGATTGATATCCAGGTTACAGGCAGGGGGTCAGAAAAGATGGGCCGGCACAAATTAAAATGAAAAAGCTCAATTGTGACATTGTGTTAAGTTCCAAACTTATTTAGAAGTAGCTTTAAATAGAAAATAAATCATGAACACTGTGATCATAAAATACAGCTTTCATGATACACTTTCATTGACATTGCTTTAAAATAAAGTCTCGTTCTGGTCATCCTTTAGCCTTGGATCCTCTCTCCTGTTCCTCTTCCTTGCCTTCTCTGTTTGTGTCTCTGGTAGGATGGAATAAAACGCAAATTTGTCTGTTAAACTTCATGAGCCACTGGGGACTGTTTGTGGTGGAATTTTCACGTGGGTGGTACATAACATACAAAACGAATTTCAGGACCCAAGGTTGTAGAAATATTATAACTCACTCCACCTGTCAGCGCTTTTTAATGTTGTGATCTGTGGACGTGGAGAGCACGTTTTTCTCAGTTCACGGTAAGTAAACTGTGTCCATATCGCCCCTGCTCACTTCAAGTTAAAGCTGACTCTTCTCACAACAAAGATTACCAGCTTTTGTCTGTTCAAGTTCGGCCTTTTGTTCCAGCACCATTACTCAAAGATGACGACATACGGAGCTTCTCTCGTCCCGCCTTTGTCCGCGGCTGGGCTTTGCAAAGGTTGCACTTCTGGTGTGGACATTAGCTAGGCCACAGGAAAGGCTTTGGAGCTGTCAATTCTGTCGATTCTGGCCCCGTCAGCTGGTGGGATTTAACTAAACACTCATTCAGCAAATGTGAATGAAGCTCGGCTAAGGCTGTCAGGTCTGCAAACAAAGTTAAAAGTGAAGATTAACCTACACAGGGGTATGACAACGTGAAAGCTGAATTATTGTTGTTTTACTGCGCAAGAGTGAATGAAGGAAATGTGCTGGATATCCCTATAGCAAATAAACGAAATCAAGTCTTTTTTTTTTTCAACAGACTTCCTGAAGCTTAAGTTAGATTTAAGAGATTTTAATACTCTGGATTTACTTTAAGACTAGAACTAAAGAAAAAAAAACAACATGACTTACTTTGGGTTAATATGTTTGTGTTGTTTGAGTTTCTTGTGAAACATTGAAACAAATGCATCATTTTTAGCACTCAGATACACAGCCCATCCCACCTTCTGTTTTGTTACCTGCATGCTGATCAGGTTGGTATTGTATTCCAGCTCCAGTGTGTTGGACTGCAGTTGGCAGTGGTACATCTTGTTGGGTGAAATCTGCTGCTGGCTGCAGGGCCACATCAACCAGGACATGCAGCAGGTGGAGAACTGAGCAGAGCGAGGAGATAGCTACAGTCCAAGACGTCTGCCTTGTCAGAGACGTAGCTGAATGGCATAGAAGACTGCACATCAGTCACTTTGGAGCTCAAATGCAGTCTCAAGAACTCAAAAGCTAAAAAACATAACGGTTGGCATGAATGCGCTGAATGTCCCCAACATCTACCAATAGTTAGCAAACACCCTCTCTATGACACGTAATACATGTGATGTGTTTAACTTGAATATTGCCAAAGCTTTTATTAAACCCTGACCATTTTGCATGCATCTAATCAAAACTTAACTCATAAAACCAACTGGTAAAAACACACCCAATAAAACAGCAGTACAGCAATGACTCACAATGGAGCAGCTCTTCTTACTTAAAGACTGGGTAATTTTTACTCCCAGATATGATTATTATCTATGAGTAGATAGCGCTGCTGAATATTGTGTGGTAAACTAAAATCAAAATAAAAACAATGACATGAAGTGTCTCCTTCTCTCCTTCATGTGTGTCCTTCTCTCCTCTGATGCTTTGCAGGTGGAGGCAGGTTATGAAGCCAGAAAGAAAAACAAGGAGGAGGTCAGACATCAGGACTTTGTCTCGAAAGAAATTCAGAAGTTTCTTAACTAATCTTAAGGAAATGATAACTAACATTTTTGTTTTCAGGTAATCTCAGTAACTGCTGAGGTGCACATGTGTGAGACCTTTGACATTTTAATATATTACCCCAATAATGAAATCCCTTCTTTGTCTCCCAGTTTAGCATATATTTTCCTTTAAAGCAAGCAACTGTTTGCGCAATGATTTTTTCAAACACATTTAAGCACACTTTGTTAACCTTCCTAACTTAGTTTTCTCTCTTTCCTTCCTCTTTTTTTATTTGCCTGCATTTTCCTTTTGTCTTATTAACAGCTTATGGGCCATCTGTTAAGGACCTTTAACTGCAAATAACCTGTATGGATTTAATTTGAGCAAGTAGTGGCACTTTTGTAAAACTAACCACAGGTTTTATCAGATTTAGATGCAAAGCAGATGCACATTTTCCTCAGTAATACTTTGTATTTTTCATATATGTTTGCCTGTTTGCTTGTCTTTTCCCTGCTTTTAATATATTTTGTATGCCTGTGAGGACCTTTGAACCATTACAGATGATACTGGGCTATACAAATAACATTCCCTGAAAGCAATGCATCATGCCCCAGAGCCTCACTGCATTACAGTCCAGTTAATGTTACCCAGTCACTGATTCCTGTGTTTTTCTTTACGTAAACAAAGACATGAGGTTCATGCTATAGCATAAACTGCTGCAGGAAATCCAGCAGACTGCAGGGAGTTAAGTGTTCACTGTCCATCCCCAAAACGCAAAGAAAACCAACATCTATGCTTTTTCTAAAAAAGAACAACTTTAGAAGAATAATAAGAATAATTTAAAAATTGCCTTTTAATTAATTGCTCTTTTAATATTCTGTAGTGTTCGTTCTGCTATGCCTCCAATGCATCTGAAGAGTTTGCTGTGGAGTGTTTACGGGGTTGAAGCGGGCGGAGTCCGGATCCACTCATCCCCGGAACTCCACTCCGGGACTTCCCACATGCTTCTTTTTAAAAACCACCTCTTTTACTTCGTAGCAGTGAAAAACACACCAGCATTAGGGCAGCAGATGACCCGGCGCAGCGGCGAGGAGCACAACAGTCCTCTCTAACAAATGAAAGGATGGGGGGCACCAGCGGCAGCAGCAGCTGAGTTCAGTCAAACTGGATCGGGGGCCGAGGGGGCACAGCAACTTTCTTCTCACTCCTGGGTGACTTTTCTTGGATTTATTTCCCGCTCCACAACAACATGCCATTTGCCAAAAGAATAGTGGAACCCCAGTTACTGTGCAGGTATCAAGTCCCAAACGAGGAGGGTCTGGTTTTCGAGGATCTGGTCTCCATCAGTAATGTGGCTCTATCTCGGACCTTGCGGCAGCTGTCGGACCTGGCCAAACATGCCTACTCCATATTCCAGGAGCTGGAAAACGAGCTCACAACCACCAACCAGCGGGTCCGGGGGCTACAGGGCAGGATCGGCCAACTTCAACAGACCTGCTCCGAGCTGGACCCCAAACAGGAGGCAGTGCGTGAGTACCGACCCGCTCTGAGTATCTGCTTATACCCGAGCTGCCTGCGAGCGCGCGGCTCTGGGAGACAGCTGCACGAGGAGGCACCGCTTTTATTTTCCATCAGTGACGTTTATTCCAAAAAATGACGCATATTTAAATAAAAGTTGTTTTATTGCTGCTACAGTAGCTCAAAACCAGCCCAAGTTGTAACAAAGTGGCTCAAAGGTCATTTAATAACTTTATTTTTTATATATTTTCTAGAGAGACCTGTGCTGTCTTCCCACGCCGATGGGTGTGTGACAGTTTGGCTGTCCCAGCCTCAAACTATCAGCCACTTAAATCCGGCTATTAATTTGCTATAACTCACCCAAGCAATAACTGTCTCCATCAGCATTTTCTTTGCTGACATAAAAGAGCCACAGATTTAACAACTACATTAAAACCTGACAGATCATAACCATATGCGGCTCTTTAGTGACCTCTAATATATATATATATATACATAAACCACTTAAATATGCTATGATTAAAGAGAACATGTGTGCATCAATGAAAGAGGAGATTTGAAATTTTTTAAAAATGATACCACTATTAATGAGCTCAAACTTATGCATGAATGTTTTTCATTCAAGTAGAGAATTTTGACCTTCTACCAAAAGAAAATAAAAAGGTTTTAATCTGTATTTTGCTGGGCTTAATTTAACCCATTTTACCATGATGTTTCTTTCTTAAACAGCTAAAAGAGTCCTGGTAACTAAGGCAACAGGTGTGCTTTAACTGCAATAGACTAGTCCTGCTTACCTGTGCAGTCATCCTCCAAAGGCTCGTTTTGAGCAGGAAAAATTCAGTTTGATAATTTTTGGTCATCTCCCCTTTCAAGACCATCAGGATCATGGCAGTCTTGGTGTATGTTACATGGAGGATATGGAGCTGTGATATGTGAGGAAAAGGCTCATCCCTCTGTCACTCATTCCTTTTAAAGTTATTTGCCATAATACCGATATGAGGAAGTTTGAAGATTATGATGCCCCTGTCTCTGGCCCTTTCACTTTCACCCATGTGTGATCAAGCTCCAACATAATTCACTTTAACCGTGAATGAATTAAAGAAGCAAGCAGGTCTTTTTTCCTCCGTCCTTCTCACTACGGTAACCTTCTGGCTAGTAAAAGCTCCAGTGAGTGTCGGTGTGGGCTGCTGTTATTTGTAAAAACAGAAAGACTTCTTGCCCTGAGCTGACTTCTTGGCGTGTTAAGATTAAACATGTTATTCACACTTGCCCTTCTTCATATGTAAAACTTTGCTTGGCCACCAGAAAGCATTCATTAGCCTGATAACACAGCATGTGGCCATCCCCTGGCTCCTTTAATCTCCCTTCCCTGAGTGACTCGGGGGTGATGTGTTTTGATAAGTGTGTGTGTGTGTGTGTGTGTGTTTGAAATGACACTCCTCTCAAGTAAGCACTTAGAGAACCTGCATACCCCTCTCTCTTCTGTCCACATCCCACAATTATCCATCCCCAGGACTGTTTCTGCAGCCTGGATATACCCCAGTGCATTTACCCCCCCTCTTTTAGTTTACGTTCAGCAAGTCCTCGCATGTTCCCCATGCAGAACCTACTTCCTGTGGTCTGTGAATGGGTTACTTTGCCTTAAGGTATTTATGTGCAGGATGGATATCTGCTGACCTCTCTTAAACTCAATATAAACTTTAAGATTTCTTCGGAGATTTATTTTAATCAACAGATGTGTGTCGTTTTGTGTGGCTTGTTTTGTAGGATTCAGTCACAATAAGCCGCACATGATCAGTAGGAGTCTCTCGTTCATGGGTTATCTTGAAGCTGTAAGTCAAAGGCAACGGTGATGGTAGCTACCCCTTTCAAGTGATGGCAATCCTCTCTTAATTCAAGCTGCTTCTATCCCCATTTTAAACATTTACTGTTGTTACATACAAGTAATACATGCAAGTAATATTACTGGATGAAACGCCACAACAGATTTTGCATGCTGTGTTTCTAGCTAGCCCTCTTCCCTAGAAAAGCCTAATTGCTCTTAATTATGCTTTTCATATTAATGTGTGTCACGGGTAGCCATAAACAGCAGTACCCTGCCCTATCTGAATGACAATTGGTGTAAATGGAGCACAGATAGCTCAGTAGGCGCTGCGAGGGGGTGGGGTGGCTTTCATGATGTGGCTGTGACTTGACCACAGGACGACTGCTGGAGGTGGAGGACGCAATGTAGATTCATTCGCCAATATTGAAACATGCAGGATCAGATGCTGACCTGTTGGTAAGGTGTCGCTCTGCTGTGCCACGTTAGCAGCCTGCTGCTTTAATATTGCAGCTCGCTTTGGTAATATTTGCATGCAGGCATGTTTTTAAATCCAGGGTGAGATGCTGACACATTTGGGTCAAACCAGTCCTTTTGCTGGGAATGCTGTGCATCTCTTTCACTTGCTTTGATTCTTTATCAGCTACACCAGCTGTATTGGTGGTGTACTGTACTTTACACTTAAGCAAATCTGTCTTTAAACACTGAAATTGATGCTCTCACTCTCACTGATTTGTTTTGCATTGCCTTTGTAAAGTAAAAATCTGTCATTTCTTTTTGGTATTCTTTCTTGCACACACACAAACACATACAAGTCATATAAGTCCTGTGTTTGAACAGCTCTCCTGTGACACCCCATCAGTGAGCCGAACTGCCATCAGAGCTCCTCCGTGCAGTCTCATGTTAGAGGACTCTGCTGGGTTTTAGGTTACACTGGCTCAGTACAAATGAAGCGCTGTAATAGTTGTGGCGGCAAGTGGCCCTCTGGCTTTTCTGGTCCAAGAGCACATGGCTGGCAGTTCACCACATTCCTTGTACAGACCACGCCAGAGACTGCAGAAGAATAAATCCAGAATAAAGGAGGAACAGAGCAGACTCAGAGCAGCACAGAGACAAACTGAGCAGAACTCCAGCACGAGATCTGAACTCCCTAAATCCACTGCAAGACCTTCGTGTGCAAACTGTGTGCAGAGTCTTACCTGATAATCTTGTGACTGCAGTTGAAAGTGATAAGACTTGTTACTGGCTGTAGTATTACAACATAAATCTTCAGTAACGCCGTAAAATGCTGACGAAAGGCTTCAAACAACAGAAGTAATACCAATGAGCTGGCATTAGTTCACATCGGATCATAAGCTCTATAAAGAGATATCGGCATATGAATATAGAGCGTCTGTCGGGAAGGGACAGATTTTTACTACTGGAAGCTGTCTGGTTTTAATTTGTAGCTTCAGCTGCTTGCAAGCAAACCGTTTTTGCTAAGAGCAAAAGAGGGACTGCGTGATTTCTGCCAAGTTGTTAAACCTGGCTGCTGTGACAGTCGTGGGGGTGGTTGTTGAGTACAATTTAATGATGCATTGGATTTGTGTAGAGCAATCGACCCGTTATAGCTCTAATTCTTAATTGTGCATTTAGCACTGTTATGGCACGGACCAAACATATGTGCACCTCTGCACACAGTCATGGAAACCCATGCAGTGAAGCTCCCAGTGCACAGTTTTTGTACAGATGTTCATGTGAGAAGAGGTTTGGAACTCCTCAGTTCACGTCACAATTATACCATTAAAGAGTTGATCTTGGAATATCTAGAAAGGAAGAAGTTTCACAAACTGACTTGTTGCATTGGTGCAATACTGTTATACCTGACGTATGTTTCACTAGTAATGACTTAACCTGATGTGCATCCGTGAAATGTAACTACACATTGGGTTGCAACTATTTTGACTGGCCTGAGCAGCAGCATTGATTCCTGCTGTGCATTTTTGGCAGTGTTTGAATTTATGAGTCATTGTCTCGATATAAGAAATAACAATCATAGCATCAATACAGGGATTCACAAATGTCAACAAATTCCTAAAGGGAAATTGGTTAAACTATCAGAATGGACGTGAAGGAATGTACAAAGAAGTGGAAAAACTGGAGGGACGAGTATGTTTACCTCTGGGAAAAACTGTCGACAGCAAAGAATGGAGACCCAGGAGGGGGAAAAGTCCTAGCATTTTATTTCTGTCAAGTTGGATGGCACTTCATATAAAACACCGGGGCATAACCATACGGTAATTAACATGTACTGCACCAGCATGAGCATAAATGCCTGTTTCCCACTTACGTATCGTTACGTCATATTCTATTCAAAGATTCTCTGCACAAGTCTAAATCAGGCCTAACCACTGCACTGTTGACTTCAGTGAGCTCTTTAGAATGACCCATTCTTTTACAGATGTTTGTAAAGGCAGCTGTTGGGTGTAGAAATGGGACTGAAAACACCTGAACTAAAGATTATGAGGTATGACCAATAGTTTTGTCAACATACAGCACCGAAAGCAGCAAATGTCACTTGACCTCATTCACTTTACTGCACATCAGTGGAACAAGAAATACAGTATTAGGTTGTAACGTTTGCCTGGTTCTTGATTAGGTAAAACTAGAAACTGTAGCCTAAAACGATACATTAGCTAACAGTTAATGGTTTTAGCTTTGGTATTAACAAAAAAACAAGCTTGACACTTTAGACTGGCAGGAGTCAACCAACGACCTAAAAACTCTGACAGAAAAACCTGAACTGTCATCTAATGATTTGGCCTTTTATTGCCTTTTTTATGTATACGTATATTGGCATTCATGAAAAATAGAAGGGGGCGTGATATAATGATGGATTGCATTTATATAGTGCTTTTCGGGACCCCTCAATGCGCTTTACAATACCACTATTCATTCACTCTCACATTCATACACTGGTGAAGGCAAGCTACAGTTGTAGCCACAGCTGCCCTGGGGCAGACTGACAGAGGCGAGGCTGCCATATCGCGCCATCGGCCCCTCTGGCCATTGGTAGGCGGTAGGTGAAGTGTCTTGCCCAAGGACATGACGACCGAGACTGTCCGAGCCGGGCTCAAACCGGCAACCTTCCTATTACAAGACGAACACCCAACTCTTGAGCCAGGATCGCTGGGTGTATCTGCTGGGTACATTTAAAATTGTGTCATTTTCCTGGGCATAGTTACTGGAATAATGCAGTAAAATGGCTTGTAATTCCACGGTCAACCAGAACCAACACCTTATCTTTAAGATAAGACAAAGTGTGCAGAATACACATTTACTACATTTGTATCTGTCAAAGAAGTCATCAAACATGATTGAAATGAAACAAATCAGGTCACGCAGTACTTTCTCTGACACACAAACACTGCATTTTATGTAACATTTACGACGAGAGCAGTTCCTCACTTTCACAGGAGCTTTTCTCCTGCCTAAACTGCCCATGACGAACGTTCCGAGCCGTCCTGTCTGTGGACTTCACTCCAGTCTTCCACTTCATCTATGTGACTGTCGTGCAGCTCTGCAAGCCTGTAATAGAAGTTCTGTGGATGGCAGTAGCGTGTCCCCTCGGTGCTTTAAACTCCGCTGAAGCAGCTCAGACCGATAACCCACATTATCCTGCCGACAGTGTTCTCTTATGCATTTAATTGATCCAGTTGAGCCATTACTGCGACTTTGATTTACTAAGTGAGGCAGCGCTGACGAGTCCATCCAAAGTCAATATTTGTCAATGGTGGAATTCATCACAGAGCTTCAGATAACGTAGGAAGGAAATGTTTTGTCAGTGAGGGAAATCAGATTTTATCGGTAGCGTCCTCTAATGTGATTCGGTTTTTATTTGTCAAGTAACTGAGGTTAGTTTATGTAGTGGTGGAACAGAGAGGGAGAAAGACAGAGAGGAAATACATCACTGCTTTTCGACTCTCCGCTTCTCTTTTCCCTTTCATTATCAGAATGCATATTTCTGCAGGTCCAGACAACCTTCCATTGATATAGTAGCCCAGCTAATTATAGAGCAGATTTTCAAAGACTTTGCTCACTCATTCCTGCACCATCCCCCCCTTTCCTCCTCTTCCCAGACAGACACAGAGAAGGCCGAGACAGCCTTGATGCTGAGGCTTGTTGTTTTCATTCAACTGTCATATAGCTGATGTCATTTCTTTCTACTTCCTTTGCGGTTTATATTCATCTCCATGACTTTGCATTTTTTTATGGAGCAGATTATTAAAAAAAAAAAAGTTCTTATCTGATCAAGCTGGACCAAACTCGTTGTTTGGTTTTGTGTTCTATATTTAAAGTTGAGTCTTTGCACCAAACTGAACTGAAGGCTTCCCGTTCACGAGGCCTCATTAACCACGTGCGCGTCTCAGCACCTCAGCCCCGGGTGGGTTGCCTGGCCTGCGATTGAAGTGGTTTCTGCTGAACCGTTCTGTCAAGTCAACCATTCCCAAAAAGCCAGTGACCAGGAAACCACAGTGCTCCCTTGCACTTCTGAGACCTCGCACCCCACACATGCTCCCTAAATTGGCCTGGATAGCTGGTGTCATTAGGGGAGAAAGGGGGAGAAGCTGGAAGCTCTGTTTGTTTATGAAAGGAGGCGTTTCGCTAAAATTATGGTTAAGGCTTTTCATTGCTTTGATTGAGTGAAACGTGTTAGTTATTACACATTGCATTCCTGCGGTAGGACCCTCCATGAGTGCAAGTGCTCCTCGGGCTGTCTGCTAAAATTCCTCTGCTGGTCTTTTGTATATTTTGAGGTGAATAGGCTCAGGTTCCTCCAGAGAAAGTGAAGCATTGGTTTGTTGTTGATGAAAGGTTTTGCTTAGAGCAGAAATCAAGCATCATGATAACACGTCTCTCCGCCCTGAGGTGTATGTGAGCGTCTCTACCACACAGACAGTTAATGAATAAAATTCTCCAATTCACTGGTGGCAGGGGGAGCCACCCACCCACCCCCTGACCTTAAAAGCCCGCTGACCTCCCAACCCCCTCCAATCACAGCCCATCAAAACACAAAAGAGCAAACGCAGCCGCCTCCATCTTGCTTATCACTCGCCCTCTAAAGACTTGACTGGCCAATTAAAGTGGATTTACCGTTTGACATGAGGCTGAATAGCCACAGGTCGCCAGGCCGACAAAACCCAGTCCTGGGCCAGGTCTAATTAAACTGTCAGATCAATAAAGTAAACAAAGTCATTCATCCTGGTTGTTACTCATGGCTGCTTTTTTGTCTTTTACTTCCTCCAGGTCCTGTAAGTTGACTCAGATTTAAATCAGCCATTAGGCTTCAGTACAGCGCCTGTCGTTTTATGGCTAACATGACCTCCGTAGGGCACGACAAGTAATCAGATGTTAATCATGATCCTGGGCTTACACACATTGTGACATTTTCTATAACTGCTATATCTTTTGTTATAAATTAACCTGTGACTTGCAACATGTCGCCCTTCCAATCTCCCAATGTGGAGTCTTTAAAACATGGCTGTTATCTCTCAGCACCTTATAGCGCTCCAGTTAGTGCATCCAGGAGCGTCGCCAACAGACAAAAATGGAAGATTTCTTCCACAACATCTGCCCAAATGTCTATCCACGCGCATCTGTTATCCTTTACTGCGGCTGAAACTACAACATTTCCTCCAAAGATCAAATATACACGTCTGTGCAGGTTAGACTAACTTTACTGCAGCATGCATTTACGACGTCGCACCACATTCTTTTCCGTGGCAACCTGGAGAAATATTGACAGCTCGCAGGGCTGTAAAACCATTGTTGGCTGGCTTTTGTCTCACAAGAAGCCTTTCAGGGCACCCGTGCTGATTCCCTAACTCAGACTGCCTTTAAATGACTTTATATCCCACCCTGCTTTTCCCTTCCTCTCAGATCACCACCGGCACCAAGACACATTTAAATATTATGCAACAGTATTATTCATAAGAGAAGTTGGATCTTTGCAGGCAAAAAAAAAAGATAAAAAGTCAAGTGGAATTCTTCTGAAGTCCACATGAATAGCCGGCCCGCTGTCGGCTGTTAGAGATTAGTAGGAAGTAAAAGATAAAGGATCTTAAACACAGATGGTGAGTCATACCTGTAAATAATATGAAGAGATTTAAATTAAGTGAATGCTTGCAATTATATTTCAAAGACTTTTTACCAACACAACATTATAGACTGCAGTGAATTTTAGTCTATAAGTGATCCTTGACCGCAACTGTGCGTCATGACTTTAAAGAAACTCGTGCAACGTTACTAAACGCTGGAAAAATCTGGAGCAATGTAAGTTGAAACTGACAGAGTGGCTTTTTAACAGGCAGGAAACACGTGTGATTGTGCAGCAGTCTTTGCCATGCAGGTGTTTAGACTGGGCTTTGACTGGAATGTGAACTTCCCTCACCCCGCCTCTGTATACAAGCGCACGGATCAGCCAGGTTGAGTCTTTTAAAGATGAAAGAGCCTTTTCATCAATCACCGCACCATCACCCGAGTGATGCTAAAACAGAAGGCACCTGTTGGATATGTGGGTGTGTGTAAACGTTAAGCCCGTCACTTTAGGTCTATTTTTATCTGCTTCCTTTGTCCTCAGAAGCAGAAGCTGTGACATTGAGGGTTTTAGGTGTCTTTCCCATATTAGAATGGCTGTTTAGGTGCTCAAGCTTTGGATTTCTCCATGTATTCAAGGTGTTTGTTTTCAATTACAGTATTCTTTGGCCTATTTCTGCTGTTGGCTGTGAAAATGAAACGATACTTTTATAAGGTGTTGTAGGTGCATAAAGGCAAAAAACAGGTAATTTTGGCTCTTTGATAGGTGGTTACTAGGCAACTATAACTAGGCAATCATAACATCTAACAAAGATAAGACCCATCAGGGGGCAAAGATGTACGCGTCTGCCAAGTTTGGCTGCTCCAATCCTGATTGTGTAGTTGGAGTTTGTGGCCAGAGAAACAAGCAAACACACGCAGACATATGTCTTAGACTGAGATTCAGATTTTAGGTTGATTTTAGCTTTAGCCCTGTGACAGACTGGTGACCTGTCCAGAGCATACCCTGCCTCTTGCTCTAAGACAGCTGGGATAGGCTCCAGCCCCCCCGCGAACCTGAAAAAGGATGGATGGAGGTTGATTTTAGAATTTGTTGTTTAGAATCAGTGACTTTTCATACCGACTTAGTGAGTAGGCGGTGGCAATCCAAGCAAAAAACACCATTCAGTTTTCACCTGGAACTGCTTGACCATTCTTCGAAGATCACCCCGACCCCAAAGTGCTCCCGTGGTTGCAGTGCCAGATTTGTCCGTGAGAGTTTTTGACAGCCGTGGCCGTTTTTCTTTGGCTTTGCACGTTTCCCTTGTTTGTGCAGTAGCATCTAATCTCACACACCACACAGGCCTTACCGGTCTGACTCCAAGCAGGAAGTTGTACATACTTAGTCTGTTTTTGTCGTTTAATGACATTTGACTGGTAACAGTGCATTACATCCTGCCACGTGCTGGTAAAACCCAGAGAAAATACAAATGTATTTAAAGATTAAAAGCAATCAGGCAAAGTATTTGATTTCTTTTTGAAACTCAGTGACTAAATCGTCCCATATCATCATCATATTATAGAAACTCTCTCTGAAAAAACAGATATTCTGTTGCCTGTAACTTTGTCTCTCAGTGATGATTTACATGATTTTATCAATGTTTCAGTTCACCAAGGTCTAATGCGCTTTAAAAATGTGACATTGTTTACCATCTCTGCTTGACAGCCTGCCGTCCCTCTCACAGCAGTGATAATGGTGCTTCGGTTCATGTCGACCTCGCAAACTTAGCAACATTGTCACAAAATTCAGCGACGCTTTTTAAGTAAGAAAATCAGCAAAGGTCACACTGAGTTTGTTCATCGTGTGGGAGGAGACAGTGTGTTGCTTATAGCTTTCTCCCTGTGTGATCTCGGCATAACTTTAATGTTTAACTATTGTGTTTTTGTCAGATTTTTCAGGCAGACGACGCCACTTTTCTCAATCAAATGGTCAAAAACGACAAGAAAATACACAAAATTGTTTCAAATAAGGTGCAGATTTATTGCAGGTTGTGGTTATCATCTTGTCAAAGGCCCGTTTTGAATGAATCATGCAAAGCTACTGTAGTAGAGCGCAAGAATGGAAATGTGAAGCTGGAAACGACAAAACGAGGAGGTACTGCTGAAGAAAAAACCTTCTCCAAGCGATCTCATAAACCTCCCTCTGCTCTTCTCATTTGACTTCTGTCATTTCAGAATCCAACTCTTTCTCCGCAGTCTTATCTGCCCCCTGCTGTGCTTGTTCCCTCCTCTGGGCTTTCTCCCGTCACACTGATTTGCACTTTTGGTGATACAAGAAGCTGCTGGAGTGTTTTTGAACAGACTGACCTGGATACAGAGGTTTTGTTGGTCTGCCTCTTGACACTTCAACACCGTGTCACTGTCTAAACTCATTCCTTTATTTATTCCTGCAGTCTTCTGGGGATTATTTCTGTTTTAGGAAAAACACGAATTTCCGTTTGTTCGGACGAGTCGAGGTTTAATGCTTCAGATAACACTGGACAGGTCAGGATGACTCTTCACTAACCGGCTCATTGTGCCGTGAAGCACATAAATTCACCCTCCTTCAGCTTTTGTTCCTCCCTTCTTCTTCTTCTTACCCTCCTCGTCTGGGACATTTCCTCGCCATCCCGATTAATCTTTTATTTTCGCCAGTAATTTCGGAGCCTGTCCACTGCCTCCGGCTTTTTTTTTTATACTTTGTTCTTCCCTTCTGACTGCAAGCTTTCTCTGAGCTCTCAGAGTCTCTCTCTATCACTGTCCCTCTTTTCAGTATCCTAGTTTCTTTTTTTGGGATTCAGCCAGTTCCGCTCCCAGCAGCCCCACTGGGAAGAGACCATCCTGCTATAGCAGCAAAAAAGTGCAGTGCCATAAAAATGGATGACCTGTTCTCCATTATGTTCTGCTTTTCAGTTTTCTGAATTAAACATTTACTGACCACCAATCAACCCTGAAAATACACGCTTTGTACTCGCAGTAAATCTGCTTGGTTTAATATTTAATGCAGCTTTTCAGCACTTGTGTATAAATCCCTCCACAGTGAGTTTTTGTAAATGAGGAGCTCCAGACTCGGTGTTGACTGCAGACCTTCACTGGAGTCGAACTGGAGTAATCAAGCATCCTGTGACTCAGACTGAAAGAGAAACAGAGTTCTTTAGATTTCCAAGGAAATCCTTTGAGGTTTATTGTGACCATTGTTACTGATCACATAACACCTCAAACTTCCACTGTCAGTTCTTACCGTTATCTATGTAATTAAGAGAAAATGGGATATTCTAGCTTATTTCTGACATATTTCCAAGAAATGGATTCTCATCCTGAAGGAAATTCCCAGTTACCAGCCTGAAGAGCTCGCTGGGGAGGTCAGAGGGAACTTCCACTGATATCTGAGCTCTGGAAACATGTGTTGAAAGAAATGTCGTACTGTTGTTTCTGCACAATAGGTAAATCCACAGACTCCACCTGTTTAGATTCTCACACACCCCGGCATTATGTCTGTCCAGAGCTTGTGTGGAGCTGTGTTCTGTAAGTCTACCACAACAAACTACTGCTTTGTTTACTGTACACACAAGAAATGGCACAGTTCATCAGCAGCTAAGTGGAGGGATAACACCTAAGTGTTCAGCACTCTGGGAAGTGGAGATTGGTGGAATAAAGTGAAATTATATTTGACGCAAACCCAGATTTATAACCTCCATCGAAACTGCCGTAGGGCTGTTGGGGCTTTTTCTACTTTCTATCTTCATACTGCTCACACCATCTACAGCAGAGGAGCTTTGTTACTTGAGTTTTAATTCAGTCACACCCCTTCTGTCGAGGTTTTGTGTTAGTTAATTATTTTCTTTGTTTACTTTCTGTTTCACTTGTATCTCATTTTCATCCTTCTGCATGTGTATAGTCAGTGTTTCCCTTTGTCCTTGTCAGTTTGTCTGGTTTTACTGTGTTTGATTACTTCACATGGCTCTGCCTCCTGTATATGGGTACACCTCAAACCACCCAGACAAAAGAAAATTATTATTTATAACTGCAGTAATATTTGGCAGCATGAATCTGGGAGCTTCCTGACCTTCCACGCTCATATCTGCATATGTAGAAGGCAGACAGAGCAGCAGCAAGAGAGCATAGCAGGCATCAATGATGGATGGATGGATGGATGGATAGATAGATAGATAGATAGTAGGGGTGGGGAAAAAAATCGATACTGTGTAGTATCGTGATATTTTGTTTGCTAATAATGTATCGATACAGGGACAGCAGAAATTGATATTTTGTTACAAAAAAGGTTTTTGTGCTCTGACTTCAGAGCATGTTGATCCTTTTTCTGAGCAAGAATCCTGACATTCCTTCACTGTCCAAATGTGTTTAACTTTTTTTTTTGGCAGTAATAAACATGACAGTTTACTTATTTTAATTTAAGACATGTTTTATTTTAATTAAGTTTAAAACTTTTTTATTTAATGTAAAATTATATTTTGTTTTAATTTACTTTCAAATTCTTCAGTTGCTGAAGGGGCTGCGTAGTTTTCATAAATTGCATAGTTCAGAATAGCTATAATTGTACCAGATGGTTGCGTTCAGTTAAGTTGGACTAGACTGTAATACAAACCGTTCAGTTTGTCAACAATAAAACTGACTGAAATGAGAGAAAGACTGAGTGCGAGACTTTGATATTAGATAAAATGAATATTGATAAAGTTTACCTTTATGTACAGAATCTGAATATCGCAAAATATTTAAAAAAAATTGCAATAATATCGTATTGTGCATTAAGTATTGTGATAATATCGTATCGTGGGATGTATGGTGATTCCCACCTCTAATAGATAGATAGATAGATAGGTTCCAGCCCTTCTGTGCCCCTGAATTGGGGGGATGGATGGATGGATGGGACTTTAAGTTTGATTTGGTTTTAGCTTTCCTGTTGGGCTAGGCCTTTCTTTCTTGGCTTTCATCTTGGCTCAAGTTGAAATAAACCTGCTGCGGTGAGTCAGGATAGGGAGAGGGGACAAAAAGGGGAGCGCTGGATTTATAGCACAAGGCAAAACAAGAGTACTGTCAAGAAATGTAACAGTGCAATAGTTGTTTGATCTCAACTTTTGACTGTTTAAAGCTGCCGTTGTGCTGAGTATGAATTGCCCCGCTGTTGTTGGAGGCAAGCTGATCGTACTGCAGGGGCTGTCCTGATAAATGTAATATGGGCTTGGGAAGCAAAGAAAACTGACTGGAAAACTTTTTCTCCTCAGTTAATTTGGTAAAGTATGAGTGCTGTGGTCAACAGTGAAAAGCAGTAAATCAGCAGAGAAAGTGAATGCAGCCAAAAAGAAGGAAGGCAGGATAGCGATCGCTGCTTTGATGCCCCAAGGTGTGTGAAACAGTGATTTCAAGGGTCATCACAGCAGGACAGGAGTTCAGGTTTGTTTTCATATGAAACGTGACCCCGTGGCTTTGTTTTATATGTATCAGCTGCTACCTTATGAAAGTATTCTGATTGTCTAAAAACAAGATTTACAGTTTCGGTCACTACAGTTGTGGTTTTGACTTGTTTTCGCTCTCAGACCCGGGAGAAAAGGTTCCTGGAAATAGCTTTTTATGGGGAGCCTTTTATGGGAAATGCGAGGGCTGTGTTGACCGCTGTTGCATCACAGGACTAATAGAGGGTCGGTCTGCTGTGGATTGTTCACATCGTTTTATCTCAAGAGAGTATTCCCTCCCTCGGGGTGTATCTGATATAGTAGGATGTGATGCACCAGAGAAAAATACCTAAAGGCGGTGCTGTGCTCAAGCCCCATCTGTTGGCTGTCAGCCTGCAGCTTAAAATGCGGCCGAAGGTGTCTTTCATTAGAAGCACTGACTTTCATATTAGCTCTGTCCTCCTTTAGGAATACTGCTAAACTCTAACCAGACATCAGCGTTTGTTTGTGTTTTAGTGTGAGTTGTGTTTTCCTTTCACTTTCTGGGAAAAACTGAGATAGTTTGTGAAGTGCATTCCAACTCCTTCACATTTTTGTGCACCAAACATCCTCTTTTTTCTTTCTTACAAGATTTATTTTATACATTTTATAGTAAAAAATAATAATACGAGTAGCAAATCCTGCCTCCCAACCAGAGGTGCTGCTGAGGTTTGAAACAGCATGTCTGAGGGCTGACTTTTAAGTGTCACTGGTGGTTTTATTGTTACTGCACAGAAAATTTAATCAAGTAGTCAAATGGGCAAATGAGGTCGGCACAAATCGTGTATCTGTGGGGAAAGTGCTGCATAATAAAGATGAACACAGAGCAGATTAGCGAGCCTATTAGGTACTTTTTGTTTTGAATATTGGAATACACAAATTACCCACACCTATCTGTGTGAGAGGTTTGCCCTTCTATCTGCGCACAACAAATTTGACTAGATAGTCCTTCAAAGCAGCTCAGAATTCATTTGCATTTAAACTCTGCAGCACGTGCGGTCAGATGTGTCCAAATACAGCTTAACTTTTCACGACCAAATGTTTCCTAGGCACATTCCACATGAAGCCACACCCGTATTTAGAGCCGAAATCCTGAAATATGATCACACAGGGTTTAATTTGAGTCTCTGAACTGGACATCTCAGACACGTTTGTGGTATTTGTCACTTTTGAGCATTTTTAGTGGAATCATCTGGCAAATAATATGTGCTGCTGAGAAGTTAATTGTACTAACAGCCTGTCCAAGAAGTCTATGCTTCAGCTTTGATGAATGCTTTCTACCTATGCACTCACCAGTGTGTCAGGGGCAACTTTGGGCATTCCAGTTAGCAGAAGATCTCCTCATCCTCAGCTGAACCTGTATCTGTGCCTTTCTAACCAAGCTTTGCAGTTTTATCTGAAAACTTAGCCCTTCAACCTACATATATGGTCACTTCTGACTCCTAAAAATGATCATGGTGGTGGCCATAATGATGAAATTGAGGCTTGAAAACAGAAAGCCACAAAAAATAGTAACTGTATGGTGGCTATAGAGTCATACAGTCTATGTTCCGAGGCTGAAAACACCCACTCTCCAGAGTCCCCACCTTCCAGTACATGGGGGTAAAGTGGATATGTGTCAGATGAGCCAGCTAGAAAAGATAAACACACACATATACATGCAAAGTGATATGTCTGAGTGGGATACAGACATAAAAGCGCTTGTGCAAATGAAATGGAAAGCAGGTCTCGAACAGCTGCCGCGCTGAAACAGGCCGACGTTGGGGCAAAAGTCTACCCTTGCAGATCTCTTTGTGCCGGCGAGCTGCATGCCAGCCGGCTGGCTGCTGGGAACCTTTGTGTGACTCATTACCTCTCTATTGAGAAACACAAAGATGGGGCGCACTTGCCCATCAGAGCTTGGAGTCTCCCGGTCCCAGTCTTCACCTTATCGTGAAGTCAAGGTCACGGCCCCCGTGCTGAGATGACGCCTGGCGTCTTCATCGCCCAGCAGCCAATCGGTGACTGCGATCTCGGTCACGGGAACCGTTTGAATAAGGCTGTCAGTGGGACGTCTCTCCATTCACTTAACGTCTGAGTTGTTACCTTGGCAGCACTTTGTCTAAGAGAAGAAATGTCTCAGGCAGCACCCATTGATAACCATTGATTTGAATTCTTTCACTACATGTGTCCTCAAAGTGTGCCCTTGTCTTCTTTTACTGCCCCCGCTGTTTGCTCACCCTTAAACTAAATGCCACGGTGGCACCAGTCTGTGACAGAAAGGCCTCATTTATCTCCTTGATGATGTCTATTCACTCCTGTCATAAAGCTGCTGGGTCTTTGTTTAGCATAGAACATAATTGTTAGTTTGAACAGGGTGGGCCAAGAGGTGGGGGGAGCTGTGCTGTAGATATTGTTTTCAGAGGTGCAGGGAAAAAGGGGAGTGGATGAGGTGGATCAAAGATACCTTGATTCTGACAGAATAACATCGTAATCAAAAGCATGTGTTTCAGGCGATCCAGGTTGAATACAGAGACTTGAGAAAAAGAAGCAGATATGGTGTGAAAAATAGTTGCCGTGTTATTCTGTGCTTATAAACATACTCAACTGCATACTCGTGCAGATTATGATGACTTACCTAAAGCAACAATTTCTCTGTTTGGGGGGGGGGGTTTCCCCTCGCTCTCCCTCAACATGTGTTGATTTTTCTTTTCAGTGAACCAGCTCATATCAGGTTAACCCTCTGTTTCAATGTGGGAACCTGTAAGACTCAGCGCCATCTGTGACACTGCAGATGGCCCTGCTTGTTAAAGTGGGCCATGCTAGGACCCTGCCGTCTACCCAGGACGGGACAATGGAGATTACGGGTGTCTGATCTCTTGGTTTAAACGCACAGTCTCAGGGCTGCAGGACACAGGGAGGGGCTCACTGCCCTGATCTTTGAATCAAGGAATTATAAGACACAATGTCATTTACCCTCTCACTGAAGGTTCACAGGGATATATTCACGTCATCTCACATGTAGCCATGCAGCATTGTCTTGCTTTTGTGCTAGTGTCCACAACTTACATGAGTTAAAATAAATAAATCAAGCCTTAAAAACACCAGAATTATTAAACAATCATTTCATTCTCCCGTTGTTAGGGCAGCCAAAGTTTTCCGGATTCTTAACAGACATCATATTGAATATAGATACTCTTAATATGCAGAAATTAAAATACTATGCTTGACTCAAACGCAGATGTTCTACATACCTCCGGCTGTTTTTACTGACAACTTTGATCAAATTTCTAAAAACCTAAAAATATTTCTAAAAATATTTTACATCATTTTTTTTCTCTCTTCTCTGAGTGTATGTTCTCCATGTGCATATCTGGATTTTCTCCAAAAGTCCAAAGACAGCTTGTTCATTTAATTAGTGGCTCTAAATGGGCTGGCGGTTGTCAGTCTCTCCATGTTAGCCCTGTGATAACCCGGCAGCCAGTCCGGGGCGTACACTCCTTCTCAGCCTCCTTATAACCTTGAAGATGATACACAGTTGGGGAAATGTATGGATAGCTTTGGATCTACATAATGTTTTTTCATTTGGGTTTCATTGTTTAAATAACTCTAGCAGCCTGGTACATGAAAAAGGGAGTATTTTATTTTAGACATGAGTGAAAAGCTGTGCGGTCAAACAAAAATCTTTGTACTTTCTGCCTTGAGATCAAGCTTTGCTCTTGTCCGGAGCACATTCCCACACCCTATTTGGTGATCCATGTTTCTTGATTGTTGTTGATGTTGGTGCTCTGCCAAAGAACGATCTGTTTGCTCAACCTGTAGGGCTGCCAGAATGAAACGTAGCTCTCCAGCAAACAGAAGAACATGCAGGAGATGCAGCGTTAAAGCCTAGGAATGATGGTTTCAATCTTACTTAATGGGTATGACAGTCAGTTTCCCACGAGTAGAGCCGTTTTGACACTAATCTACTCCTTTAATGTCCATGCTTTTTTTTTTTTTTTGCTACATCAGTGATTCTGGCCAGTCGTTAAGATTCAAACTCACCTCTTGAGCACTGATCCTGATCTTATTAAGGAAGTGTTGTTCTGCGAGTGAGCGTTTAACATCACAGGCTGAGCCAGATTCTCTTGGCTGCCTCATTTAACATGAATAGCTGATGTGCAGGTCTTCAAAAAAATTTGACGACTCTCTCCCAGTAATGTGATCAAGCAGTAGAGACGCTGTTTTGGCATTGTGGTGAATCCTTAGTTATTGCGCAACAATCACTTGACTTGTTCCTCTTCCCATAGCTTTTGTTTTCACGACCTTTGTCATGTGAATACTTAAGAAATCCGAGATGTTGGGAAAGATCCAAGGCTAAGGTATAGTCGAGTGATTTACTTCTCTGTTTAAGCCCTCCTCACCCGTGAAACACCTTGTGATTTATGACTTCATCCAAGGGAGTAAAACAGTCCCAGAAAATGTGTCTGGTCACTTTTCAATATTAGAGGTTACTGCACTTCATATATCTTAAGCTGTTATTATACATGTAACTGTATGTATTCTAATATTCTCCAGCCTTGACTCATCCTCTATTACACATGTATTTCTTACATATGTGTTGCTAGAGCAAGGTCTTTAGGTGCAGACAAATGAATGATGCACTCAGTTCATGTAACGCTATTAACCCGTTATAACAGTAATTGTGCAGAGAAAACAGTCGAGCTGTAAATGTGCAGCTCTGCACACTGAAGGAGAGAGGAGGGAGACGAAGAGAAACAATCAGATGTTTATTTTCCACTTCTGGCTAAAGGTTTAAAGATTGGAAGGAGGAGGACTCAAACACCAACAACAGAGATAATCTAAAATCAAAATCTTTAATCTATGTGCTGGTATTCAGTCAGAGTCCATTCGACCAGAGAAGGAACAAAAACACAAGGAAGACTGGGAACACTGGTAATATCTGAAAAGAACAAGGCAATCTGGAAAATAAATGAAGGAAAGCAGGGGAGTCTATATAGTGGTGTGATTGGGAACAGATGTAGCAGAGTAAGCACAGGTGATAATAATGAGGGTGGGGCAGATTGTTGTAAAGAAGTGGGAAAACTAACCCTGGGAACACACTGGGTGTGGATGCATCACGTTCCAGCTCTGACACGGATGCTTGCCGTTCCATCAGATACGCTGCAGCACAACTCAGAAGTATCCCAGGCTACAGCCACACGTTGTCTTTTTGAGTAATACCTCTGTTCACATGGATGTGCAAAAAGGACATGAATATGACAAGAACATGCTAAAGCAACAGGTAGAGATGTAACCGTAACTATATAGAAGGGCTGGCCAATCAGTTGCCTGCAGATAATAACACGCTCCACTGTCTGACATCAAGAAATGGGGATAAAACGTTTCAAAATCTGTTTTCCTTGTTCACACAGAAATACAGAAGCAGTTTCTGCAAATCTTCACCCAGAAACAAGTTTTTTTCTATTTCCACTGACATAAAACAGATTCCGCAACATTCCTGATGTCATCTGAAGCCGTGCTAAGGACAGAACAAAACTCTGTTACAGACATGGACTTAGAGATGCAGTTTGTGTTTTCTTCTGGCTAACAAGAGGGGAAGTAAGACCAAAGATTACAAAATAATTGTGAAAAATTAACAGAAAATCAATAGTACACACTAGCCACAGAGCACCGAATAACTTAAAACAGTAAATGGGAGCAGTAAGCTAATTGTGAACATGGACAGTTAACTAGCTCTAGCTTTTGTCTACAGCCAAAAATCTTAGTCCCACCAGCAGGAGGTCAGCTTAAGCCTGTTGGGCCACCGGGCTCGTAATACTCCGGGGGAAAACCCTGCAATTTGCACCGCATGCAAAACCAAGTCAGATTCATGCATTACAGTTATGACAATGAAAGAGTACTTTAACGTAATTTGGGGTTCAGTCTACCATTCATCCTTCCATCACTGCTCACTCCATCTCAGTGCCTCCATTATGTTTAAGTCCTGTCTGCAAACAGCAATGCATTTCTAATAGCAACACGCAGGGATGCATGCCTCTCCAGTGATGTCATGTGCGGCCAGTCATGCCAATAAGCAAGAACTACGCCGTGCTTCTTCTTTGAAAGGCACTGGGGCAGCTGCTTCCTTGTTCTCCATCTGTGAAATGTATATGTTCAACCCGGGCCTTTGTTGCTCGGCGACGATGGCACTGACCCAGGGTCAGGGGTATGTATCACACTGTGGCTACCCATTGTGAAAACATACACATTTGTGGTATTTTAATGCAATTTGACTTGGACCAGGTGTCATCTTCTTTCAGCAGCTTTCAAAGGGAAGGAGCGGCGTTTGTAGTGATTGAAGGGGAAATTGAGACTGAGGTACGAGTGGAAATATGCACAGGGATAAGAAGTGGCATCAACAAAGCCATCTGTCAGTTTGAGTGTGGGCAAACAGGAGTGTTAGGCATGCAATCTGTGTTTTCGTGCTGTTGTTATATTTCACAATAAAGGTTATTTTTACACTGTGAAGGACTATAATTGAAACACTAAAGTAGATTCTTATTAAGTGCTTTGCAATAATTATCACAAGACTGTAGATAAAAGATGTACATACCCGTTATGACATCACCTACTAGTTTGTGAAGCCTGTTTTAAAGCCTAGAGTTGAGTGATTTGGACAACACCTTTTGTGTTTTCTGAACCTCAATGTAGCAAGCAACGCAACGGACAAACTGACCTTATACACTCAAATACACAGGCACATCCAAAATTATAGCCTTCTTTAACCCTCTATAGTACTCTTATTGGAACCATTATTTTCCAAATTATCATCATGTTGCATTATATCAGATTTGAAACTAGCAATTGTGGCCATAAAATCATTGGGAAAATGTTTACTGAGATCACAAGTAGATGTTGAATGAAAGCTATTTTTTCATAGACTTAACCATCTGACATCTTTATGCAACTAGAGAATTTGCCCCCTGCTGGTCATTTGAAATAATTCTGATGTAGGGCATTTCTGCACTTGTTAAGAAGCTAGCATAAATCTTTTTTATATATATATATGACTCAATAAAACTGACCTGTTATGCTCATTTCCAGGTCCATATCTTTATTCATGAATATCGTTAGTGTAGCTTTGCATGATTCAAAGTTCAAACTCATCCTTATTTGTCTTCAGGGCTTGAAAATAAAGCAAGTGGGCAACATTTCATCTCTTCTTCAGTTTTAAAACAGCTGATGGAGAGTGTTTAACCCCTAGTGTTCCTGTCCCCTCCACCACCTTCAAGAATACTAGATGCCCTAAGAGCAATTTTAGTTGTTAAAGTTACGAGTGGCTTTTTCAGGAGGAAGAGCAGCCCCTGTAGCAGTCAGATTTGTGGTTTGATCCCCTACTCCTCCTGTCTGCATGCTAAAGCATCTCCTTGGGCAACATACTGAACCCAGAGTTACCTCTGAAACATCCCTCCAAGAGTTTGTGAGTGTGTTAGAAAAGGTGCTAAGGTATAGAATAAAAGCACTTGCCGCATTGTGTGCAGCATTTCTTCTTCCTCCTCTAGTTTTTTCATACCAGCTTGTAACCAGTGCAGGTCAGAGCTGAGCAGAGGCGCCCTGGCTTGGTGTAACGGTTGCCATAACACATATAAACTAACATCTTGCTGTTAAACTTGGATGCTTGGACTGTGTGGGTCTATTGATTCTCCCAAGTCAGTTGTAGTTAGTCATATCCACATTTATGGAGGAGCTGAAGATAAAATTTTCTCAAAAATAGTCATGGCTTAACAGCAGGGTTTTTATGGCCTTATTTGCTGTATTACAACGTGAAGAAACACACCCTTTAAAAAAAAGCCGAATACAAATTGGTGTGTTTGGCAGCTGCAACATGATTCATGCAGTCATACTGAACTTTCTTTTCCATTTATTGCCTCACACTGGCTGACGTCTGCTGTAAGTGGGAGAAAATGAGCATGATTTACAGTCACTAGTGTTGCATTAACTGTGGTGTTTTACTGGATTCAATTGGTTAGTGGTGACAGTAAGGATTGTTGGTGCCTGGTGTTGTAATCACGTTGCTTTTGTTGACATGGACGGATGTCTGTGGGAGTAGTTGTTGATCACTCGAACAAAGACGCCTTTCATTGACTGTTCAGACTGGATAGAAATTTTATGATAAGATGTCAAAAACGAGGTCCGTCTTCGCTCACTGGAATTTCACATACAGCTTTGAAAATATGAGGACGGTCCAGTGTGGGCGTGGTGTGAATCATCATTTAGAAGCCAGTTTGTTTGTCTTTTTTAGCTTGTAGAGCTACTGGATAATGAGTGAGTCAGTGTAGTGAATTTGCAATATGATTTTTTTTCTTAATCTGCCTTTTATGATACTGTAGTTTGAACCCTGCTATCTTTTCGGGGTTCTCTTTGTTACTCATTTCTGCAAAGTCGTTTGTGTTGTCCTCCAGTGTCACGCCACATGGCTTTCATTCTTCATGGGCATCAGCGAACGTCTAGGAAATCAGAGGAGCGGGGAGAAGGAAAAGAGAGCGTAACCTTACAGTCCTGACATTTCCAAAGCCCTGAGGGTGAAAGAGTACAGAGGTGACGGAGGATACATTCCTCTGAGCAGATGTGACCTGTCCATCTGGACTTTTACTTTCCGCAAGGTCACAAATAGCTGAGGAGTGACTTAGAGAAGGAAGCTGGAAGTGTGATTCTGTCAATTCGCTCATGTTTCTTGTCAGATATTGCGCCATAATTACATTGTTTTCACACCCGAAGGAGTGACGAGGCTAAACCACAATCCACTGAGACCTCATTTCCTTCCACAAACAAACTGTGGAGTGCCTCCAGAGGGGCCCGGCTAGACCTTGATTACTCATTGTTCCTAAATCACTGGGAGTCAGCATGGAAACATACAAACACATCAGATAAAATTTAGTTCCAGGCAAGATGAGACTCTCTGTGACCTCACACTTGTTCTCTCTAAAAGCCAACGATGCGTTCTAAAAAGTGTCAGCCTGCCTCATCTCTCTTATGCAAATTGCTGCTTCTTTTTCTTTGGCACTTACAGAAACTGTTGGTCATGTAGCTGTTGTAACATTAAATATTTAACATGACCACAGATGGGAGCAGCGGCATCCTCCACGTTCGCTTCAGGCAGCAGCTTGACAACAACATCTGCAGCTCTGCACTTAACCTCACACTTACAGATGCCTCGTGCTCCGTGCATCGCTTCCATCCTTCCCGTGGCTCATGTTTTGGCTCGGGATCTGAGGCATTTTGGACTTGCACAAGTTTCTGATTTGTTCTCCGGTTGCATGTGTATCAGCCTTGTTCGCCAATCTTTCTTTCACTTTTGCTTCTTGCCGTTTATGCAGAGGTGATGTCAACAAGCTCGCGCAAATCTTAACCAGTTTTAATACTGCACAGCTTGTAGCGGCTTGTAGTATTCAAATTTCTTTTCTTTCCAGTGAGGTAATTTCCAGGTGGATCGTAAATACTGCATTCCTCTCTCTACCTGTATGACATAATACTGATCCAAAATTAGAAAAAGATACCTTTGTGCCTTTAGAGCAGTCTGACTTTTACATACACTGACCTCAGTTTTTGAATCCATTATTGCAATGACAAATATATGATAGAAAATAATGAAAAGTATTACAAATACACTTTTTAGGATTTGTCAGGAAATAAACCCACCTGAAATAAAAATATTTAAATCCTGCAACTTAAAAGAATTAAATTAGTTTATAGTGCAAACAACAATAAAGTCTCAAATGTATTTTCACTGTCAGTGCCAGCTCTTCTGGTGCAGAGAAGACTAGCCTTCATCCATCCAAAGACTGTCACAGATTGTCTAAAAGTACCAGTGTGCTGTTTCAGTGCAAAATGAAATAGAAATGTTTGCCATATAATAAAAAAAGGCAGAAGGCTGTAATGAAGGCAAAACACTGGTTTCATAGTCAACAAACAGGATTATACTGTAGCTGCCTGTTTATTTACTCATTTATTTGGTTGACAGTACATTGTGCAGTTGCATTTGGATATTTCTTTACATTAAATGTTGAAGTTAAGCAGTACACCTGTCCAAATGGCAATATGTAAAGTGATATCTCATTAGTGTGTTTATATGCCATTTAACATTTTGAGCTGTACCGTATTTTATCGGGTTATAAGGTGCACAGTCGATGAAAGTGTCTGTTTTCATACACCGGATTATAAGGCGCATTAAGTGAAACAAAACAGATAAGTCAAACTTTACTCAACTCATTCTTCTTGCTTCCTCCACTTCCCTACCATTAATTTATTAATGTTGAATTCTCTCACAGCTGCTCTATTCCCATGCTGTTGCAGTATATTAGTGCCTAACCTTGTATTGTGGATGAATTATCTCAGTTGTTCTCCTGACTGAAGTTTGGTCCGTTTACAGCATCCTGCCATGCGATTGCAATTGTCCCTAACCATAGGGAACCCTCACATTGTTTATCGAGTGGAAAAAAGTTAACGTTCATCCTCCAGCTTCACTGTGTTTATGTTATGCTAACATAGCTATGTTGCTAGCACGTAGCACATGCACATGCCAGCTACCCCAACTTCAGTAACCCTATAAACGTCACTGCTGTTTAGTTTTCTGTCTTCATTTATGTTGGAGGTGATAGCAGAGCTGTATGTTTTAATCTCTCAGTCAGAACATGGTTTATCATGTTTAGGTAGAAACTAGCAAGCTAACTTCCTGCTAACTTCTAACTCTGCTAAGTTTAATAAATTCTGTTTTCATGGATGCCTGGATGTTAAACTTAATTGTTACACCTGGTAAAGCAGCAACGCTGATCAGTTTATTAAAGAGGCATTTTTTAATAAACTACCTGAAGGGACCTGAAGTAGAGTTTTGGACCTGCAACGCTCCTGACTACGGTAGCCGTTTGCTCCGACAATCCATGCAGCTTCTTCGCTTACCAAAGTTGTACTAAAACATTTTTTGACAGATTTTTGAGTGCCGTGTACCACATAAAATCGGTTTGAGGTCAGTAAGAACAACCAGAATTCATACATAAGGCGTACCGGATTATAAGGTACATGATTTTTGAGAAAATTAAAGGATTTTAAGTGCTCCTTATAGGTACTTGTATAGGTACTTGTATTCAGTGCATCCCCATTGTCCCTAAAGTGGAATAAAACATGAGGCTAAGATTAAAATAGTTTTGCACATACAAAAGTATATTCTGAAAGGTTTCATTTTCATTAATAAAAGCGTTTCATAAATCTCAATCCCTGACATTTATGTGATGAAAAACAAGAAAAGAAAGATGCAGGATCTATAGCATTTAACATTGTTGATGTGAGTAAAAACCACACGGCTTTTTTGCACCTGACCTCAGACAGATCTGTTTAATCTGGGACGCTGCTCGCCCCTAATCTGCTTTTTCACCGGGACCCTCGTTTGTAAGGTGGCACACTTCTGTCCCTGTGAAGTTTGCTGTCACTGCTGCTGATCCGTACAGAGACAAAGCGTGTGGGAAAAGCCCTCATTTCTCCTCATTAGCATTCAGTCTCAATCACAAGCTCCACCCACACAGGCGCTGGTGACATCTGGTACGTTGCGTGCTGATGTCACTGACACAAGATGCCTTTTAATCACATGTGTTTTTATTCAAATTTTCTTCCAGTGCGCACACACAGGCCTATTTGAGTCTAGATATTTGTGACTAATTGATGCATTTTAACACAATGAAAGATTATAAACAGGAAATGTCATCAGCAGCAAATTCATAACAGGGCGTGCATAACAGTTTATCAGCCTCTAATATTCTTACATTTAAGGAGAAGCGTCAAAGGAATAGGAATGTGCATGTTATTATCTCACAGCTACAATTCATAAACTATACATATCTTGCGAATTAGTGTAGATTAATAAAATACTAGACTTTCACTCACCAAAATTTGGAGCACAGATTTCTTTGGACAGCTTTGATTGGTCAAGAAATTCAGAAAGTCACCATCCACTTGCTGATACACAGCCCTTCTCCTAATAATGAATACATTTAAGCCATAATGATATTTAAAAATGTACTAGCAATTTTGCCATAAAAGCAGAAACTGGGTATAGAACCAAAAACTGGTTTCTGTAAACATATTGACTTCATAGCTGAATTGGGACATTTTAATGTGGGGATTGAATCATTTTAGAGTCATTTTTAGCCTGAAGCGATAGTTTGAGGAACTGCAGTTTCTTATATTTATACTTTGTGGATTTTTGGCTAATTTGTTGGACAAGCGCACTGAAAACAAAACTTCAAGAAGTTGTAATCGTGCCGCTAATCCTGCAGTGAAACCACAAGGGATTGTCTTTACACTTAACTATGCACAGATTAAAGAAACCAGATCAATTGCATCGATTATGGAGCTTTAGAGAGGCAAAGGTTTCCTGTCTCCATCTGTGTATTTAGTGTTAGCTGTATCCCATCAGCTCTTGGAAGGGAAGCAAAGACGTTGAACTATTCCTCTAATGTTAAAGGGCCTCATTCCTCAGCGTGCTGCATGACTTGAAACCATTCAGACTGTGTGAATAAGTTTAATCCTTAATAACCTGGACAGGCATCAGCGCTGAGGTTCTGATCTGTTAGCGCTGAGCGAGCTGCTTTTGAAGACCTTCGGCGCATTACTCGATATCTCACAATCCTCTTGTTCGTGATTAGTGGGTCTGTGGAGCAGCAGTGAAGCTTTGGAGCCTCAGACTTGTTCGTTTCTATTGGATTTCCATTGGGGCCTGCCAGGGTGGGATAAACTCGCAGCTCCCAGTGATGTCCCTTTGCCTTAGCTACAGAGTTGATGTGATTACCATCTTAGAAATCACTGTCAGACTGTGGAGACCAAATTACCAAGCTCGATCCCTCTCTCTCTCCCTCCCTGTCTCTCTCGTTGTGTCTTCCTCTCTTCAAGCCCTCCTGCTGAACCAGGTTCACCCTGCTGTGATATCATGGCCAGTGGAGCCCAACTAATCACAGTCACTTCTCTGGATCATTCCCACACTCTGCAAGCCATTCAGTCAGTGGGATTGTCTCCTCTGCTTAGTCAGAAAAGGGGGGGGGGTAGCTTGTAAGTTTTTTTTCCCTCCATGCAGTTCATCTTTCCCTCTTGTGCTTTGCTCTCACTATTGCCCTATGTCAAAGGGAGATTATTGTGCGCACACACAACCACATTACATACAAGTGGCTTGTGTACGAGATTTTGGTGGCTCTAAAAGCATTGTTGGCTTTCCCCTGCACTCGCATTCCTGCAGCTCTCTTGAACAGCCTCCTGACCACACAAGAAGGCTAAAGCAGAGGAGCCGAGGAGAAGTCGGCGGTGTTTGCCAGTTATCAAATATTTACTGTTTGCACAGTTATTCTTGTGCTTGCATGTTGGCAGCGTGTGAAGATCTGAGGCATCAGGAAGCAGATTAATGAAACTCTGACAATATTTTGGCTCTCGGAAGTTGGGGAATTAGAGTTTAATACACAGTCGCTGATTAGAGAAGCCAGGAGAAATCATTTAGAGGCTTGATGATGAGTCCCTTTATAAGATAGAGGCTTGTTCAATGGGTGGGGCTGGAGTCCACATGTGTATACCCTACACACACATACAGAATTATATATGCACATATGCATTTCCCTCTTTTCTATATATAAAAGAAACTCTGATAGGCCCTTAAATCAGGCTTTCCCCTTTATCTTCATCACTGTAGCCACTTTTTACACCTAAGACTGATGGAAGAGACAAATCAGGTACATCAGCTATTGACGGTTTTCCATTGCTAAGCATCACCAACAATCAGACTCTCATGCTCTTATAGTGGTGGGTCAGATATGTTCAAGGCAAAGCTCAGACTTCAGACTAGATGGGATATTACAAATATAGTCATCTCAGGCACACAGCTTTATCTACAAGCAGAGATCTTCCGTGGTCCACCCAACTGCTTCAGGAGAAAGTTGCTTTAAATGGAGACGAGCTTCTGCCCCAAGGGCCATAGAGAGTCATAGAGGTATTTGAGGATAGGTCTCCATTAAGGAGCAAAACAAGGATTACTGGGTTTGAGGTGTGGCTGATCATGTTCATGTTTTTGTGTTTTTGTTTACTTGTATGAAACACGAACCAACAGTATTTATAGCCTGACCTAATTTGCAGTGTTAGCCCCAAGATTGGCTCTTAAAATACATCAAGCTGAGCAATACATATGGAAGAGTTCAAAACTCTGAACATAACCAAACATAGAGAAACAGTTTAAGGCATAAACTGTAAGACAAGGAGCAGATTATGCAGGACTGAGGTTCCATTCAACTCTGTTCTTTTAGTTGCTCGTGAGGTTTAAGCACCAAAAACTACTTGATTATGTTTAGGAAAAGATTGTGGTTTGAGTTTAAATACACACCTTCACAATAATAATGCAGTGCATTGAAAAATGGCGTTTACATTGTGTGCTTAAATGTAGCATTGAGGGCCTCTTTACAAGCGTCTGTATGTGATGATTTTTAGACTGAAATCTCTCTTATGATAGCCTAATCCGGTCATTAAGTCTGACGTCACTAGCCGTGTCTGGGCCTAAACTCCGCTGCAAACGATCACTATGGCATTACTGAGAGTTGAAAAACTGTCTAAAGTCTTTCATCTTTAATAAAATGATCAGCGTTCTGCTCTACCAGGTGTAACAATTGCTTCCTGTTAAATCCAGAATTGAATTCAAAATCCTGCTCCTCACATACTAGGTCTTAAATAATCAGGCCCCATCTTACCTTATTGACCTTGTAGTACCATATCACCCTATTAGAGCACTTCGCTCCCGCTCTGCAGGCCTACTTGTTGTTCCTAGAGTATTTAAAAGTAGAATGGGAGGGAGAGCCTTCAGTTTTCAGGCCCCTCTTCTGTGGAACCAGCTTCCAGTTTGGATTCGGGAGACAGACACTATCTCTACTTTTAAGATTAGGCTTAAAACTTTCCTTTTTGCTAAAGCATATAGTTAGGGCTGGACCAGGTGACCCTGAATCCTCCCTTAGTTATGCTGCAATAGATGTAGGCTGCCGGGGGATTCCCATGATGCATTGAGTTTTTCCTTTCCAGTCACCTTTCTCGCTCACTATGTATTAATAGACCTCTCTGTATTGAATCATATCTGTTATTAACCTCTGTCTCTCTTCCACAGCATGTCTTTTATCCTGTCTTCCTTCTCTCACCCCAACCGGTCGCAGCAGATGGCCGCCCCTCCCTGAGCCTGGTTCTGCTGGAGGTTTCTTCCTGTTAAAAGGGAGTTTTTCCTTCCCACTGTCGCCAAAGTGCTTGCTCATAGGGGGTCATATGATTGTTGGGTTTTTCTCTGTATCTATGAAGCGCCTTGAGGCGACTTTTGTTGTGATTTGGCGCTATATAAATAAAATTGAATTGAATTGAATTGAATTAAGTTTAACATCCAGGCATCCATGAAAACGGAATTTATGACATTTAACGGAGTTAGAAGTTGAAAATGTGACGTCATTCAAGGGTAAAACCGCAAAGAATTCTGGGAACTCGTGGCAAGAGGTACTAGCGCACGCAGGCTTTCAATTGAAATCAGTTACACAGCGATAAAAAGACACACAAAAAACTGTCAAGAAGCGGTTGTATTATTAACTGCAATAGCCGGTCGCATGACAGCCATGAAGCCGACGGGTAAAGAGATCGTTTTTTTTTATCGATTACGTCGTTGAAGAGAAATTATTCGAGCCATGTTTCTGAAGTAAAAAGAGGCGACGGATGGCCTGGATTGCAGCCATTCAAAGACCAAATATAACGTCCCAGAACATCCAGCTCACAGGTTAGTCTGCTCCAAGCATTTCCACAAAGGTCAGTGTTTTGTAGTAGTTAATACGTCATTTTTCTTAACATAATTGGTGATATAGGTTACAAGCAAGTCTGGCGCTGAACAGAAATTGTGTGCTATGCTATCACTAATTGCCCAGTACGATTACAGCGTACAATATTATTGTCACTGCTATATTTCTGTAATGCGAACCAGAAATTATTTCCACTACTAATTAATTACCGTTGAGCTCAAAGGTCCTATTAGTAAACGGTTAATGAATGTGTATTTATGAAGACGATTTGTGAGACTCGTAAACTTATGATACGTACGATGGTCTTTCGTTCTACACGGTGCATTTCAAGGTCCTGTACCCATCCGTCGGTAAACTGTACCTGGGCTTGATGCAGTGACCTGAAGTTACTGAACTTCATGAGTGTATGCACTCACTCCAAGAACCGTATCATTATAAATATGAGCGTGGTGAAAGTTGGGCAGCACGCTAACGTATTTTGTCCACTCTGTGTGCTCGTGAGGGTCTAACCCTTTCACTCCTTTGATTTTTTCCTTGTATCTTTTCTTTGCCTTTTCATCAAGTCTGTCTTTGTACGGTCCGGCATTGTTCTCCTTCGTTTTGTACATAACTTTTTTGGGGGGCAAAGAAAAAGCAAGAAGGTATTGGAACCGGAGAATGAACGTTTTGCGGTGCTGCAAATGCTTGCATTTGATGCGGTACTTGGATTGTTTTGCCACGAGTTACCGGCATGCAATGCGCGAAAGTCACGTGGTCTGTCAATCTCTATATAGCATGTCCTGACTGCGGGGTTTTGGAAACAAATTAAAACGTACAGCTCTGTTATCACTTCCAACATAAATGAAGACAGAAAACTAAACAGCAGTGACGTTTGTAGGGTTACTGAAGTTTGGCTAGCTGGTATATAATGATGTGCTACGTGACCGCTAGCGACACACCTATGTTAGCATAATATAAACAAGCTAACTTTTTTTCCACTCGATAAAAGTTAACGTGAGTGTTCTCGGTGGTCAGGAACAAATGTAATCGCATGGCAGGATGCTGTAAACGGACCAAACTTCAGCCAGGAGAACAACTGAGATAATCCATCCACAATACGAGGTTATTCATTCATATACTGCTGCATGGGCTGGGCTGTAGCTACATCCTAAGGTTTTAAAAACTGAGCTTAAATGAATGATTAGCGGTAATAAAAGCCGAGGGAGGTCAACAGTGATCACTGACTGTTTTAGGAGCTTTTTGAGATTAAATAGAAGAAAATACAAAACATTAAACATGTTAACAACACAAAAGCCATATTAAACGCAGACTACTTTAGGCCCGGAAGTAGGATTGGTCACGTCATCGCTTAACGACTGGATAGCTTCTAAATACCTTGTTTTGTCCAAACCGAAGCTCAATAGTTTGGAGGTTAGGACAATAAAAAATACTCTTGGGTTGGTGGGTTTTTAAAAATATATATTTTAGGGATTTTCTTCTGTTAATTTCTTCTGTTCCTTCTTTGAAGTCACTCAGTTAACCTGTTTTATTTGTTACAGCTTTAGAAATTTTCTAAGAAGACATTGCGGTTGCAGACGCTACATACATAACAACAAGGTGCCAAAGCCCCACAAAGTGCAAGTGACACATAGCTTACATCAACTGGATTTGTTCAGCAGACTGCTACTGGAAAGAACACAGGATGTCAGGGCTTTAGAAGTCCTTAAAGGCCTTTTACCTATATCCTGAGGGTACTAGCTCATATTCACCAGAGACAATGACAATGATACATCACTGAGGATCTCTTCCCCCTTCCCCACTGTTTGTTCAATAAAGCAGAATCTTAAAATAGTGCAATTATTATCATCCGTCTCTGGGCATGCGTTATCACAGTTTTGCATTGATTTGGAGGATTGTTCAAGATGTTTCTCTCGCGGCGTATTGTCTATTCGATACGCTTTGAATTGAAGGGTGTGCAGCACGTTGCAGAGAAACTAGGACAAAACTGTAATGTGATACATCTAGATGAGTTTAAACACTGGATTTTATGGTGGGTAAACACTCAGCAGGACCCGAGCAGACGTTTGCAATCACATCAAGCTGAAAGGTCAGTCAAAATTACATCTGTCCTTTAAAAAGCTTTCATTATGAAATTTCGGTGGGTGTAATTGTGCCCAGATTGTCCTAGCTGCTACTTTAGAGAACCTACCTATAGTTTAGTCTATAAGGTTGCTCTCCCTCAGACAAGTTGCAGGAGATTTCATGAGGCAGGAGAAGGAAGGAAAATCCGGTCAGGGTTCACGTGTAAACTGGACCGGCTGGGGGTGGGGGGGTATGAAATACCTAGCGTTGTGTTGCCAGGCAGGCTGAGCTAAAGCCGCCTGCTCGTATTTATACTGGCCCAATATTTGTGCTGGCTGAGGGATAATCATCCTGCGACTACAGACGCTGTCTTTGCAGAATGGTTTCCTTCAGAATGAGACGAAGCGACAGAGAAATGAGAAGAATGTGCTGATTCGCTGTGCCTTTATATCAGATTTGGTCTGTTTATAGTGAACATGTGCAGAAAGATGTACACAAGCAGGTCAGCTGTGGGGTGAAAGTGCTCGTGCGATGTGCCACTATATGGGGGTGTTTACTTAATGAATTATGTCCGTAATTGGGAAAGGGCAATGAAAGTGGAAGACAATTGAATCATCTTGCTTGGTTGGCTTCAGTATTGAGGTCGGCCCCATTTTTGAGCCCCCCCTCCTCTCCCCCACCCTACACACCCCACGAGAGGGACCGGGAGGACTGAACACACACAGAAACAATACAGAGCAACACCATTGGCTAGCAGACCACGCACCCCTGGCCAATAGCAACACATGGACATTATACTGTATTTGGTTCCCCAGAGAGCATGATTTTCTATTCAGAGTGTTTTATTTGAACTTGTTTAAAGCCGGAGTCATGCAGCCGCTGAGCTTACAGCCTAAAATGTGCATGTGTGGAGCAGCAACATGATTCGTTATTTTAACAAGACCATCATAACCATGATACAACACAGTTTTTAGTCTCTTTTCGGGAAAATGGGACTTTAAGTGGAGGGAGTGGTACTCTAAGACTGTTAATCTGCAATAGGTTGATCAATCCGCTGATAATGAACTGTCAGCTTGTTAGTGATAACCCGCTGACACTTCAAAGTGAGATCAAAAGAAGTGCTGGTTGCTCTACTGATGTTTAAACTTCACTCGACATCCGATTTGATGTCATGTGAGTTTTACTCCAGCATTTGGTTACATAACGTGAGCATGTCAGGCACCGCCGAGCCCGCGGTGACTTCATAGTCTCTTGGCAGAGCGTGTCTACTTTTGAGGTATTTTCTGAGGAAGTCGCATGTTTTTTTGAAACATGAGAGCTGCTGAGGAATGACCACTTCAAGCTTGCAGAGAAAATAGCCCGTAATTGACGAACACATCCCTAATCCCTTCTTTTTAGTAACCTCATAGTGTTGAAGAATTCATATAATCCTTGACAGCCTGGAAACTGAACGAGGTGCAGCGGCTTAGAGACAGAGGAAGGTTTATCACAGCCTGGGGGCAAGTTTCATGAACGTGACTTGTCCATGTGATGCTCAGAAGTCCACATGAAAGTGGTCAAAACAAGGTAGCGCTGCATGGAACTTTCACTTGGAGGAGGAGTACAACCAAACGTCGGAATCAAGTTACAGTAACATCTTTTTAGAATTCTGCAGGAAGTCCTCGCTCTCACTAAAGGCTATCCAGACAGCAATATTAAGCTTATCGTCCATTTCCATTTCGTTGCATTGCCCATTGTGTTGCAATCTGACCGAGTCCTTCAGCTCCATTATCTGCTGGCAGTGGTAGCTCCTGTTCTTCTCTGGAGATGAGCTGCAAGCGCTAACCAGAACCTGGAGCCAACCGTGAGCCAGTTTCTTTGCTGCCATAGGGAATTCACAGAGACTGCAGCACCTTCTTTGCAACCGATTTCACCCAGCAGTAGGCAGGATCACAACCAATACGCTGGATAGCTCTCAAGCAATGTGCACACACTGTCAGCTGAGAAACCTCAGTAATTCACTGGATTGAAAAGGTGACCATATGCTTAAAAGGCTATGCAAAGGCCTGGGTGCAAGTCTGCCTTGGGATATTTATTGGAAGCTTTCCTGTTCAAAATAAAGGCTTCAAAAGATGGAAGCTTCTGTTTGCAAGATGAGAGTCTCACTGAAGATGCAGCTGATTTTTTGCTCTGTTATTTACTCTTGTAAAGAATATATTGTGTTATTTAATTACTTTTTAAAGAAATGCGGATGTGCCTCCTTTTGCACGCACTCGCTCTTTCCCCCTGCTGCCACAAACAGAATCTAATTCTGTGGCAAACCCTGCTCTGATCAGGGCACCGTGCCTCCATGCGTCACGTCTCACTGAAGTCACGAGCTGAACTTCCTGCACACTTTTTGTTTACATATTTTTCACTCCGTGCTAAGTTCAAACTCATAAGCAAAAAAATGAAACAATATCTGACACACAGTCCGGGTGTAAGCTGCGATCTTTATCATAACTACATCAGAATAAAGCTGCAGGTGAAAGGTGAAACTGTATGTGATGATACAATTTCTTACTCAGACACACAAACACACGTGTTGTATTAGCTGGGGAGCTTTAATAGAACCTGGTTCTCGGGGGTGATTGTAGCTGGGGAGGTAGAGAAGGTCATTTGCTAATTGGAAAGTTGGTTGGTTCTCTGGCTGATTTAGCCCCTATCTTAAAGTGTACTCAGGCAAGATGCTTTCTGATGCATTTGACTGAGTTGCATTGTATGCAGGGCCTTAGGTCCAGTAAAAAAGCCCTACATAAGATCCAATCCAATTTCCAGAATTGATGAATTGATTGAAAAGAAGCAAAATTACAGTTGCAATTTATGCAGTTTAATGTCATTTATGGTAAAGTATAAAAACCCTTGTTGTTTGGGCTAATGCTCTGATGGTTATAGCTTATTTATGTATAAAATATCATTTTGGCATCTTTATTTAATGAGACCTTAAAAAGGTCTGATTTAGATTTTTTTTAATGGTGCAGGAACCTTGTTTGTGAATTTAGGGTTTTGTTCATTTCAAAGACTTTGTTCTTAAAAGTCTTGTCAGCATGATTCAAACCGTCAGTCTTTGCTTTCTAAACAAAACATGAAGCAGCTCGTACTTTAGCGAGGGCAATATTAGAGGAAGCAAGTACTTTAGATTTTTCCAGACCTTAAACAACTATTTTCCTATGTGGTTATCCTCAGGCCTTAAACAGTAGTGATGTGTTTCTTCTGTGTTGGACGTGGAAACATTTTATATGTAATGATGTTAGCTCGGATGAGGGGAAAAGTGCAGTTTTAATGCTGCTAAGCTGCAGAATTTATGTTTTTATGATCTAATATGGATTACGATCCTGCAAGAAAATGGCACGCTGAGGCTTTCATCACTGCAACAATAAAATGATGCAGAAAAGTGTTGACATGTGAGTTTGCATTAAAGGATGTTAGAGCAACAGGACAAAGTGTTTGTTCCGGGCCACAGTGCGATCCCACTGTTTTCTCCATTCAAGTAACCACTGGAATAGTCTGTGATCAAAGAAATCATTGGGGAGGGGTCAGATCTTTGTTTGCCTGCCCGGATGTGTACTAGTGTGTACAAAGCAGAACCATCTGGGTTTGCATCACTTCAGTCTGAACCGCAGCCCACTTGTCGAATAAACTTGGCTCATCCCCACCTTTGAGAGACCATTTGCTGCCTTGCGGCCCGCATCGTTGTTTACAAAACTGCCCGTCTCTTACGGCTCAACATCTTGAACAATGTTGAAACTGAAAATATCTTAATATTGTGGCATGGCCTCCTCTCAGCGAGGCCATGTAGTGCAGAGATCTGCGGTTAGGCCGCCGCTGAGTGGTGCAAGCTCTGCCCAGCCGAGGGATTCATTATAACGGAGCGTGTGTTTTACGAGAATTCAGCTGTTTGTCAACAGAATGCCATGTGGCTGAGAGATGTAAATGTGCTGTGGCTTACGTGGTAGTTTACACATTTGGGCTAACGTGTGAAATTCCGCAACACAGTTAGCCGCAAAAAGTTAGAGCGCTCCAACAGACTTTCTCTGAGCACGAAGATAAGACTTAAGAAGTTGGAGAAAGTAATGAAATTCCTTACTCCCTGCTGATCCCTCTACTACTCTGCCTTTTCTTGATGCCTTCTTTTCCCTTTTATTGGCCCCCTATGCCTAGTTTTTCCCTAATGCCTGTATTACGGAAAAGCACAGGCAGTACTCCTGGGAGAGTCCCTCAAGTCCCGGCTCATGTGAAGACGTATCGTGATATAATATATGATTTAATGTATAATGCCAGGATCATGGAGGGAGAGGGAGCAGCTGATCGGGAGATAAAAGAAATATGAAACATAAACAGGAGTTGTTCGACCAACCTTTGATGTGTGCATCCACAAATCCGTTTCTGCCCGCTCCCTTTTCTGTGCATGAAGAATCGTGCATGGACTGTCGTGCAGAGAGGAACCACTTTAAGCCCCTTTCTCACTCAGATCGGCTTCCACCGCTCACTACATACACCTTCAATGCACACGTGAAGAGACACATGTTTTCTCTTTTCTTTATTGGGCCTTTTGACATGAAGCCATCCAATTAAACTGGATCTTTTCTTTTAGAAAACGGCCTCTTCGCGGTGATTTGTTCGCTTACATAAGAGGCAAACTTGTCTTTTTCCTCCCACTTTACTTCAGCCCTGTCACTTGTTCTCTTGCAGATCATCTGTTCTAATCTGCAGCTGTTCCCTGTGTTGAATAATTCATTAAAAAACCTAATTTTCTCAGTTCTTCTTTTGTGTAACTGGTCCTATACTGGCTTTGAAGCTGCACTGGGCGATATATGTTTTTTAACCTCTCAATATTCACCAGGTTACTGGCAAACAGTCCAGGCTTAGATCAGGTAACAGTCACCTATTTATATACCAATGGTTGGTGAGTGGTTACTGGCAGGCTTGACATTTGAATGCAAAGAGGCATTCAGCACTGGATTGTTAACGTCCTTATGATTGCTTTGGCCACTACCAGCTTGCCATGGTCACCTGTCTGCAAACACTACTCCCCAAAGCTACTCACCAATTGATAGTGAAAGTGTGAAAAGTGCAATGCAGTCCTGACCATGCCATCATGTGACCATTATAAAAAAGATTGGATTTGATGGAGCTCGTCTTGTCAGAATTGTAAACAAAAGGCTCAGAAACATGAAACTCCAGCTGAACTGCAATACTACACCTATGGGAATAACCACCTCAGGAAACTCTATACATGCTCTCTATAAAATACAATGCAGCTGCTCAGTGCTCTGGAAGGGCTTGAATCTCAGGCTGCCGACTGACTTCTGATATTTAGGCAGGCGGGGCAGCCAGGGGCCGTGTTAAACGGATACCCAGTTGCTTGTGGGAGGATTCAGTTTCTCTTTATGACAGTCCAGACTGACAGCATCACTGTAAGACGCCGAGGGCGTTAATGAAACCAAAGCCGCTGCCTCAGCAGTTTAATGAAAGCGCCTACAGCTGAAAATGTAACTGCAGTTGAGTGTTGGATGCTCGGTGACACCAGCTTCCCTTCTGATGCGATTTGTAAATTCGATGGCAGTCAACAGTGTTGTATTTATGGCTCTGCACCCTCCACGGATACGTACGAGACGTGTTTAGCACCATAAACCCAGCATCAGCCATTAATCACCAGGACCCGAGTTATTTATAAGCCAGTTTCATTTTCTTTCCTGATTATATCCAGCTTTAATAGTTGATGGCTCGCTTCTTAGAAAGAAGGATCAAATGACTAAATTCACCTGAATATACTTTTTACTGGAATCAGTTTACGCTTTTATTGTACATGTGTGAATAATTAGAGACTCTCAGAGCTTTGCTGTTATCAGAAAAGATTAAAAACCTATGGAAGCCCGTTTCGGCCACACAAAAAAAAAAGTATCCATAACTCAAAATTTCTAGCTATCTTTCTCGAAATTTCAAGTTAGCTCTGCCAATCAGTAATCTACGTGAATGATGTAATTTTCTTGTTACCTGGAAGGACATGGCACAGATGAATGCAGACTCAAAACTGGATCGCAACAAATTGGCGCTTTCGATAGTACTTTGCTGATAGTAACGCCATGTGATTCAGCTAATAACACACAATTTCATCATTTGTGAAGCCACACTGAAAATACTCAGCAATTTGTGCATTCATGACTTGCTGTAATACTGGTAGCTTAGCTGTAACATTTGCAGCTGAGGGCTTCAGCTTCCGGGTAACAAGGAAATGATGTAATTCACGCAGATTACTGATTGGCAGTGCTAACTCGAAATTTTGAGTTAGTTTTCTAAAAGTTTCGGTGAATAAGTCAAAATTTTGAGAGAATAACTTGAAATTTTGAGAAAGATAGCTCAAAATTTTGAGTTATGGATACTTCTTTTTTTGTGGCTGCCATAAAAACCAAGCAGTCACCTCTTAAAGTGCCAAAAGTTGCAGTTCCTCTTTTAGCCACTCGAGGCTTCTCTCAAGAAGTAAGTAAATCTCCATAGACTCCCACATTAAAATAAAAAAAACAACAACAAAAAGACAACAAAACTAAAATCCACTGAACAAAATTGAACCTACAAGCTTATAAGGTGGCTATATCCAACTAACATATAGACTCTATCTATAATGCCTTATAATAACCCGAATGCACAATTTACTCTTACTTAACTGAGGTCTACATATTGATATTTGGCCTTTAAAAAAAAAAAAAAAAAAAAGTGTATAATTGCTGTGATGTTCATGTATTATTGATGTTTTTTATGACAATGCTCATGGCTGACTCTGATAGTATGGAGGCTCAAACATCAGCTGAGGCTGAGATCCCCATTTGTAAGCTGCCTATAATCACGATGTCTACATCGCCACCTCGGTGTCCTAAATTACAGCTGTCCTGCATGTAAAGTGTGTTTGTCTGTGTTCCTGTGTCATATCTGTGTGTCATCAGTAGTGCTGGTATGCTGAAATGCCGACAGTCAAATCCTCACACATATCTGCCTCTCTGACAGACACACCTAAACTGCTATACGCTGCACGAGCTGTTTGTTCAGCTGGAGTGGGCGCTCCTCCCCATCTTTCAGTCATAAAACTCTCGGGGTCTGGAGCATCGATAGCAGCGGCATAGAGCAAGAAGTTGTCGTGTTTTTCAGCCCCGATTTGCTCTCCAAGGGTTGTGAACTCCAAAGCGATGTAGAGCAGATTTAAGGGCTTGTATGTTTTTATTGCTTGGCTGCAGCTCCCACAGGTGCTTTAGGGGAAAGAGTCCAACTTGCTTGTTATGATTGTGCTCAACTCTTCCTGAAATGAGCTCGTTTTTCTTTTTTGTTTTGCTTGTGTGTTTTGATCAAGCAGAGAACCTGCGTAAAATTACAGGAAATACGCTGAAGTGTTTCCACTGGGAGGCCTGAGAGACTCCACAATCAGCGATAACAGCTCGGCCTCGCTCAGGGTCATTTATTATCTTTGCTGCATACTCTCTGCTTCGCAGCTCGCTTTTAGTTTGGATTTCTGTCTCGTTGCTGGAAACTGTTACTGTACACTTTCAGCATCAGTGCAGACTTTGCAGTTTTGAGTGTGACATCATAGAAGCAGGTTGGTTTGATCTCGATCTTTGGTCGCACTTGTCCTGCGATCTGCTTCTTTTACTGGAATCAGTTTCACTGTTGTCTGTTGAGAAAAGTCATCAGAATTTCAACACCATTTAACATTTGACTGGATGAAGTTCATTTTTTCTCTTTTCCACCTCTGCTGTGTGCTGGTGGTCTCATACATGCAGCCACTCAAACCAAACTGGAAGCCAGAAACTTGAGCTGGAGAATAAAAACAGCCTCCAGACATACTATGTTCAGAAATGATATAAATAAACATTTGTCAGATTGGTTTATTTTCTATCTACCAGGGAACGCGGAAATTTTACCTTAAGCATTCTAATTTTATACATAAAGTGTTTTAAGAGTGAAAACTAATTACTAAATCTACTTTTATGGCTGACATGGCTAACATAAAAACATTATTTGGCAAAAGCACCAACAGAATGGCTGAAAAAGTAAAGAATCAAGGTGTTGCAATGGCTCGGTTAAAGTCCAGACCTCAACCTGAATGAAATGCTGTGTCAGGACTTTAAGAGAGTTGCGCATAAACAAATGTGCAATTCACTTGTATTTTTATTTTTATTTTTATTTTTATTCCTATTTATTCTATTTATCCCCTTTGTATATTTTATCTATATATGTCTTTGTATTTATATATGTGTGTATATATATATATATATATATAATATTCTTAACTCTGTAACTTCTGTCGGTGCTGTGCTTTTTGGAAAAACAAATTTCCCAGAGGAACCTACCCGAGGGATTAATAAAGTTTTATCTAATCTAATCTAATCTAATTCCCCAACAAACCTCAGCAATGTCGTAAAGAAGAGTGGGACAGAATTCCCCCACAGTGATGTGAGATGGTGAAAAAGTCATGCTGCTACTACCTATTGAATCACAGGTTGTACTTTAGCTTCCACAGGACTGTCCAGATGAAAAATGCTAGGCTAATTTATCCACAGCAGAAAATCAGTGTAAAGCAGTTTCCTGGGGATTTCACCATGTGGCACCGTGATTGATGTGTGCATACAAGCGCTCTGTATTTAACTTCCTCTCGATTTTGTCAGGTGAGCAGCTTGCAAGTTGTATAAAGCACCTTTTGAATTATATCTGCCGATTTCATAATGTTTGGTTTGGTAAGCTGCCTGTTTTCTTATGTCATTGAAGTAAGCGCACACACAGATATGTAGCTATCGCCTTTTAGATCAGTCTTTTTGTTTTTCTCTGTTTTAAAAGAACAGAACAAGTTGCAACACCTCCATTATTTTTGATCAATCTCTGGCATGTGTGTTTGGAGATCTGAGTGGCTTAAAAAACTTAACTGCTCGATGCAAACATTTTGCACCCACATGGCCAACATGAAACTAAGAAGCATGTATGGGGACTTTAAGTTCGAACCAGTTTGACGTACTTTTCCAGCCTGCTGGACACACCCATGATGTATACTCCTGTTTCTGCTGGAGATGTCTCCATGTGTCTGAGGGGGGAAACAAACGCAGTAGCTGGTATTCTCGAGAACTCTGACTTGCGTAAAACTGTCACCACACGCCCAACAGAGTGTGTCACGGGTGCCATGTGTTCGGTTGCACCCACTAATTTTACATCATGTCATAACAACGGGACCCATCATTACCAAAATGCTGCTGGTCAGGTCAGTAGAAGTTAGGGCGTAAGAGCTACAAGAGACATATGTCCTTAGAAAAGACTTCACAGCATGCAGGAATTATAAGAGAAAAGACAAAAAGCCCGGACCAAATAAAAGCAACTCTACAGGGCATGGATGCTCTTTATCTCCTCCTTTTTAGCCGCAAATAATATTTGCTCTTTCAGCTTGATGGCGCATGTCCCACGAAGCATAATAACCAGCGACCGCCAGGATTTCAAGGCTTCCTGGCATCTGTTCCTCCGGCCTGCCATTCACGAGGCACTTACATGAACGAACCCTCCGGGGGCAGCAGGCTATTCAAGAGTCAGGCCTACTTTCTTTTCTAGCCTTTACCCGGGACCACTTCTTTATTTTTCTCAGGAAAGTCCCTCAGGACAGGGCAGCATTCAGAGCCAGGCTGCCGACACGTGAGCCGTAGCCCGGCAGGTCTGGCATCTGTAAAGTTCTGCAAAAGAGAAAGCCTCCGGGGAGCACGCATGTAGAGATTAGAGGGAGGTGAAGATGTTTGGTTCCTGTTCGGGATGATAAGATTTTCTCAGGAGAAGCAAAGCAGGATTGTTCCCGATGTAATGAAAAACAACCCTGCTACTACAGTAGTACACCTCTAGAGATTCATCTGAGCTGAATAAATAGTTTCAATTATAACAAGATGTGTTCTTCTAATATCCTGCTGCAATCAACTATTAATGTGTTTTCTTTCTTTCTTTTTCATGTGCACCCCGACTTTCTGCCTTTATTCTCCTGTTGACGAATAGGTAAGTACCCCTAACACTTGACAAACATCTGGAACCCATCTGGGCCTGTAAATCCCAAACAAATAATTTATTCTTGTATGTTTGATAGTTAATATTTCCCACTGCTGCGCATACACACATCTGCAGAGGACTCAGGGTTCACTGCAGGGCTTTACTTTCCTTTCCGCAGCTGAGGTACGATGAGCTGCGAGAGACCGCACCCGTGTCCGTGCACATGTGCCCATTTCCATGGAGACGCAAAGCTTAAAATAATACACACAATGGCATCCTTTCTGAAACCTTCCGGCACGAGTTAGTATGAGGTGTCAGTGTGGCGCTGACAGCCCAGCTGTGATTTCCACTCCAGCTCATTGATGCTTTCCGTACCGCTGTGTTAATGAGTAAACACGCACAATCTTTTTCAGTGGAAATCTTACGCACACACACTCCCACAGTTGGGCACTGCTTTACAGAATCATCAGTGTACGTTTGAATATTTGTGTTGGCCGACAATAGAGAGATACATGTGGTATAATCCCAGTGTGTCCTGGGAGAGTCGGGGTGGGGCTCCGAGTGGGCAACACGCTGGTCTGGAGAAAATGTTTCTCGGTGAAGTGAATGTGATTGGATTGGATTTGTGACGGTTAAAGACGCTTTATAAGGAGCAGACAAAACATTCAAATAAATGTATTTAACAGCTGAAGCAGGGAGCGTTTCAACTTATCTCTCTACTCGTTAAAATTAAGTAAAGATGTATTTAATTAAAGGTTTTACTTTGGTTGACTGTATCTCTAATATTGTTAGCGTCTGCACTGAGCCATTACTGGGCATTTAGCTATGTTGTAACCCCAAACTCCTCTGAATCTCTAGGAATAATAATCACAGCATCAATTTAAGGACTCACAAATGTCAGAAGATTCCCAGAGGGAGATCACTGAAATGGAATTGGAATTGGTTAAGGCGTTTGGGAATATACAAAAAAGTGCAAAAAAAAAAAAACGATGTTTGTTTGAAATATAGCACAAATAACTGAAACAATTATCTAAATGAACAAAGGAAAGAAATGAGGAAGGGGTACCACATCCATCCAAATTCACCCACTCTTGAGCGACTTGCTCTTAGAAAGACTTTGTGCCCAAGCTTTCCTACTAAATTAAAAGCAATACACAGTTTATGATGAATGCAGACTGTACATCGGTGGTGTGGTTAATCTGTCATAAGAAGGTCCTGAGTTTGAACCCACTGGCCTGGTGGAGCCTTTCTGTGTGGGGACTGCATGTTCTCCCTGTAAGGGTAACTTGGCTGTAGCTGTGATTGCGATCGCGAAAGGTTGTCTGACTCTGTGTGGTAGCCGTGGCATGGACTGGCAGCCTGGCGAAGCTCCCACCCTGCAACAAGTGGGATGGGCTCCGGCCAACAGCAACCCTATGTTGGATTGGGGAAAAAAACAAAAAGATGCTGATTTTTTGAGAGAACAAATAACAGCAATAATAAGCTGCATGCAAAGTGCGTTGACACAACTCTGCAATCTTGGACTGCAGGTGTACAAGTTTAAAAAAAAATAAAGTGTGTGGCTATCTGCAGAGAAGACCAAAAATAAATAAAAAGTGCACTTGCACTGGCTGATTCATATCAGGAATTTAAACAATGGAGGCATGCACTCCTAACTGAAGACAATTAGGCCTTCAGAGAAAGGAAGAAAGACAGGAGATGAAGACACAGAGGAAATATATTACTTAAATAAAACAGGAGGTGGAAACAAGAAAGAAAGCGGAATGAAACAAGGAGAGAAAGACAAAGGGAGGCTAAAGACACAAGGAAAAAGTGAACACGAGAACAGCATGACAATTAAATCAAAACATGGCCCAAAACTAAACAAAACCCAGGACCACAGAGGAAAGTCTGTGTGTGGGAAACACTGTGTTGTATTAGCAGTGCTATTTCTCTCTAAATAGTTCCACCTCCTGGTGAAGCTTGTGGGTTTGGGGGCTTTCTGGGTGTGGTGCTGGAAGCCGCCAGGATTTGGTGCTCCATTGTTTTCCCTCTAAGGCCTGCTGCGTTTGCTCTGTGCATATCCATCCATCCTGCCAGCGACTGGTTTGTCTTGGACCAGCCGGGCCGCCGATGTATTCTCTCTCTGATTTGATTCCCAGCAGACAGAAATGTGTGAGGGTCAGCCCAGCTCAGCCTAATGCCGCTCCCTCCTGATGACTTTCCCTGAGACTCCCGCAGGTCACTCTCCTACAAAGCTGACCCCAGTCTGACCATAGCTGTCTGTTAAACAGAGGTTTCCACTGCGACCGTCCATGGCCAAATCTGCCCTCGTCATCTCTTTCCAAACCACACCTTCCTCCGCGTCTGCGTTCAGGGTTTCCTATTTTCCCCTCGTTGTGTTGCTCTCCCTTCACACTCTGTCTGTTCTGCTTATTGTGCTCCATGTGAGCGGCGAGTGATGCCAGTAAACCGGTGAAACCAGAGTCTGAGGCTCACACAGCTCAGTGTTTACACAGGAAACTGTGGTGAAAACCTTCTGCGATTAAGCTATTCAGACACTTACATAACAGTCTGCATATTCCTGCGTACCTTTAGTGCCAGGTTACAAAGCGACTCTCCAACTGTCTGAGGTTGTTGCCCTCGCTGATACCGAACACACACATGCACACGCATGTAAGTTTGTAATCGCTCGAGTGTTTCCGTAACCTCTGCAGCTCCGCCTGTGACCTGAAACTGTAGTGCCATGTAGGCTTCTACCCTCTGACCCCTCAGCTTGTCATACACTGAGCTGATAAATGAGCAGCTGTGCAACACACTGGATGCGCTTCTGTCGCCAGGAGCTGGTTTTTGTTTAAAATTTAAACACTAAGCAGTGTGCAGCCTTTCAGTCAAAGCAGAACGCAGATATGGGCCAGTGTGACCGTGAAACAGTTATACGAGACACATAAGGTCAGGCAGGTGGCAGCGTGCAGACAGGACTCTGCAAGTTTTCTGCTTTATGACAAGAGAAAGAGTTATTTACTCTTAACACACATGCTATTATGACTGACACGGCACTGTGTTTGCCTTTGCACGGCAGGCCATCAATCCCTCAAGAAATGAAAATTGATAAAAAGTCCTAAAAAAAGCAAAACAAAATGTTTCAATTTACTGCTTTTTCCTCATTTACTAGCAGGAACCACATCTCCAAATGTGATTAAACAGCTTTTATTGATCGTGAAACTGCAAGTTAGGCCTGATGATGGTCTCATTGGGGACTGACTGTGGATTCTGGGGCTGGCAGACCTGGTTAGTACCTATAAGACGGGACGATGCAAAGATTGTGGGCATGCTAGTTCCTCTCATACTCTATCCACTGCTGAGGGAGGGAGTTGGAGGGTTGGGTACCTCAACAAGTTTACTTAATATTAGTGCTGTCAGCGTCGATCTCATTGAAAGGACGTTAACGCCATAACTGCATTAATGCGGCAAATCTCCGTTAGCGAGTTACTGCGGATCGCCCTTTGCGCGGGGCAGCACGGCTTCAACGCATTAGCGCGGTTACCTCGTTTTTTTTCTGTTCTCGAAGTGATCTCCATGTTGGAGCTCAGTCTGGGGGGAGTTCTTTTTTCTCCTCGTCTTTCCTGATGCTGTGTATTTTCCATTGTTCGGTTCCGGGTCGCTGCTCGTGTGGTCGACCGGCCAGTGCTACCTAGCCTGACCTGTCTCCCCAATGTGATGTTTGTGTATTGTATTTATGGTCGGCAAGGTCAGTCTCTCAATTTCCCCTCGAGGATGAACAAAGTCTTCTGAATCTGAATTTCTGGTGGAGTGTCAACCTTGTGATAGACTGCTGGCGTAGTGTTCTGGTCCAAGCCATTTGTAAGGTGTGAGCTGCCTCCTTCCTAAGCGGGCCAAAATGTGCCAGGACACATTTTGTAACGCACGTTTAAATATTCAAAGGAACGATTCAATTAAACACATCCTCCCATGTCTAATGTTGCTTTGTCATGCATGTGGAGTTGTATTGAAATTACATAATGTGCGCAGCATAAATGCAGCCTGTTGACAGGTTAATCTCTTGTTCCCGTCTTGTTTTTCCTGGCTTTGTGCATGTGGAAAGGTAAATTCGCTCCTTCCTCGCTCGTCCTGTCCGACCACAGAGGAAAAAACACTTTTGTTTCACCTTTTTGAATGCAGCCGTTTTCCCGTAAGCCTTCTGGTTCGTGTTGACAGAGCCGATCGTGCCGAGGCTGCTCAGGTTACTTCTTCTGCTTGTTCTGACTTCAGGGGCTTTCATTATCCTCTTCCTTGTGGTTAACACTACCTTTACTTCCAGTAAAGATGGGAACGAGTTTTTCTTTTTGTTCTTTAAATCTCTTCCCAAAAACTCCCGCCTTTCTCTGGGTGCTCCTGAGATGGAACAAAAGCAGGAGGTCAAAGGGCGAATGTTTTAATTTGTGAGACTAATAGGCCAGGTGGACCTGGAGGCTACGGAAACCCAGAGAGCCTTTTCAGCTGGGACCAGCCCAGGAACGCCCCTTCCTCCTCTGCTGAGTCTGAGTGTGTGAGTACTTCAAAGGTGTAGGGAAAGCAGGAACCCGTGCCAAGCTCAGCGGGAGGGCCATTACAGCCCAATAGGAGTCAGCTGTGACCTCAAAGACCGTTAAATGATGTGATATGAGAGGGCGTGCTGCAGCCTCCCGAAGGCCTCTGTAGCAAATCAGGAGGGCAGAGCTGTAAAATGAGCTCCTTGCTGATTTAAAGGTTGAAGGAATTTTAAGTGTACTTAAAAATATAGGCTGTTACTTTTCTCTTACATGTGTTTTTCACATTTTCCCCTATGTTGTGCATTAAGGAACTGCTCGATTACCTTTTTTTATAGTTTATATTTGTAACTTTTCAGTGTTTTTTTGCTTTTCTATTAAGTTTAAAAATGTAGAAATGGGTAGTTTTTATCACTAAGCATCTGAAAACTGAATATCTATAGTCAGCAACGAGGCTGTGAACAAGTGGCCAATGAATTGGTGATTTACTTGAGTGTTTGCTGATGTGAGCTGACCCCACAGTCTGTATGCAGACATAATAATGAGGTGTCTAGAGGTCAAGAGGTAAAAGGCTGCTGAATGCATCGGCTCTGACCTCTCCCGACCCCGCTGAGAGCGCATGTAGAGGAGAGAAAAATGAATCGCCCATCTCTGCTGGCTGGGAGTTGCTCTCATTCAGTTTTTATTATACTGAGGCTTTTCTTTTCATCGCTTAGAAGCTGTGAGTCAAAGAGCGGACGCCTGTAAACAAGGGGGTCAGGTTGTATGGCGAGGGCAGGGTAATGAAATATTCACAACACAGAGTGAGAGTCGATTCGAAGTGAAGCTAATATGAATGAGTTGGTTTGGGTTTTTTTTTTTTTTTACAAGATTTTAATGAGAGAACATCTGCGGACGGTAAATTCCAGATGATTTCATCATTGTTTTTGCTCCTGATAAGTGTAAATCAGGATTTAATTACAGTGAGCTGAGAAGTGCAGTGGAAACTCCCACTCGTGCTGTTTGAGCTGTTCAGCATGACTAAGGATTGATTGCACCGCATTGCTGCAAGAGCTGGATTCTCCCTGGATGTTGTCATTCTTTAGTAGCACTTTGATAGATGTACTTATTTTGCTCTTTGGTGGATCAGTGGAATAAGAGGGAGGTTTAAAACTGCAGGTTTAGCTTTCAGAATTGCATTTATCCAAAACCTATTCTTAATACACTTTTAAATCTCTGCTTAGAATCTTATATAACTAGATTTGCAAACATTTTCTTCTAGTTCAGTCTTCTAAAGCTTTCTTTTGTTAATTAAAAAAAATACAGTAGCTATATATACTGTGTCAGAGTGAGAAAATAAGAAGTTAAAAGAAAGAAACTGATGCTTGCACCAAGCGTAGCCCATCTTTATTATAAATATATCACTCTCACTGTTTACAAAATGAGCATCGTGTAGTATTCAATAAGATTTGAAACTAACACATAAATTGTTGATCACATAAATTAATCACGAAAGTGTTTAATGAGGTGATAAATCAAGTGAACCAAAGGGTCATTTTTCCATAGACTTTCATGTAATTTGAAGTTTTTGTTGTGCTCACCCCCTGCTGGCCACTAAGTAGAATGCAATGGCTTTACTTTTCAAACCCAGAGGCTACGTCAAGGGTCTCGAACTCCATGGCTCGAGGGCCGGTGTCCTGCAGGTTTTAGATCTCACCCTGGGTCAACACACCTGAATCTAATGATTAGTTCATTACCAGGCCTCTGGAGAACTTCAAGACACGTTGAGGAGGTCATTTAGCCATTTAGATTTGCTGTGTTGGATCAAGGACACATCTAAAACCTGCAGGACACCGGCCCTCGAGGCCTGGAGTTCGAGACCCCTGGGCTATGTTCTCAAATCACAGCTGATGGGTTTCAGCGATTTCAGCATGAAACTGATTTTTCACGAATGTGGTTTTGCTCGCCTTGTTGCAATCACACTACAAAAACTTTGCTTTGTGTTTGGTGAGAATGCTCCAACACCAGAGAGTTGATCTGAAAACATTATATGCTATTGCGAGACCAGCGATGGCTAAAGTCGTTCATATATAACAATGCATGATTTAGCCTACATCCATTGAGCAGTAGGATTGACAGGAACAACGATTGACAACTCACACCCGGTGGGCTGTTGGGTTTGCTATACACTGGCAAAAACACCATAAAGAGAGCAAAGCATTAAAGTTGCAGACTGTAAAACCAAAGTAATGAGCTAAAAGTTGCTAAAACTCCCCAAAAGTATAATTATCTGTAGGTTTTTCACTATAAGCAACTGCCTTCGCATTTCATTTAGCCATTTGATCTGCTGTTGATATGAAAGCCCAGGTCACCCTTTCTATTTTTTCATTTGTGTGGATTCAGCGTCGCATAAATGTGCAGTGACGCTCTCAGAAAACTGCCTGCTCGTTACCGCGCTGTAAAACACGCCGCACACTCTCGTGAACATTACACAAGCTGGAAAAGTTTACAAAGGAAATGTTTCTGAGGACGTCAGACGTTCAACACATCCACCTCCTTTCCCCACCAGAAAAGTCTCCCTTGAAAGAGAGGGAGATCTTTTTGTTGGCGTCACGCCTACCCTGCGATGTGCAGCGCTGTGGAGGGTTCAAAATGGAAAGTATTTCAAAGTCACCGCAGCCTGCCGACAGACTTTGTAGTGGTAATTTAAAGCAGCTGAGGAAACAGTCGCGTACCGCTCCTCTTCTACAACTCTGAGCCTTCGTCGATCTTCAGGAGGATTTCGGCTCAGCAGCAACAGAGTTTCAGATATTATTCCAAATAATTCTTAACCAGCATGGTTTAAGAACTGCGTGTGTGCGTTTAGGGTATGGATAAACTTCAGAAACTTTATAGCTTTGCTGAGGATTGTATCGCAGGAGGGAAGCTTTGGGGTTGTGGTTTTGAAATTTCTTTCCTGTTGATGAATATATTTTTGGGCTTTCCAAGCTTGTATGGTCGTCTGTGTGTTTATGCACTTCGCTCTGACATTTTCCTTGTTATTTGCCTTCAGTAGAACATTAGGTTTATCATGAGGTCATGTGTTTTAACGTTTTACAATGGAAAACTGTGATATCTGATGGGATTCCCCCTCCCTTTCTTCATTTTCACCCTTCACTGTACCTCCTGGCACACAAGCAGACAGACAGTTTGGCGCTCCAGGCGCTGGTCCAAAATTTAAAGCAGCGTCTCCTGAAAGTACACGTGTGATTTCATTTCACCACCAGATGAGTTTTCGTGTGTGGGCTTGCAGCGCTGCCAACCCCTGAGTGCTGACCTCAAGTCAAGAAACGCAAGCAGACTTTAGTGCGTTTTAATTCATCAGGAATCATTTCACACTCCTGCCGTGCTTTTCCCGCCGTGGTGATGTCATTAAAGAACAGATTAGGTAGATTGAAATGTCACTTTTATGGGTCTATAAATAGAATCGTGATCCTGATGGGCGTATTCCTCGTTTCTCAGCCGGATAATTAGCTGACTCATATTGAGGGACAGTAAAGCACTTTAGGAAGTCAACCAGCAGTTTGATTACTGCTCAGCAGCTGTTTGCTGTGGTACCTGCAGGCACCTGAGAGCAGCATCGGGCTGCAAAAACGGCTCATTACCCCCCCTGTGGACCTCCTGGTTCCCAGCATCGCATTCCAAGCAGAGCCCACATCAAAGCTCCAGGTGAGCTGAGGGAGTGCCTGTTTGAATAGGTGTGGTAGGAAGAGAGACAGATGGGAACACCTTCAGTTACTTGTACTAGAATTAGTCTCAACTATGACCAGTCTGTGCAAGTCCAGTGTCAGAGTGGAAACGATCCCAAGGGCCACTTAAATGTTACACGCTAAATACACCAATTAAATTGGACAGTTACCACATTACCCTTGCTTTAAAAGCGAGTGACACCTTCTACAGCAGTAACAACAAAGACTGTGAAACAGGTGGATAAGCAGGGGAATGAAAGCACAAAGGGCTCTTTTCTTATGGATATATTTGGTGTGGTGACTTCTCGTTGAAAGGATGCTGGTTCAATCCCAGGGATTGAACCTAAATGCTCCCAAGGCAATTTAGAGTATGTGTACAAAGTGCTGCGTGTGGTTTAAATGAGGCTTGTATTGAAGAGTGCTCATTTAAGCTGCAAAGTAAGTGCAACTTCATTTACAAGGTTCCCTCTGCTAATTTTTGCTATGTATAATATAACCACATACCCATTTCTTTTTTTTATGACTGATTAAACATGATAGATTTCCTCAAAATGCTTTTATGTCTTTGGAGTTTAATATTAAAGTGGACCTATTATGCTTTTTAAAGTTTTCTGTCATATATAAACTGTCCCAGTGTTGGATGCTCATATTAAACTCAGCCAAACCTCCAGATAATGAGGTCGTGGTATGTATTCCCTGTGAGCCTCATTATTTGGACCTTTGGTAAAGAGAAAGTAAGTAAAAGCATAATAGCTTTCTCTTTAAAAAAAAAAAAGTGCTTCAGAGATGCAATCATAGTGCAGTTATGGGAAATGTAGGATCCAGGGTCTGTGGGGAGTCACCAGTACCGTGGGGCTGTTATACTGTGCAGGGCATTTGGCAAGGCTTGGGTCACATTTACAGTGAGAACATAGCCCTGGTGTGGGGGTATAGCTCAGTGGTAGAGCGTTTGACTGCAGATCAAGAGGTCTCTGGTTCAAGTCCAGATGCTTTCTCTCTTGCAAATATATGAAGCTATTGGACCAATTAAACAGTATTGAGTGTTCACCTTTATCTTTTGTTATTCAGCATAAAAATGCCTCCATTATTAGAGCATGAGGCTTCACTGGGTGGCTTCATTGTAAGTCTGATACTGATATAAATCATATATTTAAGCCTTTGCTGTTCCCATATCTCAACCCAAACCGAGCTCCCGTGGGAGTGTCCACCACCACATCAAAACACCAAATGATGGAGGATCATTTAGAAGGACAACTCTATTTTTTTCATTCTTGAACTCTAAAGTAGCTTCACCCGATTCACACTTCAAAAATAAACCTTATGCATCTTAAATATTTTATCCCCAACCTGAAAAAACAGTTTTAGCTCGCCACAGTATAAGCCAGCTTTCTTCTGATTGGCTGGCTCTCACAAGCAATTAGGTATATACCGTTGCTATGACGTGAGATCTGTTATGCAAATTATGTTAGGTTGCTCTAAAGGCTTGTTTCAGATAGTCTTTTTTTACTGTTGGACCCATGTGATGTCAGAGAGGGAATATCTTTATATGGTCATTCCAGCAAACAGCACCGGTGCTTCACTGTGAAGCTTAAAGGGCTGTATTTCAGACAGAAGATGAACTGAAGGGCTGAACCAGGGCCCAGTATAAGATAAATATGGATGGATTATAATATGGATCGATTATAACTGTGAATCGTGCAAAGATTAAATACAATTATAATAATAGAAAGCAAAATTTTACATAGTCCTCAAATATGTAACTGGAAATGAGTCTGATGTAATACCCACTGTCAAAAAGTAATGGACTGCCAGTTTAATCTATTATTAAAACACACCATTTTTTTTCTTTTGCTTTGTTTATGATTATATAGATGCAAAAAATTTCACAGGTGTTTTTTTTTTTAATTTCTCTAGTATTTTTAGGCTCTTTTTTATTCTAACTGTTTTTTTTAATTTCTTATATAGACCTTTAGTGTACTGGTTTCTACATTTTACTTAATATGCAAAAGGTCCCTGGTTTGATCTAAAGAGGAGGCACAAATCCCTTTATGTTTGCATCAGGAAGGGCAAGCAGTGTGAAAAACCTGCAAAAGCAAACATGTGGAGTTGCCTGCGTTGGCTACTTCTTGTGAATAAGAGCAGCCAGAAGTAGCTGGCTCTTTAATTGGTTAATATTATGCTATATTTCTGCCATTAATCCTCCTGTTCATCACTCTTATAATCAGCAACATTTCAGCAACTTAAATGTCCCTCAGCTGGCCTGTTGGTTTTTTATTGAATGTCAACAATCTTGTGCCCCACCTGACGCAGCTGGTCAGCAGCGGCAGCAGCGACATCACCATCAGCTGGGTGGATTTGGGCTCAGAGCGGATTACTGGGGAGAGGGGTATTATTTTTTTTTTTCCTACTGGCACTGGGACTCTACTCTTTGTGCTTTCCTAATCAGACCTCAGTAGAGACTTTCTCCAGCAGCTGACTGGACACTCAGCGGGAGAACCGCGTTGTTTTCTTTAATAATCGCAGGTGTTACGTTGGAGCATTTTCATTTTTGATTACAGAAAAAATATGAAAGGATAAGTCTCCCAGCAGTTTGGTCTGTTTACTTTTTCTTCAGGTGAGTGCCATGCATCTAGTTTTAGATGCTTTGCATTTGCTTTCACTAACAAATTTGATTAGAAAGTATTGTGCTTGAGTAGTTCAAAGCATCTAAACTATTTATTTAAAGAATGAACTGCAATATTTAACACAAAAGTTCAGGACATGCACTGTCCCGTGCATCCTTCGGCATTCCTCCGTACCCTCCGCGATCCTTCATTGTAGGTTAAGCGGTCAGTGTTGTTTCAGCGGTCTGGATTAACACTCCTCTCCTCCTATAGCACACCATAAACAGATTAGTGGTCCCCAAGTCAGGGCACGGCTGGGCCATCTGTACCCTGCACTGGGTGGGGATGGGGACATGGGGGTGGAGTGTGAGCAGATGTTGCAGAGGGGCTGTAGGTCAGTGGGGCCGAGGGACCGTCGGTCACGAAGGACGCGGAGTTCCTGTTCAGGTGACGGATTTAAAGTGAGTTTAAACCACCGTGCATTGTCATGGCTCTGGGATGCTGCATCGCCCTCACACCCCAAGGTACTGTATAATTTACTGAGGCTTTAATTGAGCTGCATGCACCTCCCACTTCGCTCCTGCTCTGCATGTCAACCACAGCGGTTTCACACTTTGTCACAAGATGTAAGACGCGATGATGAAGAGTTTGCTTTTCACGGTTAGTTTGAACCGTGTTAAAAACCCAAACGCTCCCCACACACTACACTTGTCCTGCAGCGTGAGTAACCCCAAAGAAAAAAAGGAATCAAAGATTCACTCACACACAGCTGAAACAGCAATGTGCAAGCTCATCTGTCTGCCTGTTGCATGTACAGAAGTTCAGATTTAAAGTTTTTCTAAAGTTCTACGTGTGACCTAATGGCTGAGACCTGCGGCTCTGTCCTCCCAGGCCGCTGGCAAATTGTAGGTGTGTGAGCGTAGGTGTGAGGCGGTTTTTGACTTGGCTCCTGTCTGAGCCAAACTGAGAAAATTACAAGGCAGAGGCAGTCTGGGGATGCATGCAGGCTTTCATTGCCCCTCTTCTCCTGGCCTGCAGGGCTGAGTGCAGTGGGGGATGATCCTGCAGCAAATGAAGAGGTGGAGATGAGATTGATAGGCAGTGTCACAGTGCACATAATAGAGTGTGATTTCACCTCGCCAGGAAAGTTAACAGAAGGATGCCACAAGCAACAACGCAAATATACAGAAATGCTCCTCAAAATCTTTTTTTTTTTCTCTTCTTCTTCTTCTCACCGGAGGCCATGTGGCTCATTTGGCTCAATATAGCCATGCTGCAAATCAATCAGCCCGACGTGAAACAAAGAGAAAGCTGCCAAGAGGTCAATGAGATGACTGCAGCCTGATGTGTTTTCTTAGGCCTCACTGGGGGCAACAGCTGACCACTAAATTAGCACTAAAAGCTTTGCCCATATGGACTTCTGTGTCCATGAAAACCTCTCTTAAAGGCCTCTAATGAACTCGTGCTCTGGCGCACAAACACAGCCTCACTTAACCAAGATTTCAGCGAGCAATGTCAAAGGAAGTACTGATGTGTTTTTTAGCTGGAGGACGATAAAAACGGGGAAGGTTGAATGGAGTCAGATGATGAGAGCACAGTGTTTGTCCTAGTTGTGGCTGCTATTGTTGTCAAATGGGTTTTTAGTGTGTTGTGAGACACTGAGGGTGTCACAGCAAGGCCAACAGTTCACAGCTCAGTGGGGAAGCACTGAGTGGAGAGGCTAACAAACAGTGTCAGGGGGCTCCTCATTTCACCCTAATTTACACGCCAAAAGCATCATTTGCTCCACGTCTGAAATATTATGGGCGTTTGCTTGGTTATATATTACTGCACCGATATTACATCTGTGGCAAGTCCAATAAATAAATATAATAAATGCAGATATATCCATACAGGTCCTACAGGGGTTTTCCTGCATTAAAAAAAAATTGGCAGCTAACAAAGGTGACTGTTTCATGTTTTATATTTTAAACCTGGCTGTTTATTTACAACACGCATGCAAAGTCATATATGGCAGCAGGTAGGAAACATCTGGCGGGCGTAAAACAATTTCATTGAGATTCGAGTGAAGCGGTGCTTCCACACCGGTGTAAATCTTTGCTGAGTTCACCTCCAGCTTCTCCAGCTGTGCAGGAGACGCAACACAGAGTGTGTTTTTAGTTCAGCGAGGTCACACAGCAGAGGGCTTTTAGATCACCCTGGAAAACGTCAGGTTGTGTCGGCGTAGCTGATAAACACGTCGCGTCTCCTGGGGATTTCGCAGTGTTCCTTAGAAAGGACCTGCCAGAGGATTCACAGCAGTGATAGTGATGTTAGAAAAGCACTTAGCATATGCAGGTTGGATACACATGCTGAGGTTTAGTGCTGGGCTGCTGCGCTGGGTCTTCCTGACCTTTAGTAGCTCCAGTCAGGAGTTGGACCATGTCCTTTTCTGTGTGAACGAGGCTAAAGTTAACTTCTGGCTGCAACACAAAGCAAACTGCGAGCCAGAGCTGCCTCTCATCAGACACAGAGGTCAGACAGAGTGCAATTCGGCAAAGCTGCCCGGTCAAGGACAGGCCCAGAAATGTCAGGCAGGTAAGAGAAGACTGACAGATCTGTCTTTGTGTGCTATCAAAGCAAAAGCTCAGCAGTTAATCCTCAGGATTTTACTTGGATTTCGCTACAGATGTCTGAGATACTATCTCACGCCAGTGCCTTCAATGAAGGAGTCCAACCAAACTATGCTGTTATTTTAATCTACTCATGCTGCTTTCTCTTTGACATCTTGTTCTTGTATGAATCACTCCTGTGCATACTTCAAGCAGTCAACATCCAAATAAGTCCCAGCACAAAGACCAGACTTCATCCTTTTGAACTCAAACTTTCCCCATTCACGCAGCCCCTCCATGCATTGTGTAATTTGAAGCGGTGCAGTAACTCGAGGAGATGTAAGGGGGAGCAGTGGGGTTATTCCATGTATTGGTCAGTGTTTAGAGGATGAAAGTCACACTATCAGGTTGCATTAATACCTATTGTTTGGCTGCAGGTGATAGCGTTGCATTAGTAAACAGGCTATTGTGCTGCTAACATTGGATGTGATTATCTGGATTTTTAGTCTCAGGCTTTAAGCTGACTCTGTTGTTCTCCCAACAAATAAAAAACCCTTCAGTGTTCATATGTAGAAGGAGATAACATTCAAAGCCACCACAAACCAAAGCTCATCAGGTGCATTTGTTTCACATCGTCACACATTTTAACCACAAAAATGCCCGAATGAACGTCCAGTACAGTCGTGATGAAAGCTGCCTTTCCGTGATGCAGCCATCATGTCTCAATAAGGGTTACAAGAAGCATGAAGAAATAATAGACTGATAGTAGCCATTGTCCTTTAAAGGAAATCCATGAACGATAAAAATCTGACTGTTAAAGTTATCAGATAACAGGTTGGATAAACTAGTGAAATATCAGCTAATTATGATAAAAAGCTGGTCTCTATAAAGTGACAGAATAAATGAACTAATTAATGACCCACCAGCCAATTCATTAGGTTTACCTGCTTGTTAATACAAGTATCTAATCACCCAATCACGTGGCACCAAATGAATGCATTCAGGCATGTAAACATTGTCGAGACAGCCTGCTGAAATTCAAACAGAGCATCAGAATGGGGAAGGACGGTGACTTTGAAGTGTCGCTTAAATCCTCCGCAAACAATTTGGTTAGTTCTCTGGGTGACAATGGCTTCTTATTGGCCAGACTGCTTCAAGCTGAAGGCAACAGTAACTCAAATAACCAGTTGTTAAAAACAAGATCTGCAGAAGAGCATCTCAAAGCTTGAAGGAGATGAGCTACAGCAGCAAAAGTTCACACCTGGTGCCTCTACAGTCAGTTAGGAACTTGAAACTTATTCTAAGATTTAAAGTGGCTTTTTCCAGACGATTGGAAAAACGTTGCTTCCCACAGAATAGCAAAACCAAATGATTACTCATAGAGGGTCGTCTGATTGTTAGAGCTTTCTCTATTAATGGAAGGCTCATTCAATTGAGATCTTTTTGTGACCATTTCTCCTCACTAAACTTCCAATGTAAAGCAACATGTTTCAAACTGTTACCTAGTCACACAGGTGTGGCTTAATTTGTGCTTTAGTGAGATGTTTTAGGATCATATAGATGCCCTTGTGCCTTATAAATTATGACACTGGATTGTCTGTGACCACACTGTTGAATTTCACTAGAAAAGGTTTGTCATTCTTACCTATCTCTCTCTCCCTGACAGCGGTATCTAATCTGGATGTGGAAAGTAAGCTGACAGCACATTACCAAGCTCCCTGGCATCAGCAGAGAAACGTTTTCCATTCATCTACACGGCCAGAATGTGTGGAAGAGCTCCACAGGCAAGCCAAAACCAGCCTGTGGGCCCTGCACCGAGGTGAGGCCCTCAGCAGCACTCAGCTCCTCAGATTGCAACACAGGAGGGAAAGCTGCTCTCTGTCATGCCTAGTTAATAAACTGATTCACTTTTACCTTACTGCCATTTAAAAATATTTCGGCTATAACGTGCATCCTTCCGGGCAGGTCTGCAGCCTGTGTTTGGAGGCATGGTGCCCTCTAGTGGACATGTTGTGCAACTACAACGTAAATAACAAGCATGTTCAGATGCCATTTTCACACAGACAGTCTATCTACATAAATAGTCAAGCATCAAAGAAGTGCACTTATGAATTCATCAAAATCACTTCAGTCATGCACTCTTAAGCACAACACTATACAATAATTCCTGGGTAAATTCAATGCAGAAAAAATGGCTGACCCCGCATTAATCTGAACCCGCAGGTCGGTCTGCATGTGACACCTCTCGACACTTATATTTTATTATATCAGTGAATAAATACAACCGGTCTTCAGTGTTTTACATCTTTTTTGCTGCAGATCACCAGAGGAGGCGATCGGGCAGCAGGGAGCGGAGAGTTACCATCGCAATCTCGCCGGTGCCCCCAATGCCCATGTATCCCTCCCCTCAGAGGGGAACAAATTTAACAACGGTGAGACGATTGTCCTCGACTTTGATCCAAACTGCTTTAAAAGATCTTCTTGATTTCAGTGACACCATCACTATAATTCATATTGATAGACACAGATGAATCCCTGTCAATAAGTGAAAAATAATCATCTTTTGATATTCAAATGTTGCTTCTATTGCATTTTAAAGGGAACTTAATCTGCTTTTATTTATTTTCTTACATATACCACACCAGTGGTCAGTGCTTTTACTACCCATGGCCATAGTTTCCAATAACAAGGTCAGTGCGTATACAAGTAATCCCTGTGAGCCAACAGCTCAGACAAACACTCAGTTTAAGACAGTTTTTTTTCTCAGTCTTGGGTCTTAGTGACATCAGTAAGAGCAGATATTCCTCATATGATCTCAGGTCAGTCTCCTCCCTTTCCCAGACTGTAAACTAATGAAATGTTGTCACTAGTTTATACCCCGATGTGTTTTAGTAATGACGCTGTTATTTATAATATTCTAATATGCATTTTTATATAAATATTGTACTTTTATTTTTAAATGTCAAGGTTATCTTCAGTACCAGTATATTATGGCACAGCTAAATGCTATAATAGCCTGTCCCAGATCACAGAAAAGGATCAAATGGAAAATCCATTCTGGAAAAACTGTGAAACAAATCTGTCCGTACCAGCACTGATGCAGAGCTTTCTTTCTGAACTGAGACACGTCTCATTCAGGAGTGTCAAGCACCGATATGAATGGGTTGAGTGTTGTGATGACATTACAGCACACACTGTGCTGTGACCGCAACTGAGGCTCTGCTTGTGTAGTTAGCCTCCAACTGCATTCCCTGTCATAAATCATTCAGATGTGCCTTATATTTTCTCCTACTGTATTTGTTTAACTGTCCACTTATTGTGCTACAAAACACTAAGTTTCACTTACATCAGGGATCTCGAACTCCAGGACTCGAGGGCCGGTGTCCTGCAGATTTTAGATCTCATCCAGGGTCAACACACCTGAATAAAATGATTTGTTCATTACCAGGCTTCTGGAGAACTTCAAGACATGTTGAGGAGGTAATTTAGCTGTTTAAATCTGCTGTGTTGGATCAAGGACACATCTAAAACCTGCAGGACACCGGCCCTCGAGGCCTGGACTTCGAGACCCCGACTTACTTTTTTTTTTATGGTCAATTTATCCATAAACCCTACCAAGAATTTTTTCGTGCCTGACAAGTCAAAACCAAAAGGAAAAATGCAAAAAACTAAACGGCAACTAAAAACCAAACAAACAAACAAAAAAAACACATGAAAACCAGCAACTTATGGCCTCGCAGGATACCGTTGTCACTGCCATCACTGACACAGACTTCATGGCCTCTAAAACGGGACGGTTATCTCTCATTGCCCCGATGCTAAAAGACATCTTGTGTGCAATGAAGAGCAGCAAGCAGCATCTGAAAAATTTACCATTATACCTGTCCAAGCCTTCTGTCCGAGAAGGGGAGCCAATCAGAAGAAAGTTGGCTTGATGAAGGGTGGGGAAGGGAGTTAAAACAGTACAAGACAAATCAGGATTTTCAAGAATCTTTTTAAAAATGTAGTTGGAAATGTGCATAATGATTCCCCTTTAAATAATATTTGTATGGTTTTTATTTCCTTTGATCAAAGGAGCCAGAGAGGCATTTTAGAGATGCAACGACACAGTTAGCACAGGTAAAGGGGACTGTGTTTGTAACGTGTGTGCTGCTTCATTCATGTTTTATTCATTTTTTCATCGCCATAACTGGTTCAGCATCAGCTCACCAGCCTGCCTTGACCCAAATATTTCAGTGCTCATATTCCTCCCTAATGTTGTCTCTTATGTTTGTGTGTTGAAGATCTCCACGTTCATTCCTGTCATGTGTTTTTGTCCTTTTTTGTTTGTTTGTTTTTCACCCTGTAATTCAGTTCGAATCCACCCGCTCCTCCTCCCCTACCGAATGTTGCCACTTCTCTCCCTGGAGCAGAAAGGTATTGGTCCCTTCCCTCCCTCGCCGTCCTCCTATTCCTAACACCTTATTTCACATGTCCGCCCTGACTGACCTCTACTTATCTCTTTTTAAATGCATGCTCTCTCTTTCTGGCAGTAGTAGCCATCCTGCTCCACCCGGTGGAGAGGGTGGGGTGATACTGAAGGCGAGCACCTCTTTAAAGTTTCACCCACACATCACATGTTTACATACTGTTGTTGTTGTTGTTGTTGTTTGAGTTCATACGAAGGGCTCGGAGTATGTGAGGAATGTGTATGTGGGCCACAATCACAGCCGCCCGGGTTTCTCTAATGATAGGGTCGGCTTCTCGAAACTTGCGCCTGTGATTACCCATGATCCCTCTGTGCTGTGGTTTCCCCACTGCACAGCTGACAGCCTCGTGTTTCTCTCTTGATTCTCTTTTCTTTTTTAAACAAGTATCGTGCTTGTTGCCCGTCGTGAGACAGGAATGAGCTTCAAACTCTGCCGCTCCTTTTTTATTTCCCCTCATCCCGTACGTGCCCGCTCTGCCTCCTTTTTCTCAAATCCCTCGTCTTTCTCTCAGCCCGCTCATCCCTCCTCTCAGGCACTCCTGAAACCGTTCTCAAAACAAATCAGCTGTAAATGGTCTTCCTTTGATTTTTTTTTTCCCTCCTAGTTGCGAGAAGTTTCCAAGGAAACCAGCTTCTTTTGTGGTCGGGGTTTTGTCAGGGTCTCATTGGTCTGCTGGGAACAGGGAGCACAAAGGCTCGAGGGTTGCCTTTAAATGGGGGTGGGAGGTTGTCGGGTTGTGGAGGTGGGAACCAGTTGAAACTGAGAATCACTCCCAGTTTCACATGTGTCTCTGTGTTGGAATCTCAAGGTAAGAAATTCATTTAGCATGCAGATATAAAGACAAGTGGCTCTGCAGAGTCTGAGGAGGCCCATGGTTGAGGAACGCTGCTGTGAAGTATTTCCTCTCAGAGATTTCTGGACACTTGTTATGATGCAGGAGACCCTCGGAAAAATTTTGGAATGTTGGAGCATGAGCTAAGAATTGAAGTTATAGTTTGTCATATCCTGTGAGTGAAGGAGGCATCGTTTTATTTATTTGTAAAGTATCTGTCAAGACATGTTCTGTAGTGTGTTTGTGTGTGTGTCAAACTTTTTATTAGCCTGAGGCTCGGACACAGTCGGGTTTCTGAACCTTAATTTTTGCATGACGTAGGGATTCTTTGAATGCTTCTTGTGCTTTCCATTCTCCCTTTTTTCCGAAGCATGCTGTTCATTTCCATGACTTAATGGTTTCTTTGCACTCCAACATTAAACTCAGCAGCTGGAAGGGCATGTGTATTGATTTACCTCTGTTCTGCCTGCAAAGAAGGGAGCACTGACTGCTGCAGATTATTAATAAGACACTAATCTCTTCATCTACTCTTCAGTTCTTTCCCAGATAAACACTTGGACAATACCAGTCTAATCCCTGACTTTAATCAGCACATTCCCCTTCCTGAAGCTGAGTTTGGTCACTTTCTAACTCCGCCAAACCATATTTCATGTAATGCTGGCCTAACCTTAACAATCTAACCATGCAAATATCCATCTGTTGCAGGCTGCGCCCTCTGACCCCGACTCTGACGGGGTGGCTCTAGGTCACCGGTCTAAGTTTCCCATCCCTAACATCCCCTCCACCCTGGACAAGCAGACTAACTGGTCTAAAGCTCTGCCACTGCCCACTCCAGAAGAGAGAATGAAAAGCAATTCCCAAGTCATCACCTCATGTGTCATCCCCATTAATGTGACCGGTAAATTGAAATCACTGAATCTGATTGTTGTGACTGAACTAAGGTGTGGTGTGCAGTTGTCAGCAGTTGTAGCCATCTTTCTGTTTTTTTGTTTTTTTTTCCTGCATATAAACTTTTTTCCTTTAGTGTTAAATAGGAATATTGATACCACTCGGACAACAAAGCAACAACCAGCTTATATTAAGTTTAGAATAAAGACTGGAAACAAGGAGCCAGCTTGCTTGACTTTGGAAGGTGACAAAGCAAAGACGCACAGCGTAGAGGCAGCTCTGAAACATTGTAATTACAGCTCATATAATGTATTTTCAAATCTTTACAAAACCTGAAGTGTTTAAAAATCATTTTGTGATTTTCGGCATGCTATAAAGGAAATTTAATGCACCAGTCTTGCCATAAAAGTGTAAATTTACATTTTTCTTTGCTCAAAATAAAAAAAAAAGTGATATAGAGATTTCATTAGAAATAGAAAGAGTTGCTGGTAGTTTGATTTATATACATTTTAGCAAAGCCAAGCTTATTGTTTAATCTTTGTTTTCAGTCAGGCTAAAATAAGCAAATCACCCCCTTTTTCAGGCTAATTATCCATTATAGCAGAAGTTCTACATGCTGACCTTCCTATGTACCCATATTCATGATAGGTCATGGGGGTGGTTGATTTGTACATAGTGCTAAGCTAGCTCTTTCCCTCTGTTTCTTCTGATTGCTAGAGCTGGCAAGCTAAGCTATCACTTTCCCATAGCTATATTTTTAGAGTAGCAACACAACTTGCTAACACTCAGTAAAAAAAAAAGAAAAGAAGGTATTTTAATATTTTTTTACTTCTACCACAAGTTAGTGATTTACTAATTACTAATTAGCTAATCTAGTTAAAAGTTAGCAAAACTATTAACCTGACTGAAAGTAATGGAGCTGAAAAGCAGTAGTAAATAATGTAAACATATGGGTAGCTGTTATATTTTTAGATAACACTGTTATGAATTAGCACCAAAAAAAAAGATTAATTGTTCAGCATAATTTATAAAAATTGGTAAATTCTAGTAAATTACAAGTAGTAAGCCCTAACAGTCAAATTGTTAGCAAATAGCAATAATCATTTTTAGCTAAATGGATTAACAGCTGAAATTATTAGATAATGCTATCCAAAAAAAAAAAAAGATATTAGTTTAATATGTTGGCCATTTGTTTTTAAGTTGGTGAGCAGTTCAACCTAAAGTTATTTAAAAGGTGTTGTCTACATGTATATGAAAACAGTAGTAAATAGTAACAAAGTGCAGAATTGCTAGCTAACACTACAGACAAAAATAGAAACTAAACTGTTGAAACAGACTAGCATGTTAACATTAGTAACAAACACTTGTGAATTATTTACTCAAGGTATTCCTAGATGGTAAAGTATAAGCTAAATTTATGGATTAACAGTTAAAACGGTTAACTAATGCTACTAACAACATTGTAAGCTAGGTTAATGGATAAACAGGACAGTATTTTGCTAAAAACTGTGATTAAACATTTAAAAAAATTATTTACTAAAAGTATATTAAACTGTTAAAAAAACTAAAAACAAATTGAAAACTAAAAGGGAGATAAAGTTAACTATATGTGCTCATTTGAACGTGAAAGGTGTGGTGAATGTTTTTGTATCTGTCTAATAAGAATTTTGGGACAACGTCAAATGAACAATGTTTGGTTTTGGCTCTTCCTCATGATACTAAAATTTTTGTTCATTGTCTAATTTGCTTGAAACAATGAAGTACCTGGAGGATATAAGGAAGTGTTGCAGTTCAATCGCTACTAAACAAGCCACAATTAATGTTGCTCCAGTCACTCTCAATGTGCAAGTCATGCTTTGTGCCCAGTTAACTTTGTTTCTCATCCTTTGACGCTTTGTGCCTGCTGTTGCAAAGAGCCGGGATGCAGTGACATGAATGCTGATTAGTTCTGTCCAGATTGTTGAAAAGGGCAGCCTGACGTTATTTACTCTCGCTCATTTTCACTCAAAAGGAGAGCTGTACAACAACACCGGCCGAGTCAGAGACAGTGGAGGGTAAAAAATGCACATTGTAAGCAAAGCACAGCAATCGCTATGGAGCTGAAAGCTCTGACCTGCAATCACATGACAGTAAATCATATAGAGAAGGAAAGCAGAACCCTGCACATCAAGAGTTCTCTTATGTGTACAAAACCCATCATCAGTACCATTTGTTTTCTGTCCTTTTCCAAAGTTTCTTACAATTACTGCTTTGTCATTACATTAAGCAGTAAATAACTTACTACTTTGAGTTCTGTCAGATCTCTTTGCTCCACTCCTCACTGCTATTTTTGTGCAACACCTAAATTTGGTACGGCCAAGCGTCACCTTAAATGTTTCTTTATGTGACAGCGTGAGAGTTAAAGAAGGAATCTCTGCAGTCGCCACCAAACAAAGATTCCTCAGATGTGCTGTCTCCATTGCAGGGGTTGGCTTTGACAGAGATGCTAGTGTGCGTTGCTCGCTCGTTCACTCGCAGTCTTTGCTTCAGAGGAGACGGAAGCTGAGGAGACGGAGGACTGTTGCCGGCGTTCCGAGACAGGTGCAGCGAGACTTAGGTATGTTCCTTAAACTGACACATGCGATATATAAAAACTTGATTCAGTTTCGTTTTTTTCCTCTATTGTTTTATGTAGTTACTAGAACTAATTAAGTGTATAGTGAGTGCACAAGCGCATATGTTACAATTATAAGGTATTTTTGAAGGGCATTTAAAGAAAACGTCCATCCTAAAACCAAATTCACATTGGCCAGTAATTTTTTTTAACTCAAATAATTACTAAAATACTATCTGATTTTCACTCTGGACTACTTTGACTATTGTTTGAATTATCCTGAAATAAATCCAAACTGCTCCTAAATTACTGTGCATAGTTGTGGTAGGCTTGTCACATGCTTGCTTTGCTTGATTTTTACCTAGTGGACCATGTTAGCATTTATTTTTCACAACCTTTTCGTAGTTGTGGGGTTTAAATGTTTCTCATGTTTGCTGAATGCCGTTTAATTCCACCACACAATTGGCCTAGTATCTGGTATTAAGTAGGATGGGTTTTTTTTGCATTTTTGCATTTACTTGTGGCTGGCAAACAACTTCCCCTGACTTAAAAAATACCAGAAGCTTACAATAAGAGGGAAAATGTTTATTTTAAGACAAGATTTTTTTAGACAGCACGATACCTACCTACTACACATTTATTCATCACTGTTGTTTTGGACTGAGTTAGTACCCAATTCAGACTTGTAGATGTATGTATTCTATTGAATACAGTGGTTCTCCAAAAAATACATTTAAAGAATTTCATATGGGTACTGTTTTCTTTCTACCAAACTACAGCTACCAAATGTAACTGTGTATTAAGAATTGTGCATCTATCAGTGTTGCAAACTGTATTTAGTGGTTAACTATCCCTATAATATTTTCATTGGACCATCAACAGCAGAGATGATGGAAAATAAGATGGGAAGATGCAACGTGCCGGTTGGAACTCCCCCACCCCACTCGTACTGCTCATTTCCAGCTCCATATTAGTTTTCTTGGACCACGCTTAGAGTAGCTTCGCATGATTCGCAGTTCAAAATAATGCTTGTTTATGTTTTCCTGGGCCTTAATGCAGGCCGTCCTGTTCAAAACAAGTTGTACAGGTCCTCCCACTGTATGGCTGAAATGATCATATTTGGCATATCCCTTCTCAGTGACATCATCACAAACCAAGAATAGAAAAACTGCCTGAAAGAGTATTTCAAGCATGTTTGTCTCATAAGGATTACTTCTACATATATACTTGATGTTCTTATTTGAAACTTTGGCCATGTTTGATTTGAGCATCCACAATTGTAGCAGTTTATATATGACAGAACATAAAGACAAGCATTACAACAGACACAAATCCCTTGCAGTTTCTCTCAGGAAGGGCAAAAGTGTAAAGATCTGCCAAATCAAACGTGCAACCACCTCCTGTGGTGACACTTTGTGACAAGTGGAGCCCCTGAAAGTATTTTTTTATAACAGGTTACCTTTAAATACATGAAGAAAGACATTTGAATTTCTTATTCTTGTATTTTGTGTGCGTCTTGCTTCTCACAGATTCTGATGACTCTCCTGGCTCCAGAGAGCGGACAGTGATAGTTCACGCCAGTGCAGATATCACCCCTTCCAGCCAGGAGTTTGGCAGCCATCTCAACACCAGAGACTCCGGTTGTCAGACAGAAGACTTTTTGATCTCAGGAGCACCATCTCGAAGGAGGATCAGGCTCCAGAGAGGCCCGGGAGTCTCCCTCTCCCTCTCACATTCTGCAGGAAACATCTCCTCCCTCCCTGAGACCTCGGACGCCATGTTCAGTGCCTCCGTTGGAGCACACCTGCGTTCTCGGAGTCTGCCCCGAGACACCAGCCGAATGTTGGACAACGGACATAACGACAGCGACGATGAGGAGGACCTTTCCCCCTTCGACACTGAGGCGTTTCTGACTGGATCTAGGAAGTTGACTCTGAAGGATGAAGAGGAGAGTACTGATGACCAGGCCATGTCTGAACACCAGCTAGGAAGCCTTAAGTACAAGCAGCTGTCACAGAGTCCGGAGCGCAGCTGGATGGAACGGACCAGATCTCACCTGCCCAGAAAAGCTGACATGGGCAGCTGTGAGATCTCATCTAGCTCGGACACCTTCAGCAGCCCTATGCACTCCATCTCTGCTGCAGCAGTGCTGGGAGGCCAGATAGACCATAAGGAGGACCACCAGTCCTCCAGTGGGAACTGGAGCGGGAGCAGTTCCACATGCCCCTCCCAGACATCAGAAACAATCCCTCCTGCCGCATCTCCACCTCTGACCGGCTCCTCCCACTGTGACTCTGAGCTCTCTTTAAACGCTGCCACTCATACTAACGATGACCAGACAGGCTTCTTGCTGGACCACTATCAGGGCCTCAGGACCCAAAGAGCAGGCTCCTTCTCCTCCACAGCTATGGACATATTAGAAGAAGTTGGTGTCAGCAATCCCATCGAGGGGGAGTGGAGTTACCCCAATCCAGAGCCTCCGGGGTCACAGGGCTTCAGCCCCGAGCCAAGCAGAGAGGCTGAGAGCAGTCTGGGCTGCCCCAGTTTCACCAGTATGGCTACCTGTGAGAGCAGCTTCTCCGACAAACCACCGTCAGAGAAAGCAGACACCGTCTCGCACTACTCTGTGGACAACGAAGGTTACTACACCTCCATGCACTTTGACTGCGGCCTGAAAGGTAGCCAAAGCTTCACTTATAATAACTATGCACCCTCAGGCACTGACTGTGGCCTGTCAGACTCAAGTGGTCACATGACACTGGGAAGACGCTGCCTCTCCTTAAAAAAACCAAAGGTGAAGCCATCGCCACCTAAGAGGAGCTCCTCCTTAAGGAAAATATGCAGTGAGGGAAACATCCCTATTAAGAAAGAACCAAAGATTACATGTGGGCAGCAACTTCATCTGTCTGCAAAGGAGAGAAAACTGCAGCTGGCTTTTTCTGGCTCTCTGGCTCACACTGAAAACTCCTCACTGCTCAGAGAAACCCGGGTAGGCTGGGGGGTTGAGGGCTCAGCTGATCTACCCGACTTAGTCTCCACAGATACACATTCATTTAAGGATGAGGGGGTTTTGCAGTCAGACTATGCAGATCTGTGGCTCCTGAATGATTTGAAATCCACAGATCCTTACCGATCATTGTCAAACTCCAGCACAGCTACAGGTACGACGGTTATTGAATGCATCAAGTCACAGGATAGCTCAGAGTCGCAGACGTCCCAGTCTGGCTCCAGAGCTACCACTCCTTCACTTCCATCAGTCGAGGGAGATTTCAAGCTCACATCCCCAGAGAAGCTGGCAGGCCTGGCAAGCCCATCCAGTGGCTACTCCAGTCAATCAGAAACACCCACTTCCTCATTTCCCTCTACCTTTTTCCCTGGGCCACTGTCTCCATCAAGTGGTAAAAGGAAGCCCAAAGTCCCAGAGAGGAAGTCCTCTCTCTCATCACTGTCACTTCAGTCACTGTCCTCTAGGGATGGTGCAATCTCAAAGAGGGATCTGGAGCTGCCAATTATCCCTCCCTCTCATCTCGACTTAAGTGCCCTTCATAGCGTCAACAACAAGGCGACAGCTTACAAGACCCAGATGCAAATCCTTCACCAAAACAAACAAAAAGCAGCAGTGTCAGCCAAGCCTATAGTACCTCACAACCCAGAGGTATTCAACGCCCATTGCCTGTCCATTACACCCACGGTGCTGAACTCAGTACACCTCCGATCGATCAGTAAGGAGCAGCACGAAAATCACACCACTTCCAAATTCCAATATCCCACTGTGAACTCACCTAGCAAACTTTCCACTAGTAAATCTTTAGAGCTTAAGAGTCCCGCACTGTACAACTCACACCACCATCATCTTCACCCATCCTCAAAGGAGTCAGGTGTGTTTACCTCAAATGAAGAGCTTACAAGTGGAAGGTCAGCATGTGAGACTGAGACGAGGAACGAGCCGGAGCGAGAGACTCCTGCAAAGTGTGTGACAACAGTCAGGCTCCAGTCAGACTCATGTTTGGACCAGAAAGGTCCAGAAGTCCCCGAACAAACCAGAAGTCAAGAAAGAGAGACCTGTAGAGAGCTGCCAGAAACACCTGCCTGCCTCGGAGACTTCAGCTCACAGTCTGAGACTTTACAGCAACAGCACTCTGAAGAAGAAGAAGAGGCGTATCCTCCTCCTCCTCCTGTCCTACACAGTTCCCCCAATAGACCCAGCAGTCAGGATAAAGTGCCTGCTACTGACAGTCAGTCGGAGACGCTGCAAAGCAGTCTAATCAGCAATGAAGACAGCAAAGACATGGATTCATTGGGCGAGTCATCCGAATGTATATCACAGGAAAGCAAGGAGTCCATGCCAGACATGGAGGACTATTTTAGTAAAGGTAATGACTTAATGTCCTTGTGATCCCCTCCTCAACCCCAGTTTGTACTCAATGCAACTCTCTGCTCTGCACCTTTTTCTCCTGCTTTTTGCCTCTGTAATGTCTGTTGCAGTCATTAGCGCTGCCACCGCAATAAGGTCTGTCATCTCTATGTGGAGTTTGCATGTTTTCTGTGTGCCTGTCTGGACTTCCTCCTGTGACACAAAGCTGTGTGTGTGTTTGGGTAACTGGTGATTCTGAATTACCTGTAGGTTTGGATGTGAGACTGTGTGGTTATCTGCCTCTCTCTGCTCCTGTGAGGGACTGGCAACCTGCTCAGGGTGAAATGATGTACCCTTCATTTTCCTCTGTGACTGCTGGGGTAGACTGCCTGTTTTTGTCCCTAAGTTCTTCCAATTGTGGGAATATTCTCTGAAATAGGATTTATGGCTCAAAAAATTGCTGACCCCTGTAAAGGATCATAGAGCTTGTTAATTGTGAATAAAAGTTCTAGGATGGAGGTGCAAGATAAATTTTAAGGGTGCGGAAACGATCTTTTTTTATGTATGTAAACTGAATCTCTTCTGTAATTTTACTTATACAAAAGCTGCTGAAACTTGATATATCTAATAACTGAATGAGCTTTTTGAACAAAACAAATTATGAAAAATTGCTAAATGGTTGGTTAGTGTGGAATATACAGGATGCAGTATATTCATATGTGTGAAATGTTCCTGTTAACAGACTCCACTCTCAGTGACAGCACTGTGTCGTCAGTGCATGATGAGTCAAGGCCAGAGGATGACACCGTGTTTCTGTCCCCCACTAAATCTCGCACCACTGAGGATTTATTCGCTATGATACACAGGTTAGTATCTTAAATAGATAGGATTTTGTTTGTGTATACTCAAAATGTACAGAGATTCTTTAATCAATGTGGTCTTCTTCAGGTCTAAAAGGAAAGTGTTGGGGAGAAAAGACTCCGCCGAGTTGGGTGTGAGGAATCGCCTTGGTGGCGCTTCGGGGAACACGCCACCTAACAGCACTGCAAGCTCCCCTATCTCTGTGGCATCACCTTCCTCCGCTGTGACCCCACCTGGCCTGCACAGAGTCCCCGGTCCAATCTACAGGAATGCAAAAAAGTCCAGCACCTCCAACGAGGAGTTCAAACTGCTGCTGCTTAAAAAAGGAAGCCGCTCCGACACTAGTTACCGCATGTCAGCTACAGAGATCCTCAAGAGTCCCATCACCCCTAAATCACTTGGAGACACTCTAATGGAGTCACCCAGACACCCCGACGACAACACCTTCCCTCAGCAGCAGCCCCAATCAGGACAAGACCACCTTTCCAGCCCCTACTTGAAAACCAACGCAGAGGGCTTTTCACCTAAATCCTTCCATACATCTGCAGCCTCAAGGCAGGGACGCTCCAGGATCCCACCACCTGCCAACAGCAGCCGCTACAGCATGCGCAGCAGGCTGTACTCAACGCCCATGCAGGCCATCTCTGAGGGTGAGACAGAGAACTCGGATGGGAGCCCTCATGACGACCATTCATCGCAGGGCTCCACATAAAAAAGAAGAAGCAATAATTAAGTAATTTTATTAGTTTACAGCAAACAGACAAAAAAAGATGGACCAGAATGAGGAGAGAAGGAGAGAAAATTAGACGAACGTGAACATTTTTTTAAAAAAATCATAAATTTAGTAATTGATGGTGTTTTATACAGACTGCATTTCTAAGAAAACATCTTTATGAAGTGAACAGTTGGCTCTTGTTTTGCGTCTGCATTATATGGAAAAATATGATTTACAAACCAGAAAATCTTCTCACTTCTAAATTTAAACGGGGACCTATTTTTCTTTTCTTTATTTTCTATCATATATGTATGGAATTTCGACTTATTAACTCAAAATTTTGAGAAAAGTAACTCCAAATTTAGAGTTAGCTTTGCCAATCAGTAATCTACGTGAATGACGTCATTTTCTTGTTAACCGGAAGGATATGGCGCAGAGGAATGCGGACTCAAAACCGGATCGCAACAAATTGGCGCGTTCGGGAGTACGTTTGCTGATAGTAACGCCATGTGATTCAGCTAATAACACAAGGAATTCATCATTTGTGAAGCCCTGCTAAAAATACTCAGCAATTTGTGCATTCATTACTGGCTGTAATACCGGTAGCTTAGCAGTAGCATTTGTAGCTTGTAAGGAAATTACATAATTCACGTACATTACTGATTGGCAGCGCAACTCGAAATTTTGAGTTACTAACTCAAAATTTTGAAGAAAAGTAAGTCAAAATGTTAAGTTACTTTTTGAGAAAGATAACTCGAAATTTGGAGTTATGAATACTTTTTTTTTGTGGCGGAAACGGGCTTCCATATATATGTGATGCTCATAGCAACACATGGCCAGAGTTCAAGGTATAATAATGAGGTCAGTGTACCTAAAAGTAATGTTTTTTGACCTAAAACTCTGTCAGAATTAATGGAGATCCCCAGTATGGTCAGAGGCGGTACCATCCCATATAAAATAAGCATTGTTATGAACTGTGAATCACTCCAAGCTACTCTAGAGTCTGCAAATAAAAGTATGGAGCTGGAAATGAGATTAATAGCTGTTCTGTTAGTTTAAGGCACATTTCCCAAAGTCTTGTAGACCCAACCCAACAACGTAATGTTTTTAGAAATAAGCAAGAGAAGTTGATCTGTTTTAATTAACCGTATGTATTCTGTGAATACAATTAGACGGACATTTCCTCTAACCAGTTACATCGAATGATTTTAATACCCTCAAAATGAACATCAGAATTGACAAATGTCAACATTCAGTCCCTATTCATATTTCCTGTAAACAGAATTGATACTATGTCTATTTTACTCAGTTTGTCATATACTAAATTATATCAAAGCTTATTATTAGAATATTTTAACATACTGTACATATAGCAAGAAATGGAAGACGTAATTATTGGTGAGACAGGAAGTGTCAAAGCCGAGCACTAACTTGACAATCTCGTGAGACAAGAAAGGAGCAGGTGTTAACATGGGACATGAAAAAGTGATCAAAAAGTTCGAGGCAGGGAACTCGGAGAGCTGGAAGAGAATGCTGAAGTCATAAAGAAAAACTTACCAATGGTCATTTCTGGTTTGCTGACATGATGTGTTTATGCATTGTCGAAAGAGGCAAGTGGAAAGTACTCAGAGGATCAAATATGCCTTATTTTATCCAACAGGAGAAAATATGTGGTGAAGCAGCTGAGGTCACAGCAAGTTGAGTGTTTTTGTGAGATTTTTGATTGTATGGTTAAATATGGAGCCGGGTTATTAAGTCTCTTGAAAAGAGAAATGTCTGGATTTGGCATTTTCTGCCCCTCAATATTCAAAAAAAATATAACTTCTATATTTTCTGTCTCAAACCAATCTAAATATATTTATTTTTATAACATACACAAAAAACCTTTGATCAAAAATATGCAATGAAGTGCTGGAATTTTTATTTTTTATTCACATACTTATTCATTCATAAGAGATGCGTTTTAGATCTTATACGAGACACTGGTTGCAGAGACAAATTGGAAACTTAATTATAAAATTTCATTAAAAATGTAATTAAACGCCAAAAATATAAATGTAAGGTTTTGGTTGTAACCCTGGTATATTTTAGTCCCATGTATTCACCATAATTTTATAAGTACATGGAGCTTATTGGAGTGATGGTACTCAAACATTATGCAAAACTGGCAGAAGCCTTGTTCTTCCCTGTAGGTATGCTGTCAATACCCTTTTAATTTTCATATTAATAACACTATATAACAGGGTACACAATGAGTTAAGTCTGTGAACCTTCATTCCAACTTTTTTGTTTTTTTCCTGCACTGACAAAATGATGTTTGTGAAGTTTTTTGTCTCTTGCTGTACCTGGAGATATTTATAGATGTGTACATGCAGCTGTTTCCCTTAATAATATTCACACCCCGAGGATGCTTTAGGAGTGGAGTACAGAAATGCTTCTACCAAAGGCTAAAAACACGTAGTGGCATTGAACTGTTGTTCTCCTCTAGTTTACTTGACTGAAATGTTCTTGAAAACACAAACCAATAATAAAGAACTAAACTTACGGTACTAGATGCATTTCATCTAGATACAGACCAACCTCTGTATACAGTACTTGTAGGTTTTAGTGGGTTTTTTTGTACAAACTTGTAAATTAAATAACGTTTTAGAATTGTTACAAAGGTTGTTGAATTGCTTCTTATGTAAAATATTAAAAAAAACATGTTTTTAAAGTTTACATTAATTTCAGACCTTTGTATATTTTTGAGCTGTGGAACACTTTGTCTTGTATTTATTTTTTAGTAAGCGTTCTTGAAATCCCATAGTAAATCCTATCAAAGCCAACTGCTAGCACAACAGGCTGCTTAGCAAATGTGTATAAAAAGATGAATAAATGTGACTGCTTTGAAAATGTCTCATGGTATCTTTAATTTCTGGCTACTTCAGATCAAAATACCAACCTTTCTTCACGTGTTGCACTCTTACAACACAACCTGTCTGATAGACTCACGAGCCCCTTCGTCATTAATACATCATGTTGAGATATTTTTATAACACATTTCTATTCGACTTTGCATTTAGTCATTATGTTCAGCTTACTATTTAGATATAGTTACCTACTCTTTGTATGTTTAATCCCTGTTTATCCATACCGTTAGTTACTTACAGTATTTCATAAAAGTGAGTACACCAGTCCGTGAGTCGTTTGGTACCGGGCCGCAAGAGTTGAGGCTCGGGTGTGAAATTTATGTTTTTCAGGGTTTTTATTGTTATTTTTTATAGTTTTTATCGTTAACTCTGTTTCCCGTGTGTTATGAATAAATTTAATTTTTTTTTTTGTACCGGTACTGGTTTTATTTTGTTCTATTTATCCGTGACACCTTAAAGGCCTGCCCATGAAAATATTGTCGCCCAAAAGGTATTTTTGAAAACTTTTATTTTTAGTCAAATGTTTATCTTGCTATTTATGTCAAACATTAATCTATACTGTCAGCAATTTCTGCCATACACACCTATAGAAGTCACACATACACCTAAAATATATATATTTTAATTTATATATAGGTATATATTTTAGCTGTTTGTCCCTTGTGTTTAGCTAAATACTTAATTAGCTTCTCTTCACTGTTAGCCAAAAATATCAGCTGCTAGCCATTTAAACCTAAAACATTTTAATATTTTAGCACTATGTATAGCTGAATGGTTCAACTTTTTATCCATTAAGCCAAGCTAGCATTTTTAAAAATTATTTTTGTCTAGTTTATTCACAGTTTTAGCTCGTTGTTAGGGAACTGTTAGCTTTCAACTGCTAGTCATACTTTCTGTCAGGGCAAGCAAGGCATCTATTTCTATATTATCAGTATTATCTAAAAAGACACCAATGTAAAAACCTCCCAAAGTGAAAGCCTCTTCTTGCATTTCAAACAGTTTTGTCATAAAGCAGTTCCCCTGCTTACATCAGTCTTTTAAATTACTGCCATCTGTAGCCCCAAGCTTGCTTCTGATTCTACTGGAACCTATAGCACCAGTCTATGATGGTTATGCCCATGTACCATCAGTAAAGCCTTAAGGTGGGTGAGCTATGAGACCTGCAGCTGGTTGTTTATGTAAACAGTGTGTTTCTACGTTGTGTCTGACAATGAAAGGTAAAAAGAAAGACCTCCAAGTAAATACCTTGCCTGCTCGAGTTTTTCTCCCACAGGGGAATTTTAGAAAAGGTGCTCTATTTATTTCTTACCTTAAACATAAAGTACAAACTCACATGCAACATATTTGACACAAGATGAAAAAACACCAACACAAAATTTGATATACCGGACAAGGTAAAAGGTAAAAAGAAAGCCCTCCTAGAAAATAACTTGCCTGCTTCTATAGCCAAATATAAACAGTTGGGATGAGAGTTAGCTCAAGCCAAAACTTCCAAGCTAGCAAGACTTATCTGTTCATGCTAGCAATAACAGTGCCTATACACATACGCAGCACACACATACCGCATATTCACAGCATTCAGTAAAGACAGGCATAATTATGACAAAAATGAACTAAAAACACACTCAGAAACATCAGGATAGATAAAGGTATAATTAATGTTGGAAAAAAATTATGCCTACCTCTTTCACAGGGGAATTGTAGAAAAAGGGAGAGGCCAAACAGGTACCCCAAATTTATAGGGTTGCACCATAGAAGAAGAACAGGATGAGGAAGGGTTCTAACTGATAATGAAGATAACTACAAGCTTGTAGGTCCTAAAAGTCAGTTATACCAGGAACAGTGTAGGGTTTAGAACACATTTTGTGTAATTATAACAAAATGTAATTTATGACCCGGTTACATTTACACTTTTATGGTAATTGTGGACAAATCTCTGGTCTTTCAGGGAAACTGTTGGGAGACTAGCATGTTAGACAGGCTGCCATGGGATTTTCTTTCACAGCTCTGAGATTAGTTGCCATCTGCCATCAGACCCACTCAAAGTGTTTTTGAAATGCCTTCAGTGTATCTGACAGTTCATAACACCTATGTAGGACAAATGGCTTTTTATCTAGTTGAAGTGAAGACAAATACATTTTGTTATAAAAGTAAAAAAGCACTGCAGAGTTTGACTATAACAGTGTCTAACGGTCTTCATATCCAAAACACACGTTTGGCTTTTAAAACCAAATGCATATTTTAGATGACTTCAAGCTTCTATACTTTATGTTTTTTGCTATGTTTGCCTTTGCGTCTTAACTGCAATGTTGGGCACCAATATGAGCTCACCTATCAGCAGGTAAGCCATGTTCTGAAGGGCTGGAGTTCTCCTCAGACCATTTTCTGTCACCCATCTTTACTTTCTCCCCACTTTCTCATCTACCCTAATGACATTTTTTTGCATGTCCAGTAAATGTGCCAACTTCTACACTTCATGAGGTCTAAAAGAATGACAAGGCTATATTTTACATATTTGCCTCCACGTTTTACATATAGAACGGTGCACAGGGCACTGTTAGCACTGTTGCCTCACAGCAAGAAGGTCCTGAGTTCAATTCCACCATCAGGCGAGGTGTTTCTGTGTGGAGTTTGCATGTTCTCCCTGTGTTTGCGTGGGTTCTCTCTGGGTACTCTGGCTTCCTCCCACAGTCCAAAGACATGCAAATGGTTGTCTGTGCCTATGTGTTTGCCCTGCGACAGACTGGTGACCTGTCCAGGTTGTAGGGATAGGCTCCAGCCTCTTTCCTGATATCTTTGAACCAAATTGCTGAAATCTGGGTTCATCACTCCATAGGACCTAGTGCCACAAAGTTTCAGTTCAATTATTTTGCTGAAACCATTTCTGATGAGTCATCAGTGAGCAGATGGATTCACTGAAAGGCCAGATGCAACTCTCACGTCTTTTCTAGATTTAAAAATAATAATAATTCTTACAGACACGACTTTCAGATACTGATCATGTGCTGTATATAGCTTTTTAGGTCGGACGCTTCTTTGGAGCATCACTTGTGCAATTTCCTCAAATTGTTTAAAAACATACTACTTGATGCCATTTTTATGCTTAAATTATTCATAGAGTCTGAAACTGGTCAAGTGCAAGAAGTGTACTGAAAATGAGTGGAGAATGGAGCCAATGTCCAAAGAATAAGACTTTCAGCAATCCCAGAGAAGTAGACCTCTTTAAAAATAAATAAATAAAAGAAAGTCTCTGTCCTTAGAAGCAAAATATAAAGAAGTGAAGGTTGGCTCAAGGGTTTTGCACACTACTGTATATTTCAGGATAAACCTCTTTAAGCATATCATCGTTTTTTAAAGTGGTCCAAACAAACATGCAAAACAGAACAATGCAAAACATCTCAAAACAAGAGAAAGAGAAAAAAATCAGCCTTTGACATAGCAATAAATTTTATTTATTTATTTACATTTTATTATCTATTAAATGAATTAATGAATAAGAAATAAAGGAAGTAAAATGATAAAGTATGCTTGAAAAAGAAAAGTGATGGCAGGGAGATCATATTTAAAAGTAGCTTATTTCAGTAAGAGGGAGCTTTTTCCAGCTTCCTTTGAATTGCCAGTAAAAAGGATCTGATCAGAGTGTCTTGCATAATTTGTAGAATGAGAACAAAAATAGTTACAGATGATATGGACATTAAAAAATAAACTGATATCAGTGTTGTTGTGATATATCAAGAAATAATGCACTACTGTCCTTTTCAAAATAGGAATAGGACTGAATCCCTGGCGTCTAGAAGCTGGCTGTAGAGGTGGTAAATCAGGCACAGACCTGAAGACCTGGAGGTGGAGCATGGGAGTCTGAAAAGCAGAATAACAACAGCATACATTTAATATACATAAAACTGAAGCTGAAGGCTTCTAGAAGGTGGGGAAGAATCTTATTGGACCAGAGCATTTCCACAGCATGTCTTTCATCCTGTCTTCCTTCTCTCACCCCAACTGGTCGCACCAGATGGCCACTCCTCCCTGAGCCTGGTTCTGCTGGAGGTTTCTTCCTGTTAAAAGGGAGTTTTTCCTTCCCACTGTCGCCGAAGTGCTTGCTCATAGGGGGCCATATGATTGTTGGGTTTTTCTCTGTATGTATTATTGTAGGGTCTACCTTACAATATAAAGCGCCTTGAGTCGACTGTTGTTGTGATTTGGCGCTATATAAATAAAATTGAATTGAACTGAATTGGATGTCGATGATGAGACTGAGTATTATGGCGTGGGAAAGTGAAACTGATGACAAGAATGGAATAGTGGCTTTTATTTCATTGCATACTAAATAATAAAGCAGCACAGATTTGTTGTGATCCTAATTCTGATTTTGATTTTTGAACCTTTTGGGTTGTTTGCTTTTCCTGTTGGTTGTCCTTCTGTGTTAGCCCTGCGATAGACTGGTGACCTGTCGTGGGTGTCGGCCTCTGACAGCTGGGGTAGGCTCTATCCCAGCTGTCAGACTGATAGATGGATGGCTTGTTATAATTTAATCTTATTTTGGAGTCTAATTTGTTCCCTCAGTGTTCCCTGTCTTATCCTCTTGTGTCAGCTCCACTATGTTAAGTTCATTCATGTGTCAAGTCTAATCTGATTTATTCTAATCAGATTTGACTTTTGATTCTATAGACAGAATTAAATCAAAGTTAATTTATGTAATTCTTAAAAGAAATACCCAGATAAGTGACCATAGGCTTTTCAAGATGAATAACCAAGTGCCTAGCCTGCAGGTGTCTTTATCTCCATTTCTACTCTCATCATGACCTGTGTCAGGTGTGGTCTGGACTGTGTGAATAGCGCATTTTAGGGGGTTATTTGAGATGAACACTAGAGGGAGTTCTTCATCTGAGTCCACAGCAGGATGTTCTCTGGGTAATTCAATGCAAATTGAGTGTAAATTTCACATAGGCCTCTTTGTGTCCCATCTGTGATTATTTTTAAACATCTGAATGGGTCTGCACATGTTTCCCTATGTATGACAGATTCAGCTCTTAGCTGCAGTTCCTAACAGGCCATATCTCCATATGTTTTGTCACTTCCATGGTCACGAGCCAGCTCCACACTCAGTGCTTTAAGTTCCTTTGTTGCTCTGGCTAATGTCAGACGGGCCCGTGACGGACAAAAATGCCTTGTTCTCGGTCACTGCGCGTCAGCTGAGCTGAGATTGTGAGTGAAGGATTTTTTTTTTTTAAAAAAAGGTAAACAAAGCCTTGGACTGTTTGGGTGCCCATCAAAGGGCATGCTGACCAAGACCTCGATTAACGCTGGAGACATGATGGCTTGCCGTGACTGGTGTGGGGAGAAATCGAGTATTTTTGTTCTCAAGGGAAATGTGTGGGATGTGTCACAATGTCACTGAATAGCGTGAGCAGAATAAGACATTTTTTTTTGGTTAGACAGCATCTCTCCATCAGGAACTGGCCTTCAAGCTTTTATGTCTGACTAAAGTCTGAGATCTCTCACTGTCTTTATGCTGAACATCAGGCTTTGTGTCATTATTTGCCCTCTGGTTCTACAGACAGTACAGTAGACACTGTACACGGCTCAAAAAGAAAATGCCAGCACAGAATGCATTTTTTTTTTTTAAATCTTTGTTTAATTATGAAGAGAGAGGACAAAGGCAAGCAAAGACCTCCAAAAGAACATACACACATTTACAGCTCACTGCAAATGTAAGAGACTGTGTGAAGATCCAGACATTAATAGACAAATAAGGAAGCCCCTGGCCTAATAGTTTATTGTAAAAGGAAGGCTTTTTTTATTCATTTAACACAAATATATTATTTTAAACTGACTTTTTGAGATTTACATAATACATATTTGTCGTTTTATTGTGTAGCAATATTTGTGTAAATACCCTGCTGTAAAAAAGATATCTGTCTCTGTAAAGGTGTCATCAGATAGGAACTGAAGCACCAACTGTGCAAATGTATGCTGTAAGCAGCTGCCAGTAGTTTTAAATTTCCTTTTTGTCTCCTCTTTATCTTCCTCATAAACCTGGTTCATAAACCAGTCAGGTTTGCATAACTTTTCCACAGAAGCATTTACATGTTATATAGATGATTATTTGCAAGCAGCCCCTTTGTGCATTACGTCTGAATGCATCTAGTGCATAGACACTGTAAAAGATGGACATAGCTGCCATGATGTCACCCAGTGGTTAGCGAAGTCCCGAGGGGTTTTACAACCTTTGTGTCTGGAAACTGGACATGACGTTCTCTATTTGTACCTGGAAGCTACATCCATCGTTTATTCTACATATGATCAATCTTCAATTTTATGGTAACTATACTGCACTGCCTCAATAGCTCGAGAAAAGCATATTTTAGCTAATCCTGAACTCAAAATCTATGCTAATCCTAAACCTAAAGGGAGTGGCATGACTGTGCTTTGGTTCTATGACAAGACTTCAAAACCTACTTTGCAGTCAAAATATATGCAGTACCCGGCAATGCTGAGTACTCTTGTCTGTGTTTGTGCTGCTGTCAGTGCTTTCCTTTAGACTCTGCCCTGGAGAACTTTCTTGCAGTCAAATGAAATCATCTAATCTCACCAGCGTCAGCTTGTGCTTTTTTCTTGATCTGTAATTGTTGTTTTTCACTGACGCTTTCTTCTCCAAACCAACCTTTCAACCAATCAGTGTTCTGCCTATGCATAAGATCCTCAGCATCCAGCTACACCCTATTTTTTAGGGTTGCACGTCTGTATTTGTTGCAGACCCATTATCCTTCAGTCTGCATAGCCAAATATCTACACAAACAGACACAAACGCAGTATCATAAATTCATTTTAACTCTAGATGGGGCACCAATAGCCTGGAGAAAGTAAAGAGCTTGGCTGCTTTGACTCAGACCTTAGCTGCAGTTATTAGCATGTCACATCCCTTCACAGTCTTTGTTTTAAGTCCTTTTGTTGCTCTGCCAAATATGTGAAAACTGTCATTATGGAGAAAATGCCTTGTTCGCAATCAGCACTTGGACAGCACACGACTTGTGAGTATAGTATGTATATAACTGCAACCAATGTAGGCAGATAATTTTAAAAAACATATCCAGCCTTTGTTTGGGTTTATAATAGTGTATACTTGTAATGAGGTATGTTGAGGCATATTTTTCTAGTATGATCTACACAGAAACTTGAAGAAAAATACCCCAAAGTGGTTTCCTTCAGATGGCGAACTCTCTTATATTCATTGTTCCAGCTTTGGTACTGATAGGAGAGCTACAGCATGTGAACAACACATTCATCTCATGTGAGTAACACTGACTGCAGACAGAAGGGGGGAGAGGGCACATCGAGGAGGTAACCACACCAAAGTCACCATCATGCCACCAGGGTACATTGTGAGGCTCATTAAAGTGCATTAAACAACATCCCTGCGGAACAATGAGAGGCCCTGGGGCCCTAAGGCAGAGCCCGAGGCTGGCTGGGACTGATATGGAGACCCAGGGGATCCTGTTCATCCAGGCCTGTCACTACCAGACTCATCTACAGCTGCCAAACTCCATTCTCCTCTGATTCTGTCATCAGCCAGTCAGCAGGCGAATACTGTCTGGAGCTAAAAGAAAGGATAAAACACAAGCCTGTCAGCACTCAGAAAACATGCTGCTGTTCCTATTTGGCTCCTAAATTGTATCTATGGGAAGATTGTGTGGGTTCATGAACAAGCCATGGTACATTGTACGTTTATGATCAAGGTACCACACATTCAGTCATGTCTGTATTTGCTGTTTTTCTTGCCTTGTTATTAAAACAATTAGTTTATTATAAACAGTGCTCTCTGTATATTATTAGACATGTACAAATTTCCTGCAAGGTCCCCAGAATTTTCCAGTAAAAACTAAAGTGGGTTCATTTAATTAGGAGTGTACTAACCTAGTATCATTTTTCAATATATTGTTTTGGTTGTTGTTCTTTGTTTTGAGCACCATTGGCACAGATGAAAATGTGCCTATCTGGGCTTGTTTGTTACAATATAAGCATATGCACTGATCCTTATAAATAAGCATTAAATTAGAGAAGATTTATTAGAAAATGTTCGGAAATTATCAGAAAATTTCACACTTTCACCAAGACAAACATGTCTAGACAAACTTATACTGTGTAAAACTGGAAGAATCTTTCTGAACACTGTTTTTTTTCTATTTTTTTTTTTGTTTTGTTTTTTTTTGTAACTGTTAGGACACGTAATTATAATTTTAATAATATATGTAATATTATTTATTTTATCTGTAAAATTGCAGGAACACAATATTTAAGCATAAAACATAAACATTACATTAATTTATGAATTCATGTATTTATTTGTTATATTTCGTATTTATTCCATTCATTTTTACCATTGTCTAATACTCAAACATAAAAGATTAGGATGTTTATTAGTACGAATTATTAATAATGAGTTAATTATAAGTTAATTATTTATTATTATTTTACGGGTTGTTGTTTTTTACTTTAACTATTGATTTGTTTGTTTATTTGTTTGATTCGCTGTTTTGTCCCTGCTAGTGGTGGGGGAGGAGAGGGAGGAGGGGGGAGGAGAGACCCGCTGACGATGCTGCGTGCGCAGCTCTCCGTCTGGAGTCGCTACGACGGGACCGCAATGAAGAGATAAATGGCACCCTTATCTATTTATTAAGTCTCACGGAGCTCGGTCATCGTTAATTAGGAGAGAGTGGCTCGATAAAACAGCCGCGGACACTTCAAAGGTAAGAAACACTGGCGTTTGTCGCAGAGCGGCTTTATTTTCTGCACGAAATACATTAAAGGACCGGAGATGAAGCAGGGTCAACCACCGGTTTTCTGGTCTTTACGTCGCTGAAGCGTATAATTTGTTTCAACCTCATCACGTAGAGTAAATGTGAATTATTCCAAGAGTGTTGGGGTCTCGGTTTTAAAACGTAACAATACGTTTTTCCTAATTTCCCAGGCGATTGCGCAGCAGCTAGCTTGTATCGCGTCTGACAGCGCGTTAAATTTACGCCAGCTGAGGGTGATAACAGGTTATTACTGAGCTCCAGGAGCCCCCTGTCCCTGCCCCGGTTACGGCTTTAATGTCAGCTGGGCTTTCGTGTTGTTGCGCGAGATGTGCGGGGATGTGCGCGCAGCCTCCTCGCTTTTCAAGGCGAGCCGTCGGCGGCTGGCTGCGGGCACCAGACACACCAGGGACTGGGCTCATAATACCGTGCATATCTTTGTGGGAGCACGGCGACGCTGGGTGCAGGGACACAGAAATGTGGAAGGAAGGCAGGGAAATATCCTCAGATGAACCCGGCAGTGTCATACCCAAGGTCTTTTGCAATAGCCTGGCATTTACTTAGAAGTGGTACAAGAAAACAGCTCCTGCAGATATGAGCTGACCCGGGAGGAAAACACTCAACACGGTCTCCAATTTCTGCTCTTTCTTGTGTAATTTCTTGTTTATAATGTCCAGCTTGTGTGAAAGGAAAACGAGACTTGCAGATGCAGTATATTTCATGTGGAAACAAGTGTCAAATTAAAGGAAAAATAGGAACCTTTGACCCCTGCTGTTATAAAGACGGATGGATACAGCCACAGTGACATCACTAATTGGTTCATGAACACTTTGAAGCCCCAAATTTGCCATTTTGAGCATCACTGTGTTTTTGTTCTTGATTCATACCAAAGGATGAAGTTCTCAGTTATACACTGTGTAAAGATGGGACCAACACATTGTGAATAAAATCAGCAAAATTGATATTTGAGTCAATCATGTGGTTGTGCTGAGACATTTGACGTGTCTGTGACATTAGCATGACGTTTGTCTGGTGCTTTCATGAGATGAGCAGAAGCATCAGCCATGCCCGCACTCCATCGTTGGTCCATCCATCCATTGTCCTCTGCTTATCCAAAGGCCAGTTGCAGTGGCAGGTGGTTTCTCATCCTTCTCCCCAGCCACACTTTCCATTTCCTTCTACTGAGATGTATGAGGGAGGTGCCCAGGAGACATCCCAACCAAATGCCCGAACTACCTCATGTGGCTCTTTTTGACATTGAGTTTAGAATCTTCCCCTTCCTTCAGAAAACCCCAAGATCTGGAGCTCAGTAACCTTGCTAGGTAGCGGGAAAATTGAGCCCTCTCCTGCAGCTAGGATCAGAGCATCTGCTGTCCAGCTTTCTGCCCATGGGGCTTGGTCAGGGTGCTCAGGCACAGCCAGAAAAAAAAGCTCTCCAGGACAAAACAATACTGAGTATTTTGAGCGTTTTCATTATTATTATTATTATTATTATTATTATTATTATTATTTGTAAATGGTGAGAAGTTTTTGTGTCCATTGAGCACTTAAATTAGAAAGGGACTACCTGCCAAAATCACCTAAGATTCAAGCGAGTAGGCTTACCCTGGGAGTACACCAGGTATCCAATCCTGGTTCTGACTCCACTCAAAACCATGTTGTGGTGGCAAAACAGTTCAAAAGTACCCAATTTATATATTTTGACAGCACTGAATCAAACTGCAGAGAGCAGGCGAGGGGGGCTGGAAGTCGGTCACACAACAATATAAAGAATTGAGTTAGTTTTCAAAATAATAACTTCTGAAATCCTCCCTGTGTATTCTTGGACTTAGTTAGCAAGACACATTGATAAATTGCTTGGGTGCATCACACAGACAAAGATGCATACATGCAAATTAGTGCCGTGTAAACGCAGTCTTTTACCAGAACTACAGGAGGAACTCGTTGGATGGTCTGTACCATGCAATAAGCCATTTTATTTTTCAGATAATCCTATTAAGAATACTTTATAAGCACAAATAGAGATTTCCTGTGCTTATGGAGTATTCTATACAGCTGTCTGTGTCAGGACACCTGTCAATCAAATCGGCCATGCCCGTCACTGTTGGCCAGTATCCAAATAGATAACTTTAAAAAAAATGCCTCCAGTTAGTTGTTATGAAAGGAGAAATCAGCAGAAGAAACTAAACCTGTTCTTTGTATCAGACTGTAAACATGTTTATTTCTGCGGTTACACAGAACATTATAGCCTCTCTTCCACCAGCACTGACTCAACTCTATTCTGTTTTTAGGGTACTCCATTAGGTGGGTAGTACCAGGTATCAGGTATTTTTTTAGGACCTACTCGGTTCCTACTCGTTCCAAGCCAGCTGAGTCGAGCTGAAAATGTGTCGCAGGACTTTCAGACCTCCTTGCTATAACATCCCCACCCACATTGAGATGGTACTCAATTGTAATGGAAAACGAATGAGACCCAAGTGAAGTCAAGTAGAGCTGACCCAAGTAGGTGCTAGTAGAAACTAGACTCATTATTGGAACCATCCTCAAGTGGCCATTAGAGGAATTGCAGTTTTGTCCCACGTCACAGTCCTTTAGAACCTAAAAATCTCCTCACTCAATGACTTAGATGAACATGAAAATGATGTGACTCATTTCAGTCTTCGGACCTTGACTCAAATGAACACATGGAAGACTTTGAACCAATTTTGGTCCATTAAAGTAGATGGAAGCTGTTCTGTTGGGGATTTTTTTTGTACGGTTTCCTTTAAATTGCAAGAACATTGATGAGTGTTGTACTAAATAAACAAATACTAAAGCGTACGTGTTAGCTGTACTTAATTAATCTGTGCACTTCTTACACAGTCCATAAACCTTGTTTTAGCCTGAATGAAGATATTACTGAAGAAGGTCACACTTTACATGCTTAGAGTTTTACATAATTATTGCGTTTCAGATAGACCTTATGTTTATCTGCATGTTCAAATGGCGGTGATTACTAAAAAAAAAAGCCATTTGTGACCCACCCATGCATAATAACTACTGACCCGAGGTGCAGATTCTCGCTGTAAATGTATTTTAATGTAGTTGAATCGCTAAATAATCGCCATCTAACCTGGATTTCTCGCTGGCACACTGGTTAAAAATGTGACACAGTGATCATCACAATGAGTATTCCAGTGCTAAATTATTGTTATTGTGAAATTTGACTGATTGTGGCATTTAGGGGATCAGCTGGCGGACCACCCGCTGAATAAAAGATGAGCTGCACTGATGTGAAAGCAGTCTGCATCGTGATGAGGCTTCTGTGTGTCTCTCTAATGAGATGAAATTGGCCACTGGAGCGGAGGGGTGTTGAGAGCGATGACCTTTTAGATCATCAGCCGTGCTCTATCCATCCCCGGTGCTTTCGTGTCCTCTGGTCTAAAAGCTAAATCAAGCACACAACGAGGAGGTAAAGAGAGAAAATAGTCCCTGTAATGTATGTCGACTGCAGTGCAGCTTAATGCAGTTTGAAGGCGAGGCGTTGTTGTTTTTCTCTCTGCTGTTGACTTACTACGGTATACGTTCCACCAATGAGCAAGGGGAAAACACAGAGAGGAAATGTGGAAATCATTACAGTAACGGGGACAGGGGAGGGATCTTATTTGGCTCTCTCAGTTGGGTCTCCTATTTACTCAATTAGCTGTTACTGGCTGGTGAACACAGACCTCTCCCAGATGACGTGTGAGATTTAAATGTGCCGCTGGTCTTATCGGTGTGAAGAAAACATACTCTGCGCTCTTTCAGGCATGGTTACAGGTTTGTTTGTGCTGCATGTTTCCTACATTAGCTCATATATCAGGAAAATTTCATTATCCTGGAGCTGTTTTTAATAGCTTAACCTACAAACTCTGTTATCATGTGGGATTGCAGATTCTGTTAGCGAGCTAGGACATTAAGCTAAGATTGGAAATAAGCTTTGTCCTGTCCTGTTTATGAGGTGTTGGATGTAGCCAGATGAGCTGGTTGTATTTTGTTTTTTCTGTTACACCACAAGTCCATGGGTTTTGTGAAATTACTTTAACTTATAATTAGATAAATAATTAGTTAATAAGTTGAAGTAATTTATAGATATATAGATGTCTTTAGTAGAGAAAATGTGTTATGGATTTTACATTTTACTTGGGTCGGCAGCTGAGAAACATTTTAGGTCTCGTTTCAGCATTTTATTATTTTTATTTTAAATCCATCTGAGACAATGGTATCAGCTGTGATCAGTTTACATCCTGTGGCTCTTATTTTGAAAGTTTAGTAGCAACTTGCCCCACCCTCTAGAAGGTGGCTGTAGCTTCCATGTCTGAAAAGTGAAACAAGTGCAATGTGCCTTAAACCTGCATTCTTCTTAATGACTAGCAAGGGGTGGCAGTTGTAAGACTTCCTGTCTTATTGAGGTTTCTTGCATGACGTCATACATACCTAAGATTTGTCAATGAGTCAACCGCTGGTTTTTAAGGGGAAAATGTGTATTTCCTGACTGGCTAGCAGTGTTTCCTGGAGGCCGCTGGCTCATGTTGGGTGAAATCATTTGCAAAAAAGTTGCTATGCCAAAAACCTATTGGTGATTGCTTTGGTTCCTTGCTGGTTCCCATTGTTAACTATAGCTTTTCATCTTTGTCAGCAAATACTCACCAACTACCAGCTAAGCAGTAGTAAAACTCGAAAAAGTGTGACACACACTGGAAATGGATAAGCTTTGCCTCCATAATAAAAGCTTTGCGTCAGTGCTGGAGCCAACACATTTCCAAAAGCACACCCTTTACTTTGAAGGCTAATGGATCCCGTTTACAGTTCAGTGCACTTTTTACAGTTTCTCTTCAGCTTGGAGAGCTGCTGGACAATGTCCGCCACTTCCATTTAAGCTACGAGTGCAGCAATGTGCTGGCCACCAAAGTATTCGAAGGAGGTCTTTACCAGCGAGTTGGGAAATACATGTTTTTTCCTAGCAACTGGCTCACTGACTGGTATGTAGGCCTGTGTGACTCTGGGTTTAGCAATCATTTCCCTGTATTGTCATCATTTTAGTCATAAAGGCGTGTTCAGCTAACATTTTGTGTCCATTCTCAGAACACCAAAGTGGCGATGCTAAAATGTTTAGCTCGTTTCTTAACTTCACTAACCGGCAGGTGATGTCATAGAGGGTACATCCAACTTTTATACTGTCCATGGATATCTTTGACATTATTCAGATGCTTTCAGAGAGGATCTCATCCCGCCCAGTGTCCAACTTTGCTGTGTTGGACTGCAGCTAACCACAGTAGTGCGCTGTAGTAGTAGTGAGCTGGAGGGTGACTTTAGCAAGAACCTGTAGCTGGTGGACAGCTGGTACAGTGCTGCTACGCTGGAAAGCAGAAAGAGGACTAGCGTCACCAACAGCAGTCCAAGAAAGACTGTTTTCATGGCGTATGGTTTATAGCATTGCTGGGGGGAAGCTAACAGCAAAAAAGCAGCAGTTTGGAGGTATTTCATAAGTTGATATGACCAAAACGCTGGGATAACAATGCTTCTTCTGTTACTCGCTCTCCCTTCTGTTATATTCAGTCTAATATCTGTTTGAAAGCTTTTATCGATTACTGTTAAATTTAATAAACTCGTCGGCTCCACTGTGTATGTGATGTGTATTCGCGCTGAGAACAGTAGGCAGTAAAGATGCTAGCATTCAGACAAAATCAGAGTAGTTTAGGTAAATTGCATTATTTTTATCCGGCTGTCATTTGTTATCTTATTAGATTACAAATGAAATACATTTATATGCCGGATGCATTCGTTTGTGAAATTTTCATGTACAAAGTTAGGAGAGAAGTTTAAGTTGAGCCTGATGTTTCCTTACACATAAAATGATTCTCAGTCTTTTCCTCGCAGTGAGAAATGCACCTTATTAACTTAACACGGGGACCAGACTGGGACTTGATTTTAGCAAACAGCCAAGGTATCGTTATCTAATCAAAACTAAACGATAAATTCAATGAGTGTGCCTTGGATCAAAATAACATCTTCAAATTTCTTGATTTATCTAACACAGAGTCTGAACTCCAGAGAGATTCACTTTGCTTGGGGGGAAAAAGCATCAAAAGCTGTTTAAAAGTGATTTAATGTTTGCTGAATAGTTCCAGGGTCTGAAATTTATATTTAAAAATTGTGTGTGTGGGGGGGGATTCCCCCTTGAATGCTTCCCACAGGGAGGATTTATACTTTGTGGGACTTTAACTATGGGTCATATACGGTCCCATTCTTACCTCAGAATGTGTTTTTCCTTTGTTGTTCTTCTCCAGCTACAGCATTTCTCTCATTTCTGTCTCTGTTTTGGTGGCTTTGTTTGTTTTTATGACTCTACTGTCATCTTAAAAAAGGAATAAAACATATTCAATTAACCATAGAATCAAAAACTGAAACTACTATTAGATTCTGTTTAACTCAACTTCAAAGTTAAATTTGAGGCTTTCGAGACGGTGCTTAAATCTTCAGATGTTTGGTTAGATGGAGTGTAATTTAATTATTGCTGTTTTTAAATAGCTCCTTGGTGTTTTTGTTTTAAAACGAACGCCATATTCTTGCAAATTCTGGCACACATATGATTCTGTCTCCAGGTAAACCCCCGTTAACCTTGAATAACCTCACCTGCTTCCTTGATGCTGCATGTGGGCGGAGCCTGAGCTGAGACTCACCCACAGTGTAACAGAAAACAAGTTTTGTGTTTCTCACCAGCAGAAACGACTTTTCTTCATCCTCCATCTGTCTCAAGCCTCCTCGACCTGACCAACTGAAGCATCTTTAGATCGTAACGCTGGTTTTATAGTAGGCGTGATGGGTGCATCAGTTCATCTTCTTACCCTGATGCATCCATCACTCTGGAACAGGATTAATCTGGACTCATCAGACCACATGACCTTTTTCCACTGCTCCACAGTCTGATCTTTAAGACCCATGAGAAATCTAAGCCTCTTCTTCTAATTAGCCTCACTGATAAGTGGTTTTCTTGAGGCAACACAGCTGTTTAGTCCCAAATCCTCGAGTTCCTCTTCACATTGTGCTCTTATGCATGTTAAATAGTCAAAGTGAGTTTCAGATGTATAAGTGAACACTGATCACAATCATCCAGGATTATTTTCCCAACCACATTTCTTTTTGAAGATGATGATTCATCACTGTCCTTCCATGTTTAATAATGCATTGCACAGTTCTCAACTCAACCTGTCCTTAGTAGTTTTCTTTGCTTGATGCAGACCAACAATTTGATACTTCGAAAATGGAGTAACATCCTTTCCTCTGAGCTACAGGGTGAGGAGGAGGGTCTCAATTTTTCAGTTGCATCTAATGTTTTTGTATTTACAGAAAGATTCTTAGATGCAAACTTGTTCCTTGTTTTCTTTTTTTCTTGGCAGCAAACAATGTTATTTTTCCACAATTACTGTATGATCGTAAAATATGACACCTATACTTTACATGCAGACTTCATATACTGTACGTGCATCTTCAGTGAAACCCTGGGTTAACTTCACGAATTGATAACCAGCTTCATGTGACTGTTTATCCTGACTGTCAGTGTTAGGCTAATGGAAAGATACGCTGGGTATGTTATACTCGTTTCGTGGTATAGGGTCCTAGCCTGATGAGGTAGTTCTTTCTGTGTCCATTACTGTTACCATTCAGGCACTGAATCTAAAACCCTGAACTGCATCAATGCACAATACTTCAAACTCCTCTTTTTCTCTTTTTTTTTTTGCTTTAACGGCAGAGGAACCCTTCTGTTGCATGTCAGCAGGGATCAGTTTTTTATTGAGCCTTATTATTGCGAGATCTTACTTTGACCTTCCCTATCTGTGATAACACAGAGACAAAGCAGAGTCACTGAGTCAGATAATGTAGCTGGGAAAAACAACAATGGTGAACATGATCTGTGTGTACTTTGGTTTACTCTGCTGGTTAAACTTCCTCCTCCTGCTCATCTGCAGAGTTTTACTTTTTATCACATGATTCAAGCGAAGTTGGAGTGAACACCACTGCAGGCTGACTGCATGTCACCCAAGTGGCAATTACTGCTGATGTCGATGGCTCAAAGTAAATCCTGCTTCTTCTTTTTTTTTGTGTGTGTGTGTGTGTGTGTGGGGGGGGGGGGGGTGTGATTTCCTCCCTTAAAATAAAGTGAGTCCATATCCCGATGGCAGCCGAGTAAAAAGAGACAATTAAGCTTATTATTTGGGGGAATTTCCTCATTTTTGTGCACAGTCAGGCTAACTCATTGGAGTCTCTGACAGCAGTGGCGCTTCAACTAAGAAAGACTCCTTTCATAATGGTCAGGGAGGCATTATCGTGTCACGGACCTCATGACCGCGTTATCACACAGGAAATGTCTTGCCCCGAGCTTCCTGGAATGCAAGTGAGACCGCAGAATGCAAATAGTGGAAAAATAGAATAGATCTGAATTTACTATTCAGTCCGAGCTCTGATTTATAAATGTGGCTGATGACCATAACAGAACAATGTAATAAAAATGACATATTCTCAATGACTAAGGTTAGTCTTAGTTACGGTTATGGTTGTCAGATTAGCAGATTAGGGCAGATTTATAATTTAGTGTTTAATCAGTGTTCGTGTTGTGACTACAGTGTATCTTTCTGAAACTTTACCCTGTAAACTGACGTGCAACTGCCTAGAATATAACTACATGATGCTGTTGTTGCGTAGGCTACATTGTAGGCTCGGCGTAGATTTACCGCAGCAGCGTCATTCAGATAGAATTCAAAGGAAAACCACGTGGTATGTATAATATACATGCTAGCTGGAAATAGCAGGTAAGAAAGAGCTACTCACTTTTACCACATACCAAACAGTCACGCTCATATGCAAGGTTGCAGATTCCGAACCGTAGACGCTAAATGGAGGACGAGCATTTTTGCCGTCGGTGTTGGTGTTTTGAAACTGAATGTATGCTGGGTAATTCTTATTTCGGACACTTTAGTGACCAGAAATTACTAAATAAACTTAATGTGTCATTCAGTTTGACAGGACCTAGAGATTGACCCTGTAAACTCATCAGGAAAGTATTTGCAGAGGTCAAGACAGAGGGCTGTTTTCCCATAGATTGCTTTAGGACTGGAAGTCTTTATTGAAACACAGGTATCGGCCCCTGGTGGTTTGTGAAAGGACCAAAAAATTAAGGCACTTGGTGTTGGCTTTACTTTCTTTTATACTGTGTTTTGTTCCAGCAAATACTCCATTTGTCCAAATCCATTTTTTTCCTAGTCTGTAAAGTCATGACTTTGGATGAGTCTATCCTCTCAGGACTAAGAAAGGTCATCTCCTGGTTCATCAGCATCTCCTCCACCAACATAGTTATGTGATTGCTACATTTTTTTTTTTGCTTCTCAAGTTTATTTATAGTTTTAAGTTTATTTAAAAAAAACATAAAAGCATAATGTCTAAAAGACAATAACAGTATCGTACTATGGTATCAAACACGCAGCCCATGAAATGGTAGAGTTTGACCTGGATGGCTTTACAGTGTGTGAAATTAAGCAGATTAAGTTATTAGTTACAACAAATTTGCGCAGCTGATCTTGTATGTTGAATGCAGCTTTATACAGGAGGGAAAATTTGAATTTTTATCATTTTTAAAAACCTAAAATTCTATTTTTGTCTAGTTATAAAACACTAGTATTAAATATAGACTCAAACACATGACACAAAGCTCACAGTTAATCATGCGTTAGGATCTTTAGGAAGCTCTTGGAAATTTCTTTGTCTTTAAAGGGTGCATTGTCTGAAAAACTGCAAGTCTACAAAGGCTTTTACTCAGTTCTTCTAGAGTATGTTTAGGTCTGTTTTACAGTTCCCAAGGTGCGCACACTTCCCAGACCTTTCCTGTGCACGAACCAGTGACAAGATTATCAGCCGGCCGCCGGGCCATGTAATCCATCAGAGCCTTATTACAATATCCCGTCTATGCTTCGCAGAATAATATAAAACCAGCCTGGAGGGAGAGAGAGAGAGCTTCTCCTCGCTGCTCATTGTGGCAACCCAACACCACATAAAAGCCACTCGGAGAGGAAGAAAAAGTGTCATGCTCCTGCCAGAAAATCAGAACTGCATGCGTGCATTTAATTGAGTTTTTTAACTTTAAAGGTTAAAGCATACACTTTGTAGTTTTATTTCAGGGTATTTAATGTTTCCCTTTTTCTCCAGTACCTGAACATTATCCCAGTCGCTCCCAGCCGTATGAATAATTGACCTCACTGACACGAGATGCACCCAGGGGATTTTTTTATCACTGTGGACGGATGGGGGTTGACATCCAGTGCAGGGAGGACATGTGTTGTGCAGAGGTATCATGTAGTGATAGGAAAGCCGACACAGTACGGTTATAAAAGCACAAAAGCATGTGTGATGTCGGATGATGGATAGACTGAGATGTGTAGTTGATCAAACATGCTGAGTTCCTGTTTGATCTTTCTGCGTCGATATTGTATCTTGGTGGTCTTGGACCTCTGCAGAGATGAGGGATGGATAGATGGGCAAATATAAAATGGAAATCCTTAATGGCTCAGACTTTAATCAAACACACAGCAGAGAGGAATGCGTGTGTACACAGGGTTACAATAAGATATTTTCAGTATGGAGTGTTAAACATTTCCCAAGTTATTCAATGAATAACCCGTCTCCACATAAGATGAGATGTTGTAGGACTTCCCGTATCACACATTGATTTAATCTCCTAGGACCTGGTGTCCACATATGTGGACATCACATTTTGGGTTATTTAGACTAAAATACTCAATTTTGCTCTACAAGGGCCTGACATCTACGTACGAGGACATTATACTGCTACTGTTCTATTAAAATTTATAAACGAATATCCTCATATGTGGCTCTGATTTTTCATAAAAACAAAATAAGGAAAGAAAAATCTGGTAATTCTTTGTTTTTACATTCATTGGGCCCCAATATGCCCAAATATCAAAGAGAAATAAAAAATGCATGCCGTGGAAGAGTTCGGGTCTTAGGGGGTTAATACTGGACAATAATCAATGGCTCATTCTCATGCAAAAAGAGGTTAAAGATTAATATAGGTTTTTTTTTAAAAAAAACAAACAAATAAAATCACATAATTTTCCTATGCCATTAAAGATTGTAATAGGAATACTCCTTTATTTTTGTATATTATTTACCAGGTTGAGCTGTTTTCGTCATGCATTATTTTAAGCTGTTCAAAGTTTAAAAAGGTAGAGAGGGGCAAGGTTGAAATGATTTGGAGATGTGCAGAGGAGGGACAGTGGATATTGAACAAAGGATGTTAAAAATGGAGCTCCCAGGCAGGAGGAAAAGACCTCGGAGGAGCTTCATGGATGTAGTGAAGGAGAACATGCAGAGGCCTGGCGGAGGATGCTCGGGATGGGGTGAGATGGAGGCGGATGATCTGCTGTGGCGACTCCTACAGGAAGCAACTGAAAGAAGATGATTATAATATTGAGCTATTCTACTTTATTTAAACCATGTTGTTGTAGGTGGTTTTCATTGTTTTGGCTGCTGTAACAAGCATTTCCCAGCTTTGGGGATAAATAAAGTATATATAGAGAGTAAAAACTATATATAGTTAAAAACAGTTTTACACATGGAATAAATGATTGAGGGGACACAGCCAGCTGCTGCTTCTCCTCGGAGTCTCCCATCCTGTGGATGAAGTCTGCTTTCTCGGTCTTGTATCAGCATTAGCGACGGCAGTCGTTACTCTGTGGTCTTGGTGAGCAGAACAAGGATTTGCAGCTCCAGACGGTGGAGATGGAGTCTGATCTCCTTTCATTTCATGAAACTTTATTAATCCGAATCAGTGGTGGTTGGCGATCTTCACCTCTCTCTGAGGAAGCAGCTGAATAATGGCGAGGACTGCCGAAATATCAGTCTGGCAATGTAGTCAGCTGGTAGGGTATTGCTGATTATTACATTTTTTTTCTCCCATAATTTACAATTTATTTTCACAATTTTTTAAAATACAAATATTATATTTACATAACTGAATCTAAGATAATTGTTAACAGCCCAGAACAGGAATGGCTATGTTAGTTGGTGAGCACTGAACTTAAGATCAGCAGGACTATCTGGGATCATTTTCAAAATAAATACAAAAAAATGCTACAATGGGTAATCGTACATACTTCGGCTGCCTTTAACTGTGAGCTGTGTGTCATAATCTTTGAGGACTCTGACTCTAACCTTGTTTTGAAGGCTAAAATGACTCTGTTGATATCACCTAGGGGACAAAAACTAAACAGTCTAATTGCCAAGACTTGCGAGAACAATATTCAAACAAATAAAAATTACGTTTTTATATTCATAGTGTTTATATTTGTAGTCCTGTATTGAATCCCAGTCGTAAAGGGCGACCTCATTGTTTGCATTTATTCTGGTTTGTCTGCATTACTCTGCCATCAGCAGTGAAACTGAGCTCACCGTGTTTGACTTGGAGCTAATAAATCTTTAACATCAGTTACTTCTAAGAAAAACAGGAAGATGAAGAGAGATGAAGTCCGTACATGGAGTGTTAGAGCTTTGAAAATGCAATACTGCACGTATGCACTGCCAGAATACTAGCCTTTTATAGCACAATAACCAAGATAGATAGTTACAATATGCTATTGGTTTTTTTTCCTGGAGGTATTAGCTTTGTGCTAATCAATATACTGTGTTTGGTAGTAAAATAACACTATTAAAACAGACCTATCACAGATGTGGTCTCTTAATATATCTGAGCAGCTCACCCAATTGAAGTCTGAATGTGGGAAACACTGCAGGAATGGCTTGTTTGGTTTCAGAGTGTCTCTGTAGCTCGTTTGCTAGCATTAGCAAGCGTGGAAGACGCCACGCACAAACTGAGGACTCTTGGCTTCCCCTTTTGGTTTACACTGCTGCTTAGTTGTGGTTTTCTCAAATTAAGAAAATGAACAATTTTCCACTTTATGTTCTCAGCTATCGGTCACAGTCTGAATCACATTGGAAAAATTCCCCCTATTTAGCAGCTCCATAAATAGATGGAAGAGTTAAAAAAAAAAAGAGAAGAAGATGATTTTAATATATAGAATTAGCATTTTATTGTTGTGTAGTTGTATATGGAAATAACAATCCCTAAGCATATCTGAACTTAGTTCTTCATATTAACACAGTATTGGGCCCCTGCTTTACTCATTGTGTATATATGTTTTAAGATTTTTCACTTTTTATTTTCAAAGTGGGGCTTACCGTCAAACCTTCTGCTCTATGTGTTTCAGGGCTTCTTACAAGAATAATGGACGAAACCTGTCACTGACTTGATGAAGATTGATATTCAGGCTGAATCATGGAGGGTAATGATGACAAGTCTGTAACCATGACCCAGCCACAGACTGAAGTGTGCAACTCTGAGGCGGGAGGAGGAGGAGAGGTCTCCAGCAAAGTGGAAGATGGAGTAAATCCACTCACTCCTGCTGATTCCTGTGATGCTAATATGACAGGACTGAATAAAGGAGGCCTCTCGAACCTGACAGACACTCCTGCACCCCCAGTGGTGAGTCCCACTGCTGAACCTCCAGGAGGTGTGGCTCTTAAAGTGGCTACCACTGTACTCCACCCAGTTTGTCTGGGTGAGAGCCCGCTCATGCTGCCCATTCACCTCCAGATGGCCGGAGCAGCCGGGCCTCAGCTCGGACAGATGGGGGCAGCACCGTACTTGATAACAAGCCAAAGCCCAGTTTCACTGCCCCTGGTCTTGGATCAGCAGGTGATTCAGCACATGAGTCCTTCTGTAATCCCTCAGACCACCAACTGTGCACAGCTCCAGAACAACGTGCTGTTACAGAGTCCTTTGACATTTGGTTTACCTCCAGCTGTTGACCAGAAGACCACAGGACAGACGCAGGAGGCGAACTTGCTCTCTCTCCTGCAGAATCCAGCTTTTGCTGCCATCTTGCAGGACCTCTTCCCTTCCCAGGGGAGTTCATCAAGCTGTCAGTCTCCAGGCTCTCCCTTCTTCCCCCTTCCTCCCCTCACCCCTCCCTACACCTCCCCTCTGGCCCCTCTGGTCCCTCCTGCGACACTCTTAGTCCCATACCCGGTCATCATTCCTCTGCCTGTGCCTCTGCCAGTCCCTCTCCCCATCCCTGTCCCTCAGACCGAGGACTCAAAGGGTAACATGCCAAAACCAGTTTGCACTGTGAGTAAAAGCACTCAGACTTCGCCAAAAGATACTACCTCCCCCTCGCAGTCTTCAAGGAAATGCATGCCTCCGTTCCAGCCACAAAATGCATCCCCATTCTCACTTCCTCTAGAGGAAGGACAAGCTCTGGACCTTTCTGTCAGGCCATGTCCAGTTGAACCAAAACAGGAATATCCCAGTCCACAGCAGGACAGTGTGCTGGATTTGTCAGTTCCTGGTGTGAGGAAAAAGTGTGCTCAGTCAGACAGAGAAGGAGCCTCACAGTCCGGTCCGGATGGCAGCGGCACATCTTTGTCTCTGGGCGTCAATTCCAAACTCCTCGGCAGTCTGGCATCGCTGGAGTTCAGCCGGCAGCATAAGTGGTTGGTTGACAGCAGTGCTGCTGGGTCTAGTTCTTTGAGTCAGGAGGCGTCTCTTAGCGGCGCTGGAAACCTCGAGATAGTGAGCACCTCGCAGACAGCCAAGGTCATTGTCTCAGTGAAAGACGCAATCCCCGCCATCCTCTGCGGAAAGATAAAAGGCCTTTCAGGAGTCTCAACCAAAAACTTCTCCATAAAACGGGATGGCAGCCAGGGGGCAGCTCTGCAGCAGCTCTACGGTGTGCCGTCGGGATCCCACGGGGAGCAGCACGACCCCAACAACCCTCTTAAAAAGGTCTCTAAAAGCAGAGCTATCAAACTGAAGAAGGTCAGCTCACAGGAGATCCACTTCCTTCCCATTAAGAAGCAGAGACTGGCAGCACTGCTCCCCAGGAAGTGAGCTCGCTCACTGGGGAGGGAGACTAATCTGTGGACTAGCTTTCTGGTAATCCCTCCAGAGAGTATAACATAAAACACATGTGGGACATTCTGTAATCAAATTGAAACGCTTGTGTCCAACCAAAACTCAGAGTCTGGCTTTAAAAGCGGGGCTCTGACAATGTGACACAGTAGTTACACAAACGGTTTCTTCTGAGTTTTTCTTTTATGATGCACTAGTCTCTACAGTGTTTTACTAAACCATAAATGTTTCAGTGTACGGCAGCTTAGTATGCTCTCTGTGAGTCAGAGATGTCTGTGATTCATGGTAACAGCAAAGACACACAAGTTCGATTCCTCCGTTTGGGTTTATGGTTTATTTCCACATGTATTATGTTTTATATTTTGGTGCACTGAAGAGTGTGTACTGCAGGACATGAGTGAGGCTGTTAAAACATGTCCCATCAGTGGAAATTCACATGGTCATCAGTAACTCACTGGAGCGATTCATTCTTTCCTGATTGGTTGGGATTTAGCATGACAGGCTCATAATGACTTGGCGAGGCCTGAGCCACAGTTTCATTAAATGAATGTTGGCAGCAGCCACTGATCACAGCAAAATATGGTCTTATTTTAACAACAATAGGGAATAAAAGAAGCTTCTTAATTACTTTCATGTTTAAACTGACCTTTCTATCCAAAAATGAGGAAACTACTAAAAGAGCTTATTGTTGATGGCTAAATTAGCCAAAGCAGCAAGTGTATAAAGCACTGTAACTCCCTGCTGTTTCCACTTATTAAAGGGGACCTAGTCTACTTTTCCTTGTTTCCTATCATATGAATATTGTTACAATGGCTGATGCTCATTGATGAGGTCAGTGTATGTACAAGTAATCCTGAAACCCAAAAACTCAAGCTTCAGACTCAAAGCTCAATTTCAGCTTTTGTTTTGTATCATCTCAGGCACACTTACTGTTCAAACTTCGTCTCCAAGGAGCAGCCAATCAGAAGAAAGTAAAGAGAGGCGGAGCTAAACTTGCTCATTTCTGTAGGCTGTAGCTGTGTTCCCTTCGGGGGACCCGGCCTTCATGGTCTACGTGTGCCGGGTCCTTCGAAGGCCGGAAGTGCGAGGCTCTACCATCTAACACTTCTGTTTAATCAGTTTTCTGTTTGATGTTTATTCAGCTGTGTGAGAACTATAACTTTAATCTCAGCCAAACCGATTTACTCAAACAAATAAAACAGAAAAAAGCCAAACAATAAATTTTTCATGTTATCTAAGTGTCTTGTATATCATAACCTTAGTAACAAAAGTCCGCAGGAGGTCCGAAAATGATGTACCGGGAGTTTGCTGTTCTCACCGGCTCTAGCGAGCCTAGCTGATCCCCGGCTAGCTATCGAGCTGGTGGGTAACAGACTTCTGCGAAAACGTCAGAGCACTTTGCCAAATATGTGATATTTTGATAAACCGAGCAGATATTTGACGTTTACACAGCTACATTCTCACCTGAAAATATGTTAAAAGTTTATTTTGTGACCCAGAAAGAGTAATACGAGTCATATTAAAACTAAGTAGCTGCCGCCATTGTTGGAAACTGGAATTGGCTGGGCCGCGCTATGAATTCTGGGATAGATTGGGCCACGAAGGATACTCCCGACCCATCCTTCACATTCGGGGGGAATGAAGGACTGCTTTTGGAGCAGCCTTCGAATTGGGACAGCCTTGGTCACCTGGCTTTGACATAATTGGTCTACAAATGCGGTCTCCGAGGGATGTGGCCTAAGTTTTGGGACACAGCTTGTATATGAAAAATGGACTTAGCCACCATGACAGTGACATCTACATTTTGATGCCTTCACTTGAGTATTTTGGCTACAATCATTTTCATTTTTGTGGAGCCACATTTTAATATTTCCAGGTGAGAGGGTGGAGCTCTAAAATATTAGGTAACGTTAGCTATATCTGCTAATTAGCAGGAATTAGCTCAAAGTGTAAAGATAGCACAGTTCCTCTTTTGTTCACTTGAAGCTGTCTCCAATCATCTCCCTAGGCTTAAATCTTAAATTTACAGCTTGTTCTTCTGGTTGAAAAATGTAACATGGTTGTGGCCAAACGTGGGTAATGTTAAAGTTTCTAAATATGGAGCCTAGAAGCCAATGGGGGACGTCAAGATCGCTATGAAAAGACACAGTTGTTATGAAGGTGGAAACTGGCTAAAGAGACCAAAACTGCTTTGTGTACAACTATGTAAACGTGTTTATTTCTGCTGTATAGTTGGGCATTTTAACAGTCTGTGGAGACTGACTCAGTTATGGAGAGAGCCTCAAGTGGCCAGTTTAGGAACTGCAGTGTTTGATGATACAGCTTGCTTGTTTCAGCCAGTGGATAAACTGCAGGAGCTCCACCAAGGCAGAGTATAAGATACATCAGGATTATTTTGAGCTGTGAATTATGCAAAGCTGCTTTTAAAATCATGTAGCTGGAAATGAGGAGAATAGGTCCCCTTTAAGTGAATCTAAGGGGAGGTTTGCTATTGATTAAATCAGCTGTGAAGCAGAGCTGAAACTGTAGGGAAAAGCTGCCGTTAAGAAGAAATAATGACCAATTTCTTGGCTTCAGTGAGAGAGAATTCTGTTTGTGTATGTGTTAACTGTGTGATTAGTTTATTAGAACCAGTATTGATGAAAATCCACCCATTTTTAATCGTGTAAACATCTGTTCCAAGTGGTTTAAGTGTCTTTTTTTGTTGGGTTTTTTTTTTTTTTTATTGTTTTTTTGAGCATGGTAATTTTCTGTCCCAGAGTTGTGAATGTGGATCATATGTTGAGTGCACTTTGTCATAGTTAGAGGCTGTCCTCCCTATTATTCTCCCCAAACTGCATTGCCCCTCTTTTGATTGCAAGAGTTATGTAAATCTGTGAATTACAGGCCAAGAATTAATAACAGCCATATGCAGACTGTCTAGTTGAACAGAGATGGAAAAAATCTTGATGCTCTCCTTTTTTTCTTTCTTTTTTTTGAAACCAGTTTCTTATTTATATCTGTGTACTTTAGCAGTCTCAGCACATCTTAACTCATGCCTGCGGTCCTTTAAACAGAGCTCTTTGGTTTAGTAGTTTGACCTGATCACTCTAGTTATATAGTAACATCTCTAATTTATTACTTGTGCAACTTTTATTTATACAGTGTGTTTATATAATGAGTGATCAGTTAGGAGGTAAAGAGTGAATTGATATTGTAATACAGCCGAAGTACCTTTTTGCTTCTGACAGCAGATTTATTAAAAGGTCATCATTTGAAATGTGGTGGGAGATAAATGTTTGCTTACTGTACAGTATGTGTCCTTTTTTATATGGAAGTGAACTAAAATCTTCAATTCTGAATCGTTTGCCTGAGTTTTCTTTTTTTAAAAGAATTTACAGTCTAAAAGCTTTGTGGTTTCTTGGTGGAAATGGTTTGATATTGGAGGACAACACACTGTCATGCAGACGGAGAAGGTAACTGGTAAGTGTACAAACAAAGATGATTAAATATTTAATTCAATGAGTTTATCATTGCTTTATCCTTGCTCTTTGTACATGTGGTTTGAATCAAAATGATTTGGTCTCAGACTGGGTTTTAATCCTATCAAATGTCAGTTATGGTCTACAGTTGTGGATCCCCCATTTTTATCTGATCTACTGCCAAAGTCCTGTCAGATGGATCTGAGAGCCCCTTCATCGTAATCTCTCATATTCAAATGTTTTCATTTGAACTTTAAAATTTATGTTCACCAGTTAAAGTTAGTGGCTAATAAACTGTCACAAATTTTACTTTTATGGCTATATTTATTATATTTAGTGCAATAATTTATTTTTTTTAATTTTTTTTTTAGCCAATAGTGAAGTTTGCTTGAAGAATGTAATCTATTACGCGGCCCTTGTGGACCATTAAGGCTGCGTACTTAAGGCTGCAGACCCTGAATTAGGATACAGCCTTCATGTCATAAACAAACTCAATCAGTCCAGACGTCTCTTTTCTAAAATTTTAAAGCAAGCATCACCAAGGCTGACGTGAGGAGTTTATCAATAAAATTACTGGACTAACATTTTTGTTTTAAATACACAGAAATTCTCACTTTCCTGATTTTTTTTAAAAAAAAAAACATTTTCCTAAATCAGCAAAACTGACAGCAAGCTTTTATATGTGATCCTGGTTAATCAGATGAAAAAGTCAGTAACAACACATCTTTTTGTTTTTGACAGGTTTATAGAAAAGAAGAGAAAATACACAACATCATAAACACATTGTTTATCTGGTGTGATGACTTGTAATGGACAAGTGATGTTTTGCAACACTTTTTTCAAGTAGTTTAAAGAAGATGCAAGAAGGGAAAGAAATCAACAGCACTTGGGTCATGTGTTGACTATTTATATGGCACAAGTCTTTAAGTAAGGGAAGAGGGTAACAGGAAGTATATTATAAACAGTATGCTACAAAATCTTGTACTAACAAAGATCACATAAACCTGAGAAATATCGTAGGTAAAGCAAGGCAGAGTTTAGTACTGGGAGTATTTGAACTGAAAGCACTGCGTTAACTACTAAAAAGAAGAACCCCCATCCCCCTTTATCTTCACATTTCTAACTTATTTCCTTAAAATATTACGTTTCTACAAAATGTACATTCTGTCGCTGATATTCATGGTTAAACCCATAAAACTGTACACATCTGTTTTCATTGCTAACAGTGATTGTAATGGTCGAAAGTGACAACACTGAGGTCGGACCGATGAGCTTAAATGACACGACTGATAAAAAATATTAAGTCAAACTTAACAAAGAAAGCCCTTAGAAATGTCCGATTTGCACTTCCTAAACATTCCCATCCGTTGAAATTGATAAACCCTCAACTGGCGTGTGCTTGGGATGCAGACGGTTTGGAGACCACGGAGAATGCCTTGCAGCAGGAGCTGATTCTGCCAGACACTCGTGGGAAACATCAGAATATAACATAATCGCCTTGATGCCGACAAAGTTCAAGGCAAAGAAAGTTCGTGTGAAAGAAGTGGAATGGGTTCATATTCTTCAGGCAGGCAGATAAACCGCTATACATGATAAAAAAAAAATAAAAATAGCATTCAAACCCTGTGGAGGAATATCTGATGGATCTTTTTCTCAGTATACCAACCCTTCCTTATCGATTTAACAATAACAATTGATATAAGAAGAAACATTCTCCATCTTTGGGGGATCCAAAACCAGGATCAAAAGATTTCTCCTCCATTTAAAAAAAAAAATTAAAAAAAATGTGCGCACATGTGCAATGTAAACACTACGGGGATTATTTTCCTTTGGGATTTCAGAGTCAGCATGTCTATGAGAGCCGAACAGCTTTTTGTTCACTGATGAGGGGATGAGGTAATGTGTCAGCAATGCACGGCACACTTTCTCCACTCGCAATGTCGGGATGACGTTGTAACATCTATCTGCTCCCTCCAGGTGGAGTCTGGAATAACATGTAACCCCTGCGTGCCCCATGAGTCAGTATGCAAACGCCAGCTCTCTCGGGGCTTATTGCTCGTGGGTTCTGCCGGGATCTCGTAGTTACAGTTTGCCTTGTTTCAGCCTCTCTATGTGATGGCAGAGCTTCAGTGCGGGCCCCAGTTTCAGACCCATATACTTCATGATCATGTCGCTCCGCAGGAGCATCAGAGCTTTGCCATCAATCTCCTGTGGAAACAGACACGAGGACTTGTATTAGAAAAACAGAAACACTCTGTCATTAGCTTAAATAACCATGCAGTAATTTTTAAAAAATATAATTCCAATTAAAAACAAATATTTTGGGGGTCTTCAGCAGTGAGTTAGGCCCCAGTTGTGGGGGTTTTATGCTGAAAGTCCATCTCGCTGCTCTGCCTCCAACCCAGAAAGTCTGCTGGGTGCACAGGGTGGAAGATAAAGACCCAGGTGACACTGCCTTCACAATAAGACACAATATCACAAAAGGTTTTAATAAATGAATAGGAGAGTGTGCCCAAACTTTTCACTTTATCAGATTGCTGTAACAGCTGGAGTAAAATGAGGTTCATAACTGAACATAACCATGACCATCTTTTCACAGGTGAAACGATGGAAACCTCGAGGCTTATTCTAGATCTTGTTAAATGAAGGCCATCTTTATCATCTTAGCCTGAGCTGCCTTAAATAGAGTGTTTGCAAAGTTTCCTTGCAGCTTTAGATCACAGACGATAGAAAACGGGCTTATTGCCGCCATCTGTGGGTAGTTGAAGATGTGCGATTGAATGAAACTGGAGAAGAAGGAGAAAAAGCAATGAAATTACAGACTTCCTTTCAAGATGGTTCTCCACAAACGAGCTCCAGAGTAAAAATGAATACAAACCATAAAAATTGGATTAATTTTTCATTAACTTACATGTTTTCTGAAGAGCTCAGCGTGAGGTGCCAAAGCTGTGGGATCGGCGTCCCTGACGAACTGCATCACCTCTTCGATGGACCAGGAGGAGGGGTTTTTGGTGGGGAACTGCAGACTCTCCCTCTCAGACGCCAGAGCCTCGGGACCTGTGGTGGAGCTGGCAGCTGCACAAAACATTGAAATGGAATTAATTTCTTCTCATGTTCAAACTCCAGTAGCAAATTACAGAGTGACTGGCAGGTTACATTCATCTGGAACTCTCTCTCATGTCTGATTTCCATCTCAGAAAGCTGGAGCTGCCCCACTGACACAACGATCCAAGACAGCGGCAGTTTTAATCTGTAGCTACTGTTGTTTATTTGTAACTCACAAGTATTAAATAAGCTATCCACAAACCGCTGATCAGGCTCCATTCATCAAAAGAAAAACCTTTTATGTGGTATTGCTAGTGATGCACAAATGACCATAATAAGAATGAAACCCTCTGAGCCTCCTAGTTGATGAACCGTTGGTAACAAGTTGTTGTGTTTATTATGTTGGCCAAAACATGCTGGGGTCATGCACAGCTGGAGTGTCAACCTCTTACAACAGCTCACAGTCTGCTAATGTGAAAAAAAAAACAAACCCAAAACAAACAACAACAACAACAAAAAAAAAAAACCCAAAACAAACTATTTGGGGGTCAAAGTGAGAGAAACAAAAAGAAGCACGTTTTATTTTCATGCCTGTTTTGGCTGTGATAGTTTCCCCTATTTACTCATTTGGTATAGTAACTTCATTAACACATGGATCACTTAGGATCTGACTTTAACATCATCAGTGGGGACTACCCATCACGCACTGCTCGCCACAATGGTGAAGTTCATGTCTGAACCATTGGAGAACAGCTGATTACAACTTTATAAGTACATGATTCATTTATGAAGATTTGCAGCAGAGCACCTTTTATATTGTGTTATTTAAAAGTCTTTTGAAAACACGGGTGTATCTGACACACACAAGCTCTCTCTCTACCTTCGACTCTTCTGAGGGGTTGTGTGGAGCTCATTTCTGCAGGGTTAGACGAAAGGCGGCGCATCGGTGTGCTGCTGCTGTGATGGTAGAGGCTGCTGGCCTGGGAGTGGTACTCCGAGAAACTCCGCATAGTCTGGGGTCGCGGGGTCATTGAGTTGGAGGCGGAGTCCATGTAGCGCTGCTCCTTTATTAAGCCGTTCTCTTCATGGGGCAGAGTCTCTGCTGGAGAGAGAAACAACATGCACAACTTTAAAATGTCATTTTAGACAGAAAGAATACACACACACACAGAATTGTGAATTTGCAGATCATGTCTGTAAAAGTAATCCCTGTGAGTCAAAAGCTCAGGGTTCAGAGACGTCTAAACGTCCACAGTTTTTTCTACTTTTGGCTCAGTATGAGGTCATACAGTGGATCTCTTTAATATGGTCATCTTAGGCGCACAGATCTGGCTGCACAGTCATTGCGCGCACTGCTTGCTTAATTTTGTTTCTCTACATGTTTTAAGATGGCGCAGACACGTCCAGACGCCTTCCCGACCGCTCCGCAGGTCACATTTCATTGCGTGTTGTACTTGTATAACTATGCACGTGACAAATAAACAATCTTCAAAGTTCAACCCACAAATCGTAGCAAAAACCTAGTCAGGGGGGTTAGCCTTGACCGTTGAGGGGCAGCCAATCAGAGGAAAGTTTGCCTCAATCCTTTATCACCCACATGTCACCGGCTGCCTGTACCCATTTTGTCATTTTGGTTGTAAAACTCCTTTTTCAGGAATTAGTGGAATTTTCTTTCTAGCCCAAAATGGCCGAGTTAAAGTAATGTGAAGCACAGATGGTAAGATCATTGTTGCCAACTTAGTGACTTTGTCGCTATATTTAGCGAGTTTTCAGACTTCTTTTCTTAAAAGGGACAAGCAACAAATCTGGCGACTTTGTCTGGTGTTATTGGAGACTTATTTATGACGACTTTTTGACGTGAAAGTGCGTATAGCTCTTACTCTCAACAAGCAACGGTGCTTCGGTGGGCACCTCGCCTGTGCCAAAGCGCTCACAGACGGAGGATAGTCCTCCCCCAGCTGCTATCAGGGCAGGAGACGTTCACACCTATGCGTCCAAACGGCAAATGAATTGCGCATGAGCTGTAACGCAGTCAGCTCTTCTTTTACTGTTATGATATTTTGTGGATCACAAGGTTTAAAACTACTTATAAACACACACACACACACACACACACACACAGTAACTCCACTGGAGTGCCTATTTCGGGTCACTTTTTTCTTGGTCCAACCACGGATAAAGGAGGAGAATTGGAATTGTGACATTAAAAAAAGCAATAATTGGTAAAAGAAATTTTATTTATAGTTCCAAAATCTTTCGAAATGCATTTGGGAACTTTTTTTACTCACTTCATGTCTTTTCCACGATGTTATTTCTCTCTCCTACAACATAGGTTACAATTACATTAGCATGACCAATTATGCAAATTAGGCGATGACATCATTTAGCGATTTCTAGCGACTTTTAGGACAGCCAATCGCGATATTCCTTACTGAGGAGTTGGCAACACTGGGTAAGATCGAGGTGGAGCTGATTTTTCTGATTGCGTTCAGACAGTAGTAGCTTGCGAGTGCTATGCACGACCACAATACACTCTATTTCTGTAAAGCTTGTCTTCTCTTCTTTCCAAAACCATTTGAATTTTCTCTTTAGCATATTTTTCTCTTTAACGGTGACTGAGTAATGATCAATTAACAAGTGTTTGTGAAATGGGCCCACTGACAGCAAAGTATTCCAGCTGGGTTCAAGAATAAAAATAAAGAAGTGGAAATGAGGATAATAGCCCCCTCCCCTCCCGTAAGCTGAAACAAGCCCAAACAGGCACTCCTAACCACATTAATATCTTAACAGGCTCTAATTAAACACTGAGATTATGACTGTTTTCCTGGGCTCTTTATCTGCTTTTAATGAGGAAGTGTACTGTGAATCACAGCAGAGCTAACAACAGCAGAGCTTTGGGTCACAATAGAGTGAAGCTACAGTGCTGATGTATTCAGATTCAGGCAGTGAGGACAGTGATTCAGTAAAGTCACTTTACTGGGATGATTTCTAATTGTTCGTGCACTGAAGACTTCCCAGTCTGGGAACACTGGGACAGCTAAGTGAGCTCAACCAGCTCTTTTTGACAGGACCAGAATCATGCAAAGCTAGCCTAGCAGAAACCAAGAATAAGCATACAGAGTCAAAAATGTGTTGTTACAGATTACAAAAAAATAAAAAATATATTTTATACGAGGTTGTGTTTTTCCACAAATTTCTGAATAATTTTAATTTGCTGCCATTTTCAAAAATAATTACATTACATCCTGATGTCAGCTGGTTATGACATCACTCTGACGTCAAAGGGCATTTTAATGAAAAAACTGATTTACTGATTTAGGTGTGAACTTGACCAGATTTAGGGCAAAATTAAATCAGCTTGAGGCGTTGCCCAGCATCACACAAATCTGATATCATGAAAACTGAACAGTACACTGCTAACAAACAGACAAACATAACAGATTACATAATCCCACCCTTCGGGATACGATCCGTAAGGAAAGCTGTACCTTCTGAAGGATGAGCTTCAGCACGTAAATGTTTAGGAGACAGCGGCGCTGCGTACGGTGGAGAGACTCCAGAGAGACTTCGTTTACTCCCTCTTGCCAGTGATGGCGCGTCCATCACCTCTTCTTTCACTGAAACACAGAAACTCACTTTAACTCACACCAGTGGTTTATGTATAAATTACACCACCACACAAGCTCAAATATCAGTAAAAAGATGGCTGTGTGGCTTCTGAGATGTCTTTAGTTCTCAGTTTGATTGCGCTGTCAGATTTTATCTACAGCCTAGTTGCACAATCTGGATCTAACAAGACACCTGCCATTTTTATTCCAAGAGTGTCGTCACTCCACTAGCCTGCATGCTTCATTGCCTGATCAGATACTTTCACACAATCCTAACACACACTCTTAGTCCATCTGTTTGAGATCCATCTTTTGAAGAGGGCCAAATTTCTCTCAGGAGGCATCTTTGGGTTCCAGGAGCCTCTTTAGCTTTCTTGGAACCATGTTAGTGTTAGCCAGCTCCTCCCAACAGATGACGCACTCGAACTAACGGCTGTTGGCATCCCCACTCCAGCTGAAACCACACAACCGGTTACTACTGACTGTTAGTCAATCGTTAGGTGGTAGGTCCTCTGCACTGGTAGATAGTTGTGGTTTGAGCCACACAAGAAAGCAATCAAGATTTTCCCCCAATTTTTTAATCTCACTGCAGTCAGTCAGCGTCTTTGATGTGTCATGCTCTCATTATTCCCACCATCCAGCAGCTGCACAAACTAAACAGGGTTAAGGAGGATTTTTTAGCAGTGGAAATGAGTCCAAGTTGTGATATACGACTGTATACATAGACTTTCCTCACAGCATACCACTTAATCTTAGACCTCAACTACTGTATGTGCAAAAACTACAGGACCACACAGGACAGAATCTATATTTCATGTTCTTTACACAGGTGAAATAAATCCCAGAGCACTACATCTGTGGCTGTAGGATTCTTTGAGATGCTCTCATCTTTCTGTGACAGGAACAGAAATTTACACCACCTTCATTTAGATGTGCTAAGAGTTTGTCCGTCACGTTCCACTTTTTTCAACAGTGGCGAATTCAAAATTCCACATTTCATTTTATATCTGAGAAAGTTTAAAGATAATCACACAGAACTCTCGCTTTTTTTAATGGATGTGTGGAGTTTCTTCTTCCAGGTTATTGCAGCATTTTTCTTTGTGGTGCAAATGAGACGTTACTCTTGCATTACTGCTGGTTTAAAATGCAGCAGTCTGGTTTCTTACTGGTTTTAGTATTTCATCACCCTGATCCTGGCTTCTCTACCTTTCTCTAGACAGCAGAAACGTTGACCCCATATTGTTGCCTGTTCGTAGCATTAGATCATCAGGTTAGGTCTTCCTGCCGCTTCCAAAGTCCAGGATTAAATACGAAAATGATCAACCTTTTGCATTAGAAGCCCTTGATTGTTGAACAACCTGCCTCAGGGGGATGTGGCCCACTGACATCCCTTCTTTTACTAAACTTCCTTTTATGTAACATCTTCTTCTTATCATCCTCCATCACTTCATATCATTTTGTATTGTCCTTGAAAGTTTCACTTCTGAAAATTTCCTTGGGTATATTTTCTGTTATAGCTGATGGAGTTTTGTCTTTATGTTTTTCCTCTGTTCTAAATTTTAAACTGGGGTTTTTTTGGCCTTGTGTCTGTTTTTATTTGAATTTACCATCCTTGTTTTGCTGGTTTGTCAAAGTATTCTGTAAAAGCAATTTGTAAACAGTGCTATTTAAAAAAAAAAGTTGCAGGCTTTACCTGATTTCTTCCTCTCGTAAGCAGAGTAGTGGCTGAACGGCTGGCTGCTGAACAGGTTGTCGCACTGCAGATGACGACACATGGTCTCCAGGAAGCGCAGTACAAAGGAAGCACTGGAAGCTGACGGTAACCTGACCACACGGACTCCACCATCTGTTCTCACTGTGGTGATGAGAACATGTTTTAGTATTCTATCAATCATCATGCACGGCTGCCTAAGGTGACAATAACAGAACAACTTTATACCTTTGACGACCTCCCCTCCGCCCGAGTCATTCTGCAGAGCGCTGAGCAGGACTTGAGGCTGGTATGCACAGTCTATACATGACTGGACGACCTGCTGGAGCACAGAGTTCACTGGACCTGGTCCAAAGTGGTCAGGTAGATGTTGCATCTGCTTCCTGTCCAGGTGGGGTCCGCAGTTTCCATGCTTATTTACGTACACACACACTGAAACAACGCAGACACACTGAACTAATCAGACATTCAAATGAGAGCTTTCATTCCGTGCACCAGTAGAGCCGTTAGCGTTTACCTGTTGAAACCACTGAGTTTAGGTTAGCAGGACTTTCCTGTGGCACCTGGATGCTCGGCAGCTGTGTGGAGCCTTGGATCATTTTGGGCTTTCTCTGAAAAACAGATGTTTATAAACAATTTAACAATAAGGAATGTTAAAGTAAAGCTAATTCTTAGTTCTGGGTGTATATGTGTGCTAGGGCAGTAATTATAATCTTGATTAAAGAATTTAGAAAAAAGAGTTATGAGGGTAGTGCCTGTATTGTGGCTGTAAGCCTGACAAAAATGGTTAAATGTCTTAGATACATGCCCTCCTTTGCAGTGTTTACATCTTTCAGAGCCACGTTTGAAAATCCTGCTCTCACTGAAATAAACTGGGTAGAAAAGCACACCACTGTGAGTGAAAAGGGGGTGCACCTGATGCATTACACAATAAAACATTAAAGTGATGACATGCTGCTGTAAGCTTTAAGCTTGGTTAAAGCAATGCTCAGTGTTTAAAGGTTTCACAGTGTGGACACATTACAGGCAGATTCAGAAGAACTTCCACCTTTCCAGGCTCTCACTACAAATCAAAATGTAATCTGCAAACAATCATAGTCCAAGGAGTCAATCACAACTGCAGTTGCATTTGGTCCGTTTTACAGTCCGTTTTACATAATCACCACAGTTACCAGCTCAGCACACAGACCTGGAAAAACTGAAGCAATTTTGATGTGTAACTTTGTCAGGAGACGCAGTTTAAAAGAACATTGGGGTTTTTCATGAAATTATTCAAAGATGTAAATAATTCCCTCCAACATCAACTGCTTGCTGTTTAACCACATTGTTTGGAAAATATGAAACAAAACTCCCCGATACTGTTGTTGGGTAGTTCTGTTTTCTTGAGCTTGTTGCCTAAAAAAAAAAGAAAAAAAAAAAAGGAAGTTTTCCCACATTTTTGGTGTAGTTTTCATTTCAGGACTGCTGCGGTTGTACAGCAGTTTTCCCAGTTGTTGCATCTATTTTGTGCCTGTGAAAACGAAGCCATTATTGGCGTTCATTGATTATTGTGGACAATCGCTTTCTCATTCCAACATGTATACATTGACTGGATTTCAGTCGAGCATATAACGCTGGTAAGTCCCTCACTCAGAAGATGTTTTGAATTGTGATAAACGGTTTTAGAATCTTCAGGGTCAGACAAGTGAAAAAAGCAACAATTTGAACATTTCGGATCGTTATCCATAGTTCTGGCATGAAGCATGTTTTAGTTAGTATGATTCAGATATGACTGATAATGACAAGGTCCAAAAACAAAAAGGATTCAGTGATAGTTGAACTGATGTAGCTTGTGTATTAATTTTGTGCTAATCAAGCATGTTTTCCTAAACTAGAAGATGATACCTTTCAAATTGAATTGTCATACATGAGGTTTTGCCCACTAATTTTTCTCTTATAAGCTTTTGTATTTGGGTGTGCTGCACAAGGGAAAATTTAATAAAAATGTGTGGCTGATAACAGATTAAACAGTCAAAGCTGGGCCTCACCTTGCTTCCCGGTTTGGGTCCTCTCTTCTTGTGAACTCGGGGTACCAGCTGTGTGTTTTCAGGTACAGACCCATTTTGGGCCGCGGCTGCCTCGGCCACCGCTTTGAGGAGAGCGATGGTCTCGCTCTTGGGCCGACGGCCTCTGACCCCCTTCCTGACCGGCAAAGGGGGCAGAGGATTGGGGAGTCTGTAGGGGGACTGCATGGATCGCCGACTCGGTTTAGAGGGCGACGAGGGAAGAATCTGCAGGTGCTTAGGCAGAGTAACTGCAAGAAAAACAAATGGAGTCAATGAAAATATGTCCTTGGAATAAAACGTGCATAAAAATGTAATAATAGGATATTAAAAAAACAAAACAAAAGCAAAACAGATGACATGCAGGTCAGGCATATGGACAGGGGGTGTCCTTCAGGTCCCTCGGGTCAGCACTCAAACACTACAAAAATACCTTACTGCTGCCTCCAGTACCCTCTGGACCCTGAACTGGCTCCCAGTCAAATCAACTCATGCTGAATGTTTTTTCTTCATTTAAAAAATAAATAAAAAATATTCTGGGTGCCAGCCTAGGATAGGATAGCATAATGTTACTGAAAATGACACAGGAAGCTCCCCAAATATAAAATAATATTGTGTATCATTCGAACAGAAGCCAGTTTTAAACAAAGTGTTTTTGGATCCATACAACAAATTTCACCAAGTGAAAGTTTCATGAAATGCTGTAATCTTTGCAGTTTTTGTGTTTCTCTAACCAACAGCACAGACACAACAGCTAATAAGCTACAAAGCCAGAATGACCAGTTCACTGGTTTTGGTGGGTGTTTATATGTGCAGTGATTTCTGTTTCCCTTCTTCTAAACTCTCAACATACTGGAAAAAACAAAACAAAAATGAAAAAAAAAAACACCACATACCCACACAAAGCAACAGCCCACGTATCCAACAAGTAAATACTTCTGTTTGTGTGTGTACTAAAGAATACCTAACAATAGCAACGTGCAGAGAAACAAGTGATAAAAATACTTTTCAAGGTTCTTAAGTACACAGACCAAATAGTGGTAGGGAAAGACTTTTTCCAGCTTTTAAAGTTGTCTCGGGGCTCATGTATGACACAGAAAACTAAAGAGGGCTTTAAGTCTTTCATCTGTTCTGTGGTTAATAATCTTATCCGCTATATAAGGAGTGCTGGTGCAGTAGAGACTACACTGAGCAGCTTTTATGTAAACATATATTCTTCCATGTAAACAGGTACGTAGTGAAGAATATAAATCCCATTCCTCCTCCTCTTTCCTGCTGCTGCTTTCCTCCCCTCCCACTTGTAATTCTGCCCATTTCATCCCAGCCACCCTAACAGACACGCACACAAACGTAACAGGCCTCCATACTGATCTGCAGCTTCACACACAACACACCGCTCGTCTCCTACGACTGTTGGCTCGGGGCTTCTGATGCTCTCATTTCTGAACTTAGCTGCAGTCTACAAAGAGGACCACATCAAAAAGTAGACATTAAGATGATATAGAAGCGCCGTAGAAAGGAAATCGATCCAGATCGAGCATGTTGTGTGTGAAGCAACAAACTCACAATCAGAGGCAGTGCAGGACTACCGGTCTACTTCTTATTAATCCAACTGTAAAAACAATGGCTGTGGAGCATTTCCTGTCACCAGCTCTGCATGTTGAAGTCAGAAATGAGGGAAACTGAGGACTTGTTGAAGGGCAAGTCATCCCAGATAATCCTCCTTCCTAACTTAAATACTTGCCACAATTTACCAAAGGACCTTCATGTTTCACGTTTTATTTAATGAGCTAAAACCAGCAGCTGACACCAGAAAGTTATCAGGAAAGAGTTCACTGCAGTCACAGATTGACCACTTTCTACAGCCAGAGGAGTCACAGCCTGCTGGCCATTGGAGAAAGTGCAGGTTTTAGGCATTGGCCAGAAGCTCCGTAATAAATGGGAGCAAACAGATTGTTCAATGGTTCTTTAAAAATTAAACTAATTATTTAAAACAGCTTGTAGACAAAAAGTCAGTTTAGTTTTTGTAAATACAGTCTCAATTTCAAAGCATTTTAACTGTTCTTACACTGAAGCCAATTTTATCCATTAACTATCACTGCATGCTGATACGACGGTTAAGGACTGTGGTGGTTGAAGAAGTGTGAAGATATCTTACACCTATCAAAATCCACCCAAAAAAAATCCACCAAAAGCTGTTGGTGCTATGGTTAGCTACAACTTCACAGCATCCCATTAATTCTGGACCATTTCATAACATTCGCCTATGACACACACAATACGCCCCCACCACCCACACACACACACACACCCCCACAAACCCACACACAAAAAAAAGAAGGACATTTCTGTGCTTTATCTGCTTGTCCTCTAGCTAAACTCTGACTTTCCACTTTAATGCCATATGGATTCATTTATAAAGCTTTCCGAAAGTTTAGTGAAGAAATACACACCGCCTTTGTTTAACAACACAACTGAATAACCACCAAAACCACCAGCCCAGCCTAAGATGGCCATAATCACAACCACACAACTAAAATAACAACGGTAATATGGTAATATTCATCCACTCTCCTCAACCAACATATAAATCAAGTATACCGCTTTGAGGTTTGAGCCTTTCAGCATTACTGCCACATATAGTTACCACACATATGGTTGCCACACTTACAGTTTGATTATTTGTTGCATTAATTCCCTTCACTTTTTCTTTTCAGTTACCTATCTGCTGCTCCCTTGTTGAGGGTGGAGCTGTTAATAAGAGGACCAAACCATCCTCTGCAACAGCATGGGGGCAATAGTTTGCTTTCTTTGCATGAAATTTAGTGAGTGTTCCTATAGTTAAACCCCTTTTTGTTTATAATGGTTTGCTCTGCTACTTTATAGTTTGTTTAAGTTCTTGTTTTGTACATTTTTAGGTCTATACCTATTTCATTTTCCTGTGTACTTCTGAAATATTTTCTTGGGTTAAATAAAACCCTTTCTTCACACTCGCCAAATCTGAGCATTACTTAGGTAGTTTTTGGGTCAAGGCGAGGTGACTGAGTGGGTGAGTTCTGTGGAAGTCTACAGAGAAATCATCATGAGCTCTGTAAACACTTTCCTGATGAGTTCATGGGCTCATTTATTTTGTTTCACATTGAATAAAACATTAGGTTTATTTTTTTTAAATTACAGTTATTTTAACAGTTAGAAAAGCAAAACAGTTAATCTTGTCTGACAAATCATTAGCCAATCGGCATGTAGTTTCTCTTGTCACATTTCAAAAAACCAAGATGGCAATGATGAAAACGCTCATCTCTATGTTTAATGACGGGACTGCACTAATTAACAGGTGAGATCACAGTGGCTCACATCCATCTTTTATAGTGTTTATGGGGACAGCACAGTGAGAACTGCTTGTCTAGCTCAGCTAGTTTGATGGAAAATCTGCTTGGGAGTGTAGTGGTTTAAGCATTTGCCTAACATGCAAAAGATCCCTGGTTCAATCCTGGAAGAAAACAGGATTGGGATTGCATTAGGAAGGTCACCAAGCATTAAAAAAAATCTCCCAAATCAAACTAGTAGAGCAATGCCTTATGAATAAGCAAGCAGCCAAAAGTAGCTGCTTCTTTATTTATGAGTCATTGATCTGGGAAGCTCATCTCACATATATCCGGCAAGCAGCACATTCTGAACAATGTGTACATGTTTCATAGTTTTATTTTTACTGTGCTGTGGTGAGGCAACAGTTAAGAAAGATAGCACGTTCATTCAATGTCCAGCTCTTCTGCCAGTGCAGAGATCAGCTGCAGACATTCCTCTTGAATTGAGTGTAAGGTTGCCAGGTATGGAGACAGTTCGATACAGTATGCATTGTGAAGATTGTATATATAGACGGAAAAAGTAAACTTAAGGAACTTCACATGAAGACATGAAACTTATGGGTGGATGTATTCCAGTTTGAGGGTAATACAAATGATCCAATTTTCCAGACAGAAATGGTAAAATGGAGGGTTACTGGAAGATTACATTTTCCAGTAATAATGTTTGAATGTGAATGAATGAATGAATGAATGTTTGCAGCTGTGCTTTTTAAGCAGTACACCTGTGACTGTGTCCTCTGATTGGTTGGTCCCTGTCACTTGGTGTCACTTGGTGGTTTATATTTTTTCTTTCCTCTCATCTCTCAGAGAGAGGTGGAAGAAGTGTAAAAGACCTTTATATAACTTCTAAGAGCCATAATATCACTCACTGAAATCCATATTCAAATCTATATTCATGCACATATCCAAATATGTTATTCTTCTAAAATATGTGCATTTATATTTAATGTAATCACACATACAGAGGCAAACCTCAAGTCTTTTCTACTGTGTGCTCAGCACCTGTTAAAAATTACCCTGTGTATATTTTCCTCTGTCAGACTAAGCAACAAGACAACATGATTAATGTTAATTGCGTTTATATTTATCTAACTGTGGGTGTAATTTCCGGGCTGGTGTGTGGGGGAGAGGAGGAGTGTGCTGCAACTAAATGAGCATGAATGAAAGATTGATTACAAACAATAGCATCTGCCTCAAACCGCATTATTTACAGCAGTGAGGAACGCGCAGGCGTCTGCTGCCCCCTACAGTCGAAGACTTACCACTGTTGCCGGGTGGCTGAAGGCTGTGCTTAGTGAGGGAGCACCAGCCTACCGGGAAGATGTCTCGGGAGTCGTACTTGCACCAGTAGTCAAAGGCGCCCCGCCAACCGTCAAACATGATGAAGACCTCATCGCCCTTCACTTCTCCAATTGTGGCGGGGCAGATGAGGTACGGGTTCTTCTTGTCCACCGCCTCCAGCTTCATGCCTGGCTTAAAGCTATTCTGAGGGGGTCTTGGTGGTTCCTGGAAATAAAGGCAACGTCCTCGTTCGTCATTGCAGCAGCTTTTAAATACTTTATACTTTTTTAAAAGGTTTTCAAAGGTAATACAAACCTTTTTAAAGGCTGTTACTGGTGCCATCTCTGCTCCATTTAAGGTTCTCAGCAGAAACATCGGCCAAGAGGAGGCATTCATCCGAAATCCTGAAAAGACAGGAATTTAGGCTTAAAACCAAGTTGAACTAATGCAGAAGACAGAAGTTACTGTTATTAGTAGACCTTGTTATTTGGTCAGTGCTGCTTGTTAGGCAGCATTATGGTATGTTCACATCAAAGTTCCACTTTGTCCATACAAATGTTTAGACCTTTCTGCAACCCCTAAATATTTGCCCCGAACAGTCAACGGAAGCACTTCAATGATAGATGGACATACTGTATTTCCAGAACATACCAGAAAGTCCGAAGATTTCACCCACTTTTCTCCGAGCTCGCTCATTTTCTACTGTCTAAAAGCGAAATTGACTCAAGCAACTGTTGTTCTCCATTTTGTTGCCATCAGTCGAGTCAGCAGCTTGTGGGCTGACAGGCTTTTAAACACAGCAACAAAAGAGTTTGTCTGCATTTTAAATCACGCATTTGAATCATGTTAACTTGTATCTCTGATCTACAGATAGATTATGTATCGAGTATTTAATTCAATAGACTTTTTTTAAAATCCTGTGTGACGTAAGGCCCTCGTTGTGGGAAGTTTGTTTATTAGGTTTCAGGCTGCTCTAAATGCTCAGCATCAGCTTTTTCTACTCTTTAATACTGATGATGTAAATGAGACAGGATATTCCTAAAATAGTCAATTTAGGCACACAGCTCTGTTGCTAAACAATCTTCTGTTTGTGATGGGTAGCTAAACAGAATACACACTAAAACAGCTTGTTTCAGACAAAAGATAAACTGGGGGTCTGCACAGAGGCCCAGTATGAGCTAAATAAAGATGTACAATATGATGAAAGCAATCCTGTCACCATGTATTTTTATTTTAAAAATATTCCAAACATAATTCTTCACATGTCTGACATTGTCTTGACTTCAGGTTGTAACAAAGTCAAAATAATGATGACATGGGAGTTAAGTCTTCCTTATTGAATAATTTGCAGCTCATGTTGTGTGTATTGTTACTAAAGATAAAATCAAAACCTTGTATGTGCTTCTTTCCAATTCTTACCCAGCGGCGGCTGCAGCATATCTCCATTCTTCTCACAGGTGCCGATAGGCTGGATATCAGAAGAGTCGACTAGTCTCCAGAAGTCATTGCTGTTATCACTGCCGTCCAGACGGAGGCGCAGACGGACCCCAGTAATACCCATCACTGTGGCAATGCAAACTGAGGTGGAGTTGCGTGGGTCGTGAGCTTCAAGCTTCATTCCCACCTTGAAGTCGTTGGTAGGTGGGACTCTAACCTGAAAATAACAGAAAAATGTCACGAGTGTGGTTGCTGTAATCACAGCAAACAAACATGTTTTTGAACTCTCTATACAGTCTAACAAAAGCTGTCCCAGTACTCCCAGTATGAGGTGTTGGGAGCATAAAAAACAACTATCCAAATGAAGAGAATTTACTGAATCACTGTCCCTAACTGCTTGAATCCAAATACATCAGCACTGAAACCTCACTCAGTGGTGATCCCACAGATTTGTTACTAGCTCTGCTGTGATTCACAGTACACTTCCTTGTTAAAACCACATAAAAAGGGTGCAAAACCCACACAAACAATCATAATCGAGGGTTTGTCTAGACCTGTATATGCTTAGATTCTTAGATTCTACTAGAGTAGCTCTGAATGATTTACAATTCAAAATAATCCTTATTTATCTTACACTAGCCCGTGGTGTAGGCCCTCTGTTTGTCCTGTCTGAAACAATTGATCTGATTGGCAGTCCCTCACAAACAGAAGGTCTAAGCAGCATGTAACTGGGACTGCTGCACTCACACTCAGACAGCCACGTACCGGTCCAGAGTTCATGCATGAAAACAGTCTTTCAGCCCTTCATCAGACCGTTGAAACATTTAGTCAGTGCACCTTTGATATGACCCAGCTGATTAACATTGGCCAAAGCCATTTATAAACTTCATCTTATTTCCCGATTCCAGTGTCACTCAACGAGGTGATATCCCTTACATTTACATTTTCCTCTAAGACACTGGGTCTATATTCATGCAAATGGCCCTCAGCAAATGTTTCACTAGACTAGCTCGCGCTCACTTCCTCCAAGGCTGAAAACTGCAGGTCCAGGTTACTCTGGAATGTTTTCTTGAGAACAACTCCAGAATGATCACAGTTTTTGTTATTTCAAATAAATACATTTCCTGCTAACACACAAAGCAAACCAGTCACATGACCATGGCTTTGGTAGCATTTATAAACTCAGGAGGACATACCTGACGAAAACAGGTTGCTGGTGCTGGTATTGATGATGTTTCCTTGAGATATTCTTCCCAGCTAAAAGCATCTAAAGAGAAACAACGAGAAAGCGATGTGAGAAAGTGAAAGTGTATTTCCTCTATTAAATATATCAATTATTAAATATTACAGAAATGAATATCCTTGTGCAAAAGCTTGAAATAAAACTGTTTATCAGTGTGTGAAATGTGACATTATACCATGATTTTCGTCCACCTATACAAGCCACACAACTGAGCTTCTCATTTCTTAAAACACTGAGAACAAAATCTCAATAATGACAAGAAATGAAGAACATCTCTTGTGGATGTTTAGCAGTATGTGATACAAACAAACTTCTCTCTGTTGCAATGGCTTGTCATTAAAAGCTCGTGAGGAAGTTACATAAAACAACTATAATCCTGCTCTGATTACATAAATACCTATTAGAGTGCATCTTGTGTTTCATCAACTTCATCATGTCTGAGAGTTAAACACGAGAATGAAGTGAATCCTTTCACAATTTTAAAAAAAAAACTTGAAGGGGTCATACCTGATTTCTCTTTTTTGGCTTCTTTCTGATCTAAAAATTACAAAGACAACAAGAAAAGAAATTTAGAAACCTTTTAAACTCTTATATCTTACTTCAGGCAATGTAGGCATTACAATACATTTTCCTTATAAATTTAACTTATATTACAAGCTTTAAATTACAGTCTGGACACGGAACATATTCATAATTATGGAATGTAATAGAGTATAGGCACCCTCTGTTAATTATAGCCATTTTATGAACAAAAAAAGTTAATTTTTCTAGGATAAGTGAAGCCCCGATTAATAGAACTGGTTAGAATATGAATTTAGTCACAATATGGGTGGTTTTCCTTTTTGGCTCAAGGCAAAACTTGTTTGGGTGGGCGCCACATACCCTACAATCTGTGTAACAAACATTTACAAACATCTGAGGGAAACAACTACCCATTTTTTTTTTCACATTATGAAAAAAAAACCATTTTTTCCATTTTGTATAAGCACAAGTACCAGCTTCCTCAAACAAATGAAAGGTCCTTGCCTTTTAGCGGCGTTTTCCCCATGGTGACAGATGACCAATGTGGCACTTTTATGGTGATGAACAAGGTGCCAGATGATCAACCGACTTGTTTCCGTATTCTCTGAAAGTTTGTCCTGAAAACACAAAAATGGATCATTTGGGACAGAAACAAGACAGAAACGCCTTAAAAATATTGAAATAACAACAAGGCAATTTGTCCAAAGCAGAACATCCAACTCGAGGGAGTGTTCGAGCTAAAAATTCCAATTGTGAATTTAGGAATTCCAACTTCCCACTTCAAATGTTACGTAGCATAAGACTCAAAGAGAGGAATAAAAGATGTGCAATTTAGCAAATGAGAAACTGGGATGGACAACTAAAGCCTGACTTATTATACTCCTTCTACATCTATTTGCGCAGATATTTGGCTACAGAGAGTGAAGTATTATGGGTATTTAAGAAATACAGACGACTGCCTGCAGACCTCTAAAAAACCAATAGAGAAAAAAAACGATGCACCAAACTAGTATCTGGACTGAATATCTGGCAAATATGACATCTTTGTTTTGTGTTAACTTCATCGAGAAGAAGCTAACACAGCATGGAAGAACGGTCAAGTTTTTACTGTTTGGGAATGGTCCCAGTCTTCCTCAGTGTCAGAGTTCCAGGTTATTTATTGATCACAGAGAGGTATTTGGTATCAGCAGATATCAACATCTATGGTAGTGATATCAGAAAATGAAAATCTTGATTGGTACATCTGTTACAGCAGAATGAAAGAAAACAAAAAAAACAAACATGAATCCTCCTGATCCTCGAAGCGGTAACGCCACCATTATCAACATGAAGTGACAGATCCATGTTGGAGTGAGTGAAGGTATTCAGCCATGAAATCAGGGCAAGGCAACAGGTAGAGCCCACATGGCACATATTTCACCTAATGCCTTCTTAAATCTCTACCATCCAATCTAAATTTCTGTGCAGCTCAGGTTTGTTGCAGCAGCCTTTTATGGTGCCGTTATGTTCCCTCTCACTCTCTTACATGATTAGCGTATCGATAAATTGTTGTTACTTCTGCTTGATCCATCAGAGATTCCCCTAATTTGCATAATTTCCAACTGGCTGTAGGGAACTGAAAGGGAATGTTACCTGTTAAGTACAATATGTATAATAGTACTGAGCAGTTATTAATAATATCCCTGTGCACTTTTAAGGCTGAGACAGACTGGAGGGTGAGACCTTTTCTTTCAGTGCATATTAACTTTAATTATCTTTACCTTTTTTTTTTTACTGCAGCTACTCTGTGGGCACTGACTGTAACAGTATTTGTGAACTGACACAATAAAAGGCTGAACAGCTTTTGTTCTGAGGTTTCGAGAGTCTGTCTCTGTCTATATTAACCATCCCTGTGTTATTCTTTTAGAGAACTAATGTGCAGATGTTAATTCCAGCTGTTCCTCAGCCTGCTGAAATAATCACAGCAGCTGCTGCTTATGGGTTGGAACAAATTAAACTTCTAAATATTAGCGTTTAGTTGATTATGCTCCTTTTTATGTGAGATCATTTACAATTGTTTACATCTACAGTCATCTCAGAGAGATAGGAGATGCCAGCATCTGAATAGGGACTCAAATCAGCAGACCTTAAGTTACTAATCAGCTCAACTGACATTTAGCATTTAATATGCTAAAAATCAGTTGATTCTGAGGAGGTCAGGCATGAGCTTATAGTTTTAAAGGAATAGTGGAGATGTCCCTAAAAATAGCCCACATAGTAAAAGTATGAAGGCAGGCAAAGGATACTGTGGTTAGCAAAAAGGAAATCAACCTTTTTTCGTAAAGTAAAAAACCATCAGAACCTCTTTCGCGTACAGTATTGTGGTTTTTCAGTAATGGGTCACTCCCACGGAGACAGGAAGCCTCGTACAAGGTGGGTTTTTTTCACGAGGTTCAGCTACAACCGGGCCTGTGGTGGGACAGCCCATACGACACAGTCTGCAACTTTGTGTACATTCCCTCAGTTTCATTCCCAAAACATCTGTAGAATGTAACTAACTCCACCACCAGGAGTCCCGTAAGTTGGTGAGTTTGGTATAAAGAAAGCACAACAGCTGTTCTAGGTCAGCAAATAAAAGCTGCGTGCCCTCCCCTCAAATTTACAGTAGAAACACGGTCTCAGTCATTGAGGTAATATTAGCCACGCTGAATGCCTATTATAATGACGCTAATAACGCCCCGCCTATGAGCTAAATTAACGTTACATCGACCCAAGAGGTTATTATTCACAACACCTACATTTATAACCTCATAATTACCTACAGCCAGAACTAAATTTTCTAATTTTTACTCTCAAACCAGCTGGTTATGTCGCCTCACCCACCAGCCTTTTAATGTTAACTTGGATTGTAACAGCTAGCGAGGCTAGATGTCGAGGCAGGAAGGTATAATTTAATTAATTTATCATAACGCCGAGTTTTAAACTGTTCCATATATGATGTATATATGATATATGATGCATCTCTGCTCTCTGTTGCCTAACATTAACGGTTTCAGGTAATAGTCTAGGCCCAATGTTGACAACTGGAACTGCTTGAATGTTAGCTACCGCTGCTGGCTAATAACTAGGTTGGCTAACCTTAGCGTTAACCCTCTGAGAACAGTTTCTTCCACATTATCGGAGAGAATCGCACGTAGGCAGGTTGAGAAGCTTCCACGGATAATTTCCCCAAACTCCAAATCATTCATTCTGAAGTATTAACTTACAAGTGCCTTCTTTTTTCGACTGAAGATCCACTTTTTTTCTATTCGTCAGCTGCCATTTTTTCACGAATGTAGTGTATCCTTACACGTACGTAATATATGCCAAAGATTGTTCTGAGAGGAGAGTACAGCTACGACACGGGGGCTGACTGCAGGAGGAGTAGTTCAATGGCCAATGAATTCGCTTGCTTCTCACAGTAGTAGCCAATCAGGAAAAGACTCAAATAATTCGTCCAATAAGAATCCGGACTGCATTGGCTGTAGTTTCAGCTTCAAAAAACTTGTATGAGTGATCCACTTCAGCGTTCCTTCCTCTTTACAGGGTCTTTCTCCTGTGTCCCCCAGCTGTGGTTCAAAACTGAAAGACTGTAAACATGTAAGAAAACGCCTCGAATAAACAATGTAAGATAAGTGGTCTGGTCTTTTAATACGTAAGGCCAAAACTACAGAACAGAAAAATAGTAAAAAGAAAAATAATTAATGCAAAAGGCTAAATTCGTATTATAATATAATATAATATAATATAATATAATATAATATAATATCATGAAAAGCAGTAAGTACATTTGGAGCAGAACTAAAGCCCCGTCCTAAATAAAAACTGTTTATGTTAGTGAAACTGTAAAGTGGTTGTGGTTTGTTCTCACTTAAAGTGGGTAGTAATGCGTCATCACAGAAAAATAGCGTATGACTTACGGTCACTGTCCCGTCTTCACTGTTTTTCCCCCGCCCACACATTTTTTTTTTAAAATCTTTTCCTCATTAACTTCAGATCAGGAGCGTCAAGATATTTTTTTTCATCTTTAAAAAAAGAAAAAAAAATCCCTTAATTTAAGTGTAAAGAAGTATGTTCTGATAGACTTCATCTAAGCCACATCCAAGACTTTCTTAAAAACAGCTAACCCCATCAAAGGGTTTTATTTCTTTTCATATTAATTTTCTAATTAGATGAGAGATCCGGTTACAACGCTGACGACAAAACAACCTGAAGTGTTTTCAACATCATTCCTCATCATTCCCAAATTCATTGAATTTTCTGTTATTACATGTATATTACACACGTAACAGGCAAAATGCTTTGGTTTCCTGTCTTTATCGGGATTCACTACAGCAGGAATTACCACAGTGGAAAACAGTGGTGCTATGGGACAAAACACATTCAAATTAACTGTTTTTTTATGCTGAAATATTCATAATATAATGAGTGTCTGGTAAAATATGATGGTTTTATACCTAAAAAAAACCCCTAATATAGTATGGATGCACTGGTATTGTAGTATCTGGTCATACTGACTTTGTTAAATGATAATAACATGCATTTGCCATATTAGTGGTGGATATTAATCAATTTTCCTTCTAGATGCAAGCTTGGACACTTAGCACCCATCTTGATTTATTTGGGCCTATATCTTTAGCAATAACTAAATTAAATTGATGTCACTGGAACCACCAGTCAAATCAGATAAAAACACTTCTAGTCTGTTTATATTGTTGCAGAATCACAAATGTAAAGTTCAGGATCCCTATTTTGCTCTCTGTTCCACATCAATTTAAGTTGGCTAAATGTATGAGAGCTTAAAACATTTTAAGCATTTTGACTTAAGAGTCCCATGTTTCCTTGACAGAAAGGGGAAATAAATAACGAAAATATTAGTTAAAATTAGCCTTTAACACTTGTAGTTTTTAGCTTGTAAGGCTTCCCTTTTCCAAATGTTCTTAAACATACACACCAAAATTTAGCTTGTAATCGCTGTAATAGAAATTTGTTTTAAATTCCACTTAAGTGGTGCAACTGCTGAGGTTGTCGTTGTTTGTTTTCACTTGCTCTGCATTTTCTTTTCCATAGACAGGAAGTGTGGAGCAAAATGTTGTACGATATCGCTCCACTTTCTCTGTGTTTTCTGAAATAAAACATTTTCAAATAAAGTTGTATTTAAAAAAAAAGTATCTATCCATAAATATAAATGTCAAGTATCGTAAAAAGAATTGTGGAGACCGAAGCAAATTCCTGTTTGCAGTGACCAAACAGAGCAAATACTGAAAAGTGTCAATTATTTGTGAAAGAATTATAGAGTACATGTTCCTTTTGATAAAAATAAAAAGTGTCTCTAATACCAGGAATCTTTCCATTTTCGGCTCAGTTATTTGTAGGAAAGAAGTCGTTTGTGACACAGAAAATTATAGAAGTTTCACATCCTTATTTGTCACTGGTGAAATGGTGCTGTTTGCCTCAGATGTGCAGAGGGCACCTGTTATAGTAGTTACACCAACAGTGGCCTCACAGCTGTTTAACTTTGCAGAACAGCCACTCAGTGTCTAAGTATCAAACATCATAATAACTATTATACTACCATAATAATAATAATAATAACCAGAGCTCATAATAAATTGATGCAAACATTATCTTGAAATATGGGGGGGGGGGGGGGGGGGGGGGGGGGGGTTGGAGCAAGGTTAAAACCCAGGACAGGACAGGTCACCATTACATCCCAAGACTAACACGGAGAGACACAAAACCACCCTTACAACCGATTTAGAATTACCATTTAACCCAGTAAGGATGTTTTTGTGGGAGGAAATTGAAGTACCCAAATAGAAAATGGAAACTCCCAAGATTTACTCTCATAATGTGAAAACATAAATATTCCTTTTGCATATAATTCATTGCATTTAAGCTCTCACCAGACCCTATTAGATCACAAGATTTGTATAATGCACCCATGCAAAGTTTTACCTTATTTTTGATTTTCCAGTAAGGTGCAGCTCTCTCTGTATTTGTCCAGTTAATGAAAAAAAGGAAAAGTTAGACTCTATCAATGATTTGTGATTCCATAATTTGATGATCCTGCATTTAAGAACACCTTACTGCTACATTGGTAATTTTGCGTGTTTTTCAAATTTACCTTCACTTTTCCTCCAAACAGACAAACTCAAGTTTAAACTATAATTTATCTGATTTGAAAGGGTTCTTTAAGGGTTCAAACACATGTAAGTCAAGTCAAGAATTAAGTCTATGTTACCTTATTTGAAATCTTTATTTTCTTTTATACTGTAGGTAAACAAAATCACGTGTTATATAGGAGTAATCCATGTTTCCATGAAAAAATATAAAATAATAATAACAATGGTGGTGTTTTCCGATGGCTCTGGTTAAAACTTCTTCTAAAATGCCTTCATAAAAAAAAAAAGAAGAACCTGATCACTTTCATTTCCAAAATGTTAGACAAACATCTGCCATCTTAAAAAAAAAAAACCTTAAGGTGTAGCCTTGAGGCTGTATCTCTCTCTAGCTCATTATCCCAGCAGATGTAGGTGGGTGTTCATATTTCCATTGAAAGGTTGCACATTTTTTGTGCAATTTAATACAATTTAGTGGGTTTTCATTCTCCTTTATAATCAATGTTGTACCCAAGAGGGTTAAACTTGATTCAGTCGGGATTTAAAAAAAACTGCACTGGAAGCGATCGTGTTGGTTGATCTGATGTGGCGTGCACATTTAAAACTGCTCAACTGATTTATTTGCTACGGGAAAATAACTGCCCAATGCAGGCATGCGCACTGTCTTTGATGTAATAAATACAGGAATTACTCAGACAATAATGAATAATTTGCATGGTTAATATGGACTTAGTTCTCACTGGTGGCTGGGGGACAAAACCACCTTTTATGACAAAAGAATTTTAAAGGGTGTGGTTTGCTTATTGAAAAGATCTGATGTAAAGAGAAAGGTGAGGTTTTTAAACTCCACCTTGTTTTTGCAGGTTCTGTGTGAATACAAGTATGGGCAGGCGCAGATCTAATCTGTTCAATACAGACAGTGTTCCTACTTCAGTGTTACACCTTTAGCAGAAGAGATGAGGCTTTATTCTGTGGTGTAGTTATGTATATTGCATCACCGAGACTCCATTGTGTAATATAATTTTCCAAAACCTGGTACTTCCCAGCCACTTCTTCAAAATTATAGTCAAGGACTTCTTGTTCACCTCTTCACACTTTAAACTTCATAGTGTTTAGTTTTTAATGTTTAGCTTCTTTTTAATGATTTTTATATAAGGGTTTGGGAGTTCTGAGGTATTGCAGTATAACTGCGACCCTTTCCCGGTCTCAGTCGTCATTGTCATGCCTCTGGGATTTCCTGATAGGATCTTGACTTCATATCTTAGATGCTAAGTTTATCTATTTGAGTCGTGGTTTATGTTTGGTGTTTTGTTAATGTTCCAGTGTTTTAGTTTTCATTTCCTGTTTTCTTTGATTTATGAGACTTTGTTTCCTGTTTAATTTCACAATGAGCTTCAGTTTTATGACACTAGTTTCTTGGTGTTTTTTTCTTCTGGTTTCTAGTGATTAACACAGTTTTGTGGATGAGTTTTGGTTTACATCATCTAACTGTACTCAGTGTTTCTGTTTGTGCCCTCTTCTGTTTTTACACCTCGGGCTCTTTGTGTTTCCTTGTCTCTTACATCTGGTTTATTGTTGGTATTCCTGCCTCCTTGACTTATTTCCTGTTGTACTTTGAGGGTTTTGTTTTCTTTGTGTCCCTGTGTTCGTTCACCCGTGTATAACTGCAGTTTCCTTGCTGAGCCATCTATGAATGTTTCTTCTGTGCACCCTTTCTTTTGTACATTACTGCTTTCTTCACATTTTTTTTTTATTTTTTTTTTTTTACATTTTTCTTAATTTTGAACCTATGTTATGACAGCATATTTTAAAGGTTTATTCTAAGGTTTTTCCTTTTATTCCACTGACTAAACTGTTTTTGTTTTTTTTTTTCACAGTTAGTCAAACCTTTGATTTGAAATAGGAATTTTGGGCTTAGCCAAACTGTGTTTACAAAACAGCCAACAACACATGGGCATAGTTTATGGTAGGCATGGTAGGAATATGTTCCCACCACCACTAATTTGATCTTAATGGCACATGTTTAAATAAAATACTGTACACTGGCAGGGGTATGTCCAGGGATGAAGGGAACTATAACCACCCCCACCCCAGGTGCCCCCTGTCAAGTTTATACTACAACACCATTGGCCCAGAGCACTGTTAGAACTATTAGAAATTAGAAAGAAGAAAAACAAAGTGTAACAAAAAATGAGCCTTAGTTGTGGCAATTATTATAAACAAAAAACTAAAACCTACACTGGGATAAACTAAGAATAACTATGAAAACTGTGACAAGAAATATGAACATGAATCTGGGCAGGTGCAAACTATGACGTGAAAAAAAACCATGAGCATGAGCACAACCTGGAGAAACGTGAAGCAAGACCAACAGACGACCCAACACTGAACAGAGGAAGACAGAGGACTTAAATACACCGAAGAGTAATGAAGGAAGTGGAAACACCGGAGAGACACAGCTAACGCAAATGATTATGACGCCACAAGGAAAAGTAAATGGTCTGTATTTGTATAGTGCTTTTAGTAAAACTAAACTCACCAAACGTGGAAACACCAGACCTTTCAAAATAAAATGGGAAACATGGAGAAATATGAACTGGGACACGCAAACTTGACACAAGAGACAGAGAGAGGGAGCGAGAGAGGGACACAAGGGGGAGATAAAACATGATGAATAGAAAAAGACTCATAAACAAGGAGACATAGGTAAACATAAACTAGACCAAATGTCAACTAAATCCTAGCTAATAATGACAACACATTAACTTAACATATTTCCATAATATATGAAATCAAAAATACAAAATAAACTCCTAACAATTGTTTGATCTGACTAGATCATAACTGTCTTGAAAATGAAGTATGTTTTTTAAACAAAAACTTTAAAGAAAAATCTTTTCAACAGTTATAATTAGAGTAGCTTTTTTCTTTTTGGATGAGACTATCTACTGATATTTTTGTTTTGGTTGTACAACTTGTCATATTTGTTCAATCCAGCATGAAAGTTGAATGAAGATAGAATGTAGAGTACACCATTCAGTAATCGTGACTAGTTGTCTTTTGCGATATTATTTATTAGATTTTTTTTTCAGTTTGTGTGCTCAAATATGTGACTTTACAGGACAGCTTTTTTCAGATTTGAACTAACCAATAATCTGACTTTTTGATGTATCTGCCGGATTCATTTTTATAGAGAGGGCTGTGAAAATTTCAAGCTTTTATCTTGAAGTATTTTTTGGGGGGTCTTTTTCTGGCTTCATTGGATAGGTACAGTGAAGACTGACAGGAAAGCAGAGGGAGAGAGAGGGGAAGACATGCAGCAAAGGGCTGCGAGTCAGACTCAAACCGGGCTGGCCGCTCTCATCCATATGGTATATGGTCGCCTGCTCATCCCACTGAGCTAAACTGGCACACTCGGCTTTTATCTTCGGTAGTTTCTGAGATATTCATGTCAAACGTTGTCTCTGAAAATCTTGAATATAAAAACTACCACAGACTGTCCAGGATCTCGGTGATGCCATGATGCTACACTCAAAAAAAATAATTCATTGGATGAACGTAATTTTATCTTGCCACTTATATTCCATCTAAACAAATCACGTTATATTAATCCATTTTGGTTGTGTTGTGTCAAGACGATATATGTGTGTAGGTTTAACATAATATTAACATTAACATTCAATTAATTTGACTTTTGTTCAATCAACATGTTTGTACCACATTAGTCTAATTAGATTTATTTAAATTCATCTTATATTGTTTAAACACTTTGGCACATCAAAAGTCAGTCTTGTTACATGAACTAGTAAAATATTTGTTTGTTACACCAATGATAATCTTGTTGAATGAATGAAATGTAACTTATGTCTGTAGTACATGTTGTATTAATTCCTACAAAAGTAGGAAAGCTATGCTTGGTGATGCTTTATGTTGTTGTCCTTGACAAGTTAAACCATAAGAAATAGTAACAGCATACACGTGGTGTGGTTGTCTGCCTCTTGTAACCCCAGTGATTTTCCTGTGGTTTGACATCTAATGTGATCGTGTGAATTTCGTGAGTCGACTCAAAAAATGAAATTGGGTGGTTGTTAAATACACAAGATCCAAACTTGGCTGGATCCAGGCAACTAACCACTCTTACTGGATTGTATGATGTCATCTCAACAAGAACAAATTAAGTTGCTGAATTTCATGCAGATGCTACATGATTTAATTACGTTCACCATAGAAACATGGAATTATTTAGTTCAAATTACAAGTTTGGATCTTGTGCATGTAACAACCACCCAATTTCATTTTTTGAGTGTACGGCCTGAGAAGAGATCCTCCAAGAAACCATCGACTGCCTTGTAAGGAGCATGCACAGACATTACAGGAGTGCATATAAGCACATTACTGAGCCACATTAAAAAATAAGTCTGTGTTTTCCATTTTATTGAATCTAGGCCTGAAAAGCTTTTCAAATGTTTCTCAACAATCCACTTTAGATTTTCACCTGAAATATTTCATTCATCAGGCTGTATGAATTAAATTTTCTCCTAATTTTTTGCAGCTGTGTATTTCACTCATCCGGCACCCTTAATATTTCTAATTTCACTGCCCTCACACATTTCAAGTTTATTATTATTTGCTCTTTACCAATATTGTTTTTCCTCTGTATTACTAGCTATGAGCCGGCTAGTTTGGAAATAGATCTGAGTCTTGTTAACTGGTTTGTAATGAACATCAGGTTGACATATTAATGGATTTTATGGCTGCAGCAACTGCTGCAAGGAGCATAGTTTTATTATCCCTGTAAATACAAGTTAGAAAGTGGTGCCTCCTGCATTGATTATGATGGTGATGGCAGTCGTGATTATGGATTAAATCAGGGGCGATTCTAGGATTAGAGCTTTGGGGGTGCTGAGCACCCAGAGAGCTGCCCAGCCAAGCACGATAAACTTGACACGTCACGATGAGACTTCTTCCGTGTCTCTTTCAGTCCCTGCATCCTTAAATGTCTCCAGTTGTCCCGAGTTCTCTATGACTGTCTCCTTGGTGCATTTAAACACCTGTTCCTCCCTGTCCTTGTCATCTGTTGTCTTCATCTCCGTTATCAGTCATCAAAATTTTACCATCTCTGTGCAAGTCTGCAAATTTCTTTATTAAATCATAAGATTCTTAAATTCATCAAGTCTCTCTGTGCCTGGGTCCTTGTCACAAAACATGACATCACTGTTTTGTGCATTTTCACACAATTGAATCCCCACATTCGTGAAAGAAAACCAGAACACTTTTTTGAAAAGTCTGGAACAAAACCATCAAATCTGATAAAGGTTATTTAAATGCTGCAAAAGAAGAATGGATTGGGGAGACAATGAATGACGCCAATAGTGAGTAAAAAGTAAACAGTATAATACAGATACATAAAAAACACTCCCAAAACAGAATAAATTATTACAAAATATTAATAAAAACTATAAAAATGGAGGCAACTTTGCCTGTGGTAGAATGTATACAATGTATGAAAAAAAATCTTTACTGCAGATACTTATTTTACTAATTTAATAATACTAATTTTGTGATTCATGAGTTTCATGCTTTCATAGTGGTACTTGGAAGAGCTTGACATTTTTCTCAGGTGGTACACACTGTAAAAAGTTTGAGAAACACTGATAAGTGTATGTGTGCTTTTGGAAAACATTTACTGCTGTACAGAATCTTTGAAACAAACTTAAAACATTTTTCGAATATAAACAGAGCATCTGCTTATGACTGTAACTGTATTAATATTTCAGCAAGTGTAAAAATTATAGCTAATAACACAGACAATTAGGTCTCATCAAATAAGATTTACCCAATCTTATATACATACTCAGTGCAGTAGGTGATGTGGAATATGTTATGGTTTATTTACCATAACATATTCCACATCACCTACTGCACTGAGTATGTACTTTCCACTCTCTCTGCATCATGTTTAGGGTCAGTCTGGTTGTCTGTCTTTTGAGTTGTTTCCTGTTTTACTTGGTAGTTGTGACAGTTTTCATTTGGACTTCCTGACAGATTCATGTTTTATTTTCCACTTTTTATTTCTCACATTTCCACCTTGCTTCCTTTCTTCATTTTTCCTTGTCTCTTGTGTTCCTTGGGATCACTTTTGGATCACTATATTACATTCACAGACTCTGCTTCACATAGGCAGCAGTTTTGTTGACTGGAGAGTATGTTAGTTTAAAAAGTAACTTTATTTATCCATACATTTAAGAATAACTGGCTGAAGGCCTAAGCTTGTTTTTCTTTTACTTTCCATTCTGAAGTGAGGACAAATTGTTTAGAGTCCCCCACAGTTTGTATACTCCAGCTGTGTGCTGCACCTCTTTTATCATTTGAAGGAAAAAACACTTTTCCAAAGGTTAAATCTGAGAAACGTTGATTAGAGTTCCTCTATCAAGCCACTTCTTTTCTCAAGGTGCATTTTGGAACGCAGGTATCCTTCAACGTGGTGTCCTGAGAGTGATTTCTATGTCAAAGGAAGGATGAGGACAGAGGCGATGAATAGGCACAAGTTTGAGAAATGATAAAAAGCTTTCTGTGTCTTTTCCCTGGTTACACTCTTGATTCACAGTTGGTTTGAAGTTGGAAAAAAAAACCTTGATACACTAAATCATAATTTCGTGGCTGATTCCTTTCAAGGACATCCTTGAAGGAAATGATGACCATGTTGACGGCAAACTTTACCTCTAAGCCACCCAGTTAACTCGCATCATGACAAACTGAAGAAAACCTGATGAGCTCAGTCATTACTGACTTCTGGATTGTTTAGAGGGATCGGCTGACATATTTGGAAACTGCATTTCAATTCAGTTCTGTTTTATTTATATAGCACCAAATCACAACAACAGTCCCCTCAAGGTGCTTTAAAAAAGAAAATCTAAAGTGAAAAAAATGGAAAGTTAGTCAATGAATAATCAAATTTAACAAAATAAATTATATTAGATATCCGTTAATCACCAATTTTTTGTTAACGGACTATGTGTTCAAATGCAGCTGAAGTGTCAAAGTACACACACATGCTTTCTTTAAGACCACAGTACAGCCTGGATTCATTCAGTTTTAGGACAATCCTGTCGGTGGCAGCATTGGTCAGCACAAAAACTCAAAAAGTTATGCAGCAGGTTTTGAATGAAAATAGGCAGGAAGGGGAAAAACAAGTTGCTTTCTGCACACGAAAAAATAATTAGAAATTAATCTAGTACGCTGTACCTGAAATGTTGCACACAAAGCATGACGGCTGCTCATTGTTAACATGTACAGTGTTAAGGTTTTACAGCCCCGTGGGTATTCAGCTGACATTAATAAGACAGGAATGCTCTCTGAGTGTTACAATCACCTGGAAAATAAATAATTTATTTAATAAAATTAATGTGGGTACAGTTGTTGTTTTGCCTGTATCTGTATAAGTGAACTTTGTCTTAATGGGGCACCTTAAATTTCTGTGCATATGTTTTTCCTCAGGGAGGGTGCAAACTGTCTTTGTGTCCTCAAAGGGCGAGTTTCAAACAGTCTTTGCAAATGACAAGAAACCCCACATCAAGCAACCTGCTGCTTTATGAGAGTGGAAGGCAGAAGCTATCTGCCCTCCTTTAGCTCCAGCTACTCATGTTTAAGAGACAAACACCAACTCTACTTTTAAGGTCAGGGTTTAAACTTTCCATTGTGATAAAGCTTACAGTCAGAGCTGGATCAGGTGACCCTGAGACCTCCTTTGGATAGATCAAATTCAAATTCAGACCCTTGTAGCTGTTGACAGGTCTCTGAAGGGATAGAGCAGAAAGAAAAGCAGCATTTCTGGTCATTTATACTCCTATCAGATTAATGTACAGTACTGCGCAAAAGTCTTGAGTCACTCTTTATTTCTTCATATGTTGTTCAGTTATCTAGACTTTCTTGTCATTTTTAAAGCAATAGTTCGCCAAGCTTTCTAAAGGTCTTTGAAAGTTTGTCTTTGGACATTGGCTTTCTCACTCGTTTTCAATCCAGTCCTTTTACCTGACAATTTTCAGAGGATTTGTTTGCTTGTTTTTTGTTAAGCCACTTAATACATATCTATGAATCATTCACACACACAAAAAGCCCCCCAACTCAAGGGAGGGAGCAGTTTTGTGTCTATACATAACAGAAAACTTACCAAAGAACCAATTTTAAATTAGATATAAATTTCTTTAGCTAAATCAATGAGAAATGTCAAAAATAGCACATTTTGACAGGAATACGATAGCAGTTTTCCCAAACAACTCTTAGCTGAAAACTTGGCATATCCTGGTAGGGTGTGCAGTGCCTCCTTAAAAGTTTAATGAAACTGGAAAGGTGGAGGACAAAAAGAAGACGTGGCAGATCTAGAAAAAACAAACAAACAACAATTTACAGCAGACTACATTATCTGGAAGTCACGTCGTTAAGAAATAGCAAAATACATCCAGCAAAGACCTGACACAGGACCTGAGAGATGCACCTGGCCGTTGTCTGCATCTAGCCTGGGCCTCAACATCTTTGAAGCAGTAAGGATCATCTCAGCAGAGAACAGAACCTAACACAGTGAACATTTATAGAAGAGTGATGAAATGTCCTTTGAGAAGCCTGCAGACTACTTAAAGAAGTTACATGAAAGCTTGACTAAGAGAGTTTAGGCTGGGACGTAAAGGTGGTTGTACCAAATTTTAACTTTCAAGAAACTCTGTATTGGCCTCATATTCTATATTTACATGTATGTTTGCAGATATTTCAAGAAATTGCTGCACCTATTTCCAGTTTTCCTAAAGAAATATGAAGAAATGCAAGATGGATCAACGCTTTCAGACTACTGTGTCTCCTGTGGTGACGCCTTTGGAAATAATAGCGTACCATATTTTTTGGACTATAAGGCGCACTTAAAATTCTTCGATTTTTTCAAAAATCGACAGTGCACCTTATAATCTGGTGCGCCTTATGTATGAATTCTGGTTGTGCTTACTGACCTTGAACCGATTTTATGTGGTACACGAGAAATCTGTAAAAAAATGTTTTAGCATGACTTTGGTAAGCTACAAAGCTGCACCGCTTGATGGATTGTCGGAGCATTACGGCTACCGTAGTCAGGAGCTTCACGGAGTAAACCGGGTCCAAACTCCGCTTCAGGTCCCAAAGTCAAACGAGCACTGCAGCATCAATGAGAGTCAAAAAATGTCTAAATTCTTTTATCTTTAATAAAATGAATAAAACATACAGCTCTGCTATCACTTCCAACATAAATGAAGACAGAAAACTAAACAGCAGTGACGTTTGTAGGGTTACTGAAGTTGGACTAGCTGGTATATAATGATGTGCTATCTGATCGCTAGCGACATAGCTATGTTAGCATAACATAAACACAGTAAAGCTGGTGGATGAATGCTAACCTTTTTCAATTAGATAAAAGTTAACGTGAGGGTTCTCTATGGTTAGGGACAAATGCAATCGCATGGCAGGATGCTGTAAACGGACCAAACGTCAGTCAGGAGAACAACTGAGATAATCCATCCACAATAAGAGGTTGGTCATTAATATATTGCAACAACATTGGAATAGAGTACCTGGTGGAGAATTTAACATTAATGAATCAATGGTACAGAAGTGGAGGAAGCAAGAAGAACGAGTTGAGTAAAGTTTGACTTATCTGACTGTTTTTGCTTAATGCGCCTTATAATCCGGTGAGCCTTATGGTCCGAAAAATACAGTACCCGTAAAGTACCTTTGCTGCAGATTCTGTTGACAGGCTTTATAATCGTGAATCTTTTCCTTTCCACATCCTATCATTTTAACTAAGAATGTGTTCTTCATGACTTTACCGATTAAATAAGTAATTATATTAATAAGTTCTGCCGACTCCCTGCACCACCTAGTGGTGAAATTTGGCATTGCAAAAAGTGCAGCCCAGCCTGTGTTTAGCTACAGTGGATTTCTCTTGAAAACAATGCACACGATTTGGATATAAAGTCACAGCAGTTTCTTCACATTCCACAAGTTTTTAGACTGCAGCTGGGAGTCTCAGTTTATGCCTCTTCACTCCCTGATGCATTTATATCCCACTATTACACACCATTAACGTGTACTTACTCTCTCTTGTAGTTTGTTTTGTCCAGTTTTTACCCTTACCCTTAAGCAAGGCACTTACTCCTCTCTAATGTAGCTTGTGTATACACCTTACATCAGAACATCCTTAAAAGGCAATCTTTCTGCCTCTTTATGTACTTTGGAGTGGCCTTTAGCTAAATTATGTTGTCATATTTGAACGGGGGGTGTGATTTGCCAGAATTATGTAATTGAGAAATTAGAACAATAATATCCCACCTTCATACCAAACACCCTCAGACCGCAACACAGTTTTCAGCAACCCTCCCCTCGCCCCCCCTCTCTCCGGAAGCCATCTTTGCTGTAATTGGCTGAAACTAAGGGGGCGTTGGAATAAACAACAGTTCCGAGCATTTTCATTGGCCGCTGTCACGTCGCTCGAACTGTTGCCTGGCGATGTGCTCGGAGCTTGTCAACCGCACGATCCAGTTACTGTAGCTGCCTGCTGCAATGAAAATAACGTCGTTGGTGGGTGGATATATTTATATGGGCCTGTTTCCATCGTTTTTACCCCAAAACAGTGACTGAGTGAGTAGTTTTTTTTATCTTTACTTGGGTAACACTTAACCTGCGAGGGTGACTCGGATCTCTTATGTGTTAAGGCAGGCGGGAGGTTTGTTATGCATGTTTTCTGAATCAGCTGGTTCAACAACAACTAGGGGAAAAAAACTGTTAATTTCTGTTAAGTTGGCTTCATATGTTTGACTTGTTGGGTTTGCTGTTGCTCTGCATTAAAAATGTGGGCGCTACAGTCAGTCTGTGGGCAGTCATAGCTCCCTGTCTCTCTCACACACACACGCACACGCATACATATGTGCATATACACAATTAGATACACAGGCTACAGTTAAAAATGATGATTTGTGACAGCTACATTTCACCTTTGTAGCTGTTAAGAACGTGAGAGGCTTGTTATAAGAAGCAACACCACAAATACAGGTGAGATTTTTACATAAACAGCAGTAAATTTCTTTTTCTTTTTTTCAACCATAATTTTATCTTAAATTTAAACTTGTGTCTATTGTTGTTTGCCTAATTGTGTGTAATTAACCCAAAAAAATCACGTTACTCTAAACCTGAGTGACGTTGTTAGATGGATCCCTTTTTGTTGTTGTTGTCGTTGTTGTTGTTTTCTACAAATTTCCACCACTTTGTCAAATTTTAATCATCAGAAAGACACAATTCTGCATAAATACTAGTGCACTGATCATATGAAGAGATTTTGGAGGTTCTGCATTTTCAATTCCACGCACCACGCATGAGTCATGCTGTTGATAGAGACAAAATATACGATCTACAGCCATGCACTGTGCATTCCTGATCATATTATCCTTCCAGGAGTGGGCCTGGTGGGTTAGTTGGCAAAAATCTGCTTGGGAAAAACAATAGGCTTGCATACCACCTCATGTAGGCTGCAAGCTAAAATGGACCAAAGGAAGCACAGAAACACACTCATGAGTGAAAAATAAAAGGCATTTTCTGCGAGGTGAAAAGTGTTTGAGTTTAGCCTACAGTTGAGGGTTTGCTGCTGAGTAAGATAAGGGAGTAACAGACCACACAGCGATATTTGGTGTTTAGGGAGACTCAGTTTATTTTGGTGCCGAGGTTTTTGCATAGTGATGAGCAGCTCCTGTGCCCACAGCTCTGTAGGAGATTGCAAGTGTGTGTGTGTGTGTGTGTGAGTGTGTGTGTAGGCTACACAAGTCCTTGAGCTTTCCAGCTAGGAGAAGATGAAATGGAGAAAGTGGTATCTGGAGTCTTATCTGATTCAATAAAGAGTGTGTGGATACCAGAGGAAATCCTTTGATCACGTTCAAAATGCGTGCGGTGCCCTTTCACTCTCTCTAAACAGGTAGGAATTTACTATTTTCACCATCATTTTCATCAGGGTCTGTAAACTATAATATGGAACCTTTTTATTTACTTAATTTATGCTGACGAGACAGTCCACTGATTTCACACATTCGCGTCCATTCGCTCGGTATGGGGAGCCTGCACAGCCTGTTAATACCCTTGTGCAGTGTCTTCTGTGGTTCTAGAGGAGCTTCGTCAAGTCTTGAGAAAATAACCCTTGTGATATGATCAGGGTTATCTTTAGTAAAGCTGAAGATATCAATTAGCTGGAAGAAAGCCTGTGTTTTAAAACTGTGGGCATGGAGATCAAGAAATGAGGGCGTGCAGGCAAAGGAGGACGAATGATAGATTGTATTAAACTGCTTTCTGGGAATTGGAGGATCCTGCTTTTTTATTTTAATGGGACCAAAAGTTGGGACATTTCAGCCTCTGCTTTACCCATTTTGATCATTGTTCTTTCTAGTCACCCTTTCTAAACTGCTCCAGCTTATTAAAAGGGACCTATACAAAGCAGGAATCACCCTTTAACTAAAGGATTGCTAGTTTTGTGGCACAGATTCATTTTTTCTCAAGCTTTCGTGAATTCAGTATCGGTAGATTTTCTTTTAACTCTGAGCTAAGAGGGCTCTTTATCTATTTTGATTTGGTGCATTGTTTTCCTGCAGGTGAAGACGAGGCACTGACGGAGGCATGTGACGGATATTATGGCTTACAGCAGGCGTTCGCCTCTCAGGAGCCGACAGCTGGCCGACTCATGCAGTCCTGCAGCCGGGGCCCCCGAGCCTGAGCTCCACCCACCTCACACAGCATACCTTTTGACTTCATGAAGATCCCTGACCTTGGTGATGTAATGAATAAATTTGAAGTCCTTGGGATTGTGGGTGAAGGTAAGTGCGGTCATTTACTTGCTGAAAAGCCTGTTTTGTGCGATTGTTTTTCAGTCTGCAGTAGATAGTAAGAACTAGTCCAGTCCAGCCTTTCATGCACACTTGCATGGCTTTTTAGTGAGCCATCAGTTGATTGTTTTTAACCAATTTGCCTGCAGAACAAGCCCATTAAAAGCCTGACCTTTACAGCTTATTAAGGTCAAGGGCGTCTGTTTTATATTTATTTATCCAAAAGAATTTAAATGTGACAAACTGAAGCTAGATGCTTTAATGTGATTCATACTTTAGTGTTCTTATTGGATAAATGAAGTGGTGGTTTGGGGATTTTTTTTGCTTTATTGTAGTAAATATCAGCAGGGCATGGCTGTGTGATAGTTAAATTCCCCTGAAATGCTTCTCCTGGCTTTTGTTTTGCCTTGAGCTACTTGGTTGATAGAAAGTGGCAGTAGCCCTGAAGGGAGACCACCCACACGTCCTAGTTTTTACACCCTTACTCTTCTACTCCCACGTCTTAGAAGTTTTATAATGCGTGGCAGAAAGACGCGGGGAAATCTCGAGCTGGATTTTAAAAGCTGCGTGCCTGTCCGATGATGCGCCGGTTGGGAAGGAAGTCAGCATGTTTAGTGTCACGTTAAACTGTAAAAGTTGTAGAAATTTTTCCTGCTCATCTCCCCGTTTCCTGCCGTAGCACTCATTGCGCTGTATGCTCCGCTTGATCCCAGCATCATAGATTTTTCCTCAGTGATCTTGAGGTCAGTCAGTTTTCTTAATGATTTAGTACTAAGTGCTAAGTGCATGCAGCACACAACAGGAATTAAAAATACACTGAATTATGTGCAGTTATCTCCAGCTCCTCATTGAAGGACGGAAATGAACAGGAGAAATTATTTTCCATCTTTTAATACTTCAGGCATGTTTTGCAGCTTTTTGTGCACTAATTTAGTAGGGATGGGGTAAGAGATGTGGCTAATGTGTCCCTGCTTTACTAATGACATACAAAATGTCCTAAATTGTCATGAAACCGGGCTGCATACACCAAAAAAAATCCTGTCCAGTTTGGTTTCGTGTTAGTCAGTGGATTTTTCACTGGTGGCGGTCATGCTTAGTGGAACCGCTGGACGTACATGTGAAGATTAAAGCCAAACTAAGATGCTGAAGGTGGCTGATTTAGTGAAAATAAACAAGAGTTTAAGGATGCTGTTGTGTATGGTTATGGTGGTTATGCTATGTGTGTAACTTGATGTGTTATTACAAGTTTCTTACTCACCAGTGTCTTCTGGGTGGCGTGTACCCAAGATAATTACACGTTCAAGAGGTGAAATTGAGTCTTGGATTATATTAATAATAATAAAGACACAAGTTCAAATTGTTACAGTGGTATAAATAATACATAGACACTATAGCTTTAGTTTATACATCTCGTTTATAGTCTTTAAAGTGTGTTCGACTGTAGAGCGGATAACTTCTCAGCACTGATGTTCTCGTAAAGGAGCACAGATGCATTCGTCATATGTCTGCTTGGTCCAAGAATTCCTCTCAAACCCTCGGGGGATGCATGTGTGTGACTGCCAGGGTCGATAACATCAGATCTACAGTAGCTTGCCAACACTTGTGTCCTACTTTCTGGACCACCTGTCCTTTTTATGGGGGGGGGGGGGGGGGGGGGGTTTAGTTCATGTGTAGTTCATGCGAACATATAGGATACATTCAAAGGGGTTATTTCAAAAGCTTTTCTCTTCTCAGTTGGAGTAATACTCCTTGTTTCTTTATGGCTGTAGATCATGGTGGCATGTTAATTACAGAGTTTCAAGCTGAATTTGTGTTTTATTATTTACTGTTATTGATTCTACTTGAAAGAAAAAGTTACTCTGAATGGATGAATAAACAGTAAAGGAAATTAAAGTCATCTTGCTTTTTGCTTCTGTTTCAGGTGCCTATGGTGTTGTTCTGAAGTGCCGACACAAGGTAAGGTTCACATTATTTATGCTTGTAATACACTGTCAATATGAAAAAACGAAGTTTTAAAGGGCAAAAGATTTATGTTTGTCAGCAAAACACATGAAAAACTAACAGTAAAGCCAGAATGTGCTTATTCCTCTGTGTTGTGGAGCTCTGTTGTTTTCTGTAAAAAACACATAAATGAGTCACGCTGTTGCAGTTGGTGACTCGATTGTTCCTTACGGTGAACCGGGGCAGTGTTTTATGGCTCAAGCTAATCTCACATACACTGCTGTAAATACTCACTAGAGCACAAATGTGTATAATTTATGGTCGAACAGTTGCGCTGCTTCTGTTAAAGTAACATTTACAAAAAAGCTACCAGTACTATGATGATTTCTTTCTTAAGAAGTTAAATATTATACGTGATCTGCTTTAGAAGTGCAATGGGGTAAATAATTATTTGATTTTTGCTCACTTAGAAAGAAATCAACAGTCTCTTGTATTTATGCTAGTTTCATTTTAATGGAGGGAGGGAATATTAACCAAAAATCAAGGAAAAAATACGTTATATAAAAGTTATACATTGATTTGCATGTTGCTGAGTGAAATCAGTATTTGATCCTCAAGCAAAACATGACACAACTTAGTACTTAGGTAGAGAAACTGTTGTTGTTGCACAACGGTGAGAGGTTTCTTGTAGTAGCTCACCAGCTTCCTTCTTTACAGAAACTCTCTAACTCCTTTCAGTTTCTTGGCTGCTGCTTGGAAACATGAAGCTTCAGCTCCCTCCACATATTTTCTGTAGTGTAGATGTCTGGAGACCAGCTAGGCCACTCCATGACCTTAATGTACTTCTTCTTTAGTTGCCTTGGCAGTATGTTTTGGGTCATTGCCATGCTTAAAGACCCATCCACGACCCATCTTCAGTGTTTTAGCTTGTTTTTTTAAAGCATGGTATAACATGATAAAATTGAGCAACAGTGGACATTTTGGGTCATATTTTTGTAACTATATGTTATACTGAAATGAGCGGTATAGGTAATCCAGGGGCCTGATTCATACATGTTTGCTGTTGTTTGTGAAGCATCAGCCTTGTCCTTTGAGTGTGGTGGTCAGAGGGTAATGTTGGTTTGCCTGATGAAGAGATAAAGGCATCTGAATCAGGCCCAGAGAACTTCTGATCTAGATCGTGTTTGTTTTCCAAAGGAGCAAGCACTCCTCACGAACCTGGTCGCACCGTTTTTGTTTAGTGTTGTTGTCGCATTGGGTTACAGTTACAGATGCTCCTGCAGACTGCTGGATAATTGGTCATAGTCCTTTTGTCTCCACTCAGGAGAGCAAGATCTGCTTTGAAGGATAAATTCATTTCTTCCACTACTTAGATTTTTTTTATTCACATAAAGGAGACTCTGTTTAAGCAGTTAATTTTTAGGAAAAGAAAAGGGAAATCAAAACAACCACAAAAAAAAAAGAAGAAAAATTGCAGACGACCCACACTGCAGTAATAGCCTTGTCATCTCAGTCCATGTGAGGAAGAGGCTGTGCCAGGAATTGACAGCAATCCAGTATGAATAAGAGAGGCTAACTACCTCCTACTTACAGAGATCTGCAAGAAGGAGACAAAAACACTTTCTCAGCCTCTCCTATCAAAATCCTCAGCAGGTTTTTTTTTACTTGCTCTACAATTACCGTGCATCTGCCTTCATTTTATCATGTTTATTACAGAAGTGATATTACTCTGTTTACCCAGTGGCCCGGTGTCTAGTGCCAGGCAGTTAGCTTAAATGTTATAACAAAAATAAAAAGACAACAACACAAAGGGTTGATGTTGAGGGAGGAATAATAGGAGGGAGGATATAAATATTATTCAAACTGATTGATCACAGGCCGAGGCGTCTGCAAATGTCAATGTCTCCGTTTTCGAACAACAGAGCTCACATCAATAAACCGCCGTTAGGTTCGCACCACAGATGGCGGCTGCTGTCTGCAACGCTCTCGGTATTGTCTTCATTTGTGCGAAAACCCGTCAGCGTCAAAATTCAGCAACAAAAGTTTATCAGAACAGGATGAAATAAAGCTCAGCGTCAGCGTACATCTGCCAGGCTGATATGTTGCCTAATCAGAGACGGAGGAAGTTTTGACAAGGTTTAGGTAGCTCTATCTTAAACCTCATCAGAGCTTTGTTTTAAACAAAATGATGCTGATTTTGGTATAGTCCTCAGATGTCTGCGTGTACGGCTCTGCTCAGAAGACATTATGCCTGAGCGTGATATTCTTCTGTACTGTATATTTTATTTTACACATTGGTTTAATTTGGATTTAATGGCACAAACATCAAGCAGAGATGATGATTGTTTAGCTGGTAGAGGAACATTTGGGGGTTAAAGCCTGATTAAGCCACGAAGGAGATGGTGGAGCTCAACTTAAGCTAAAGGAAAGTGTAGTTGTTGGATGCAATACATGTAGCTTTGTAAGGTAACAACATTCATCTTGCAACATGATACTTACTTACCTCCAGTTTAGCTTTGAAGACACAGATCTATAGAAACTGTTGACCTAATCAACCAATAATGGCTGAATGCTCGTGATCGAGATTTTGCCGTTCTAGTGACTCTCTGATACGAGTGCATTGTTCCTCACTGAGACTCATGTTTTTCTGTTCGTGATGCGATAATAGTGCTTTGGGTAAAAATACACACGTGTATATTAACGAGCTACATCATGAAACGCATTTTCATTAGTTGGCAAAGTGTTTTTGGAATGCATTTTTAATTAGATCATTATTTGGTAAAAAATGATTTCTCGAAACAAACGAGCCCCCAGAAGCCTGACATTTTGTCACACATTGCCTGGGCCTTTTGTTGGTTAGAAACTCAGTAATATATGCATTTTTGATGGAATTTCTGCTGGTGACTTTATTGGTTGATGTGTGAAAGCACCGGAGGATAAATGCTCTGGCTGCAGATCAATGTGGACCTGTGCCATCTGGAAAATATCGTATTGTTAGCGTGAATGAACTGGCATGTTTTTTCAAGGGCTAACTCACAGATCTATGCTGCATAATTATGTGTGCATACACACAGAGGCTGGCACAGTGTCAAACACACTCTTCGCGCACTCGCACACACACGTGTGTGTAAGCGGAAAAACACATAAGCTTAGCAAGGCTTTGATGATGCTGTGAGGATGGGCAGGGAAGTGCACTGACCAGAGAAAATGGCTGCATTTATATGGCACTGCAGCTGCTCATTCTCACAAAACACATTTATTTCACCAGCGACACGCCCCTTCGAACTTGCACTACCCAGTACATGTATTTAACAGGAATAATTAGATCCAAGAAAGACGTGGGATCAGATATAGGAGGGATGGAAATAGGGAAACGTGCATTCAGTTTCTACGCAATAATCAGAATGTGTTTGAAAAGGCGACGGATTACAGTGTGTGCACCCGACATTACAGGATCCTCAAGAGTCAGCTGGGCTGGTTGTTGTACAGAGAGGAGGCGGAGGACATAGATAACTGTTTTTTTTTTTTATTCAGGTGTAATCATTTTATTGTCAGCAGTAGAAGCAGCAAAGGGGTTTTTCGCACTAGATAAATATATGTGGATGATTTATTATTCTTGCAGAGTTATTCTCCTTAAATATTTATGCAGACACAAACGGGAGAAAAAATTTGATCTTAATGCTGAATGTTTGCTTCTCTGGCATTGTTACACGATGGTGATAACTGCGTGCTTCCTCATCATATTAATAACCGTGATTTATGATCCTTTTGGCATCTGTTTACGAAAGATTGTTGGTCATTTACTTCATTGATGTGTCTTGAACATTATCCTAAAAGCTGTGTAGGACATTCGAATCACTAGTTGTCATGATCGATTCTGCGGTTCACTCCTACAAGCGCACATGTGCTGAAGTAAACATTGTGTCAGTTATGACAGTGTCAGTTATCCTGACATTTGAAAAACCTTTATTAACTCCTTAAAACCAAGTGTATCATATTAAATGGGTTTTTGAGACATCCTCAACATCACTAGTGGGATTTTTTTAACCTAACCTGATCTTGTTTGTTTAAGATAAACAACCTTTGAGCAATTTTCTACAGATATTAGCGGTGAGCAAATGCTGACTCCTATGTCAGCAAATGCTGAGCAGGAAGTCTGTTTACATAGTCGCCACCGAGTAAAAAAGATATATAAAGTAACCTATTATGCATTACCGTATTTCCTGTTCTGCATATGCCGCTACACTTTCAAATAAAGAGGTGGGCGTATGTACAGGAAAGGACAGAGAGAGGTGATTTCCCTAATATGGTCATCTCAGGCACACAGCTCCACCCATCTGCTACTTAAACCTTATGCTTATGAGGGGTGGCCAATGAGAAGAAAGGGGGAGATTTTTTTCTTTTTAAACAGAGGATGAAGTGCAGGGCTATTTAAAGGCCCAGTGTGAAATAAGCAATGATTATTTGTGACTGTGATTCATGCAAAGCTACCCTATAGAGTTCACGTCCAGTAAAACCTGAAGCTGGAAATGAGCATAATGGGTATCTTTGAGTTGCTTTAGCCTGTCTACAGTTGCTCCTTTTCATGCTGTGTCTGATTTAATCAGTGTCATGTCTGCTGTCATTGATGCCTGCTTTGCTCTGTGTGGGGCTCTTGCTGCCGCTCTCCGCCGCAGGCTTTTCATGCATGCATGTGGAAGGGCGGGAAGGTTCAGAACAGAGCCGTACAGCTAAATATAAATCACTGCAGATGGAAATAACAATCTTCTTTTGACTATAGCGGCCCCGACTGAAATAGGCTCGACAGAATCACCTCATACCTTACAGGGACCCAGTTGTTCTCAGTAATGCTTTGGCACTCTCCAGCTTCACTCACTCTTGTTGCTGCTCTGCCAAATGTTGCCACAGCTTTTTGATAAAGAGAGTGCTCAGAGTAAAACTGCAACATGCTGCTGTGTCAAGAGGGTTGAGCACACAGAGACACAGAGGAGCTTTTGTCTTGTACTTCTGGCTCCTTTGTAATTATTTTCTTGTCGATTTAAATAGATAACCGTAAGAACACGCCTGGGTTCACTAATTCATTTTTGGCCACTCTTTTGGGAATGCAGCCCATCATCATGGTGTGAGGAAATGAGGGGGCTACCAGATTCATGGATGCCGCAGCTACAGATCCACCTTTTGCCAAGTGAGCCACGAGGATGCTTCAGGACTTTTTCTCTTGCCTGCTGATGCTTGATAAAGCCCTATGAATTATGCTAATTTATTGTAAGCTAATTAAGAGGCTTAATCACGCTGATGTCGCTTAAAAGACGTCACAGTGCAGCTGTTTTTTTTTTTAAAGCTTTAATAGTTCAAGCTGAAACTGATTTTTTTTAACCAAAATGCACATTTTCTGCACGCAATGATTTTTGTGACTGCCCTTGAGGTGTGACCTATGTGAGCTGCGGAGGCTTGAGACGTTTGAAAATGCATTTCTATGATGTGTTATCCAACAGTTACACGAGGGATAGGCTTGTATAGCTGTCCAGAAAGGCCACTCTTCAAGGTGTCTGTAAAAAGCTAGTGTGAAACAATAGTCATTTAACTGAGGTTGACAGTTCAGACCAAAAGTGACAGAAATAGTTATAATGAATAAAACTTGATCTGATGACTGATGTGGGAAAGGTGTGGGAGGTTTCCAGAGCTCCTCTATTGAGCCACTCTTTAGTCCTGGTATATAGATTTGAGTCAGTTCTTGGTAGTTATGAAGAAGTTAAATCTAGAACTAAAAGTAAAAGAAAAAGACGCATCTATGAGCTGTTTGTGTTGTCACGTTATGTCTGTCTCTTTATCGGTCGGTGGATATTGATCAACTTGATGTAGCACTTTTTCTTTCACTTCAAACTAATTTTTTCTTCTGTTGCATATCATTAACTTCCCTTTGCTCTCTCTCGTACACACCTGTCAATATTTTAACTTCACTTCAGTTTTATTATATAGTGCTTTAACAACAGTAATCTCAATATGCTTTTCATAGTAAGTGAAAACCCTACAATATAAGAGGAAAAAGCCCAACAATCAGACAGTCATCTAAGAATAAACACTTGGAAACGGTGAGGAAGAAGAACTCCCTTTTAACAGGAAGAGACCCTGTTGCTATAGAATCAGGGTCCCCTCTTTTCATCTCTGATGTGCTTATATACCACTACTAGTCATGATGGTTTGCTGCTTCTCAGCAAGGATTGTTTTGTTTGAGGTCTATTCTTGTTGAAGGGTAGTTCTTCCTCCCCACCATCTCCAAGTGCAGTGTGGGGTTTTCTCTATATGTTCTGAAGTAAAATCCGACAATATTTAAATGTCTTGAGATGACTAGCATTACATAAATAAAATGTAACTAAATGTTTTATTTATATAATGATACTTCAGGACTAACAAGTCAGGTTTTTGATTCATGGTCAGTTTTAATGGTGAGAGTAAGTGCAGAAAGAAAGCATAACGAAAAGTTTGGATGTGACTCCAGGGTGCAAAAATCCCACCGCTATGAGTTTGATATTATTCTTTTAATAATATTCAGCTGATATTAAAGAATGTTGATAAGCTCGGGTAAGCAAATTACTCTGATTGAGCGATAAGTTAAAAAGTAAAAAGTCCAATATTAATTAATATCACATCATAAATTCTTTTTGCTTCCTAATCTGTATGAATGACAATAAGAAGATTGTATTCTTTAATGCCTACAGTAAAATTAAGTTATTTCTGGACTTTGATTGGTTGCATATCATTTGTATCTTTTCTTCAAAATTAAAAATCTGTAAATTTGCAAAATCACATTTCGAACTTGGCGATAAGGTTTATTCACACTGTTGACGAAACTGGGAATATCAGTACTGGGAGTGGAAACTGCCCGTTGCTTGCACAACTTTGACCTCACATGTTAAAAAGGTATGTTTGCTCAACGGAGATTGCGGAGCGAACTCCCACACATGCGGCTCTCATCTGACACAAGCACACACAACAATGTTTAATGGACGAGTGTTCATATGCACGTGAGCTTGTGTTTTTGCTCTAAATGAGTGATGTGTTATATTTAACCGCAAACCTTAACGTCATCAGACCAGTCTAGTGCATACTGGCCTCTAATATATAAAATACCCATACTATATTGAAGTCTATCACTGAGAACCTTAACGGAAGAAGAAACGGTTAAAACTGGGGATAAACATGTGACACACTTTCTGTTTGCCATGTGTTGTGTTTTAAGACTTCCCACCAAACTCTGAGACTGGGTGACTTACAAATGAAACTCTTTGTTGAAACTTATCTGAGTCAAATACAAAGGCTTCTCTCTAGAAGCTAATCTAAATCCTGGATAAGGCCTCTGCGTGGCCTTGTACACTGGTGTTTTTGTAGCACGCGACAATGTGTGGACCGTGGAAGCAGGAATTTAAACGTAGCAGTGCAGAATATTTGTTTAAGCAGAGAACATCTCTTATACTACACACCCACGAACTGATTTCTAAAGACAGTCAAACCAAAAAAGAGGTAAAAGATGGACAGGAGGGTCATGTCTCCTTTAATAATAATCAGTTAGAAGCAGTGAATTATCTGTTTTCGTCAATTATAAAGAAATTGACCTTCTACATGAAAAGTCACGGCCCTTGAATGCAGCGGCGTCAGCTCGATACTTTAATTGGATTCCAGTCAGACACATGTGAATTTAAATGAGTCATTCTCACAACAAAGACATATGCAAACGATATATGACTCAGAAAAGTGTCATGGGTCATGTTGGGACCTTGTGCACCTTTATATCAATCAAATATTGATATTCAAAGCTGTTTTCAGTTAAGTAATATTTCATGCTGTGTGTGTAGGGGTTGAAGAAACTAAAGAAACTCAGCTTGTCTGCTCTCCATATTGGAGCTTCTCTTCTCTGTGATGGAACTTGAAACAATAAACCTTTATTTAGAAAATAAAATCTGTCTACAGCTGGGCAGTGTGAGCTACTAATTACATTAGTCTATATGAAATATGCCCAGATTTGTCAACACACCCAGTCTAATGAGGCTTTGGAGCACATCGTTATTGAAATATGCGTGCCTTCACTGAGTGTTGTTTTTATATTGTAACATTTATTACAAACTTCTTAAATCCTAACCCTGGCAAACACCCTCCACATTATAATACTTAAAAACAAAGACCGCAACAACTGAATGGTGTGGAAGGTTACAGTGTGGGGTTAAGTTAAGACATTCATTTTCTGCAGAAGTCTAAATCAGGCATTAGTCGTAGAAATATAGCTACATGGCGCAGACGCAACTGCTGTGATTGGCCTGTTCAGTACTGTTGCATTTCCTGCTATTTTTTGCAGCGGTTTTTCAATTTGTCTGTGAAAGAATAACAATCAACTTTTCAATATAAGGAAAAATAGTCACAACGGACTCTCAAATGTCGGCAGATTCCGACATTAAATTGTTGAAACTCCCGGGATGGATGTGAGGGAATGACAAAAGTCCCATCATGTTTGGTTCCATCATGGCTGAACTGCATAGAAAACACATGGACACAAAAACAACAGTGATCACTCAGAAAGACTCACAAAACAGAACTAAAACAAAAATGTAACTAAAATAAACAAATCTGCTGTAGAAACTGAAATGAAACTGAATTCAAATCAAAATAGAAACAAAAACTCATCAGAAAATACGGAACTATATATAACTGATGACAAGACAAACTCCTTTTGGGACTTTTTAAAAATTAGCTGGCAGAAACAGACACAGCTCCTCTCTAGGGCGTCTCCGGTCTCTTCTGTTCCCCCCCTCCCATCAGGCTGTTAGTTACTATTACCCAGCATGCCATTTGCTGCTTTCATTTTGTAACTGTGCAGAAAGAAATGGTTTATGTTTCGCAAATTAAAATGTCTCATAAAGATATTTTAATCACATGACTGGGAAGAGTCACAAACACAGGTTTCCTATCAACACACCCTCTCATACTACTAGTTACTAATAATGAATTTAAACCACCTAATAAGCCACAAAAGCATCAGTCTTTAAGAAATTCACATCATGCGTAAAATGATGTAAACTGAGAATTTCACATAAAAATGTATTCAGATCTGATAATCACGATGCTTCATGTGTAATTAACACCATATGTAGGAACAAGCAAAACATTTTATTTTTTTAATGAAGTTGTGAAGTTAGACATGATATATAATTATTAAAGCGTGTTTGCATGACTTAGACTTAGACTTAGTCCCCAACCTTTTTTGTGCCACGGACCGGTTTATGCCCAACATTATTTTCACAGACCGGCCTTTAAGGTGATAAATACAACAAAATAAAAACTAGTACCGGTACCGAAAAAAAGAAGATTTATTCATAACACACGTGAAAAGACCCAGGAAAACCGAGTTAACAATAAAAACGATAACAAAATAACGCTGAAAACCGATAAAAACCCTGAAAACCATACATTTCACACCTCAACTCTCATGGCCCGGTAACAAACGACTCACGGGTCCAAGGCCCGGGGGTTGGGGACCGCTGACTTAGACCAGAGAGTGTCTAACTCAGTTTCACTGGAGGTCAGACACTGACATGCTTTAATTCACTGAAAATATTCAGTGACGTACAGTCTGGTCCACATAAAGAACTCATGAAGCAACATAATGAATGCAACAAGCTGCTTACCACACAGCCAACTCACATCTATCATCTATTCACAAGCTTGAATGTGACAGATACTGGCAGTAAAGTGCATTCAACGTCAGAAAATACATCTGGATGTTCAGAGAAAATAATAAAGTCTCAGTTTCATTCTTGCAGATATTTCTACAAATCTCACAAAAATGTAAAATAGTGGTCTAGTTTAGCTTTTAGCTTGCCTTACAGCCGTAGCTATGAGCTAACATTAAAACAACATGTAAATTTTTGCATCATGACTAAAATTTCCTGACTCAGCTGCTTTTTCTTTGCTGTAACATTTGATCAAAGAAACATTTTGCTGCATTCAAACACCTCTTTTTTAGTTTCAGCTCCCTGTGTGCTTTCACACTAATAACACAAATTATAATTTTTATGGCTGATAGATGCAGAGCTACTCGGGTTTGACGTGCCCACAAAGATAGAAAGCAAAAATCATCACTACAGACTTATTCGTCAAATATCAATAAACCTTTCAGGGAAAGTGTTCCTGTCAGAGCATCAATACGATCTGTATGTCTTAGGAGTCTGCAATGATTGCAGCATAAAGGATACAGAAGCACAGGTGTGAGTGCGTGAGGTGTCATCTTCCTCTTCTACAAAAACATCAACAAACAGGCGGCTGTTTTCCACGTCAAAACATAACTTAAAACCACTCTGGTTTGTTTTTGTGGATGTTACGTTGGCCTGTTATGCCTGCATAGGGCATGTATGAAGTGCAATCACATTACCGCTGACAGAATAAACGATGAACAAGCACAGAAACAGCAGGTGTGAGGTGTTTATTACCAAATAATGTCATTAAATTCTTTTTTTCTCATTCCCTGTAACCTTCATTCAAAAATCATCTAACGTTTTAGCAACAGATGCGCAGGTAAATTGCACATGTTCAGAAACATAATCTAAAGTTAGTACAATATACTAAACACAACATTTTAATCTCCTAACCCTTATGAAATAAGACAAGCACAGCTATAAAAATGTAAAGATTTACTTTTCCAACTACAGTGTGAATAAGAGGTGCAGCTAGTTTTAGAATGAGCTGAGTTTTTAAGCAGTGGCATATTTAAATTTAAAACACGTACTGTATTTTGTAACATTTTACCTTTGCTTCATTATTCATTTCATTTTTGCATTTTTTTTTTTTGCATTTTTTTGCATTTCAGTTCAAAAGAGTCCAGAGACTGTGTGAGTTGCGCAGAATATTTAGCTTTCATACTGTTATATAATGTGGAGTAAATTATGCAGGCTATAGAAGTCCACAGTTGTGACATTATTTCCTGGCGAGCCTCTTTTCCCGTAGTAAGATCAGGTGTATTTTTGACTTTCAGACTTGCAGCTGTGAAATTATGGAATAAAGAACGGCCGGCAAAAAAAAAAAAGGTAAACCTATCATTATTTTATTTGAAAGGGTTGTTTTTAGTACATGGATGAAAATTGTCAGCCGATTGCTCCCTGAAATCACTGACTGCAAATTGAACATATTAAGCTTTACTGTGTTTCCTCCCTTGAGATGCTCTGCAGGCCTTCACTGCGACTGCCTTCAGTTGGGTCTCTCTGCATTCAGTCTTGTCTTCAGTAACTGAAAAGCATGCTTTGTTGGGTTTGAGATCAGGTGACTGACTTGGCCTTTGAAGAATATCCCATTTCAAGCAGCCCAAGAGTTTCTGTCCTAAAACTCACTCTTGCTGTTCTCTAGCTGAGAGTATAGCATCCTGCTACTTTATCAGCAGTCAGAATAAACCCCAGTGACCCGGTTCCCCTGGCAGCCATACATATCTGCATTATATCACTTCCTCCACTATGATGCGGTATGTTCGGATTAAGAGTCGTTTCTCTCCCTTTCCAAACTTTCCTCTTCCCATAATTCTGTTGAAAGTTCATCTCAGTTTCATCTGTCCAGTGGTTAGCACCTTCCTCTAAAACACCTGTATCTCCATTCATGAAGGCGTCTTTCGATTGCAGATTTTGAAACCTTGACATTTCCCTGAGAGTGTTCTTGACTTGATTGGATGCTATTTTTTGGAACTGCGTGCACTTTAATGCGTGCACTTTAATGCGTGCACTTTAATTGTTTTTTGTGGCCTTTCGGACCTTGTAGTGTTGCTGAGCCAGTCCATTCATTCTTTTTAAGAATGTACCAGATTCTTGGTGTGGCCACTCGTAAAGTTTTTGTTTTGATTTTGTTGTCGTCCTAATGATGACCTCGCACATTTGCACTTGCACCTTATCTCTTTAGACTTTGAATTTAAAATTAGAATGAAAAACTCTTAAATAAAAATTTGATGTCTGGAATCAACTTGAAATATTATATCTGCTTCATTTGCCATGAAATAACAAGGGTGCAGGCTTCACCTGGCCCTGAAACTGCTTGTCAGTCAATTGTCCAACAGTTTTTGAGCCATGAGAAGAGATGCTAATGATATGTTGGCATGAAAATCAAAGGGAAAGACAGGCTTAAGTTGATTTTGACAGGTATCTCCGTGCATTACTTGACGTGCAAGAAGGATCTGACAGCTAAGTAAACAAGTGAATTAATTTCCCTCCTGCAGTAAGTTGGCACTTTCATTAATTAGTATGAGGAAACTTTGCAGACAATAATAAATGCTTTGCATGGGTTGAATTGCTTAAACAATCACGCAATGAAATGCAAACAACAGGTTTTGTGATCTGAGGGTTAAGAACAGAGCGAATGTTCTACTGAGTAGCAGAAAGCATCACATGATCACATGAGTCATCCTGTTATTAGCAAGTGAGCACGAACATATGTGGCACATGCCAGGGCACAACGCTTGCTTCTTATGGTGAAGGCTCCTGGCAGCTCCACTGTGGCGTGGGGTTGTATTTTCCTGGCATGGTTCAGGTTCATAAAACCCCCGAGGGCCGGAGATTGATGCCAAAAGGAAGTCGTCCTTAGCGAATATGTTCAGGAAATGGTGGAGGATCAGTCAGTCATTTTTCAGTAGGATACAGCCGAGTGAGACCATATATCACAGCCTGTTAATGCAGCAAATGCCACCTCACTGCCGTTTTAAAATATTTGGTATTAAGATGAATGTTTGGTGTATTGTTTGCAGCCTCAGGCTCAAGACTTGGGTGCCAGCTACCGTGGTACTGTGGGTGCCTCTGCTACCAATCAAGTCGATGACTAGAGCATACATATAAAATGTTAATCAAATTTGTACCACAGTGAGGTTTTACATCTATCTGCTCTCTGTTTTTTAGTAAAGAGTAAATTATTCACTAAAATGTCTCCCACTCTCAGACGCTGAATTTTTAAATAAATGTTTAAAAAAGTTCTTAAACACGGGCTGTATGGGGTTATTCGCATTAAACTGCTTTTTGATGTGTTTGCAATAGAAAAGCAGCTCAATCAGGGCCACAGTAGGACCAAATAACATTGTTATTTCACTCTACACTCATTTATATTTAAACGGGTGCAGAGAACAACATACTTACTGTACCTTCATACAACATCGAGAACCGAGCACACACTAGTGCAAGCATCAGTGACATCACCTAGGGCAGCGGTCCCCAACCTTTTTTGCGCCACGGACCGGTTTATGCCCGACAATATTTTCACGGACCGGCCTTTAAGGTGTCGTGGATAAATACAACAAAATAAAACTAGTACCGGCACTGAAAAAAAGAAGATTTATTCATAACACACGTGAAAAGACCCAGGAAAACCGAGTTAACGATAAAAACAATAACAAAATAACGCTGAAAACCAATAAAACCCCTGAAAATCATACATTTCACACCTCAACTCTCGCGGCCCGGTACCAAACGACTCACGGACCGGTACCAGTCCGAGGCCCGGGGTTTGGGGACCGCTGACGTAGGGCCATGATTATATCAGAAGCAGTGTGAAAGGAAGAGATGGGTTGCAAAGTTGCTTGCAGGTGCACAGCAACTATGGGCAGACTAAAGCAGCTTTAGTAGTGTATAAGAGGATAAAGAGATCAACTTTAGCATTGGGATATTAGTTGATATGCCAAGATTGTCTGACTGAACTAACTAAAGATCGTGCTTTGCCACCCCACATGTACTGCCAGCAGTCATGCATGACTAAACGATGTAAGGCCTATATGGGGCATCATCCCATCTATAAAGGCTATATTTTTTAAAACAATAGAAAGAAGCCTCTGGTATATTTTAAAATAGATGTCTGAATATAAAGTTTTCCATACAAAACTTACAATGTCCACAGGTCCTCCATTTGTCCACCTCTGGAGGCCCGGCATATATCCATACAATGGTTAAACTTGTCCCATATTTCTGCGAACATGACTTGCGCTACCTACCAGCAACCATGTGAAACTCATGAATCCCCTCTTGCTAACAGTGCATGTCTCGATTGTTATCAGTGAATGGCTGTGGAATAAAAGCACAAATCAGACGATGATTCTTTTGGATACACCCTGTATAATCAAGGAGATTTTTATCTGTTTATTTTATTAGGGTATAAACTATACAAGCCTTGGTGAACCCACGTTTGACGCTGCTGAGCTGCAGGTTTAAATCTTTGCATTGCTGGCTGTTGATTGATTGATTTTCTTTTTTTCCCCCGTATCATTAACCAACACAAAGCCTGACTTTTAGATCGTAACACGGCACTTTTAGTGGGGATTTTGCCTGTTGTGTTAATTCACCTTAACCTTTTTAATGCCAGTTCATGTCATGCTGTTTCCATGACAGAGGTGGGTATTGTTTAATACCTTCCTCTGAGTGCACAGAAGCAATTAGCAGTGGCGGCTTTGGCTTTGAAAGCATATGCTTTGCAACTGTGAAGTTACTCTCAGAATAGCATGTTTATTTATTTTTTTGCTTTTTGACCCTCCACATCTGACCGGAATCTGGCACCCTTGTATTTTTGCACTGTGGCTTCATGCTAGCAAGTAGGCTGTGAAGGAGTAACACTAGGTGTGATGTCTAATTAGGTTGTGGCCACAAGTGTAATACATGGTGCTCAAACATATTTAGCTTATAGAGTCATTTAAGACGTTTTTTTGCTGTGTGATTCATGGATAATTTACTCTTTAATGCTGTGTCACTTTGCCTACTGAGACAGAAATCTATTATCTGCTGGAGATTAGTCGTGTTTGCATTGCCTTTGCCTGTAACTTGCCATGCTGCAATTCAAAAATTAGTAATTAGTGTATTGACTAGATCTAATAGGCCCATCAGTGTTTTAGGAGCTGCCGTGTAGCATCAAGTGAGTCACGACCACTCTGCAGTCATCTGTTGTTTGTCCTATCTTAATCATTTTTTTCATATTATCTTTTATTTTAGTACTGCTTCAAGTCTTCTTCTTTTTTTTTCAAGATTATATAACTGCTGGTGCTTTTTCCGCCAATAATTGAACTGATGCAGTAATTTTTTTCCCTCCCATATAAGCTGTCAATAAAAAATGTCTACCGCCCCATTTGAAGGGAAAAGTTATTTTTGCACCCAGTGAACAGAAACTGGGACAGAAGAGGAAAAACAGGACTTTCACAGCATTAAATGGGTCACCTTGAGTGGAACACTTGCCTATGTGGTCCTATTAGGAGCCAGAGAGAGAGAGAGAAAGACAGAGAGAGATGTAGAGGGGACACATGTTTCCTGTCTGAATGTTAAAGTTGTAACTGTCCCCTGATAGATGGAGGCTATTTAAAGTATAAATCTGAAGCTTTGTCAAACGCAGACCGCCAGGCTCGGCCCACCTGTTGGTGCAGCCTTTTGTGTGCGCACGTCCTGGATATGGGCTTTTTCTTTTTGTCACGTGTTTATACATTACAGAGCTCAACGTGCACAGAAAGCACTACCTGGCTTCAGTCGACTCTAACATGCAGTTTAGTTTTAGTGAATCATTTACCTAAAGTTTCTTTTAGCTTTTGCCTTGACCCCATTTATTCAGTCATTGCCCAGCCCTGCACAAACACTTTTCACTAGTACCGTAAAGCAAGCCAACCCAGTTTACTTTGCAAGAGTGCATGTTAGGATTAAATTCACTTATTATTTATTTAAATAGTGCCAGATCAGCTGTCATTTTAAAGTGCTGCATAATGTTAGGTGAACACCCTACAACATTCAGAGTTTCCCACAGGATTGCATTGTGGCAGTATCAAAGCGGAGGGGGCATATGCACTCGCAAGCACTCATTTAGCAACAAATGAACCTTCAAACTAAAAGCGAGCAGATTGTGTAACAGTGACGTTATTGTCTTGGGCAAATGGAAAGTACTAATATATCACAAATAAGGCCCACGTAAAGCCACTAATGTCGCAGAGAGCAAGCGTTTGGTGACAGTGGGGAGGAAGAACTCCATTTTAACAGGACGATACCTCTGGAAGAACCCAGCACAGGTAGGAGCATCTATCAACCTCAAACAGCTGAGGTAAGAGAGAAGAGGAACATACAGAAGTGAAAAGAGGAAGAGAGATGCTCAGTGTATCATAGGATGTGCACCAGCAATTTGAGACAATAGCAGGATGATTGAGTAATAGTTCTGGGTCACCTGATTCAGCCCTCATTATAAGCTCTGTCGAAAAGGAAAGTTTTAATTTTAAAAGGAAACATTTCTATGCTTCTTTCACTTTATGGTAACATGTTTAATCCAACTGAGGCTATGCAAAAGCTTTATTTACACTACTGCATTGACTCCTTGTTCAAGTGGAGGCCATTTTTTCACTTTTGACCTGGTTTCTCTGCTTTGCTCTCCGATTGCAGGTGAAACTGTGCATGTTGGACTTCGTGCTCATAAATACTGAACAGCAGGTTATTTTACTGAAACTCAGAAAGGAGACAAGGCTTTAGAGCTATCAGAGTCTAAACACATATTTCAAAGCTGTAAAAATAAAACAAAAACAAAACAAAAACAGTAAATGTCTTCACTGGCAGAAGGCACAATGATAATGCCAAGGACAATCTTACATTTTATTTCATAGAACCATTATCCTGCAGCTAACCTTAATCCAATTCAATTTATGCAGCACCAATTCACATCGACAGTCACCTCATTGCTTTCTATTGTAAAGTAAAAACAACAGAATATTAGAAAGAAAACCTCAATGATCTACCAATCCCCTTTGAGCAGCACTTGGTGACAGTGGGGAGGGAAAACTCCCCACTTTTAAGGAAAAACTTCCTTAACAAGAAGAAAACTAACAGACCCAGGTTCAGCGAGGGTCAGAGATCTGCTGTGTTTGGGGTGTGATGGAAAAGAAGACAGCATAAAGTGTCCTAGGACTCCTCGGGTTATTCTACCTACACCATATATTACTACCAAACAGACCAATCAGAGCTGGTGAAATCTCCAACAGTGCGACATGTCAATGCACCTCTACAACGAGGTCTTTAAAATATGATGGAGACTTATCCTTCAGGAGTTTGAATGTGAGAAGAAAGATTGAACTTCTAAATGAAGAGAAACTAATTTGGGAGAAATATCACATCTAATTTCAGTCACTTTCAGCGTTTTGGATCAGCTAAAGGCTGTATAAGGATTTGTGGGACTGATGTTGCAGTTTAAAATGAAGAAAGAGGATTGATTGACACTTTTAGCGTAGGTCCTTCTTACTTTTTTATGCCTTTTAGATAGTCCATAGGAGTTATCTCCAGGGACATGAGGGGCTATCATTGAACATCACCTAGAGTCTCCTGCATTGTCTGAAGTGCTGGCTCAGCAGCCTTCTGTACAGAGGTGCTCACTGGGCCAAAGAAGGAAAACTCTTTACTCTTTGTACAATATCGATAGTTCTGTTGGGGCAAAATTAAAGCTGCAACCTATACATTTTGCACCAGCCTCTTGCTTTGGGGTCATTTTTCTGCTACCATTGAACATTTTATTGGCTTTGCACTTGGAGCATTTATCATCACGGAGAACTACAGAGCCGTTATTACCAAATCTCACAGCCTGGCGGTTCACGTTTGATCTCCTTGTTTGGACAGTTGAGCATGGGATCTTGACACTAATAATATGACGCTTTACAAGCCTGTGACACAAAACCAATGCCCCTAATGCTGGGTTCAGTGTTGTAGTTTGCCACAGAAGATCGGCAGCAAACACTTCAAACCAGATGGAAAAATGATGCACAAAGTAACACGGCAGAGTTATGACTGCATCCTCCACTGACTAATTGTGGAAAACACAGGAGATGACTGATTTAATCAAGATTATAAACGATGAATAACTTAATTTAATTTGATGTCTTTTATCATTTCCAGTGGGTGAGATTTGCATAGTTACAAAACCAATTTATCAGTGTCTGGAAGTGAAAAATAATCCCACAGTGTGAGCTTTAATCACAACCAAAGCGACATCACAGGCGCCGTATATTTCCAGATGTTTTTAAAGTCGAAACAAACAACTGCTGCATTTCTGGTTCGGGTGTGGCCAGAAATTAAAAGTAAACAAAAGCTGGTGATCTTCTGTTTTTATGGGCCGATGATTTTTTTATTTTTTTTTTTAGTAACCGTATAAACAATGAAAGATGGTGGATTGGCCAGATGCTGGCAGATGTGTAAAAATAACTCAGTTGTTTGGTGGCGGATATGGTGGATCTGCCACAAGAGGCCAGGTGGATGAGGGAAAGGGGGGGCAGGAGGAGAGAACCCAGGCGGTCGCCGGTCCGAGTGTCAGGTGAACTGAACTTCAGGTAAGAAGTTATGACCTGCAGTCTGTCTGGGTCAGATATAAACCAAGTTTAGGTGCAGTTTATTTTTGTTGTACTGAGTTTTTACAGTCAGTTATAATAACTCGTACTGTGTACTAGCTAGCATGACAGAGTTTCTATACAGCTGGGTGGGTGCTATGGTATTACTGATAGTGAACTTTATTTTATTCACAAGGTTGGTTAGTAAAGTTGCCAACCATGCCATAAAAAACGGAATCGTCCCATATTCAGAGAAAATATTACGTGTTTGGTATTGAGCTAAAAAGGAACATAGTTTGTCCCAGACTTCAGCTAGCATGGAAAAAGACACAAAGCTGGATTTATTCTGCGTCTTTATGCTGCAGCCGCCTCTTCTTCTCTCATTCAATCATGAAACTGATCATTGATCAGCTGATCAGCTGATCTCTCTTGTTTGTTTATCGCAGACTTTGCGCCAGAAAGAGGAAACCAGCAGATGTTGCGCTAAACAACAGCAGCACGTTTAAGTTTGATCAGCTGTTGTTAGAATTTATTTAATATTAATTTCTAGTATCAGTTGATGTTTGCTGGAGCCACAGCCGTAAAAGCTGCTGGTCATGATATCGGTTTGGATATGTGGTGAGAGGGAAACATGAAGATAAAACCAGGAGATGTCCTTACTGAATCATCAGAGCTGAACAGGTGATGGAGAAACAGGTTTACCTTTTTAGGTGACATGAATGAGTTGAAGGGAAGTTATGAACTGTTTCTGAGAGACAAATAACACCAGGATCCTTTTTTTATGTAGCTGACTGTGCAGGGGCGGGTCTAGCAAAGTTTTGCCAGGGGGCCAGGCAGGGCATTAACAGGGAAAGGGGGGCACAAAGAAATACTTTTCTTTCTTATTCTCATTTAAAATGTCTCGCTTTTATTAAATAATTATCTGAATCTTACAACCAAAGTTTTCATCTGATGTACAACGTATAGGAATCATACATATACCAACAAGACTGTACATCACTGTCACAACAGCGTTTGTTTTCATTCAAAGGCTTTATGGCTTTTCCTATAATACCTGGTGGGCCGGTCTATAGTCAAAATGCCCAGGCTGGTTTTTTGTCCCAGTCCAGCCCTGGGCACGACACGCAGTGAACTAATCTGAGAGGGTGCATTAAAAAATAAATAGCCGGGCCAGCAGTGCACATCACAAATTAGCTCGCATAGACACATTAGTTGTGCCGCTTCTTAATGATGGTATCTTAGCTAACAACCCCAACTATCAGATTCAACTTGTAATTGGCTAAAAATCACTTAGCCTACTGGTGAGAGGGACGTTGCTAGCTGTCAGTTTTTTCAAGCGATGTTGAAATTTCCACATTCCAACACTTGAAATGCTTCAGGAGCTCTCCGCTCAGCGCAGCAACTGTTGATATACAGCGTTATTACATTTATTGCTAATGCAATTATATGGCACATTGACTTCTGAGGAAATTTTAGATGGCACTCGTCATCAAAAAGGTTGCCTACCCCTATTATATCCAAAGCCGACCTTTTGTACGCTGCTGTTTTTGGTGATGATCATCATGTTATGGTACCTGGCCTTAGGAAACATCAAACAGGTGTTTGTGCCATCCGGGCAGTGGGAGAGGGACTGTAGTAAATAATCATTTACCCAGCTTGGTTTCTCTCTCACATGAATGAGCTTCACAGTCCATCGCCACATGGGAATTCCTACAAAGCTTAAAATAAAAGGCAGCTCAGAAAGGTTCAAAGCACCCGGTGTTCTGCGCTGATCCCTACAACATTAACACGCTGTCATAATGAACTACAAAACTCTTTTGACTGTTATAATCTGCTCCTGGATGGCTGTTATCAGCTGAGAGATGAGAGCGAGTGCTGTGTATGTGTGCCGGATGTGCCATCACTCTGGCTGCAATTTGTACCTGAAGCAGAAATAACTTGAACTGACTTAAATGACTGATGTGATGCAGTGTGAACTGGAGCAAAGAAAGAGGAAAGTTTGCAGTCATTCGCCGGGTGGTTTAGGTGTTTTTCTGTGGAGGTGGAGATGATGGGAGTGTTCTCTTTGAGGACTCACTTCTGAGACCTTGGGCTGGTGCGATACAGCGCTTCTTCCCTCTGCTGTGGCAAGTGTGTGTTTACTGGCACGCTGCTGTGTCCATGTCAGAGAGTGCAGAAAAACATTTTATATTATCAGAGATGTCAACAATCCTGTTTTCAAAGGGGTGTTTTGAAGACTGGATTTTGGTTGTTTTGCAGGGGGAAATGGGCAGTGGACTCTGGGTGGAACTGAGGTGAGACAAGAAGTAAAATCAACTGAAACACCTACAGATCAAATAAACAGGCCACACATCATTTTAAAGTGGCCCTAAGGTGCTCCCCCCCCCCCCCCCCCCCCCCCCCCCCCCCCCCTTATTTTCTGACTTATACACTCACAGGCCACTTGCTCAACTTCTTACTAATCCAAATATCTCATCAACCATACACATGAAAGCAACTCAGTGCACTTGGGCATGTAGATGTGGTCTTAGTTTTCCACATTCAGTGAGCTTGTTGTCACTGCATACCTTGCTTTTTGATGTACTGATCACAGAGGCAAGGCCAGAAACCTTCACAATTTTTTCGCGATCCAAAAAGTCTCTTTAGCTCTAGAAATACTTGTAATTTTCCATCGATTTTTCACACTTCCTGTGTGGAATGGCAACATCACCAGAAAAAAAGGGTAGCAGTGTATTTTGCAAAGGCATCCAATAAACCAAATTAGACCATTTGGTGGGCAGGTTCTGGCCTTGGTCCACATCTTTGATAGCTGATCTTTAAACTTGCAGCTTCAGAGAGTTTTTTTTTCTACTTTTTGATATTTATGATTTCAAAGTTAGGGGATGTACTTTTTATGATTCATGTGATGACCATCTTATTGGAGTTATTTGCTGGTTTATGTATGTAGTTTTTTTGTGCTGGTTAAAAATAACTGCAAGCTGGTGAGACTTTGACGATGTGTATCTGCTGTATCCTTTAAAGTAATCGCTCACTTTATCTTCAATCCAGGTTCCTTATTTATATGAGAGTTGAGTGATGAAGAAGATTAAACGTTATCTTTTTCGTTTCGCTGTCATGAAAGGGGAAATATACAACAATCAAAATCTAAAGGAAAACAAACCCCAAAAATGTCCCACATTAGAATCAGCAGATTGTTTTAAACAGTGGCATCGGTCCAGACTCTCACCATCTGTCCATCCCTGCATGCAGTTTAAGCTTCTGATTTTCTGCGTCCTGATGTTTTGAACTGAATGTGTAGCTTCTGATCAGGTCTAATTTCCTCCATTAGTGATCAAGGTTCACACATGAGAAAGGTTGTTTGGTCTCTGCTGCTCGCCGTCTTCCTTCACTCAGGCTGTCTTGCTCTGACCCCGCTGTGAGTCATCTTGCATTTCTCGATGCTGGCAGGAGTGCTGGCTGTTCGCTCTGATCCATGCTGTAGTGGTGCGACGCTGCCTTTGGCTTTCTGAAGGAGGGGTGGGTGGGGGGGAACTGGAGCACAGCTCTGAGCCATAGGCAGAAATACCAGGCCTAACTAGGACATGTCAAAAAACGGGGCTAGTGGCGGGGTGTCTCTCTCGCAGAGAACTTCCTGAAGGGATGACAGGAAGTATCTTGCCGTTGATGAGTTTCGAATTTCTTCTTCTGCTCCACTTATTGTTGATCATTTTGCACCTTGTACCTTTTAACAAATAACACAGATGCTTTTTAGAATTATTGAGCTTTAAAGTTTTGCAGGTGCACTGGTTCTGTTAGTGCTGCACTTCAACAGTGACTCATTCTCCCAGTTTTTTCTATGGTATGACCCCTTATTACAAAGCAAAGCCTAGTCATCAAGCGTCTGATTTGCCCATCGCACTAGAGCTGCAGATAATGATTCATTTACAATTTTTCTATGGACCTTCTCTGCTTTTCTTTATTTTCTGTCATATATATGCTGTTAAAATGGAGACTGTTCATATAAAGCATGGCCAGAGTTTGAATAATTTGGTCAGTGTCTGTACAAGTAATCACTGTGATCTAAAAGCTCAGATTTTGCGCAGCTCTAAATGCTTTTTCTGACATCACAGAAAGTTGATATGCCCAATATCCTCCTGAGAACCGAGGAAACAAGTATTTTTCAGTTACATTTTTTGTGATGTCTTGCCTATTTGCAGCTAAAAGAGGCCACCCAAACACATGAGATGTCCTTGGCCAGGATGTCTTCTTTTGACCTCAACGGTGGTTAATAGGGTAGCTCAAATAAGTCAAAAGATACAGACCAAAAACAAATGTCCATTAAGAGGACATAAATGAATAGGCTGGTTGTCACGAGGATATGGTCATCTCAAAATAGACAAATGTCTCGCTTATTAATCACTCAAGGGAGCACTCTTGTATATGAATCCTGTTTATTGATTTCATTTGCTTACATTTCAACTAGTAAACTTGGTGTAATTTGAGATTAGATACATATAATCAGATTAAATAACATTGTAACCTCTCAGATCCACATCGTGACCCTTTCTGGATGTCCTGAGCCCCATGTGAGCCTTTTTGCAACTAGTTTTTCTGTTTTTGGGTGCTAACAAGCTCAGTTAGCACAGTGCAGACTATCATAGACCGAATGGCCCATTTTCCATTCTGGCCTCTACAACATCTCCCTGCACACTCTCACCCCGCTACACTAAGTGCTGCTCCAAACCAACAAATCTTCCCCTTTAAAGTAGGTTACAGAGCCCTTCTACCTTGAGTCTGCGCTGATGCAGGTGTACTAACCTCACTTTGTGAAGGGGTAGGACCTTTTTTATGTCCCATATGCAGGAAACCGCATGCACCAGTGAAGGAGATCTTTGTGATTATACCAGGACTGTTAGAGTAATGAAGATAATTGATGGGTTTGGACACAGTTTTTGAAAAATGCTTCACACATTATTATTATTTTTTTATGTTTTTGTTATAAATTCTGATATTAAAGACCAAAATGAAGATAAAACTTAAGGCAAATGGGAGCATTTAAGAAATTGTCGGTGATAATGGAGCAAATTTCCATTAATGATTGACAAGCTCTTTATACCTTTATACTGGCATCATGATCTGATAGCAGTATAAATCTCTGAAGATGTTGATTATAAGTTCCTGTTTCTGTCTGAGAAAGTTGAGGGTGTCTTAAAGCTTGCATGCAACATATGCATTAAAGAACGTTGAAGGCAAAGGTTATCACAAAGAAAGAAACTGACCTCTATCAAGCTATACAAATGTTCATTTAATTGGTTGAGGTGTGTATTTTAATATGAGGGTCTATGGCAGACTTGGGCAATTAATTTTCCCACGGGGGCACATGAGGAATGGACTGTTGTGGAGTCCTGGTCCACAACAGTTCAGTTTTATGAAGTGAGAGATACCTAGCTTAAAGTCAGAGTCAATGTCAGACAGGACAGGGTATCTGGATTTGTTAAACTTCATCACTGAGAATGTTGATTCACATATGATGGTAGATCCAATGAGAACATCTTCTAATCTTTAGCACTGGCATACAAAACAGCTCCCGGTGTATAAGAATATAAATGCCTATTTCACTTCTGGGTTCTTTTTAGTCACTTGATCTTGTATCTTTTTCAAAAGTCCACCATTTTTCTGTGTCAGATTTGGACAAAGTCCAGTTTTTCCCATTTCAGCTCAAGCCTTTCCAAGCAAGCACTTACCTCCATGAACAAATCATTCCCTGTCGTAGTCCCTTTCACTGAGTGCATTGCTGCCAGCTCCTCCAAAATCTCCAACTCTGTCTTCATCCCGCTTACAAAGATGAGTAACTGGGCAGATATCATGACTCTCATCCAGAGCCGAGTAGCCATCGGCTCATTGTCAAACACTTCTTTTTTTCTCAGGGCATATCAGCTCAGGAAAGTTGACCAAACACTCTAATAAACTCCCCAGCAGAGATTGGCTCACTTACTTTGGTTTATAATTTTTGTGGGAAATAACAAAGCTGGTCTTGACTGCTCCATCCTTGGATGTGTAAAAAGTCATGTTGATTTTGCGGCTTTCCTTGCAAACGTTCAGATGTCCGTTCTCACTTTTTTCCAGCTTCAAAGTTGCTGCTTGAAACACACAGTTTCAGGTTCAAAGCAATATCCCCATCCTGCATGCTAACGTGAATGCTACTGATATTTAATTAGGCATGCTTTTTGTAGATTTGGACTTGAACATCTGTTTGTGTTGCTGATTAAATAATTTATATACTTTCAGCCACAGTCCCCACAGCTGAATGCAAAAATGTGTTATTCTCACTGCTGAACACAGTAGTAAAGGCAGCAGCAGTAACACTAATATTCATGATTTCAGTCAGCCTCACTGTTGTGTTTTTCCACTGTCGTGATGTAATGACAGGATTGATTTCTGTGTTTTTGCTGCAGGACACCAATGAAATTGTGGCCATTAAGAAATTCAAGGACAGCGAAGGTAAGAGGGCTCTTCTCTCCCGATGGGCAGGCCTCATCAGAGAGCACTTATGATTTCTATTGTAATGCAGGCTGTCCCCTTCCTTTATTTCTACTGGCCTGCTGCATCCCATATCTATCACAACATGGCAGCTCAGTGTGATCCTCATTTCCTGTCTGTCTCACCTCCACGCAGAAAATGAAGAGGTCAAAGAAACGACCCTGCGGGAGCTCAAAATGCTCCGCACCCTCAAGCAGGAGAATATTGTTGAGCTGAAAGAAGCCTTCCGCCGAAGAGGGAAGCTGTACCTTGTTTTCGAATATGTGGAGAAGGTAGGTTTCCTCCACAGGCCGATACCTGCGCTGACTCTGGTGTTATTCTCACCCGTCGCCTGTAGCAGAACAAGTTCAGCACACTCTTGTCTTCTTCTGGCTTCACTTACCGTAACATCAACAGAACGATGAATGAAGGTGGTTATTAGCTCAATAATTCAATCCAGGGTTTTCTCAACCTCGCTGTGAAAGAGATAACAATGGCAGCATATGACCAATGACAAACAAAGGGAGGTATAGTGGCAACAGAGCAGGATATTTTCCAAAATAACAGCAAACTATAATATTTGAAAAAATACAAAGAGGTTAAACACATAATAGAGGATGAAAGCAACAGAGCTGCAGCAGCCAAAGCAGCAGCGGGCGAGTTTGTGTGATAGGGAAAGGCTGTAGAGCACTGTGGTATTAAAACACCCGGTCTGATTGTGTAGGACTAGTAAAGGTACAAGTAAAGAACAACCAGAAGAAACATCATTCAAACCTGTAAGTTGCTCAAAATCCAAATTTCAAGTTGGCCAGCAAATATGAGGCTTAGCTTATCACTAAATTAAGTTCTATTCAACATTATAATTGTTTAAAATTGTATAAAAAAAATACAAAATCAGGTAAAAAGCAGAAAAAAGGACCTCGTCTTCAAAATAAAAGACTTTAGACCAGAGCTATTAAACGCATTATAGCTTCAGATATGGCAGCCCGAAGCAGTCAACGCATTGTTCTCACTTAACGAACCTTCTATTCACAAAATAGATAATTAAAAAATAGGTATTGTTTCTCAAATATGAACCATTTTTCTCCAACAGAAAAAAAACAGACTTTTGTCACACTTTAAAAAGCATGTCGATCTCTTACCACAAGTACAACCTGCTCCAGAGGTGGTCAGGTCTGGACGGGTCCACCCGACGCTGAAAACTCAGGGTTAAACCTAGAATTCCTTCGCTAAACCCCAAATCCCTCATGATAATAAAGAGCTCAGCTTTGATTTCTTCAACTGTGTCTTTTTTCCCTCTCTCTTTTAGAATATGCTCGAACTGCTCGAGGAGTTACCAAACGGTGTGCCGAGTGAAAAAGCGCGCAGCTACATCTTCCAGCTAATCAAAGCAATTCACTGGTGCCATAAGCATGACATTGTTCACCGAGGTAAGGCGTTTTTCTTAACCTGAACATAGCGTACAGAGTGTTAGTGCGATAGAGGAGAGGCCCCCAGAGCAGGAAGACAAATGCAGCATTATTTTGCTTACACTGGAGAAAAAACATGGTCATTCCATATAAAATCCACCAAACTGGAGAAAATTTCCCACACGAGCCCTTCAGAATCACCTGATTTCCATAGTGTAGTGATTTACATGTGTGTCTAACAAGCAAAAGGTCCCTGGTTTGAGCCCATGAGAAGACACAAATACCTTTGGGGTTGCATCAGGAAAAGCATCTGGTGTAAAAATCTGTGGCAAACCCTTATGAATAGGGTACGCTGATAGTGCTCTTTATGTGAGACTGCACAGCACTTTTATTACTTTTCCTCCTATCCCACATCTTGAGACAGTATCCCAAATTTTGACTGTTTCTGCTGGACATGCACATTTCTAAAGTTCAGCTTTCACGTATAAAGTGGGCTTTTTAACCCTCTCGAGGCAGGCGTTGCCGATTTGCAACAGTTAAAAACTAACAACCTGATTACCCCACATACATATTTTATGAGGTTTTTTTTTACTCAGAAGTACCACTGCAGGACTTGGTTGTGCATTAGCAACAAAAAGTTTAATTTGAGCCTGAGAGGGTTAAGCCTTTTTTTTCAGGTTTACCACAAAGAAAATGATGTAGTGGTATGTACAGGGAAATAGAGTTTTTATCCTCTGTGCTAGATTTTTCTGTTTCGTGCAGGAGAAAATGTGGTGTGAAGTGATACAATATTTCTGGCTTACAATATAATTGGCTAAAAATGGCTAAAATTGTCAGATATGGTGGAAAAACCATGTATGAGTGTATGGATGCATGTTTACTGAAACCTAAAGACGGCTAAAGATCTTTTATTAGCAAGAGACTTGGAAATGTTGCATTTAAATGTAATATATTTGACTACCTCTCAGCATTATTAACACGTCTCACTTTGTCCCACGTTCAGTTTGTTGTGATATGGTCACCTTACTCATTAAGAAGAGAGCCGCCAAAAAGAGCTTTGATGCATCATGTAAAATTTTACCTTCTTACTATGAATATTTTCCAAGTGAATAAAGCTGCATCACAATTTGGTGTTTTTTAATTTGTTCAGTCCTCCTGTGTTTTTAAATACAGAAGACTGATATAAAATACATTTGAGAATTGTTAAAACTTTGAGCATCAATATTATGGGATACATCGTAGTCTCTGTAACGTCTAAATATTTTTGGGTCCAGTTTCATGGTTCGTGTCACTGTGTGAGACAGGTGAACTTCCTCTGAGTTTCCTCTTTTCCTCCTGTCTGGCAGCTCCATATTCAACATCCTTGGCCCATTGCATCCTCTGTCCCTCCTCTGCACATGTTCAAACATCTCAAACTATAACTTTGTCTCAAACCCGCTCAGCCTGAGCTGTGCCTCTAATATACTCATTCCATACCTATCAATCCTGGTCAATCCCCATGATATCATAGCATCTTTAGCATTATATCTATCAGCATTATAACTAAGCGATGTATTGTTCACTAGAAGAGCTTTTGGTGAATCAGTGGCAGCAGAGCAGGAAACCAGATGGCCCATGTGAGCTTTTGGCACACTGAGAGCAACAGAGCAGGCATCCAAATGGCCTGTAGTATATCCAGGCACCCATATGACAATGTTATCGAGGGATTCAGTGTATGGGTTATAGTTTTTTTTTCCCCCAATCTGTGCATTTTTGCTGATGAAATTCCATTTCTCTGAAAGGTAATCATTCAAATCGCTCTCTCAATGAAGCAGATGAATGTGTGGTGGCAGAAACTGATGGAAGTGATGTAATAGCGATGATGATAATGATGCCCCTCTCCAGCTTACTCTCCATCTGTGTTCTTCCTCCTCAGACATAAAGCCAGAAAACCTTCTCATCAGCTCCGATGACGTCCTCAAGTTATGTGACTTCGGTGAGCCCCTCTATTCGATCCTCGCGCTGTAAGAAAGGTGCTCAAACAGTCAGAGCTGTGATGTAAAAGGAGTGTTTTCAGCAGATACTATATTTGGCTGAAACCAGTGCTTCAGGAGTGCAGCAGGCAGGCTTCATCCGGTTATCTAAAGCGGTGTGTCCGCCTCCCCTCTCTGCGGCTGGTCATTCTTCTTTCATCTCAATTAATGAAATGTGTTGGGCAACAAGAGCATAATCATGCTTCAGCTCAGTCTGGCGGCACCACAACAGAAGCAGGGGGAAACGTAAAACATGGCGTGGCCAGAATCACACAGGCAATCTGGTGTGAGAGACTGAAGACCTGCTGTTTGCTCTGTGTCAGCCAAAGGCATTGAGAGAAGAGACACGGGCCAAACAGACTCCGCTGTGAAGGTTTACGTCTTGCCGCGTGCAGTCACTTTCACTGTGTGTTGTTTTGATCGGGGAGTTGGAACTCTGAGAAACTGGAAATGAATGGCTGGGTTAATGTAGTAAATGCCCATTTGTGAGGGAAATTTTTCTCCTTGTTTAAACTTGTTTAACCTAATATCATGTATCTATCTATCTATCTATCTATCTATCTATCTATCTATCTATCTATCTATCTATCTATCTATCTATCTATCTATCTATCTATCTATCTGCCAGCTGTCATGAAAAATAAACGGTAAAAATTACCAACTTCATGTTTCTATACTCTAATCTGAATGAGCACACTGGACCTAATTTTAATTAAAATTTCACTGGAATTAATCAAGCATAAGACTCAACCGCTTAAATTAGTTTTTGTCTCCAGGAAGTAAATAACTATAATTTGGCATCTTAATCAATAAATTAAAAATGTTCTTTACTATTTTTTCTTCTTTTTGAAAAACATTGAATTAGAAAATGCATGGACGACAACAATAATTACATTTGAGCAGTAAGAGAATCATTTTGATTAAAAAGCTTGTGCATACTAGTGATACCAGCACAAAAACCATTTTGGTAATTACTAATGCTGTTAATTTAGGACAGCTGTGGTATAAACCTCACATTTGGTGGGGGTCTAATAAATTTCCATTACACCATATATAATGTGGAATGAAGAAGTTTCTTTCAATTAGGATACTTTTTAATATTATTTGATCATAATTAGAAATCCTAGAAGGCAGCTATTTTAATATACAGTAACAGTCATATTATTAAAAAACCCTCAGATTGATTGAAAATAATCTTATTTCCCAGCATGTTGAGCACTGTTCTTGAAATTGATAGGAAAACAAACTAAAACAGGTAAAATAATTGAATAAGCTAAATGCACGAGTGCCAAAGTGCAGACAAGCTGCAAAAAATGTTGAAGATGCACTCACCCTATATCTGTTGGTTATGTGAGTAATTGGCAATAAAACATACCAACATGAATATTAAACTGGAACGTGTCTATATGTACAGTGGGGCAAAAAAGTATTTAGTCAGCCACCGATTGTGCAAGTTCCCCCACTTAAAATGATGACAGAGGTCAGTAATTTGCACCAGAGGTACACTTCAACTGTGAGAGACAGAATGTGAAAAAAAAATCCATGAATTCACATGGTAGGATTTGTAAAGAATTTATTCGTAAATCAGGGTGGAAAATAAGTATTTTGTCACCTCAAACAAGGAAAATCCCTGGCTCTCACAGACCTGTAACGTCTTCTGTAAGAAGCTTTTCTGTCCCCCACTCGTTACCTGTATGAATGGCACCTGTTTGACCTCATCATCTGTATAAAAGACACCTGTCCACAGCCTCAACCAGTCAGACTCCAAACTCCGCCATGGCCAAGACCAAAGAGCTTTCGAAGGACACCAGGAAAAGAATTGTAGACCTGCACCAGACTGGGAAGAGTGAATCTACAATAGGCAAGCAGCTTGGTGTGAAAAAATCAACTGTGGGAGCAATCATCAGAAAATGGAAGACATACAAGACCACTGATAATCTCCCTCGATCTGGGGCTCCACGCAAGATCTCATCCCGTGGGGTCAAAATGATCATGAGAACGGTGAGCAAAGATCCCAGAACCACACGGGGGGACCTGGTGAATGACCTGCAGAGAGCTGGGACCAAAGTAACAAAGGTCACCATCAGTAACACACTACAACGGCAGGGAATCAAATCCCGCAGTGCCAGACGTGTTCCGCTGCTGAAGCCAGTGCATGTCCAGGCCCGTCTGAAGTTTGCCAGAGAGCACATGGATGATAAATGGTAAATGGTAAATGGACTGGTTCTTATATAGCGCTTTTCTACTCTGTCCGAGCACTCAAAGCGCTTTATACAGCTTATTCATTCACCCAATCACACCCATTCACACAAGCACTTCTAAGTTTAAGTGCCGAGTATCTAACATTCGTACACATTCACACTCCGATGGATGCATCGGAGAGCAACATGGGGTTAGTATCTTGCCCAAGGATATTTGGCATGCAGACTGGTGCAGCCGGGGATCGAATCACCGACCTTCTGGTTAGTGGCTGATCCGCTCTGCCACCTGAGCTACAGCCACCCCACCATACAGCAGAGGATTGGGAGAATGTCATGTGGTCAGATGAAACCAAAGTAGAACTTTTTGGTATAAACTCAACTCGTCGTGTTTGGAGGAAGAAGAATACTGAGTTGCATCCCAAGAACACCATACCTACTGTGAAGCATGGGGGTGGAAATCATGCTATGGGGCTGTTTTTCTGCCAAGGGGACAGGACGACTGATCCGTGTTAAGGACAGAATGAATGGGGCCAAGTATCGTGAGATTTTGAGCCAAAACCTCCTTCCATCAGTGAGAACTTTGAAGATGAAACGAGGCTGGGTCTTCCAACATGACAATGATCCAAAACACACCGCCCGGGCAACAAAGGAGTGGCTCCGTAAGAAGCATTTGAAAGTCCTGGAGTGGCCTAGCCAGTCTCCAGACCTCAACCCCATAGAAAATCTGTGGCGGGAGTTGAAAGTCCGTGTTGCTCAGCGACAGCCCCAAAACATCACTGCTCTTGAGAAGATCTGCATGGAGGAATGGGCCAAAATACCAGCTACTGTGTGTGCAAACCTGGTAAAGACCTATAGTAAAGTATAGTTTGACCTCTGTTATTGCCAACAAAGGTTATGTTACAAAGTATTGAGTTGTATTTTTGTTATTGACCAAATACTTATTTTCCACCCTGATTTACGAATAAATTCTTTACAAATCCTACCATGTGAATTCATGGATTTTTTTTTCACATTCTGTCTCTCACAGTTGAAGTGTACCTCTGGTGCAAATTACTGACCTCTGTCATCATTTTAAGTGGGGGAACTTGCACAATCGGTGGCTGACTAAATACTTTTTTGCCCCACTGTATGTAAGAGAGCTAAAGGCTCTAAAGGTGTGCTTCGATGCTTGTGCAGCCAAAAAAGCATCTCACATTAATCAGCTGAAGAATTCAAAAGGCAGGATCTGCTGCTGTCAAAGTGTTCAGGAAAAAAAGATCACATCTGGCGTCGTCTCTGACCTAACTTTACAAACTACTTTGTAAGTCAAAGCTTTAAAGCATAATGAGCGTCCACAGAGAGGCAGTCAGCTGAAATTCATTTTTAGGTTTCTCAGCATGTGGAGCATAACTAAAAGCTCCTCATCATATCCTATTGCTTTCTCTGTCTTCTCTTGCCAGGCTTTGCACGTAATCTCTCTGAGGGGACTGACGCCAATTACACCGAGTATGTGGCCACTAGATGGTACCGGTCTCCGGAGCTCCTGCTCGGGTACGCCTGCTATTTTTTTTACGTTTTCCTTTTAAGCTCTGTCCAGTCACCACACTGACATAAATTCTTATTAGCTCTTATTATGCGTGGCCTCTCACCACCCTCTTAAATCTGCGGTCTCAGGGCTCCTTACGGGAAGGCGGTGGACATGTGGTCAGTGGGGTGCATCTTAGGAGAGCTGAGTGACGGGCAGCCGCTGTTCCCGGGAGAGAGTGAGATCGACCAGCTCTTTACCATCCAGAAAGTGCTGGGACCTCTGCCACCAGAGCAGATGAAGCTCTTCTATAACAACCCTCGCTTCCACGGGCTAAGGGTAACTTCAGGCCCCCCCCCCATACTCTGCTGACCCATCCCTCCATGCTGCTCTTATCACTGCTTTTCTTTCCTCTCTCTCTTTGCTGTCTCTTAAGGCCTCCTCCTCCTCTGTTTCTTCTTCCCTTATTTATTTTCTCTGTACACTCTCTTCTCCTTCTTCTTCTTTTTTTTCTGGCTGAGTTTGCTGTGCCGTGACTGACTGGATCACAATGACTCATCGTGTATCATGTATCCTGTATGCACTGTGAAGGAAGGCTGTGATAAGTCTTCTGTGGCAGGCTGGTGGTGCAGCAGACCTGGGTCGTCCTTCCCTTCGCCTCACTGCCCACAACCCAGGATTTAATTATTAGTTAGCAAACTCCCCCTCTGTGAATGCCTGGCAGTGAATACCCAGTGATAAGACCACTTCTTGATTAAGCTGCATAATAAGCGAAACGCTTTACGGTCTACACCTTGAATTTTCAGCTTCTATCTACCTCTTAAATACCCAAGTTGTTGTTCCTCAGTAAAATCCTTGCTCCAGTAAAGACAGGCACACGTTGGCCGTGTCTGTTTCTTAAAAAAAAAATAGCGCCTGCTATTGTTAGTACTCGCTCAAGGGGAAAAAAACCAAGCTCTACCTCCACATTTATGTGCTTGTTGTCGTTTAAATGAGATCCTGCAAACTTCGCTGATCCCTGCACATTATCACTCACAGTCAGATCATCCTATTAACACCACGAGAGGGGAGAAATAGTGTTTGATGGAAACACGCATGCTGTTTTTATTAAAATAAATCAGACCAGCAAGAAACCACACAACACTTTTGAGTGAACAGAGGACGCTTGATGGTTGTTTCATCACGTTTCCCACCTACGATGTGCTTTTCTGTAACACTCGGAAATGTGTGATGTAAAAAGAACAGCTTCTGGACTCTTTTTTTCCCCCCCTGCAAACAGCAAATTCAAAATATTCAGAGGAAAAATTCTATTAGAAATGAAAGGTTGACAATGGAGGATTTGCACGTGATTGAAATCACAAGTTGTGTATTTGGGCATTTCTAAAAGATTTCACCAAAGCATTGTCATGGTTACAGGGTTTTCCAATCAAGCTTAGAAAAAGATTTTTTCAATACCAAATCGGATTATACAGAGATACAAACAAACTTGTCACAGGAGACAACAAGTAAACGATGTTCGACAACAGCACCGATATTAAAATATAAGGTAACAAGGACTCACAAGATAGGGCTACAATTCCAGGAGTTTCTTTTTTATTGGGTAGCATTTAGGGAACCAAGAATGAGGCAGAGTGTGAATTGGTGAAGAAAACACTGGGTCATGTGCAGCCCTATGTACTGATAGCTTGTCAGCTACCTTTATTAGTAATAAGGTGAAGTAATTAGTGTCACTGTGGAGGATTTTTATCTTTCTTGACAACATTGCTTCGGTTCATTGAGGTTTACACGCATCCACTCTGTTAAGGTCCAGACACAGCACATGGCCTTTGATTGGACCGTTCCATTTCCATGAATCTTGCTTGGAATCGTGTTCCTGTTGTGTGACTCAGTTTGTGCAAGGCTTTAGCTGTGGGACAGATGGCCTCACATTTGACTCTAGAATGCTTTGGTATACAGAGGAGTTCATGTGCGACTCACTGACTGTAAGGTACCCAGGTCTTGTGGGTGCTAAACGAGCCCAAATCATCACCCCATCACCCCTTCACCATCATCATCATACGGGGCGATCATGGCTCAAGAGTTGGGCGTTCGTCTTGTAATCAGAAGGTTGCCGGTTCAAGCCCCGGTTCTGACAGTCTCTGTCATTGTGTCCTTGGGCAAGACACTTCACCTGTTGCCTACTGGTGGTAGTCAGAGGGCCCGGTAGCGTCAGTGTCTGGCAGCCTCGCCTCTGTCAGTGCGCCCCAGGGCAGCTGTGGCTACAATGTAGCTTGCCATCATCAATGGGTGGATGACTGGTTGTGTAAAGCGCTTTGGGGTCCTTAGGGACTAAGTAAAGCGCTATACAAATAGGCCATTTACCATGCCTGATAGTTTTTATGAGGTAGTGGTTTTCTGCAAACATGGTGCTGTGCATTTTAGCCAAACATATCGATTTTGTTCTCATCTGTCTAAAGGACATTGTTCCAGAAATCTTGTGCTCTCCGGCATGAAAACTTACTTCAGAAATAATCATATTTTAACTATATTTTAACTTTCATGTATTTAGACTCTTTACTGAAGTAAAGATGATAAAGACATTCAAGTAATAACGGGAAGGTTTAATTTAAAATACGATGAAGGTGTCTAAAATAAAAATATTTAATATGCAAGTGATCTTAGTGGGTTCTGATTAAATAATGCTGCACACCATAGTGTTGCAGCTGGAGATTAATTGAATTGAAATACTCCTGGGTGGCTGTATCTGTTATAACAGCATGATACGTTAGCAGTTTTATGTTTTAAAATATGCAATATAATAAATAAGTAAAGCTTTAAAATAAATAGGTTGGAGTACAAGGGACAATATGTATAGTGGTGTTGAAAATACAGGGGAGTAGAAGAAAGTATAGCATAAAAATACCTAAAAAAAACATCAGAACTGTACTTCAGTGAAGTACTTGTTACGTTACACCACTGGTCCTGTTTATACTTTGATCCCCTGCTGGATTAACAATACTCCAGTTCAGTGACACTGACAGGGGAGCAACAGGGGGGCAATCATTTTTCAGGGAGGGATGGTACGGCTCAACTATAATTCCATCCATACATCCATCCGTCTTCCTCTGATCCACTTCACACCTACAGTGAAGCCACTTTAGAGTCACCAGTTAATCTAAAACCCACACAGACAAGGATGAACATGCAACCGGCACACACAGAGGCCTCAGGCGGTCAGTGGATTCAAACCCAGAACCTGAGGCAGTACTGCTAACCGCTGCACCACTGTGCTGCCTACTAAAACCCCATGTATTTTAATCTAAGAAACAACCATAAGTCATATACCTTTGATTCCATTCATTCCATGATTTTGTCTCTGTCCATTAAAATGAAACCACCATAAAAATCAGAGGCTCTTCATGTTTTTTTGTAAGTGACCAAACTTACAAATTCAGCAAGGGTTCAAATAATTACTTCCCCCATTGTAAATAGAATTATTAACATTTGATATGATCAGGTCTCTAAAAGAGGAAGACACTTTAACCAAAGGATACTCTCATACTGACGATCGATCACTAAGGACATTTGATGCTGTTGTTTAGTAAAAGCGTCTTATTTTCCACTTATGTATGGTGGTTATCATCAAGATGGTTATCCACATGTGGGGCATAGAGCAACTGCTTGAAGTTGTGGACAAGTGGAACTATATACAGTATTTTCTTATTTATGACATGAAAGTTTTTTGACTGTACCATTATCCACTGTCTCTGCTAATGTTGCAGTTTCCTACTGTGAGTCACCCTCAAACCTTGGAGCGAAGATACCTGGGAATCATCGACGCAGCCCTGCTCGACCTGCTGAAGGTGAGGCGAGCTGAGCGACTTTAATGGTTTTATTCTTAACTTTTGTCTGTTTTCAGAGTATCGTGAAAACGTCCAGTTAACCACAATAATTTTCATAAACTAGACATCTGATAGTTGCATCATTATCACGGTGTTTACGTCATGACTGCACGGTGCCTCGTCCCTGCTTCGGCATCTCTCAGCTCATATCCTGGTTCCAGTGCTGTTATTGCTGTGTCTACACTGTAAACAGGAGCTCCATGTCAAGAATGTAGGCTGTGCTTGTGCTCTTGCGCTTTTCCCAGCAGATAATGACTCACAGCTAACATGATGATGATGATGCCATCTCAGGACTGACTTAAGCAAGGACAGGCGTCTCTCTAAGAACTAATCGGGCTTTCTTGTGTTGAGTTCAGATAAAATTTAATAATGTTTGTTTGCTAATTGTTAACGCAGAGCTGCACGGCTACCAAAGAGCTTCTGATGTTGACCCAAAATGTAGCTTCCACTGTATATTTGTGTTATTCAAAAACAAAGCTGCATCCAGATTTCAGTTTGAGTTTGTTCATACATTAAAGTGAGTTCAGAGAGACTATTGAACACATTATTTGGGTAAGACAAAGCAAATGTCACAAATCACATTTCACATCATTGTTTGGCTCGTTTGGTGACTGTGAGACACAATTAAATGCGGCAGCAGCTCGACTTTTATGATAATGGAGATGATTCATAGTAGCACGACTGTTTCGGTTTGTTTGAGAGGTCTGCATGTTCGGGGTGTCTTCAGCGCTCACGGGCTCCATCTGTGTGGTTTGTGGTTTAGAACATGCTGCTCCTGAACCCCACCGAGCGCTTTCTCACAGAGCAGAGTCTGAACCACCACGCCTTCCAGACCCTGCGGATGGTGGAGCGGCCTGGGCCACCCACACCCACACCTGTACGCTCCTCTAAGAGAAAACCTCACCACGGAGACAACACTACCCCCAGCAGGTCAGCAGTGAGCACTATATTTGGGGAAAGCTTGCCAGTGCAGATGTATTAATGGGTCGTTTCATGAACAAAATGCTGCCAGATGTTTTTAATCAGCAGCCACCATCCAGCAACATTTGACAGAATATTTCAGGATAATTCATATATTGTCTGTCTGGTTTAGTCTGTAATTATTCTGCATCTCAGTGCACTTTTGTTTCCTAAATTAGTAAACGCTTTACATATTGAAATAAAGACCTTGTTTTTGGAAACTTTTATTCACTTTATTTTTCTTTGCTGTTCATATTACCAAGACAACAGTGAATTAAGATTTTTATATCTAGTCTTTTGGGAGGTTTTGATGTACTTTATGCTACTCATATTCTTCCATCACCCTGTACTTACACCAAACCTCATCCAATAAATACAAATGAATAGCTGATGTTTTTAAAATTTCTATTGCAGTGTTTGGCCATGATAGTCACTGAGTGACAATATAATGTGACAGCATCAAGTGAGACTCTTTTAGCTGTATACTTAACCCTTTAAGACCTACCATAGAACCAAGTCCGTCAGAGCTTATATTATATTTTTATATGTTGTAGAGCCATTTTTGGGAGCATTTTAAGTTGATATACATCAATACAACCATTATAGCCCAAATTTTAATAATATATATGCATTAAGTGCATAGTAATTACATAAATTGCAAAAAAGTGCAATAAACTACAAAAAATTTGAAAATTGTTTTGGTTTTTTTAACATATATTTCTAGTTAGAGAAATTTAAGAGGCTTATCCCTCAAAACTGTAAATACAAAAAAGTTGCACAAAATAGTTTCCCACCACAGGAAATGTATTTTAAGTGCAGGAAAAACGAAAATTATTTATAATGCAAATTTGCAAAAAAACAGCATATGCATCAAAATAAACTATTTCCAGCAGTGCAATATGAGTCCTAAGCATCCCAGAAACGACACAGAAAGTCATAAAGTCAAACATAACTTTTAAAAACACCAGTATAGGCTCATAAGGCCCTGATGGTACAAAACTACATTTCCGCAAAATGACGTAACTTCCGGTTTCGGGCAGGTCATGGCGGACATGCAATAGTTCGTGCTGATGGATGTAGGAAGTGTTATACTATGTTTTTGTTTCTGCAAGTGCTTTTTATGCAGTTTTTGCAAAGCTATATGTGGAAGGAAACTGTTGACTTAGGACAAGCTGATGGCATGAGATGTAAGTACAACTCCTCCGGTTTCATACGCAAAAAAAATTATTGAGCTAGCTTACGTGGTTGCAGTGCTACCGGGATTTTAAAAAAGTTACGCAAAACGGAGCGTGCCCGCTCCGACCGGCTTTAAAGGGTTAACATCCACTCTACTTTACTAAAACATCCACTGTGTCAAACACCCTCACCACCAGGGATGAATCATCGACATACAGAAAAAAGCTCATAATAAACTGCAGGTTTCATGTCATTCATATGTATTGGGAAGAATAGGGGTCTTGCAATTGATCCCTGTGGAACACCTTTCCTTATTAAATGCAGTAAATGGTACCTTTGCTGCCACTGAGCTCATTATTACATGTTTTTGTCTCTGCTTTTCCTTAGGAGCCATGGGGGAAAGAGCTCAGGAAGCCACCGCTCCAGCAGCAGAGAGTGCTCCAGCTTACCCCGACATGAAGACCTCCACCCTAACAACGACAGCTTTCTCAACGGCAACATGTCTGCAGCCATCAACCTCAGCCCCACACTGCATCCTAAGAACTACCAGCCGCAGATCTTCAACCACTCCACCGCCTGCAGCATGGACCTGGCTAGCAGCAACCTGCCTCATCTGCTCAGCCCCGGCGAGACCAAGTCCAAGGGCGACTTTGAGATGAACTTGGGGTCCAAGGTGTCAGATGGCCCAGGGGCGAAGTACCTCAAATCCAACTTCCGCTCACAGCAGAACCGCCACTCTTTTGTAGAAGGGAAGACCAACACACTTCAGTCAGGGGACAAACACAGCCGACACAACTACATGGAGTCCCACAGCTCCACGCCATCCTCCTCTAAGTTTGCCTACCTGAACTTGTCCAAGAGCTATGGCACGCTTAGCGATGCAAAGTCAGTGGGGAACTTAAATGATGTGCATCTTTATGCAGATGAACCCACGTCTCGCTATTTTCCTTCCAGCTGCCTCGACCTCACAGCTCCGGGCAGCCCAGCGGCCCGCCGAGTGGAGAGGCTGGGACCTGGCACAGGTGGCCGAGGAAGCATGCGCTCAGAGAGAGAGAGCAACACTCTGGACTCCTCCTACAGGCGCTCCTCCACCCGCCATAAAACTTCAGAGGAGTCCAAGTCACCAGACTCCCTGGATCCCGGGGAGAGTGAAAGGAGCCATTCCCATTCTCTCTCTGCCCCACATGACCCTCTGTCTTATGGTCAGGGATACACCAGCCCCTTCTCCTCCCAGCAGAGGCCACACCGCCACTCCATGTACGTACGGAGGGATCACCAGAGGACGCACGGGGGAGACGAGGGACTGTTGGTCGGGCAGGGAATACCCACCAGAGCCAGCAGCCTCCAGCTCCTGTCCCCACAGCTGCAGCACCGCACACTGCCTCGCCACTCTGGGGGCTCCTCCAGAGAAGAAGACATGAGCAGGGTCAGTCCTCAGCCCACATCAAAACTCTCCAGCTTTAGGGAAAGCCTTCAGGATGTAATCATAACAAATGCCTACACCAGGTTTTGTTGGACGGCTCTGCCTCAGGCTCAGTTTGTCCAGTGACGCAGCCAGGACTTATTCTGGTGGCGTCTGAAAACATGGTGTGTGTTTAGGTTCTCAGCCAGATCTTGTGTCCCAGGTTTGTAATGAATTGGAAAGGCAGGATTAGCATAGCTGCAGCTTCATCTGTGAACATTTAAGGTGCTAAGAGTGTGGCTTTCCTTTTAGGACATGCAGTGAATCATGCTACCCGTATATTTATATATACTGTATACACACATATAGTATATATATACCGTGTGTGTATTTGTATGTGCTGCAATGCTGAGCTCACTTCATGCTTCATCATGTCTCCATTAACAGAACGAACAGGCACCCACTGAGGTCACCCACAGCAGACCTCCAATAAGGGACTCCACAAGGGACAACACCGCATCTTTTCACACACAGCGGAAAAAAAGCGAGGTCCGACATTCTGCCTGCACCCACCATTCCCCACCCACATCCAGTCTTCCGAGCGCGCGGATGTGGGTGGATACTGCTGTCATGAACTGCTCTCTCTTTCTCTTTTTTCTCTGTCTCTCCTGCATCAGATGCCTCTTCATTTTCTCTGTGTGCTTTGCTTCCCTCTAATGTGACTTCTTATGGTAGCGCAGTCGAGCTCGTCATCGCATCGCATTTCAGTTCTGGGCTACATTTATAGCCCGCACAGATGTTTTATTATAACGACCAATCATAAATCAATACGCCCCCACCTTATTTTTCTGTCCCTTCAGGTAAATAAAGGTATCGTTTCAGACAGAGAGGCATGCAAAGCAGGCAGCCTCGGAGATTTTATGTCATGAGTTTCTCTGTTGTGACTCAGGTTGGCTTATATCATGACCAGCAAACAGAAGATGGGGGTTCTTCCAAAGAGAACCGCAACATCTACAGCGAATCCATGCCAAGGCGGGTGGGCAGCTTCTACAGAGGTTGGTTTAATCAGGAGTGATATTTATGGCTGTGGCTTTCTCGCTTTCATTGCTGCAGTAAGGGGGGAAAGATTAACTCCAGACACATCACTGGAGGGAATATTATTTTTTACTAATCACTGATCAGCTGCTGCTATATAGAGAATTATTATATTATTGCAGATTCTCGAGATGTCTGCACTAAGTTAGAGAGAAATACAGCTGTTTCACTCAAAACTAAAAATAGCCGTCTTATCACCAGACTCGGTGATCTTCATCCTCTAATGTCTGTAGATTTCATGGCAGTTGATTAAAACGGTCGGGCAGTGGGCCCATTCAAAATCAAAAGCCTTACCTAAATTAAATTTGGCTGATCTTCAGTTCGAGGTCATCTTCGCGGGCATGTCCAGACAGCTGCTATTTTTAGCCCACTCTCTGGAAGTTCTGTTCTTACCGCTTCCACTGTGCACTCGGCTATTTCACCACACACCTCAAACTTGAGAAGAGAGCATAAAACTTGTGTTTCAAACAGACTGGAATTTCACACGGAAGATAACCGCTGGCGACGGGAGCTGGGTTTCCAGCGACGGCTAAGCAGTTTGCAGCCATTTCCACCAGATTTGCCTCTCTGTGATTTTGTCCACTTTCCAAAAAATTAAAATCAAGTTAAAGGATCACAGGTTTGACATGTTGGACGAGATTCAGCACACACTGCACAAGTACAAGGAGACAGAGATCTAAAAATAATAGCAGCACTGAAAATGATCTAGTGGTGCACAAGAGGATGATCAACAGGAGATTGATCAAAAGGAATCGTGTTTCATTCTTTTAAGCCCATCCTGGAACTTTTTACTCAAACCTAATTACAATATGTCAGGAAGCTGCTGAAAGCAGGCTTAAGAGTTTTGACAGTAATGCAGACTGACTGAGATAACTTATTAAAAGATGTGCTTGCCACTGTTTTGGAGTGCACAGTATGCTATAATGGAAAGAACATCTGATGCTAATGTGTTCAACTTCCTCTTTAAAGTAGTGTCCTTCGAGGCAGCAGCTATTTTAAGACCAAGCCATGTGTGGCTATTCAGACATGAGGACTGGCTCCATTGTATCACAATAGTGACATTTCAACTGGAGTATAATCTTGAGGAAGAAGGTGAAATTACAGTGAGCCAAACAGGGCGAAATGTAGTAGGTGGTGAGCACACTGTGTGCTAGCAAAGACTGCATGTACCACCGCTACGGTCAACTGGACGCTCTCCTTTAGATATCTCAGGGAGTCACTTCAGCTTTGGGATGATTTTGCGATTGTTGGGGACAAAAGTGTGATGCAGACTCTTCAAGCGTGTTTCTGAATGTGGTTGCCTTTGGGCACTGCAGAATCTTCCACTGAAAATTGAAGAGCGTCCCTTTGCGAAGCCTTAAGCTGAGCGTTATTGCCCTCCTGGTAATGTTACCCGGCTTAATCCTCCTAAAAGGGACCATGACTTGCAAAATTATTTTGTATTAGACAAAAATGGAATTTAGACCAAGCGCAGTAAAGATCCAAAGGGCTGTTTTTCCTCATAGACTTCGGTACGGCCAAACTTCTTTTTACAAGCAGAAAGGATGCAATAATAAGCACTTCTTTGCTTCACATTTATACAGTCTGTGGTCTGAACAGGACTTCGCCATAGTTGTTGCTAACCGTTGCTGCTCTATACACGTAACTCATTCACATACATATAATGTTACACCTGTGCGTGCCACTTTATTAGTATTAAAATGGAATAAGATCTCGTTTGCTGAAAATGAGTTAAACCATGTGGAAATTTGTGCATTGTTTGGCATTAGTCCATTTCCATAATACGAGGGACACAAAAACTCCATCAGGGTATTTTTAGATTCGCTTCTTTAGCATTTTTGGGGCGGCCAATGTTTGAAACTTTGAGTTTGACACACAATTACTTTAGTGTATGAATTTGCTTTAAAGTCTAACTTATGGAACTGCACAGGAGCCTTTGTGGGCGCCATTGTTGTTTGCACTGGTGTGTCAAGTTGTACTTGGAGAAAAATCTTGAGAAACGCTTTCAGTTCAATTCAATAAACTTTATTGATCCCGAAGGTTGGCCCCGAAGAAAATTGGGTTGCTTTTATTGAAAGGAAGAGGAAGGTCAAAGGAGAGAAAAGTAAAACATCTAATTGAAACAGAACGCCATCGATCGCATTAGCTAAATGCACAAGTTTGATACATTTGCAGTCTGTTACATTTTCAGTTCGCTGAGGTCTTTTGCGTGTGCCAATCAATTTCCGATGTTTACACGGCATGTTACAGCCAAGCCGACCTGTCACAGCTGTTAAAGTCTACATCACTGTTAGTTATGGTATAAATTTCTACATACTTGCAGCTCTTTTTTTTTATTATATTCCCTGTTGTTTGTTGTGTATCTTTGGAAATCTTGAGTTATGTTTTAATCTTAATTTATTTGTATTACCCGCCTAAACTTTAGATAGATGTTTGGGTCAGAGCTAGAATTATGACATCTAATGACCTGTGTTTATGTGTTTATTTCTCTGTATATTGGACGTAAATTAACCCATTTGTTGTGTTTGTTGAACAGTCCCGTCTCCCCGGCCAGACAACTCCTTCCACGACAGCCGGGGTCAGAGTCGGGGCTCGGGCTTGTCTGGCGACGGCGGCAGTTTGGCGAATCACTCCAAACGACAGCCGACGTTTGACCCCTGGTAATTATATCTTCTAACCACGACCGAAAATAGTTTCACACCAAAAGAACTGCAGCGTTTATTCTCTTCGCTGTCTGTGGCGCTGTCAGAACAGTATACCGTCAGATTTAATTTCACACCGGCCACATGACGTGGCATTTTTAACAGAAATTCTTACTGGGAGTTAAAAACTTTTTAGCCGAGACATCACGCTCATTACTCTTTGTTTTTATTTCAGGACTGGCCCAGATACTGTAGTCTTGAATGCCTCTGAGCCTTCCAAAGAAAAGGAGAAGCAGGGTTTCTTCAGAGCAATAAAGAAGAAAAAGAAGAAATCTCAGATGGTATGTTGTGTGTGAAGTACGTCTGAGGACTTACGCCCACATGTGGATGCAGTGTTTTCCCATCTATGAGCCTCATCGGCACCTTTACAGAAATATAAAACCATTTATTGTTGTTGTTGTTGTCATGTGCATCATGTTTACCTCTACCACCAGTCATGTGCCTCTGTAATTACAGATGGAAGTCCCTGCTGGAAGGCCTCCTGTCATCAAGAAATGTCTTTTCCCTCTGTTTAGCCCAAAGAATAACATAAAGCATAGTTCCTCTGTGAGAGTCCTCCCTGTAGTGTCCTCTCCCATGGTACATGCTGTTTTACACTATCCTACTCACCTCCTGCCTCTGTGTCACCCATCTAACATTGCATGCTTTAACAGCACTGATCAACACTGTTTTAATGTGTGATTTTTAAGCCTGGTTTTCCCGGTGGTGAGTTGAGTGAATGAATCAATAAACCAGCTGGATCCATCAATACGAGAAAAAAAAAAGCTCCCACTTTGAAGAAAAGCATGCACTTGACTGCAATCGGTTTAAAAGGATGGATCTGACGGGTCATTTTTGTGCTTTTGATCACTCACCAGTGATTTCAGCCATGGCCCTAACAGCATGTCTCTGCTTATGAGCTGAGGATGGACGAGAGCGCTCAGGCTTTAGCTGAGCACACACAGTTTCAGGAGTTTGTGTGCTTGTTTTCACAAAGCTTTACTGCTTACCGGCATCATGCAGAGGCATTTGATCAATTTCTCTATGTGCACCTAAAACCCATGACTTTATTACAGAGCAAAGATCAGAAAGTGATGGTGGAGCTACGATAGTACTTGCTTAATATAAAAGCGACCACATTTTGGCGTGTTAAACTAGCTGCCAGCTTTGTGGCAGTGGTGGTTCAGCATGAAACAGGTGTTTGAGGCTCTTTCTTCCCTTTGCGTTTCTATTTATAAGTGACAGTTTGCTCAGATTCGGGGAGGGGGGGGGGGGGGGGTTACATGCTGATGACAGAGCACAAATAAATGCAATCTGGCCAGGAGGAGGAATCAGGCAGTCAGACTTGGAGTCGGTGGAAAACGGCATTTACTGCTTGAAGAGGATATCATTTGAACTGCGTTTGAATTACGCTCAGAAAACATCTTTTATTTATCAGAAACGAGTGGAGTGTTCTCTTCTCTTCCTCAGATCAGCAAACACATTGGGGTTTGGCTTCTGATGCATGTTTTTTGTCCGTTTTCTTTTTATTTCTTTACTTCTTCACTGCACTGGAGATCAATAAGTAACAACGCAGGTTATCAGATGTAACTTCACATTTATGTCTGTGATGAATGAGCGCATGTAAAGGGTAACATGAAACACAGAAATCTGTTTACTGAAGACGCTCATTTCCAGCTCAGACTCTGATAAAGTAGCTTTTGCATGACTCACAGTTCAAAATAATCCTTATTTAAGTTGATTAGCTGTCTAAAAAGCACAATTTTAGCTCTCTTTTCCTTTCAGGTAACTTTCTACTGATTGGCTGCTACTCAAAAACAGAAGGTGCAGAGATTGCCTATTCTCTCTGACATCACGCAGAACCAGAGATAGAAAAAACTGTTAGAAATGAGTGCTTAGGCCAGTTTGAAACAATATAAATTAACTTCATAAATAACAGCATTTAGCAGATTATGTGAGTGTTTTATGTTGCCCTAAACATTGTGCACTGCTGTCCTAGTCATGAGTGTGAAATGTGTCTGATTGGATGAGTAAATTATACCTCCGTGCTCTGTGTCACAGGTTTCCAGTGAAGGCGTGGATACGGTCATCCAAAAGTCCTCCAGGTCTTCGAGTCACCAGAGCAACCGCCACAGGTCACGTGACAAGAGCAGAGACCGGGACCAAGATCGAGACAGGGACAAGGACTGGCCGCCTGAGAAACTGTCCGATTCACACTCTTCGGTGAGAGTTCTCCTCGTGCGCTGTTGTGAAGTGCTTGATTTAAACATTTATTCATGAGCTGCGTTTCATTACATACGCTCTTCCCGAGGAGAGCGCCAAAGAGAAATAAGAGCAGGTATCCTCGTCTAGAAGATCTAATCAATGCAAATCAGCGTCACCTGCTAACCAAGATGTCAGGGAGAGAAAAAACAGATGGCGAACACAAAGGGTGATTATTTCTTCTAGAAAAAATGCTCTTTTTCTCTCCTAAAGATTGAAATTTTGTATAAATGTTTCAAGAACTGAACTGTAACTGAGCCAAATAAGTTGCAGACCTTTAAATTTTACCAATTTTCCTGTCTGTCCAGGATGATTTAGTAATCAAATAAGCTGTGACTCAGATGTTGGTGTTTAATAAAAGCAAAGACACACCTTAATCCCTTCACTGCAGTAATCATAAGAGACTGTCTGACTGGACTGATCGTCCGTCATCGACGGGATTAAACCTGTGAGCGCAAGTTTTCTTTCCTCTGATATTTTGTGTTCTGTCGTGTCTTTCAGAGCCAACCGCTGAAGTCGCTGCGCAAGCTCCTGCACCTTTCCTCCTCATCCTCCAACCAGACCGCATCTTCTGACATGCGCTACCAGCCGCTGCCTAACTCAGCCTCTGCTCAAGGCGGTTTCACCGAGGGCCGGGGTCACTCAGGGGTCAGCACACCCCAGCTCAAGGCCCGACAGTCAGCGTACCCGCTGCCCGGACAGCTGGATTCCGGCTGGCACACGTCCGCCCTGGGCCGCCCCGAGGGCAACCCCTACCCGGAGCAAATGAGCATCAAAGGAGGCCAGAACGGGCACGGCTTCGGACGCCCGTCCAGATCTCGTATGCCAAATCTCAACGACCTGAAAGAGACAGCTCTGTGATCTCCAGCGCCCCACTGCTCTCACGCGTGTGTCAGACTCCTCTGTTACCACCTCCCTCCTGTAACACCTGCTCCACACACACACACACAAACACACACACCAAACCATCAGTTCAAACACTGCTTGCAAACAGGCCAAAAGCCTTTTTACGTCCAGATTTTTTTAAAGCTTCCATGTTTGATAGACTTTATATTAATACCTATGTAATTCTGATTATAATTTGTATTATAAAGTAAATATATTACAAATTCAGTGTATATATATATAAATGGATAGATAAAGTGTAGATTTTAAGTGTAAGTATTTTTGTTTCTATTAAATATAGAAATATAGTACATTTTACTGCGTAGTATTATTTAAGACTAATCTAAGGCATTCGAAGCAAATGCAGTTTTATCAGTTGTTACAATAGAGATTGGTAATGTCAGTATCTCGTGTTCATCTCGTCCAGGATTGTAATTCTGTGTCCAAGCTGTCTTGCCTATGGATGTGCTCTGTCAGACTGGTTACAGACGCTCAAATGTGCAACTGCGAACCAGTGCAGCCGTGTCGAAATCTAGCTATAACCTGTGCAGTTTCTCTGAGCTGAAATTGACAGTCTAAAAGCTTACGTTTTATTGCTCTTTTCCTTCTTTCTTTTTTCTGAAAAGATTTTAGGTTTTACGTCTTAAGTGCAGCCATTTTAGAAACTACGGTGCCATCAACTAACAGAAAGCCTAACCTACATCGCCCTCTGTGGGAGATATCGAAGCACTGCATTTCCTGTTTTCTGACTGAGATTGTCAGGCACATTTAGACTTTTCCATGCACTGTATGCGTAAATGACCATTTGCATAATATAAACCAATGTTACACAAATAGAGCAAACCTCACAGTTTAAAAAAAAAAGTGTATCTATACAAAGGAGATGCAGGAGCGTTAACGTGCCCTTACGGATGAATTATAACGTGTTCAAATGTTCTGCAATGCTTTGAGCAAACGTCAACAAACATCTGCAGCTGATAATGAAGGAAGTGGCTTTTCTCTGAAAACTACAGGATTCAATAAAAACTCTGTTGTTTGATTATTTTATTTTTTTAACTTCCAAGTGGTTCTGCTTGTTTGACCAGTTAAAAACATGTAGAAATGCACCCAAAAAAAAACATTTAAAGTTTAACTGCTGTAAATGTAGATTTCTTTATTTTTTAGAAGGTAGCAGCAGTTAGAGGAACACATAAGCCATTCTGGGTGTATGTGGTACAATGACTCCCAGCCTGTGAAAATAACCCAAGCACCACTGTTTCTCCTCCACCTGTTAGCTATTTAACTCCACACATTACAATATTTAAAACTGTCAATATCAGGGTAATGGAACAGCATCTCTTTTAGTAACCCTTTTAGCCAGACTGACTGACCAGATGTTTCTGCCATTCATACGTCCATTCACTTGATTTGTATACATTCAGTTTTTCTACCAAGCACATTTTCCTTAAATATCAATTATATGAGTAATTAAACCTTTGATTTTGTTCATTTCAGCTGCATTTTACTCCAAATTATTACTTCCTGTTTTTTGAGGGTAAATAATAATTTTGTTTTGAGTTTACACTTAGCTGTTTCAACTATTTATCCATTATTTTAATTACTTCCACCTAACCATCCATTTAAAAGTCCAGCTTTTTCAGCTAGTTTAATGTTTTCCAGCTGCTATTTTCCCATTTATTAAATACTTTAAGCTGAACTATTTTTCACATTTATCTATTTCTCTGTTTTCAACCATTATTCCACTATTAGCCGTTCCAGCTGTTAGTTGAACGTCATCAGCCGTTATATTTTTTATTTTTTTGCAACAGTTTCTTTTCTTCTTCTCTTTCTTTTTTAATTGAAGCTAAAATATGCTCATCCCAGCCAATTATCGATGTACTCTGGCCTTTTCTTTCTTTAGCCATTTCTCCATCGCCCCCCTGTTTTCTGACCGAGGTCGGCTTTCCTTTAACATTAACCGTTCGCCCATTTCTTTCCACAGCTGTAGTATTTCTTTCAGCTGCAGCATCCTCGCCCTGGTTGGGAATCACTGTACTGCTGTATTTTTAACTGTTTGCACACACTGAACCACTTGGGATATGCTTTGGAGAAATCTCAAAATGGAAAGGCAGCGGGGGGCAGAATCTGTACTGTAACGTTGTTTTTCTGTTGCAAATAAAGTGCCATGAGAGTAGCTTGGCAGAAATAAATCCTAACCTTTTTAATGTTGCACTTTGAAGAGACTACGTGGCTCAGCAATATTGCTCTGTAAATTCTTCCTCACTTTCATGTTCGTGTGCGCAGTGTGTGAATATTGAAAGACGAGGGAGGGGGGGCGGCCCGCCAGCTCCTACTGTAACGCGCTGAGCCCAGACATGACCGTGTCGTATTGTGTGTGGTGCATCTGTAAGGACTGTGCACACTCTGTACTTGACACGATACGTTTCTCTCTTTGGATTATTGTTTCGCTGAAGGAGCACCGTGTATTATATTAATACTGATGTGTGACTACTTGTTTGGTAATATTTATAACAGAGGATGTTTATCAACTGTTTAAATGAAATCGATTATTAAGTTTGTGCTTTTATTACAGACACAAATTAGTAGCATAGTCAGTGTTTATCTGCTTTTTTTTTCCCAACAGAGCATTTACATGACAGCATAAACTCACAGATGAATGCTTAACAGTTTTAGATTATTCATGTTTACATATGTAACAGTAAATCTCAAATAAAACAAGCCCGTTTGATTTGACTCTGAACATGTAGAAGCTTTTTTATTTCCTGACGCAGTTAATAACTGCTTTATTGAAGGTGACAAATTTCAATTTGAGCTGGAACAGTTTGGTGGAAACTTTAATACAGACAAATAATCCATCAAAGGACACCAGAGATGTCCACCTGCCCAGAGAACTGTGAGCCTCACCAAATGGGGACAGACTAGACTTGTATCAAAGGATCTTACAGTGTTAGACAAATATTCCCCTTTTGGCAAGTGACAGGGTTGGCAGGGGAATGATGGTCAGTGAGGTAAGAAACACTTCAGGTGCATTTGTTCATGCACATCAGCAGCTCCATCCTCATGGCAATGCGGGTGTGCCAGCCCAGCGGCAGCAGGCGTATATAACGAGCCACAATAGGCGGGCGCAGCAGGTTTTGTACCGTGGAAGAGCGATCGGAGTTTCCGTAGAAGACCTAAACAAAAAGAAAGTACACAGCATTTCAACACGCAGGGTGCTCATTTTGTATCATTTACACACACAATAATCAGAAAAGGCTCATGAAGAGGACCTTCTATGATTACTTCCACCTCCATAGTTTTATTCTTTGAATAGCTTTGCATGATTTCACAGTTCAAAGTACTGTAATCCTTATTTATATTAACACTCAGTTCATCTACTATATGAATCAAGCAATTTTAGCTCCCTTTGACTCAACTTTACTCTGATTAGCTGCTCATCATTAACCAGAAGCTTTGATTTGCACAGCTGTGTGCATGATGTGACCATATTAGTATCCTATATTTTTGACAGCTAAAGGCCAAGCCAAATAAACTCGGCAGCAGCTATGTGTGAACTACTAAATCATTCACGAGGACTTAAAGAATAATAGGTCCACATAAAATTACAATATAACAGCCTCTTAGTTGGATATATTTAAACACTTTAGTGTGTACTGATTGGTGTAGGCCAGAGATTTCAAACTCATTTTAAATTGCGAGCTTTATGCGGCTCACTTCGATCATAAATCAAATCAAATCAAAATGTATTTATATAGCACATTTAAAAACAACAGTTTTGATCAAAGTGCTTCACAAATTAGGAAATAAAAATAAGACAAACACAACGCAAGACGAGACAAACATAGAAAGCAACCAAATGATAATCAAACTATCTTACATCAAAGCCGGAGTAAAAAGATGGGTCTTTAAACGACATTTAAAAGACTGAACAGTCTCAGAAGAGCGAATGGCAAAAGGGCGGTTGTTCCACAGTCTAGGAGCTGCAATAGCAAAGGCACGATCGCCTCTGGTTTTCAACCTAGACTTAGGTTGCATTAAGAGCATCTGGTTAGAAGATCTTAGTGCTTTTATAGGATTATACAAATGAATAAGTTCTGTTAAATAGCTAGGGGCAGTGTTATTTAAGATTTTATAAGTGAGGTGGACCGATGAAATGCCCTTCTCTGTCAATGTAAAGATGTTTAGCTGCACATGCAAACCCTGAGATTATTGCAATTTAATAATAATAATGATGGATTGCATTTATATAGCGCTTTTCAAGGCACCCAAAGCGCTTTACAATTCCACTATTTATTCACTCACTGGTGGAGGCAGCTACAGTTGTAGCCACAGCTGCCCTGGGGCAGACTGACAGAAGCGAGGCTGCCATATCGCGCCATCGGCCCCTCTGGCCAACACCAGTAGGCGGTAGGTGAAGTATCTTGCCCAAGGACACAATGACCAGGGATCAGAACCGGCAACCTTCCGGTTACAGATGAGCTTCCCAACCCCCTGAGCCACTGTCGCCCCCATAATAGATCTCAGTTTTTCCAAATTACAAAGAAAGAATACTAAAGTAAATGAAAGTGTAGATTTTGGGGGTAATTTAAATGGTACAAAAGCCCACAGGACTCAGTTATTATGACGCTTTCATATGTGACTCCTGTTTAGTGTACCTACCCTGTTATTTCCAGTCTGGTCTTTGTAGTAGATCCAGTTAAGAGTTTCTAAAGTGCGGTACTGGATGCTGTATTTAGTGATCCACTCATCGGCGTCGCAGCGGCCCTGGGTGAGGACACCAGACACCACGCTCACCTCCTTCAGGTCAATCTGGATCCACTGGTACTGATCGTTGAATTTGGACAGCCATGCGCACCTAACAAAGATTCACATTCCCAGTTATTTGTTTATCTGGGGTGCGCTGTGTGACACGAACTGGAGACTGGGTGGCCTCGACTCACCCAAAGCCCTGGTTGTTAAGGCGAGCCTTGTTCGGGATCCAGGAGGAGTACCAGCCGGTGTACTGGTCCTGACTGGAGCAGCTGATTTGGTCTGAGGTCACAGATCCAGATTCAAATCCCAGCGGTCTGTGGTACGGACATTCTGTGAAAGGAAACATTTCCAGGTTACTATGGCATTAAATATGATATATGAAATATGAATTCCTGAAAATAAACACTTAGTAAACTTTCTAAACACTTCCAGTGAGCTGCGATGGAGCGATTGGTTCATTTTTGTGTTAAAAATGACTTAATGCCATTTGATGTTTTGAAGCAGAGCACAGGGTAGATTTAACTGAGCACAAACATTACACGTTCACATGGTAGCAACTTGTCAAGTAAAGTGTTGACTGTTCTGTTCTGTATGGGGTGGTCATGATGCTATACTATCTGCCTTTTGCTTAGGGGAGCAGTGAGTAACAGGTACCAACAACCTTACTGACATTGTGCAAGCACAACAAAATTACTGTTGTGCTAAGGTCACCAAATAACAAAAAAAATATGAAAAGTATAAAATGTTAGAAATATGAAATATCAAAATATTGGATTAACATTATCAAAAAACAACAAGACTGTATATTTGCAGAAAACCAAATCAGCACAAAGATGTCACACCAGCTGTCAGCACTGTTGTGGAGATTTGATGAAATAGACTTGTTTTGCAGCCACAGGACCAGGAAACCTTGCAGTCATCGAGTCGACCGTGAGCTCTTCTGTATATCAAAGTATTCTGGGGGCAGATGTGAGGCCACGTGCCCCGCAGTTAAAACTTGCGCAAGACTGGGTCATGAGGCAGGGCAATGATTAAAGCCCAGCAGCATCTCTATCAAGGAATCAAGGTGCTGCCGAGGCCGAGTCAAAGTCCAGACCTCAGCCTCACTTTAATGCTTTACACCTTAACCTCAACGAAATCAAGGAATGCCGTGAAGAAGCGTGCGACAAAATCCCTCCACAGTGATATGACAGAATAATAAAGTCATATGGAAAACAATTATTTCAAGTCGTTGCTGCATAATGCTTCTGCGATTTCACAATAAATAATGACACGGTGGAATATGTCATGTGTCCTCATTCATCTGATGTATTATTTACCCAATGTTTAATACCAGGTAAGGACCAGATGATTTTCCCAGTTGGTAAAATCAAAGAAGTGAATCAGGGTTTACTTTCTTTTTTCCATGATGGTTTTCAGGCCCCTCTTCTGTGGAACCAGCTTCCAGTTTGGATTCGGGAGACAGACACTATCTCTACTTTTAAGATTAGGCTTAAAACTTTCCTTTTTGCTAAAGCATATAGTTAGGGCTGGACCAGGTGACCCTGAATCCTCCCTTAGTTATGCTGCAATAGACGTAGGCTGCCGGGGGATTCCCATGATGCATTGAGTTTTTCCTTTCCAGTCACCTTTCTCACTCGCTATGTATTAATAGACTTCTCTGCATTGAATCATATCTGTTATTAACCTCTGTCTCTCTTCCACAGCATGTCTTTTATGCTGTCTTTCTTCTCTCACCCCAACCGGTCGCAGCAGATGGCCGCCCCTCCCTGAGCCTGGTTCTGCTGGAGGTTTCTTCCTGTTAAAAGGGAGTTTTTCCTTCCCACTGTCGCCAAAGTGCTTGCTCATAGGGGGTCATATGATTGTTGGGTTTTTCTCTGTATCTATGAAGCGCCTTGAGGCAACTTTTGTTGTGATTTGGCGCTATATAAATAAAATTGAATTGAATTGAATTGAATAAATTGACTTCAGGTAATAAAAATATATCAGTTACATCAGATGAAAATTACTCCCTCTCACCCCTTACTGGATTGGTTTGAATCTGCCAGAAAAGCAGATGATAGAAGTGATAGAAGAGCTGCCTGAAATGAAATGTTTATTCCATTTTAAAGACATTAAAAACGCAGCAAAGTATCTTATTCCAGCTTTTCCTCGTGTAATAGTCCAACTTTGCTAATCAGAACTCTTGCATGATGAGGTAGAAGAAGATGATCGGGGCATTTTCTGATGTGTGCTTCCTTTGCTAGTATCATAGGTGAAGGTCATGGCCTATTTGGGCTCCCTAATCTGTTCGTCACATTCCAGCACAGGTAATGAGATTATCTGAAAAGCATTTGCCTGTGCAAGCTTCTTCCTCACAGCTGTTCATTTCTTAACCTTCGGTGCAAGCCTCTTTCATCTTACAGGCTGAAAAACTGCAAGATCAGAGAGGTGATTGTGCACCGCTGCAGCGTGAAAGCACATGAGGACACAGCCAGCCACCATCAGCTGTTTGATCCATCACAGATGTTAAATAAAGATCCACAGGACATAACTCTGCCCACCATTCATCTTCACATGCGTGACTTTCTCCTGCAAGTTAGTGTCCTTCGTATAAAGGGGATCCCATTAATCACTTTTTAAAACCTAAAAAAGGGCATCCAGCATGAGTGTAAGTGAAACAGACAGAGGACTACACAGGTGGAGTCCTCACCTGGCATGCAGTTCAGCAGGTGACTTTGAGATGGTGGCGGCGTTGGCAGCGAGGTCGGGGGAACAGGTGGGATGACAGCAGGGATGCGTGCAGATTCGCAGTCACAGGTGCAGGCTTTCGCTTTTGTGTTCCAGGTTTCGATCACCTGCTGGTCCTCCTCCTGCAGGTCCGGCTCCTGGATGACCTCCTCCTCCTCCTGGAGATCACACAGGGTGGAATGAATCGAGAGTTTGCTCTCAGAGTTTAAGACTTTTAAACCACATTTTAGACCTTTTTGAGACTCTTTCTTACCTCCTCTGAGTGAACAGTGACAAGGGCTATACACCCCATCGACAGAAGCATGAAATGTAAGAGCAGATGATAGAATAAAATGTGTAAGAAAAAAAGAAAATGACCTAAAAGAAGCACCATGTCAAATAATCTTATGAATTATTGGATTGCATCTGAGGATTGCATGAAGGACACACCAAGGAAAAGCTTTTTACCCTCTTTATAATTTCATATGCAGCAGCAGCATTTTTGTGTAGTACTGCTCACTGCTGTTTTAATAACTTGTGGGACCATTAGCATTATCATAAAGGCACAATAACTGTTGCGATTATTTTAAGGCAGGATCAGCTGCACAGTGACTTACCCTGAGAGAGAAGCAGGAGGAAAAGCACAGCAGCTCGACAAGCAGGCATCTTCATCTTTCCTCTTCAGCTGTGCTGAAATGAGATGTGTATGATACCCACTGCAAGTGGATGGGATTACTGTAATCCACAGGCCTGCAATGGCCTTACCTAATGCTCCTTATTGGCCCTTAGACACCTCCCTCAGGTGCTCTTGCACTGAATGTCATCACCTCATCTATAAAAAGACCTAAGACTAAGACCACCAGGTACCGGAACAGCTTCTTCCCCACAGCTGTCAGACTCCTGAACTCTGCCTCCTGACATCTGACCCACATTAAACTCATGGACTGGACATACACACACCCACACCAAGGTCACTAAGGTCATTTATGGTCCTATTATACATCACACATTTGTGTTTATCATAAATATACTTTTTTATTTATCTGTGCCGGATAAAGGCTGCTTTAGGTAAGCCACACAGAGACCAGTACCAGCGAATTAGTATTCAGTTTGGGTACAAACAAATATGATCAAATAGGCCTGAAAGCAGCAGGTTTGTCTATGACAAAAAAATCACTTTAAATTCAAAGAAATCAGAAATAGTTACAAACATTTTAACATCAATTTAATATGTTTGACTTACACTGGGATGGATCACAGTTACCTACAATTGCCATCATCCATAAAACTCACAATCTACAAGTTTAATAATTTGTTTTAAACGGCTACTGTAAATATAGGCGGAGATTTTAATTTTGTAAGTTTAAGAGTTACTTATTGCAATTCAGAGTTATCCCAGCATGAAGAGATGGGATGTAATCTCACATCTGCTTGTTTTTGTCAGTTATCTGGCTGATAATTGTAATTTATAACATGACAAGTTGCCCCAAGGTGCCGGAAATCTTATAAAAGCTGGTTGTTTAAATGTGGGTCAAAAAGATGACCGTGGCAGATGTTGCAAGTTGATTGTTCCAAAAGTCTTATTTCTAGAATATTGAAGCTTTGCAGTGACTTTAATCCATTCAAATCCCCAATCAGTGCTGGCTGTCCAAGTACAATAGACACACTAGAGTTCCAGTTAGGAAACCACAACAGTTTCCCCACCAAGTAAGCACAAAGTATTCTGTTTTGAGAACTTAATTTTCTATCCAGATGTTCATTTTGCCCTTTAAAAGGGCCATCAGGCTGCTGAACACTTCATAGACACCTCACCTCCACTACTGGAACTTCAACGTTATGCACTCCATACTGTACATTAATGCCACTGTTTTGCACATGTCCAACTGCCAACCTCTGTATATTTTTATATATTTTATTTTATTGCTTACTCTATTTAATTTGTAAAATATGTATACACACACACGTAGAAAAACATATTTAGTATACACATCCAGTAATGCATATACTATTATATATTGTACATATGTTTATTAGTCTCAGATTTAGCCATTCTTATATTTTGCTTGTTTTATGTTATTGTATTTTTGCACAACTCTGTTGCTTGTGAAGCTCGCACACAAGAATTTCACTCGCATGTACTGTACCAGCGTACCTGCACATGTGATGTGACAATAAAAGTGATTTGATTTGATTTGATTAAAAAGTTTGCAATCCTGCACCTCTACCATTAAAATGTCTTGGAGAGCTTTGTTTATAACACCTTTAAGACCAGATCCTCAGGTGACACACACACCTGCTTTTAATTAAGATCCATTTCCATCCTTTCATCATCATTTTTATGTCATTTACCGATTTTACAGTATGTTTTTGTAAGTGTTGGCCTAGATGTTTTTTAGGTTTCGCATATATCATATTCTACAGCACATGAAAGTTAGCTATTGGCTAAACTTGATACACTGTATCCTTACTCTTATGAGAATACTTCTGTGTGTTTTAACTGACAAATAAATAAAAAAAACAAAGCTAAAAGTAAGTACCGAGGCTCAGTTCAGCACTGCAGCTTGAATTGCCCAAAATTTCAGTTTTAAGTGTGGAAAGAGTTCTCTCAGGTGTGTCATCACCTGACAGGTTGTGGACTGAATGGCCACTCTGCAGCACACAAACCAAACTGAGTCAGATGGGAGACTTAATGTATGTCGGAATGGAGCAAGACTGCTATTAAAATGTTTGAAGAGTTTAGTGAATGATCTGATGTGTTTCAGCAGGCAAAAACTTAACTCCGTAAAAAATCCACAGAAAGGGTCGTCATTAACATGCAAAAGTAGAAAATAAATAGGGTAGGGAAAATTTAAAAAGCCAAAAAGACATTTTTGCAACATACTGTGGTGCTTTGTCTTTTTGTCTTGGAATAGTTTTTGGCCAGCAGAAACTATTAAAATGACAAGGAAGGGTAAACTTAGACATAAGAAGAATATAATGTAGAGATATATAGAGAGATTATATTATATTAAATAATAAAATGCATTTTTTTAAATTTTGTAACAGATTCAGTGTAATCAATTTAAATATTTAATTATTTTTTAGATTTAGTAATTTAATTTTTATTTTTTCAGTTTTGGTTCTCCATATGTTTTCAGTCTCACTTCAGGTTGTTCCGTCTCTGTTCATTCAGCGGATGTTTGAGGTAATGAAGTTTGAATGGGCGGAACGGAGTGGTTTGATTGCTGTCCGTAGCAGCCAATCATTTGTATGTTGTCTAATTAGCGCGTTGACAAAGGCGGGGACTACAAAAACGTGTCAGCCAATAAAAATCATCATGTTCACCCTAGTGGCCAATCAAAAGGTTGTTATAGACTGGCCGTGTTTCAGGGTGGTGTTGGGTGGCTCATTTCTTCCGAGGGGGGGATACACAGTGTTATTATTCAAGGTAAGTAGTTTTGAATGTGTGAAATTTTGTTTTTCCATTAAAATGTACAAACGCGCTCGGTCACCTGTGGGTTTTTTAACAGGCTCTATGATAACAGGACATGCTAAAGGTAGCAGTCGCTGAATAACGGTGTTAACGGTACTTCCTTTCGTCTGTGTTCATAGCGGCTGAAACGGGATGATTTCAGTCATGTTTCTGGTTTGGCTACATGGATTTAAAAGGCTTTAACATTTGGCCATGAAAATAACTGTGGCGTTGCATGTGTTTGAATGCATTTAGTGAATTTAAAACATGCCTTGTGCCCTGTTTTCCGTCAACTGTGTACCCTGTATTTAAAACTGAAGTGAAAATAGTGTTGGTATGATGGAGGGCTGTCGAGGTCGATAGATATAGCTTTTTTTTGTACCGATACCAAGACTCATTCTTAGTAATCCAGGGGATTGGTATCAAAATTTACAGTCAGATAAAATGCTGGTGCTTTAGCAATATGCAGACCACATTTTATGACAGGAAAGCTGTTATTCAAAGCTTTGCTGCTTTTTTTCTAATTACTTATACATTATAATGTGTACATGCAATGATAATTGGAGTTGATGCGTTATTGTTCTGTTATTTACTCTTAATTTACTCACTTGTTTTTGGCATGCCACTTTGTCAACTTTTTAGTGTTGTGCATTTTCCCATCCTTATTTTTCATGTATTTTTAAGGGAATTTGAATACATTTAAATGTATTACCAATACCAAGAGAAATCCTTGCAGTAGACTGGCAGCCTGTCTGTGGTGTGCCCAACCTTTCAGCAATTGGCAGCTGGGTTAGGCTCCAGCCCCTCCCTGAAATCCTGATTTAAATAAGCAAAAGAAAGTTGATGGATGGATGGATGAAATACCAATAGAATTGACAATAGATACTCCTCTTTTTTCTGATAGAGAACTGGGTTTCTCTGTTACTACCACACTTACTTCTTTGATCAATTTTAATGTCCTTCTATTGCAGTTTTAGCTGTTTGGGGTAGTCTGAAGCTCCCTGTTAACTTAGGTGAAGGGATGCACACAACTACTCGACTAGATATTTAAACATTAAGCAAATTATTATTATTATTATTATTATTATTATTAATGTACAACGTTTTTGTGTTGGTTTTAAAGCACTGTTTACACAGGACTTGCAGCAATGTCATGACCATAGACGATAGAAAGTCAGTAATATTTGGAGAAGAAAAGCAACAATAACAAAAAAACATTGGTGACGTGATGTCGGTAGGGTCCTAAGATAAACTTTCTTAAACCTTCTACTGAAAACAAGATTGCAGGATACAATGCATTGACAAATGACAGGGTAGTAAATACATTATTAGGTTACCAGAGGCAACCAGATTCTGAAGTGTCTATTATAAAACTAACCATCAGCTTCAAAACAATGTGCGAAAAATGAATCACTATGTCTATATTACAAAATTTTAAAAGTGAGTGTTTTCACAAAAAATACTCTAAACTTTAATATTGTTAATAAAAAAAATAAGAGTTTATTATTTGTTACTATAAATTAGTTTTCATTGTCCAAGTGCAGTATTTTCATCCCGCCCACAAGATGGGTCAACACATTCTCTTTAAATTTTCAAGAAACAAGAAAATGATAGTGACAAAAGTTTTGAACATCAACCTCACTAATTCGGTGGGCTGATAATCGATTGATTCATACTAGAGCCCAACAGATATATCAGCAGGGCTGGTATTGTTGGCTGGTGTTAGCTATTTTCCGATATATTGGTATTGGCATGTATAATACATTATAAATGAAAATTTAAAAAGTAGAGAAGAGATCACAGAAACACCAGCTTTGCTATTATGAGTAACAATGTAATCCATAAGCTTTGGGATAATTAAAACAAGATTATTTTTAAACAATACTGTCATATTAAACATTATTAAACAAATACATGTAACAGATGTTAGGGAAATAGTTGATATATGTTACAACTGTCTAGGATTTGTATGTCAGAAAGAAAAAAAATATTGGCTTATGCATGAGTTTTAAATAATCAAATATCGGTATTTGTATTGGTCTAAAAAAATCATGTATCAGTCAAGTTATAATCTATAGCAGGCTTTTTATCTTTTACACATGGCAGCAGATCATCCAAAAACACCAACTCACTGTCTAATTTGCACTGGTTGTCCTTTATTATTCATTTTCCAAAATTTGATTGACCTGATTAAATTATTTTTAGGCATCATTTTATTCAATTTAACTTGTCAGCATGATACATCACATAAAAAGTGCTGTGAATTTCTTTTTTGAATGCCTTTTTTGTGTCTCTTTGTGCAGATGTCTTTAACCACCCACTCCTTCCTCTCATGTCTTTATTCAGAGCCCCTCTGTTTTTGTGTCATCTCTTCATTTCAGATGCAGTTCATGCTTCTTTTCAGTCGGCAAGGCAAGCTTAGGCTCCAAAAATGGTACGTGCCTTTGTCTGATAAAGAGAAAAAGAAGATCACCAGAGAGTTGGTGCAGACAGTCCTGGCACGGAAGCCTAAAATGTGCAGCTTTCTGGAGTGGAGAGACCTTAAAATTGTGTACAAGAGGTGGGTAGGAACTGGACTTGTTTCTGAACAAAATGTGTTCTGGTTGAACGCCCTCAGAATAGAATATTTTCACACGTCCCTGGGCAATTCATAGGCCCGTCATTCATAGACATGGCTCTGCTGGGGAATCAGGAGAGTGTTACCAAAGAGATGAAGGCATCATCATGACAGCACTCAGACTACAACAAGAAAGAGCATTAATTTAGTCTCATTATATCCTGTTGCTGTGCCAACGGACAAGGAGGCAGACTGCTTGTGAACCGGAGTGACCCCACTGGGATGGACTAACAGAGTGCCAGAACTGCTGATCAGTAATGTGTGGTGGGGCAATGCAACCATTGCAACCATTGCCCCACCACACAGATGTTTATGTCCTCAGTTAAATTCTCACTAAGTGTTAATAGTTCTTAGTATTTTTTTTACATATGTAAAAGACAGATGTAGCAAATGTGATGATTACCCATTGGTTTAGGACATTTTGAAGGACCGCTGCTAGGATTTTGACCATCACTGTGTTGGGTTTTTGGAATCAGAAGTGACCACATGTGAACAACAGGGTGGAGTACTAAGTTATCAGTGTGTTATTAGGCTTTGTTAGCAAGCCATTTCTTTAAATGATACTGGTGGATTACCAATCGGTGCTAAGTAACAACTTAAGAAAAAAATCTAAAATTTCACTCAAATTTAAATTGACTGTATAAATGCATGGTGTTTGATGGCCTTGGTTTGGAGCCACAGGATCTTGGTACCTTGCGGTTATTGAGTCGACTATGAGCTCCTCTGTATCTCTTCTAGAGACAAATGTGAGGACGTCCGTGTGACAGCTAAAGCTTGTCTTAAATTGGATTGTGCAACAGGACAATAATCCCAAGCATAGCAGTAAATCTCATGGTTATAGCCACTGTGACATTGCCTGTTAGTTTGTAGAAACTGATTTGAAGCCTGATTTGAAGCCTTGAGTTTAGTATTTTGGTAACTCTACCTTCAACATGATAGCCACAGCCTAAAGCACGTTCATCTTCATCATCCATTTTACTCTAAATGGGACCATAATTTATAATATGAATATCAAGTTGGTTCGAAGAAGGTCTAAAACCAGTGACCAAGATCATAAACTTACCGGGAAAATGTTTGCTTAGTTTGTAGATAATGTGAACTGTTGGGTAATTTTCTCAAAGGGAGGGAGGGAGACAGGACAAAAGACACGCTGTGGAGGAGAGCCAGAGATTAATAACAGCTAATGATTAAATGCAGAGACTGAAAAGAAGTGAATGAACAAGAAGGACTCGGTGTATCATGGGAGGCCTCCAGAGGCCTAGGCCTATTGCAGTATAACTGAGGGATGGTCACCTGATGTACCTATAAGCTTTATCAAAAAGAAAAGTTTTAAGCCTAATACTTAAAAGTAGAGAGGATTTTTGTCCCCTGAATCCAGACTAGGAGCTAGTTCCACAGAAACGCTGGAAGCTCTGCCTCACATTCTACTTTTAAATACCATATGACTGACAAGTTAGCCAGTAGTCCAAGTGCAAAGTGCTCTATTTGGTTGATAGATTATTATGTCTTAAAGATAAGATGGGTTTGGTTATTCAAGACCTTGCATGTGATGAGAAAGAGATTAAGTGATTCTGGATTTAACAGGGAGCCAACGAAATGAAGGCTAACATAGAAATATGTCAGTGCTCTCACTACAGAATTCTGGATCAACTGAAGCCTTTTCGAGGATTATTTAGGACAGCCTGATAATAATGACTTCCAGTCTAGAAGTAATAAATACAAGAACTAGTTTTTCAGCATCACTCTGACACAGGATGTTTCTAATTTTAGCAATATTGTGCAATTGCAAGAAAGCGGTCCTACCTTTTTGTTTAGTATGCACATTGAATGACATATCCTGGCCAAAAATGACTCAGACATCCCTCACAGTGTTATTAGAGCTCAAGGTAATGCTATCCAGAGTAAGCATCTGGTTAGATAATATTTTTAAAGCTGAGTACAGTAACCTAATTTCTATCTGAATTTAGAAGTAGGAAATGAAATGCCGTAAATATCTTTAAGACATTCCTACATTTTAACTAATTGCTGTGTATGATATCTGGCTTCAGGGATAGATAAAGCTGAGTATCATCTGCATAGCAATGAGAATGTATGCTATACCTTCTAAGTATACTGCTGAAACGGAGCGCGTATAATGTAAATAGAATTGGTCTTCTTTTCTTTTATGCATGAGACAGATTTCTGGATTGTTTAGCTCTGGCTAAAAGTTTCTTTGCAGAAAGAAATTGTCTAATTTTGAGCAACAACATGGATCTGTATGTTGTCACTAATGCATCAACATACAGCCTGTCAGTGTGTAGATGTGTAACTTGTAACACTGAAAATTTCTCTGTATAATTTCTCACAGCTTACAGTAATTTAGATGCTTGCAAGCATCAGTTTAAAACATATTTTCTTTAAATGTGACAGAGAAACAGAGCAAATTAGAAGCAAATAATGAAGCTTAATATTGGTTTTTACAAATGACTGATTCTTCCACATGCATTTTTGTTTTTATGAGCTGAACCAGGACCAAAATCTCAGTGAGTTTAATAGAAAGCTGAGAGCTGAAACTGTGCTTTATCAGCCTAAATTCTTAAAATGCATGCTGTTTCCCATCTGATATGTCAGAATTGATCCAGGATCATAAACAAGGATGGATCCTTTGCCAGTGGCACTACTCATGGTGATATTTGGTGCCAAATTAAACTGTCTGTAGCTCTAAAACGTAGCTCAAAGCCAGCAGCGGGGAAAAAACCTTTCTGACATAATTATCCAAACACATTTTGGGCTAATCTACTTGTAAATCTGATTCTTACCAAAAACCTTTGAGAAGCACGTCTTGCCACTTAGTAGTCCAGTTTGTTAACACTTGAGTTATTTTGAAGCCTGTATTTACAATTTTCACATTAGTTGTTTAACTGGACATAAACACTGCACGTATAGAATCACCAGTCTAATTTAAAAAAAGGCTTTTGGTTTATAAAAGTGCTTCAAGTTACATTTTTATTATGCATGTGAGAAGTTATTTGACTTTTCTGCTTCATTATGGCTCAATCCAACATGAACAGCTTCTCTGCACGTGCTATCAGGGTGCTGAACAATTCTAGATCATGATATTCCGTCTATGCTCATACCTGAAGGTATAAAATAGATTCTGAGTAGAAGCTAGAATCTTACTAGTTTCAGTTCATGCAGAATAAAACATTAAGTCTATTTTGACATTTTTGGTCTATCTGAGAATCAAGAAGAAGTACTATTTAGGGTATGCTCATTGGCTAACCACATGTAATTCAGCATTTTACAGTCACATCCACCACTCGCTCATTACATCTGGTTTCAGTACACCAAAATGGAGATGGTGAAACAGCTCAAGCCAAAGCTCGATAACTGGTCTTCAGTAACTCAGGGGTGACCTCACAGTGGTTGTTACCATATTTTATACTCTCTATGATACGTCCTCTTTACAGTAACAAGTAGGGAGGATTTAAGCTGCTTGCTGCACAGTTGAAACTGTCATAAACCTCTATAGAGGGCATGTGTCAGTGCACCGTGATTGGATAATATGTTTCCAGGCTCAGATGTTGATTGGCTCTTTGAATGTTGGGCTGCTGCCATCTTTACAGTTTCACAGTTCTCCCATAAATTTCTTTAAGGCTTCTCCTTATATGTCAACTGTGATTGGATGCTTTGCCAGCAGAACTCATGCTGATATTTGTCCCAAAGTAGACTAAATTGAAATTCAAAGTGTACCTCCAAGTAAGGCTCTAAACTGTCTGCCACATGTGAAATGTTAATATAACCCTTACTTACGTGTTAAGCAACATTCTATAAAGATGTCTTATTGAAGACTAATCCACTTATAAAACAGGGGGACCTGTGCCATCAGGCTGCCAATGCAACATAAAGATGTTGTTTACTTTGGGAGCCTTCTCTACACAGAGTGTGCATTATCTTTTAAAGCGTTGACTTGTGTCAGCTCCAGTAAAAATGCTGTCTCACTGCTCTTTTGTAATGACTGAACCGAGCCCTTTGTGCTTCCTGCTTGGCTACACCTTGCATTCATTTTCACAAACTGTAGACAAAGATAGACAACAGCTCGAAACAATCAAGAATTCACCACCAGAAAACAGCCTGGCTAATAAGCAGCTTTGCTGTTCTCTGTGACCTCTGCGAGTATTGTACACTTGTCTTTTTAAGAATCTGCAGCCCTGTCCATTGTGTCCTGCTGCTCCTCTGGTTTCAGAGGATCAACTGACCAGCTCCTTTATTACCCAATCATCACATGCCTAGTGCCTTAGGGATTATCAGGGATAAAGAACTATGGCAGAATGGGTCTTAACTGTTTCAGCCTTCTGCATCCGGCTTCTGGCGTTTAAATGAATACCCTGTGCACAGTAAACAGCAGGCCTTAATAATAACGGAGAAATGCCCTCTCAGCTCCATTTCAGGGATGGGAGACAGTACATCACTGTGAGAGTCTGTCGCAGCTTTACAAATCCTTGAAGTCAGCTCCTTGGCTTTGGCTATTTGATGATGTAGTTTTCACAACGAAAGATTTTTATTTAAAGGGATAGTTCACCTCAAAATCTAATTCATGTTATTTTTTCTCTGGGCTGTAGTGATGGTTATCTTTTTGGGTGTACGGCATGCATTTTTGGAGACATCAGCTATGGAGATATTTGCCCTCTCTTGATTATATCGAAGACCCTGAGACATTTAAAGGACACAGCAGCCTCCTTCATGCACTCTGGCAGGAAATATAGACTCTATAAATCACACAGCAAATGCAATGCATGTTGTAGTACCCTGTATATTGTTTCGACTATGTAGTTTTTCCTATTTTAGCCTTTAAGATTGAGTATTTCACATGATTGCACATGTATACCTAGAATGAAAATAACAGCCTCCACTGTGCTGATGGGGATGACTTTTTCTACTTGACAGTTGTGATTAAAACAATAGTTTTCATATGAAACTTTCTCAGAATTATTTTTCTGAGAAAGCAGGGAACGAACTTTTTCAGTTGAAGTGAATTTGCTTCTCGCTGTGTTGCAGATATGCCAGCCTGTATTTCTGCTGTGCCATTGAGGACCAGGACAACGAGCTCATCACGCTGGAGATCATCCACAGATATGTGGAGCTGTTGGATAAATACTTTGGCAGTGTGCGTTTGTGATGTCTGACTTCCTAATGTTATTCTTAGTTATAATTCCCATGTGCTGAGCTGTTCATTAATGTTTAAAGTTATTGCATGTTGTTCACCAGGTTTGCGAACTGGACATTATTTTTAACTTTGAGAAGGCCTACTTCATCCTGGATGAATTCCTGCTGGGCGGAGAAGCTCAAGAGACGTCTAAAAAGAATGTGCTGAAGGCCATTGAGCAGGCTGACCTGCTACAAGAGGTAAGATATGTGATAAAACCACCATGTGAACAATAACAGTTTCAAATACTGCATTTCTGGTAAAGATATTTTACACTAGTACACCACTATTTCTTATGTATATATTATATTATATTGAGGATTTCTGGAAATCTGGAGACATCCCCAGTTATTGGTGGTGGCAGCAAGTAAGGTTTAATACTTTTTGGCTCAGTTTGCAAGTCATGCATTAAAGCCAGTCTTTAGACAAAAAACATTTTGTAGTAGTTATTTTTCTTTTAGTCGAGGGTGGATTTAATCCATGTATGGTAAACCGGTCTGTGATTGTTTCTTTTATTGTTTTATTGCATTTTATCACTACTTCTCAAAAAAATTATTTTTAATTCGCTAATGAAATCAGTGTGAAAATATGCAGATGGAAAAGCATGTTGTGGCTTTTCTAAGAAAGAAACATGTAGCTTATTCTTCTTTCTTAGAAAAGCCACAGTGCGTAGGCCAGCATGGGGCAGGTGACCCACTGGTGGAAATGCTGAAAGTGGTGTAGAGAGGATAAGCAGCAATCTGGCAGCCAGAGACCATGGGAGTTTGATGAAATGTAGTGATTTGTAGACAGGTGAAATAGGTGATTAAAGAGTCAAAGTGATTGAAGTGACTGCCAGTGGAAGCAGTGACATATAAGCTAGTAAATACATTAGACGGTTATCAACCTATTTGGAACGTGGAACAGCTGCTTTGTTGAACAGCTGTCAGCTACAAAGCTGCTCCATGAGCGAATCGTTTTATATGTGTGAACAGGTTTTATCACAAGGTTATTATCTCTCTGAAAATCTTTATGTCTATGGTGAAAACAAAATGTGTTTATAGTTCGAAGTGAGAGGCATGAATTGTCGCTATGAAATTGCACATATTTTTAAAAAGTCTTTCCAAGACCCTGAGATTGTTGTTCAGATATACTCCAGTGAAAAAGACAGCTACAATCAAAGGTTTGTAGCTGAGAATGTCAGACTTTCAATTTTGTAAATAATGAGTCTTCCCATCTGACAACACAAAGTTACTGAGACCTGCAGACTAAACCAGCCACAAAGTCACTTTTTCTGTGGTTTTTTTCTTCTTGTTCCATTTCTCACTGCAGTGTCATCAAGTGATCCTCTAATAAGATTCAGTCAGTGATTTCCTGTAAAAGCTCCATAATAGAATCCATTCTCAGCTTCTAATGCCAAGCAAACATTAAGAAATACTGGTTTTGCATCGGTAACTGCTGCAGCCTTAAATAGTAAAGCTGATATTTTGACTGCCTTATTTTCTTTCATAGGTATGCTGTCATTATGGTGGATGATTGTAGTTTCATCAGACCAATCAGAATGAAATAAAAAGATAGAAGAGAAGAACTGAAGGGCTTCACCAAGGAGCAGTATCAGACAAATAAGGATTATTTTGAAATACAAGTCATGCAAAGCTACTCTACTAGAGTCAGAAAAAAATATGGAGCTTGAAATCAGCGCCATTGGTCCACATTAATTAAATTAATGTGAGGATTATAGTTTTTATTGTAATAGTTAAATTTCATATAATTGAAGTAGAAGTAAATGTTTCTTAGAGTTTACCTCAAAGTGACAGCTGCTTTTACTTTACACTCTCCAGTCAACCCAGGAAGTTGTTCAGCTGCTCAACTTGAGTTATTTATAGTGTTTTTAAAGCATTCACAAGAACTAATACTCAGATAAGTCTCACTGTTTTAGAGTCACGCAAAGAAACGTGGACCTCGTTACCCTCAACTTCAACTAGAGTTTCTTTACCCTTTATTATTTTTACAGAAGGTTCAATGTTGAGTTCTTGTCTTTCTATGTTGCATCACTTCTCTGAAGTAGAGGGAAGGCTCGGCACTGCTGGTGTTATATGTTTATTCTCTTTTTACACATTTTCTTACATTGGAGTCCTGATGATCATTTCTCTCTTTAATCTTCAGTGCTGCATGAATACAGCCCTCAGATGATTCATGCAGCCATAATTTTGAAAATATTTTGTGTGTCTTGCCCTTAGTTTGCTTGATCTTAATCCTGATTTCTGCTGACACATTTCTCCCTTTGCTTGTTTATTCTTTACTGTTGTGATTTGCAGAATATAGACTTTCAGATGCGCCTGTTTGCAGGTAACACTTTGTTAAAAAATCCCTATTCTGTAGTGTTAGATCAGTAGCTTTAGATTCACCAACACAATGTTAAATCCAGCAGAAAAAAAATATACCAGCAACACCAAAGTCTCAAGTGTCATCAGCACACTTTGAATTTTGAAGTTGCTGGTATGTTTTCTGCCTCATACTGACCCTATATCAACTCCAATATCTCTGATGTCACTGTAAACCTAACCAGCAACATTTAATGTGACGAATAGTTACACAAAATTGCTTAAAAATAAAATAGCATTCAGTAGTTTTTAATGAAGAGCCTACATTTCTAAGTTACTTATTAAAGTTTCTGCACAGGCCTGGTTCAAGGTTGGATGTGGGCAGTGCTCAGGTTGTAGTCTTCAAACAAACCCTCATTGTATTCACTGCTGAGACAAACAGGACACTTCTGTTCTAAATTAGCATTTCATATAGTGGGAGCGTAATTATAGCATCAAAACCACAGTATCGCAGCAAGGGTAATTTTGACCATGAGCGCTGTCAGCAGGATACCAGTACACACTGATCACAGCTCGACAGCTGGCTTTTCACCCCACTCCTAATCCCGGGCGCAATTAATGTTGTTTTGTCAAAGACGCTGACGTGGCTCATGTACGTCAGCGTCTGACATAAAAAGGGCGATTTTACTAAACGGGATAAAATAGCGTTGATAGGTGTGGTTAGTTTTATGGGTGATTTACAAACGTTGCACTGTTTTCTAACCACAACAAAAACATGGTTCATTTCAATATGACACACCCAATGTGCCAAGAGCTCTGACTTCAGCTTATATCAGCAAGTGTACGGGACATGCAAAGAGACACAAAAGCACTTGTGACCCAGACACAAGAGCATGACAACAGCAGTATCTGGTATGGCAAAGTCAGTGGATACTTTACTACAGGCTTAAAATTCCATAAGTGAAATGCTGTTGCACATCCTTGGAATAATAACAAGAAGCACCTACACTCACCCTGGACAACAAGAACTGCAGGGCACAAAAAGAAAGTGTCCTAGAAGCCAGGGAGAAACCAGAAAGCATCAAAAATAGGCCATGTTTGTGCATAATATCATGACTTATGCATAATATATTCACATTTGTTTTATTTCTTGCAGTTTCAGTACAGTAAATCTATTTTAAAAGTTGTTTTTCAAGATGGCACTTTGATTATTATACTACAGCTTCTGTTGAATTTATTTCAGCATATGACAACAAGAGCATTTTCTGTATTAAATGGTAAAATAGCCAACACATTGACCATTGAGACAACTGTCAAATGTGTACATCTGTCCATGGTCCTGAAATTATAGCTATAGTTTTTTTTTAACACAAATGCATTGATCAGAATAAAAACAAAAAGCACTTCCAAACTATCAAACCAATTCAGAACATCAAAATGAAAAATGGGCTGCTATTATGACTTCCTGTGCCTGACATCCAGGATCCTATCCTGAAACTGATCAAGCCTTGGTTAGTTTTAAATTGCAAAGACGAGTTGCACTCATCAGTGCTGATTGTCTCAATATGATTTGAATATGTTGGCAGTCTGTTTCTGTTAATAATACAGACAGCAGTTATTTGCAGTCCTTCACCAATCTGTCTGCGAGTGGTTGCAGTCAGTCTGAGTTGGACCATGATTGTTTAGAGCACCAGGTGACCTTTGCATTTGGCTTAAGATTTAAAGTGATCGCCCAGAGGCTGAACGTGTTGCCGGCTCAGCCTCTAGGTCACTGCAACTAGTGGGAATTGATTTCCAAAGATGCAACCATGGAGGTATCATTTTTTTCTGTTTTTTTTAACTAGTTGCGAGGTTGCCATCCTACTTTACTCTAGTGTGAGAGAATGCTAACCAAGTTTAAGTAGCTAAAGCTAAATGAATAATTTATAGTGCTTTATTTAACCAAGTAATTTTTAGTAAACATTAAAAAAAATCAGCATGTGAAGAAGAAAAGGACATCCTGAACAAAACGACGTGAAGCACAGTGTCCAAGGTGACAGACCTTCAGCTCATGCCATTACCACACCTGCAACCTTCTATTATAGACTAGTAGACTAGTAGGTCTCTGAAGCAGGATCTCCTCAGCCAGTATTAGCATGCCAGGCGCATTGTGATTTCATCTCCAGAGGACCCTTTGTGACTATATCATGCCCTGGGATGAGAGCATCCTGGGGTTTCAGCTTCAGCAAAAAATACGATTTCACTTCAGTTATTTAATGTCATCTGCCAAAAAGAAAAGTTTAAACACTCAGTTTAGGTTAGATATATTTAACCTGTAGTCTTCACATTAACAACACATGTTACAGCACATCTATGTTATGAAACTGGTTTTCTTAAAACGAGCCTCTAAAAACAGTTTTTAATGTGTGTGCTCCCACTGTTTATTGAATATATAAAGGTAAAAAGGTAACACCCACGGAGAGCTTCAGAAAAGAGCGGACTGTTCTCAGTTTTACCAATTTGTTCTGGCCAAGTCAGGAAACACTTCAATGTTTCGACCTAGTGGCTTTCATTGGAGCATGTCTGGTACAATGTAAGTCTAATCAGTCAGTTAGACAGCAGACTGATTGGTTTCCTGGATTTGTTTGTCGAACATTTAGTCTGTTAGTGCGCCAAAAGGCCACCGCTAATGAGTTCTAGGAAAGGAAATCAGGCCACGGCTGACAGCCCATTACCATCTACATGGATAAAAGTGATGTGAACCATGGAGAACTTCTGAGGAACACTTACTTTTTGTAAAGCATAAATAAAGAGATTTTATAAATGCTCCTATTAACAATTAAAATTGTTTATTTATTTTACAGCTTAATTGAAGTGAATTGACTAAAAAAAAATGGTTCTATCCTTTATATTTGATAGAAATAGAAATGTCTGTGAAGACATTCAGGAAATACGACAGATAAAAAAAGTTTGAAATTTCACTCAAGTTACAACTGAATATAAATTGGACCTAAGTGAGTGATGTGAAGCTGGAAAGCATTTAGAAGTCTGAATGTGGTTGTTTGCCATTAGTTGTGAGGCTGCTGCCACCACCCAGCCAAACCCATTATCCCAGAGGACAAACCGTAAAGCTGTTCATTGATTTATCGACAGCAGGACCATCAGATGGGGAACGTACTGTACTGAAAGGCTTAGAGTAAGGCTTTTTCCTGTAAGTGTATAAAGTAGGTGGGTCTTTAAAATGATTTAGCTGATTTTCTCACTTAGGAGGAAGTGAGTTCAAAATCTGAAGGGAACGAAGCCAAATCTTTAAGTGGGAGAAAGGGAATGAGGTCTCTGACTGGCTCAATTCTGTATTTATAGAGCCAGAGTGAAGACTGGGGAAGCTTGCCAAATGAGGAGATCTTATAAAGAACTAGAGTCCGTCCATGACTCCATCCAGGGTATTGATAAGTACTAGGCTGGTACAGTCAGTCAGTCAGCATGGGTTTCCAGTTCTGCGTGCCGTCAGCTGCATGTACGCCTGTCAGTGTGACTGTCTCATAACTCTGAGTCTAGATACAGGCTGCGATCAAAGGGTAGTCCGACAAAGAAGACACCCTTACCTCTTTTAAATTTGATTCGTTTCAATGTAAAAAAAATCATCTTCCTCTGCACCTCTGGACCACACCCAGTGCCTGTGTGACTCATTTGGACCATTTGCATGTGTGTTCTGCAGTTACACAACCTAACCTAACATTATGCAAATAGCAACTCCTACGTCAAACCAAATTCCTAAGGAGCATGCTCATTGTTGTTTTTTTTGTTTGTTTGTTTTTTTACATTTGTGCAGGTTATTTCATTCAGTACAAAGTTTGATGACTGTGCACAAAAACAAAAACAGGTTTAAGTTCCTAGTTCGGCTGTTAATTGTCTCATTAGGTGGTACACGTAATAGATTTGTCTGTTGTTGCTGATTCTACTATAAGGCAGGAGATTATGCATAAACCACCGGAACTGTAGCATGTGCCATCGTGCCCTCACTCACAGAGACATACCAACCCACACACTTTTTATCAACCACAGCTCTTTTCCACTAATACCTACTTGAGTTGGTTCGGCACGGCTCGACTCAGTTTTTAGGGATTTCCACTGAGTGGTAGTACCTGGTACCGGGCACTTTTTTTAGTACCTACTCGGCCAGGGGTCCAAGTGATATGAGGCAGTCTGAAAATATAACGGCAACAGACTGCATGGCACAGACTGACGTCACTCAATGAGTCATGAGTCTCTATCATGAAAATCAAAACCACCATTATTTAAAAAAAAAAAAAAAAAAAACCCAGCAAAGATAAAATGGCTTCACAAAAAATAATACCCTCATCCCCGAGTCTGCCAAAAAGCCATACACCGTGTAGCAGATGTCCTCCTTTGTTGTGGCTAGGGCTGCCACAAACGATTATTTTGATAGTCGACTAATCAGATCATGCATCCATTGGACGTACAACGTACAGCTTATTGCACCAGCATGCATCTGCTCTTATATAACTATCATTAGCTTACAGCTTGAAGTGTTTAAGGTATGTGCTAACTAAAAATAAAGACAAGATGGTAGTTTATTAAATTTTAATGAAATTTGCAGAAGCTTAATAAACTCAGCCGTCTGCTTTTTGCTATCTAAAATATAACAGGACACCAGAGTATATTCTGAGCATCTCACATTTCTGATAATCAGTTGTCTGCTTGACGTTTATTCAGCTGTGTAAAAACTATAACTTTAATCTCAGCCAAGCTGATTTACTCAGAAATAAATAAAATACTGAAAAAAGCCAAACAATAACATTTTTAAGTTATCTAAGTGACTTATATATCATGTTTAACCTGAGTAGCAAAAGACGGCGGTGGGTTTGAAAACGATTTGCCCGGAGTCCGGGTGTCCGGTGTTCTCACCGGCTCTATCGAGCTAGTGGGTAACAGACGTCTCCAAAAAAGACGTCGGGGCGCTTTTGAAAATATGTGGTGTCTTGATAAACTGAGCAGATATTTGAGGTTTATACAGGTCCATTCTCACCTGAAAATATGTTAAATGTTTATTTTGTAACCCAGAAAGAATAATAAGAGTAATATTAAAACTAGTTGCCGCCATTGTTGGAAACTGAGCAGGGCCGCGCTATGAATTCTGGGACACTGCTTCTTCTTCTTCGGTGTTCAACTGCAGCTGGCATCCTTGTACATGCAGTGCTGCCATCTTCTGTTTCAGTCCGTTATTACACTCTTAAATCCTACTACTTAGTCCTGCGTCTTTTGGGATCTTACAAAGCTTCAAACGACGCGTCGACTATTAAATTAGTCGTCGACGATTTTAATAGTCGATGTAATCGTGACTAGTCGACTAATCGTGGCAGCCCTAGTTGTGGCATTCATGGCCTCACAGGCGTCACAGGACTTTTGACCGCATTGCTATAACAACCCTACACAATTTGGTGGTACTCAGTTTTAATGGAAAACAACAGAAACCAAGTTGAGTTGAGCTGAGTCAATACCAGTGGAAAAGGTCTATTACTGCCAGATTTGGTCACCTTTTTGACACTTTGGTCAAGACCTTAGATCCGTCAGAGCGGTGCCTGCAGAGGTGAACTGCTGCCGCTGAGCAATCCAAACATAGAAATAATGGAAGTTGTCCAGAGGTGCAAAACTTGATGATCATGAAGGGAGATTGGACAAATTTGATGTCAGGTAAGGTTTTCATTTTGATCGCACCTCGTACGTGACACAACATGAGGGTCATAACAGGCACCAAGTCAGTTTTGAATGTTTAGACATGTCTGAGTAGACTAACAGGCAGCATAATCCAAACCTTCCCACTTCCCGTAGATTCTGACTGTAAATTTTGATTACTGTAACATTATTGCAGAAAATTTAAACTATTAATTCTTGTCATTTAAATTTTTTCTGGGATTTTAAATTGAAACAAATATGCTGCCTGTGTGAAGACCAGTTGTTATTCTAACAGCACTGAATGAAACTGTTCAAATCTATGATTTCTGAACAATGAAACTACGTTATAACATTATTATATAAGCATTTGTACTAATACTGTTCACTTTCATTCATTCTTATTAATTGCCAATATATATTGAGATAGTCTTGGTTTTTTTATAATTACAAATCCAGAAGAAAAGACCAAAACCAAAGTGACACTCTCTCCATGCTTGCTGATGTGGTTGATAGCTGTCACAACAACCACATCTGTGCTTAAAAAATACAAATCTTATGAATATAAATATGTTTTAATAATTATCTAAAACATCATGGTTTTGTAGTTCCTATCAAAGTTTGCTCACTTATTATAAATATTAGCATTTTTTAGGACTACAGTGGAACCCCGACTTACGAATACCCCATTTAACGAAAAATTCAAGTTAGGAAGGCACTTAACAGCAATATTTCTGCCAGTGTTATGGCAAAATGCCCACGTAACGAAATCCGCTGGCTCTGATTGGCTGAGCCCAGAATGCCCACAATGCCTTCCGAATCATGTGACAACCCCCTTGGCATTTGTAATTGCTCTTCGCTGTTCCACTTGAGCGACGTATTGTTGTTGCAATTAGCAATTAGCTTATAGCCTGTCGTTCACTCAAAAGGCGCGATGGGTGCTTCGACTTACGAAAATTTTCGACTTACGAAAGACCCTCGGGAATTAATTAATTTTGTAAGTTGGGGTTCCACCATACTTTGGGTATGGAATAATACACGTGGTGTGGTACAAACTGTTTCCAGCAGCGTAATGGTGTTTGTTGGCTTACCTTAAAGTTAACGACATGATGATTATTTGGGATCATGAAGGAATGTGTCACACAGTGGAGCTCTGAGACACAGAGGAATGAGTCAGACCAGTTCATCGATGGTTTTGGTCTTTTCACAGTGAGAATCAAGAATGTCACCAGCATGAAAACCAGCGCTTTTGCAACCAAAGGATGAAACTTGATAATTAGTCACTATTCTGATGCCTCTTGTTTTTTTGTTTTTTTTTGTAATTTTAAATTCAGGAGAGCAATCACATCAAATTAAAAACGCTCCTGGTGATTGAGAAACTGTTTAGTTCACAAATTTCTTGACAGTTTAATTCAGTAATCAGGCTACTCAGCAGGAAGCTTTAACACCACAGGGTAACAGTGGAACATCAGATGATAAACAAACAGACAAATCAGGCTCCATTTTAATTACTTTAGGGGCAAAAATGTTTAATTTTAATTTTCCTTAAATTTAAACTTATATTAAGTTTGTGGATACTAAAAACTGCAGGTAAAAGCGATGCGGGAGGAGTTGGGCTCATTCTGAGTTAGGTCCTTGTGCCTTTAGGCATTAGTAAGTGCATAGTGCAGTAATTACATGGAAAACATACCACAGGGGATTTGGTTGAAGCGATTTCAATAAGCCTTTAATGAAATATTTCTCAGGAGCTGGCCATTACTTTGGTGCCAGGAAGCAGATCTTCTTTTGGAATAATGATGCCTCAGAAGGTTTCCAGCCCTGCATGGGAGACATCAGAGATAAATTGAGCAGAGCCATCGCCACAAAGAGGGCACAGTTATTGTGGTGGTGCACGGTTAATCTCCTACTCCCTCAGCAGAGTCTGTAGATGTGTAGTACCCGCATTGTAGGTTGCTGAGAGTCGTGACGACGGTGTATCATACTTACTTGTCTTTGTCCTTGTAAAAATGTTTACCTCACAGGTATGGTGGTTCCAAATATGGCCTCTGAGTCTTCTGGTCTTTTCCAGAATTAGCCCTGCTAAGGTGAATACATCGTGTCTGTGGATTTAGGCTGTGTGTACCGCTAGAGCCCTCATGTCTCAGTGTTTTAACTGTGTGAACTAATCAGCCACAACATTAAAACCACTGACAGTGAGGTGAGTGACACTAATTATCTCATCACAGAGGCTCCAAGCCCATTGTTCCTTCAGTGGTCTGGTTTCAGTCATTATGCAAAGGTACTGTTTATAAGGTTGGGAAAACCTGCAGTCAGCTGAGAAGTTACTTGGATGAGTGACGAAACGTTTCTCCCACTGAAAACGCTACGTTAAGATGAACAGAATCAACTTTTGGAGATTTACTTACCTGGATGATTGAGCATGCATCAAGACATAATGCACTACTGCCCCCAAAGGTGTCACTTTATCAAGTAGATGCTGTTTGTCAACCACTAAACAACAAAGACAGAAGAAAAGCACTGCTGGTCCAATGCATGGCGTGCAGTTCAGTCTACTGTGCGAGCAGGAGAAACGTTTAAAGCCATGGATGACTGCTGCCATCAGAAAGTTTTGAAAAATAGGAGAAAACGAGGTCCAAACTCTGCCAGGTAAAGTTATTCTACTATGCAGCTATACAGTTGAAACAGCTGTGAACCTCTAATATGTAGCACAATAAGATGATTCCCATTTCAGCAGTTGATTGGCTCTTTGGAGCCATCTTTGTCATTACAGAATTCTCTAATAATTTGTTTGTAGTACACAGCTGTCAGTACCTACTAAAAGTGGTCCAGGGAAGGATGATCAGTGACAGGAACAATTTAAGAGAAAGACATGGGACTCAAAAAATCATGAATTTTCAAAACCTCATTTTGGTGTGAAGTCAGCAAACATTTTAAGCATTTTTTTTACCGTACCTGACCGGTGATTCTGTTCATGCTGCGTCTATTAAAAATAATGTTAATTTAGATAAAGCTTTAAAATAAATCAATGAAAAGGATCCAAGATGCCTATGAGTGCAAGACATGTTTCTAGAGGGGCTTTGCTAGTGCACAGGAACCATGATCTAATTTAGTCTTGCTGAACTGCTAAAATCTCCTACAACTCCCACATGAGTGGAACAGCTGAACCGTGGCGCCATGGAAGGAAGAGGCCTGGACTGCACTGTTTACCTGCAGAAAGATGGCACCTGCACACAGTATGGGAAGAAGGCAGCTCTGTGGGAGCAGCACAGTGATCTGTGTTATGTTCTGCTGGGAAACATTGGGAAACATTTTGACTTTTACTGGAATGCTGTTGCAAACCACATACACCCCTCTATGACAGAGATGTTCCCTGATGGCGGTCACTTATTTCTGCAAGATAATGGGTCCTGTCACAGTGAAGAACAAGTACAGGAAGATTTTAAAGAACCAAAATCCAAGATCCCGATTAGACTTATACATTCCAAAGATTTCAATCTCCAAGATGAGTTGATAAAACACATTAAATATATGAAGGTCCACCTCAAAACTTCCAACATATAAAGAATGTGCTGTGAACGTCTTGGTGTCTGATACCTCAGGAGAAATTCTGAAGTCTTGATGAGTCAGGTGGTTTTTAATGTTGTGACTGATCGTTGTCTGTGTGTAGCACAGTTCGTGCTGGTTTAGACGGTCTTCCTGGTCTCGTTCCTCGACTCCTTTTAACAGTAACCAGTCGTTTAACTCTTAAATTACATGTTTACACTGGAAACTGAGGTCTGTCCTTTGGTGCGTTCATGCCAGACATGAAGCAACGTCTCACCTTGAGTTACTCATACAAATACGGGTGCATTGAAAAAACACAAATGTTCGCCGCTAGCAGCCTACAAGAAGAGGAGGCGTACACTCAATAGCTGGAATCAAGTTACACTAATCCTTTTTCAGAACATATCATGAACTCCTACAGTTTTGTTTTTCTCCAACTCTGTCTCCTTTTTTCATGTATGTAAAAGTGACGTTGAGCCATGCAATTCGATCTCCCCTGACATGCGTCAGTATGCTCAATCGGTGATGTTCAGAGCATCACAGCTGATGAGGTTTTGCAACACAGTGTGAAGTGATTTTTTTGCAAAACTTTAAATAACCTCATGTGGATGCAAGTTTTAAACGCATCTTTTCACTTTGCCTGCATTAATTCACCTCTTCGCGTTGACTTGATATGTAAAAACTTTGCTTCGTGTTTGGAGTGAACTCATCACTAATCTGTCTTTATTCTACTTTCATATGTTAACATTTCAGTGACGCTGTCCGCTACTACGACTTGTATGATTACAGCTATGTTGTACCTGCTGTGAGATAACGTTTAATAAGTTAGACAGTGAAACTCTGTTCGTACTTTCACACTGAAAATGATTGTTTCACCTTTGGGAGTTTTTTCTTTAATAAGGTAAGACGGAAAATGGGTACTTTTTTCTAGAATTAGCCACACTTATGTATTACCAGCTTTTAAGCTAAGCCAGAAAGCAAACATTTGCCAAACTTTCCTTTGAGAGAAAAAGAGGAAACAATGGTGAGAGTCTTTTGTCCTGCCTGCTGCTCTGTCTCCTGCACGTTATGAATGAAGTGGCTGTTGGAAGCAGTATTGCCTTTGTTTACTAAGCTGTGTGCATTTCTCTCCTCCAGCCCCGTCATGAGTACTTTAATGTGCCTGTGTACTGATTGGCTGCCACCGCTGCTGCTGCTGCTGCTGCTGCTGCTGCTATCCACCTTGCATGCTGAGCTCCTCAGTGCCTGGCACCTTCCTTTCTGCACGCGGCACCTGACATTGTCATTGGTTTGGGGTGTAACAGTATTTTCAGTTTTCATTCATTTTCATACATGACAGTCATGATACAATATTATCAAATTCAAATTTAAAACAACCATGAATGGAAGCATTTACACAAAGAGATCTGCATCCTGTTTATGGGGCGTGAAAACATTATCGATTCATTTGATTTTTTGCGGTGATGCATTGTCACATGCCTGTCATTGCTCCACTGAACTCTTTGTATCATTTCAACAGTTTCCTTGTTATTGTTGTAAAGCAGCAAATTAAGTGCCATCATGACCCAAAAATAAATATTAACAATAATTTAAAGTGGACCTATTATACTGCAGGAGTCTGCATGAAAACTCTTAGATTAAACGCTTTTCTGGGTCACACTGAATAAAACTTAAGAGTCTGTTTTGCAAATTGTGGTCATTCCAACTCTCAGAAAGGAGGTAACCCAAGTACACATGTTGGTTTGTGGTTTCACAGTCAGAGCTAGGGCTGTGCGATATGACCATAATCTCATATCCCGATATAAAACATCTATCGTCCGATAACGATATAAATCACAAAAATGTAACATTTTCTGTAAATTCTGTGAATCTCGACTTGCGTGAAGTGTTTCCAGCTGGGCGTCGTGTATCTGGAGTCGAGTGTTTTAACCGATGCATTAAACTATACATTTATAGACATAAGTTGTAACGGCCGCCGTTTTCTTCGTGAGTATTTATTACACGGTGTGCTGCGGGGAAAAGCCTGTTCTAACGTTTGAGTCTAAAGTTTATTTTTTAGCACCTGACAGCTCCTTTTTTGCTTCTCATCAGTAAATACTCTGCATACTCTTTCACGTGATTCAGTTTATTTTGAAATGTCTCAACAAGATCCTGAGCTTTATTGTGAAAGGTTTATGTGGAAAATAAACAAGCGGACACGTGATGGTTTTACCGTCGTTGTTGCTAACGGCAACGCATAAAAACAGGCGCTTGTCCGTCCGTAGTGTGGTTATATTAAATATAAGAGAAAGAGAGAACTTTAAGAAATTAATATAGCCACTACAGTGACCATCAAAACAATGAAAAAATATTGCCGTAAACAGTTTATTTTGCGACACCATGAAACAAACGATAGCGTAAAATTAAACAATAGACGTTTTTATATTGTCATCCGATATATATCGTTATATCGAACAGCCCTAGTCAGAGCCATGTCTTGCTCATTGCAACCAGTTTCAAAAACAAGATGGTGACGGCAAGAGCGTTCATCTCGAGAGACTTCCATAACCAATCGGTGATGTCACTGCTCTTTTATACCTCTAGTGTTTCTTTTAACAACCACAGAGACAGTGTTTCTTTCTTTTAATTCCAGTAAGTTTCCCCCGCTCCTTTGCTTTGTGTTTTGAGCTAAAGCTAGCTTCAGGATATTTTGAACAAGTCAGGTCCAACAAACAGCATCTCGTATTTAATTTACTTTTGGCTGCCGTAGTCATCCACTGAAAATCTGGCGTTGTGACAGCTTTGAGTCAAACTGTTTATGAAAATTGTGTAACAGAAAATAATAGGTCCACTCTAAATAGCAGTTCCACTTAGTAAATAACTTCTTCCGCTTCATAGCTGCATCTCTTTCTGGAAAAAACGCATTAAGTTGACCTTGTTAATCATGATGGCATACAAGACTGATTTAGATTTATGTCAAATAAGAGATTATATCAGTTTTTTATGATAGATGTTCTTCACAAAATGTTTCTTTCATATTTTTGTTCATTTGTGCTGTTTCCACTTGGTCTTTGGGGAAACAAGTAGTACAGGTGCTGACTGTGTTTAAAAATACAGTTCAGTACTTTTAAAAGTATTTAATTATAAACACAGAGAATTTCAAAATTCTCGAAGTCCACATCACAAAATACAAACCTGAGCTTTAATAAAACACAGACTCCAAGCTCACCACTCATACCTGAGTCAGTATTACATCCATGAGGGGTTCATCCAGTTTTTTCATGTTTTTAACTTGTTTTGACTCACAGGTCATGTTTGTGGGAAGTGAATGCAATAGAAGTCATGTTCACCCATTTCTGTATCTCATCTGTTTTGCTTGTATCTTCTCACTCTCACATCATACGTATCTGTTTGATTTTTAGGTTTTTCTTTTTGCTGTGATCTTGTAAAACGTTCTTATGAGCGTGAAAATCAAACCAGTGTTCACACTGAAGCGCACAGTAGATGTTTTAATAGTTTTTAAGTGTCTGTCTCTTAATAAGCAAAGTTATTTAAAAAATATTCACAGATCGTGATTATTTCCTATTTAAATAAATATTTAAATAAATAGAAAAAAAGTTTTTCAAGGTAAGTGGTTTCAGAAGAATTCTGCCTAAATGAATATTGTGTTTGCAATGATTGCACGGATTAAAGATTCTTCGGGGTTTTATGTTGATTATAGACGTTAAAACGCTTGAAACAATTAGACCTACAAATAGGTTTTCTATTATAAATAAATAAATATTTCAAATGAAATGTCTTTTCTGTGTCTTGCTAATGAAAGCCAGCTGAATAAATGGACCTTCACTTTATTGATGTACGTAATGGATACATAATAAATTGTTTACGATTCTCTGTCACATCAGCACACTGGTGTCTTTCTTTAATATAACCGTTGTTCTCTGAGTTTATGGATTTCCCCCCTGTGGCTCTCTGAAATTGGAAGGTTTTTTCCACAGCTTTTATTTTCTGTCTGAATTGTGCAGAACTCCATTCGTTTCCCAGATTAACGGGTTTAGCCTACATAATCGGCAACAAGGGATTCATCACTCTGACAAAATATTTCCCCCGTGTGAAAAGTCTATAAAGGGTGATTAATGCAGAGCGGATGTTTCGAGGTCACGTCTGAACATTTTGCACTGAAAATGAAACCACAGATGCCACTGTGCGGAAGTGTTAGCTTAAATGAATTTTATGTCACTGCTCTGATGAATTTACTCTCTTTACTTTGTGCTGAACCTTTTTTTAGGATGCCAAAGTAAGTGATTCTCTTTGTTTCTGACACAAGCCCTGAAATTTGTTAACTACAACTTGTGACACTAGTTAGAACTGGTTAGGGTAGGATTAGCAAAGTAGATGTGCATTAAATAGGATAGAGCCTGTCTGTCCTGTTATTTGTTTATTTATTCCAAGTTAGTGCATATATAAATGTGAGGGATGTTGAATAGTGAAGATATTTTCTATAAAATCACCAGTTTATTAACAAAACTGAAGTATGAGGTTGGGGGTGGCTCTTGCTTGTTCTGCTTTCACTTGTATTTAAATGTATTCCTTTGTAGAACAGCCAATAAAGAGTTAAAGAGCAGGTCAGGAAGTCGGGCCTTCTATGCATGCTATTGGCAAACCTCATATAGATCATGATGTTTTAAGATGCTTTAGACCCCTGCAAACCTGCAAGCTCCTTTGCATCTCAGCTCGTCCTTCTCTGACTGAATAAAGATTGAGATTAAGAGTAAAAGATAAACCAGCACCCAAGTACCTTAAACCTGCATTTTCTTTTTTAATTGACACCAGGGGCGACTCTTCTGGTCCTACCCGAGTCTATGAGAAAACAGGCCATGACTCACTTTCACTGTGCCCCTGATTAGTCGCTAGTTTCACGTCATGCTGAATCAAACATTAAGTTCAATTTTTAATTTTTATCTTTGTATTTTTAGAGTCAGAAAGGAGAATTAGCCAGGTTGTGCTCATTGGCTGATGTCAAACACTGGTCATCTATAGTTGACACTGAGGCTGCTGCTTCTGTTTTGTACCCACTTTGATTGTCTGTCGTGATGTCAGCCAATTTTTTTCCCCTCATTTAAAAAAAAATTACAAATGAATAAAAACTCAAATTGACAGATGACAATATGACATCACATCAAACACAGAAGCAAATGAACAGAAATAGTGGAGTGGAGGCAAAAAGGTGGATTTTATGTATTTCTTTAAATTTGCATGGCGTTTGGTCAGTGAGGATCAGTAGGTTGGACATAAAACAGATGGGGATTGTGGGATCCCGAGGCTGGGGAGCCTGGACAGCTGCCCCATGACCCAGAATTGTTCTACTGGAGCACAAAGCCAGAATGGGTAGAAATAATCATCTATTTCAGTGGGACAGAGTGATGTTACTTAAACCCATTATGTTCATTTTATGAGTGGTGATGCTGTGAAAACACGTATTTGTGAGATATTGGGGGGGGGGGGGGGGGGGGGGGGGGGGGGGGGGGGGGTAAAGGATGCAAGGATGCAGATTGTTCTTAAAACAAGAGATGATGATCAATTATGACGTTTTTTTCATTTGGCGTTAGTGATGGTTTTAAGGTGTGTTGTTTAAGTGTTGAAATTGATCGAAGATCAGGAAACTGTTGCCACTGAATAGGTGCCCCAGATTGGTTAATCCTTCCTGTTTCCATGGAGGGAGCTTAATGGGTTTCTCCTCAATTTTAAATATTGGATTATGCCTGATGGAGGTTAGAGGAGGATGTTGCTTGCTGTAGATCAGGCAGAGAGAGTGGTACTTACTGTATTTGATTTGAAGCAGTAATGACCTGTAACTGATCTCCCAGTGAAAACAATCTTTACAGTTTAGGTTTTTGGTCCAATCTCAGATATACAGTATTTAAGTTTGTGGGAGAGGAAATAGTTTTAGAAATTTGGAGTCTAAGGGACCATATTTTTTTGCTTTTTGAAGTGTGGTCAATTGAATTATAGGTTTTCAATCTTTCCAATAGAATTTGTTGACTGTAGAGTTAATGGAGGAAAATCATTGTGGAGGTGAAGTAACAGGGGTCATTGCGAGGGGAGGCTCGTCATTTTTATGGAGGCGATGTGATGGATTTAAGAAAATGGGAGTGTTCCCTTTGGTCATGGAGTTGTTGGATACTGTGAAAATTTGTGGTAAAGTTGCATTTGAAGATATTTTTTGGGTTAACTGAAATATTTATTCCATGGTATTTAATAAGCTGGGTTTTATGATTACAGTGTAGGTCCCCTTGTACGGCTTAAAGGAAGTTCACTGAGTAGCCAGAGACCTTACCAAAACTGTTGATCAGAGTGGACTGATAGAAGCGAGGTTGTGGGACTGGTTAGCCAGAGAATGATGTCATCAGTGTATAAACAGATGTTGTGATTATGTAAACTTGTTGCCATTCTTGTGATGTTATCAGTCTGTATCTGTTTAACTAAATTAACTGGAAATATTTGTCCATTAATGATTACAGATGATGTTGGAGTATTATATAGGAATTTGATTGTCACCCACTGGTGATAGTAGTCCTGTTTTAAACCCTCAAGAGTGTTTTCATCTTGATCATGACAAGTAAGGGACGGACCAGACTGAAGGTTGGGGAAACCTACAGTCAGTTGAGACTTAACAAGTCAAAAAGAGTCTTTAGTCTCCTACTAAAAACGCTACATCCAGATGAGCAGAATCAACTTTCTGGCGTAGGCTCCTGGGTAGTAACTTGTCACTCACATAGTAAAGCACACCCTGCTTTACCCTTCTTTTGAAGTGTAATGCTATAAACATAATTTTCAGATGAATTCAGCAAACAATGTGATTTTTACTGGATTTGATTAATGATTCTGTTCTGGTTTTATGTCCCATATATGCTACAATAGCAGAAACTTGGTGTGTTCAGCCATATAGACATAGTTAAGACAGCCTGCTGAAGTGTGGGGAAGAAAAGTGATTTAAGTGATCGAACGTGGCATGGTTAAGGTACCAAACTAGCTGGTCTAAGCATTTCAGAAACATCTCTGTGGTTCCTAGAGAATGGTCAGTTCCCTGGACAAAAATGTCTTGTTGATGTGCAGGTATGCAGAAGAGCATCTCTGAACCCACAACATCTCAAACTCAGAAGCAGGTGGGCTACAGCAGCAGAAGACCACTCTGGGTGCCACTCCTGTCAGCTAAGAAGTTCATACAGGCTCACTAGAATTGGACAATAGAAAATTGGAAAAACATCACCTGGTCTAATGAGTCTCAGCATTTGGATGGTGGTGTCTGAATGTGGTCTAAACAACATGAAAGCATGGATTCATCCTGTTTTATGTCAAAGATAAGACAGGTGGTAGAGGGGGCGAATGTAATGTCTTTGTTGGGACACTTTCGACCCCTTAGTATCAACTGAGAATTGTTTAAACACCACAGCCTCTGGAGTATGTAGCTGACCATGTACATCCCTTTATGACCACAATATCCATCTCCTGATGGCTATTTTCAGCAGGATGACCCATCATGACACAAAACTCAGATCATTTCAAACTGTTTTCTTGGATATGACAATAAGTTCACCGTACTCAAATGGCCTCCACAGTCACCAGATCTCAGTACACTAAATCTTGGGATGTGGTGAAACAGGAGGTTCAGATCATAGATCTGCAGCAACTGTGTGATGCTGTCATGTCAGTATGGACCAAAATCTTAGGAATGTTTTCAGCACTTTGCAGAATCTATGGCATGAATAACTGAGGTAGTTCTGAAGTGAAAAAGGGGACCAACCCAGAGGACACGCCACCTGCTGGCCATTATAAAGAATGCAGGTTTAAGACCTATAAGTTACATACGTCTTTAATGTCCAGTCCTATGTATCCTCACGGGGAGATCTGAGGACCAACAGAAATTACAATTTTATTTTGACTATATTACTCCCAACTTTCAACCATAACAGGCTATTTTTCTCTAAAATCTAAAAAAGGCCAAGAGGATGTGCAGAAGTCTATTATCCTCCCAGATTACTTGAGTTAGAAAAGCTGAAAGGTTAAAGGTTAGATTTTTGCCCAGTGGTGCCTAAAAACAGCCTAGCCCAGCTTAAATTCACTTCTAAAATCTTCATGTAGATTAATGTGGCTTTGATTAGATTTATAGTATCGAATGTAACAAGGAAATCAATCAGAATCTATTTTACAAGCAATCATTTCCTTAGAATATTTCTGTAGTGCTTCCACTGCTGATAACAGCAGATGAAACATGTTGTGTTTGTGTGCGCGTCCAGCTGAGCGCTTCACTGGAGCTGTGGTTCTTTCTCGTCACAGGAAGCAGAGACCCCGCGCAGCGTGCTGGAGGAAATCGGACTGACATAAACACCATCTTCATTGCCATCCACACTCCTCCATCAGCCAGCTACTCTGCTGTATGTAGCTGATAACAGTTCACCTTTCAACACACACACACCAATATAATTTTCCTGTGCATCTGTGTAACACGACTCTGCCTTGTTTTCTACTGTTTTTAAAGACAAATGATGTAGCACTCTGTGTGTATCTCCTGCTGAGTTATTGATTTGTTTCAGTGTGATGACATTAACTGTTTACCGAGACACAAATCCAGCTTAATTAAGCTTCATGCTGCTTTCAAATCCACACCAGGACGCTGTGCTGAGTGAATTCCTGCTTGATTTTTTATTTATTTTTGTTCGCTGATGCAATCTCTTTATTCAGTGTGAGGTATTAGCAGTGTTCTGAATTTAAAATATGTTAGTTAAACCCAAAGAAGTGGCTGTAATACAAAGGCAAGTATTACATTAGCAAAGCCAAAAAGTTTTGTTTTCTCTCATATCTGCATTGTGATAATCCTGAACTCAGTATATCCTACAGCCAGTATATGTATACTTTAATGAATGAGACTTATTTAAATGGGCCAACCCACTTTGATCTCATGCGAGCCACACTAGTATGCCCACGGCATTAAAAATCCTTTTTTGTTCTCCTTTGTGCTCAAATTAAACTAAAACCTTCACCACCAGGGGCAGCAGTTTCAGATGTGTGCCGCTGATTCGTTAACCTTAAATATTTCTTTGGCCTGTACTGGACCCCCGGCCGCATGTTTGACACCCCTGCTTTTTTGCATCTTAAACTGAAATTACTGTGAAATAATTTGAAAACAGAAAATATGTGAAATTAAGAATTTTCTCTCAGTTTACCAGCAACCCTCGCTCCTATATTTGGTTTCTAAATGATGTTCCAATTAATGCTGAATGCCTTAATCGCTCACTGATGTTACTATTGCATAACAGATATATTTGCATGCCACTGGAACTGAATTAATTTATTATTTTTGTATTAATGTTTACAGTTTTTTCTTGATGTTTGCTACTGTGACGATTATTTTGTTTTATTTTTGTGAAAACACTGAATCTGTAGGTAACATTTTATAATAACCATCATATGCACACCGTAATTGGTACCTGATTGAACATTGATAGTGATTTAATGTTAACAAACAGTGAAATGATAATTAAGGATGTGGTTAATGGTTGGATGTTATACATTTTAAACCACACAATCAGAGCCCACCTTAATTAACTATCAATGTAGCGTTTAGTAGCAATGGCTAATATAAAGTGTTACCAAACACACCAAAACAGCTTTTGTACAGATGAGATGACATCGAGTTTCCAGAAGGTTTACGAGACAGGATATGAACTCATTCAGCTCTTTGTTTCTTTACTGGCTAGTCACAGATTTTATCGTGATGTGATTTACAATGAATAGAAGCTATTACAGATGGTGCATAAAGTGAAGCACCTTCAGCATGAGAGCAGATTGTGTGTTATATTACCAGACATGTGTTTACATTATTATTGTCTGAAATGGACAAAAGAGGAAGGTTGTGTTTGTTAGTATAGGTATTTCTTGTTCTTTAGTTCTCTGTTGTTGTCCACAAATATCTTTAAATCATGAGATTTACTTTCTTAATCAGTTAATCACAAACTTTATGTTATTGTGGCAACAGGGTGCACAGAGGATTAATGGGAGGTTGTGTGGAACAGCTGAAGGGACCAAAATAAAATTGAGATAAAGAGGCTCAGACTTTGGGTTTGTTAGGGAGATCTGTCCCATTCACATTAAAAGTATTCTTCTCATTTCCAGATAGAACATGATGATTAACACAGCTTTAAGTTCACACTCAGGATAACTCTGGTGTTATTTGATGGATGTAATCAGGACATTAGCTTAAAATCACTGACTCTGTCTCCAGTCTGTAGTAAATAGTAGTTACTACATTGCATGGTCTCATGTTCCCAATCCGATAAATATCGTTTTTTTCATAATGTCACTGAATATAAACATATTGTATAATTATTAGTATAATTCTGACTGCCTGATTACATCTCTGCAGTTTTCATGAACTCATTCAGAAACATTTATAGCTGAAGTCGTCACTGCGTCCAGCAGAGGTTGAAACAGAGTAGTTATTTGGCTTCATGGTGGTGTTTACCTGTTTCGTGTTCTGAAGGTCATTCTTTGAGTGCAGGTAAGCATGCACTGTAGATTACTGATGTTGTATTGCATATACTTCTTTTAAAAGATGTAATATTTGTCAGCACCAGTCCAGTGCTTGTGAAGAGCATTGTACTTAGAAAACGTTAGAGCTTGTAAAGACACCTCCATCACTCCTGTGTTAGATTTGTGTGAAGTGCATCCAACAGGGCGTCTAGCGACATTGTGCTCCACCCATCTACACCCTGAGCTGAGGTCTCATCAGGACTACTCTGCTAAAACCGTTTCACTGTCTTTTGAGTATAAACGACTCTTCGGCCTGTGACAGCCACACACTGTACAGCATGTAAACTACCTATTTACTGTGACACTGCTTAAGTGACCATGCATTAAATAGCAATAGTGTCGTAAATGTACTGAAAAGAATTTACAGCCGCTTGGATGAAAAAACAAACGTTTCACACATTTAAAGTGGACCTGTTCTGCTGATTTCCCTTCTCTTTGACTCTGTTAGTGTCGCTTTGCATGATTCGCAGTTAAAAAAATAATCTGGGCCTAAATGCAGCCACTCAGTTCATCTCCTGAAGCTAGCCAAGCTGCTCCTGATTGGCTGCCCCTTGTAAACTTGTTTTATAGCAGGTGGGCGTGTCTATTAGGGATTTCCAAAAAATAGCAAAAAATAAGAAAAACTGCCTGAAACTAAATTTTTGGCTCAAAGAAATGACTTTTACATACATCCACCATCATAACAGTATAAGACAGATAATAAGGAAAAACATAATAGGTCCACTTTTTGACACACTGGGCACAGGACTGTACAAATATCATAAAGTGTTGTCTATTTTCTGCTCTGTGCAGGTTTGTTTTAATCCAAACGTCACAGCTCGTTTACACTTTGAACTACTCTTAAGCCTCTGGCTGTTTTCTATAACGTCACATGAGCATTTTTCATGTACAACTGATAGTGTGTGGTTTACAGTATATCGGCAGTGTGACTTAGGGAGAATAGATGCTATTCCATACTGTGTATAAAGTGAATTTTACAGCAGCTTCAGCGTGAGTGCCGAGCAGCCTGTGCGTGATGTGTTTACAGCTATCATTGTCTGAAATGGACAAAAAAAGAAAAGAAAGAGGAAGTTAATGTTTTGTTGTCAGGTTCAGCAATAAAGAGAGAGTGTCACAAACAGCCGGGCTCCTCTCATTCATTCAAGTCTCATTCGCACCACAGAGCTTTTCAATGATGTCTGGAACTGCAGAAAAACATCTTTAATGTAAAAAAATAAGGGGGGAAAAGTCCCAAAAAACATTTTTAGGTTGAAGCTCCAGCACACTTCGTTATTTGACTTTGTTTCATGCAATGGCCTTTATCAAATACCCCAAACAATATTTTGATTAAAATAGGTGGTTTCTTATTTAATGAGCCAGAAATCTGTGTGTGACAAAGTGTGACAGTACAAACACAGCAGAAAACACAACATGGACATTACAGAATACAACCTGACATAAACAGGAGGAAGACGGCATGGCTTCACATTAAACAATGCATTCAAAAAACCTGCATGTTCACTCATCTGTTTAATAAATTTGGTGAAATACACGGGGTCCAAAGCCTGTGGGTATTTTATTAACAGCATTTAAAAAGCATGACAAACCAACAAATCATTTGTATGTATGAAACAGGCTGGCTCAGTCGAGAATAAACTTTGAGAAATATACTTCACTAGTTTTATGAAATTCTCCAGACCAAAACTAAAATCTCTGGTTTAATGAATTACAGAGAATCTTCACTGTTCATAGTCCGGTTTAATATATAATTTCTGCCAGAAATGTAGCTTCCACACAAGCCTGCTGTGCAAACGAAGCTTGTATTCTTCCTTCAGTATGTTGCTTGTTTTTTTGCCATAGCCTCACATAGTATGTATGATGAAAGACTGTATATAAATAATGGGCACAACCACTGTGATGTCACATGTGACGCAAACTGGTTATCTTTAGTGTCTCAGCTTTTTAAAACCGAAGTACAATGGATCTGACTGTGAAACCCAAGAATGCTGTAAGCTCATTTGTTAATGACTTATCAATCACAACTTAGCCCCGCCTTGAAGCACATCCTGCTTTATCGTCCATAATCCATACAATAATTTATCAAATGAGCTTCACTTTGTGTTCAATAAAACATGAAACTACCGATTCAGGCTGTGAATTCATCTCAAACATGTTTACAGAGATCATGGATTACAGGAGCTGAAGGCTGAGTTACCATAAACCTCAACACAACTGGATGTCTTTCTGAAACAAGAGTCACCCCCTGCTGGCTGAATGCAGGGTACAGCCACTTCCACACTGGCTCCACTTCAGTGCTCAGAAGTAGCGTCCATCTTTCATAGATTCAGTCCACTGCTGTAACTAGTAACAAAGCTTTATGCTTGACTGGCAGACTTTTACACCAGGAAGCTTTTGCTTGTTAGGTGAACACATAAAATAAACTATAGAGCCACTACCTATTACGCCACCCTTTGGCCCAACTTCTGGCTCAAAAAAAACCCAACAGGGCAGCCAAAACGCTAACACTGAGGCTTTAAAATGTGGAGTCCAAAACCAGTGTGATGTGTCACCATGGCTACAGCCGTCTTTTTAACGGCAAACTCAAAAACCCAGTGGATCAAAGTAGATATTTGATTTTTGATTACTGATGGAAATTCATGTGCTGCAAATCAAATTTTTCATCCGTAACATGACATCGAGTTGGTAACTTAGTCACCCACCATTCAGAGTGAGCTAGATCACCGAGAAAATATCTTTATTAGCTTTAATTCTGATAGGAAATCAGGTAAAGTAAAAAAAAATATTGTAAACTTCTATTAATGTGAGACACATTGTCTTTGTAACATCCATTTTCTCTTCACATTTTGAATTAAACACGCATGAATGCAAACTTCCCAGCTCTTCATCTGGGGAGCGCATGGATGCACAGAGAGCTGTTGGAAAACCGAAGATGTAAGAAATCACCAAAGCGCCTCTGAAGGTGTCGCTCATTACTCTAACTCTCCTCCTTCAACATCTCTTCGATCTCCTTGTCCCAGTTATCATCGTGGGTTTCGCTGTCGGCCAACACGTCGTACTCCTGAAGTTCTTCCTGCAGCTCTCTCTCCCAGTCTGGCATTTCCTCTGAAAACAAACAAAAAACCACACTGAGCTCACACACACACAGTACAATGTCCCAGTTTAACCACAGCACTCACCCTGCTCTGCATTTAGGTTTTCCCTCTTGTCCAGAACCAGCTCTCGCATCTCTTTGCACAGGTCTTCCTTGTTGATCTCACAGGAGTCAAAAGTATCACTTACAAATTCAGACATGTGCAGACTGGTGGAGAGCTCTTCTTCATCCTTTCATAACGCAAACAGAAGCTCAGATTCAGCTTTAAAATCTGCTTTATAATGACCTTTCTGCAGCAATAATAAATGATAAAACTATTACCTTTAATTAGTTAACTTTTTACCATCGACAAACAATGAAATGACAATGTTTGCAAAACCTCATAAATGATTAATGGTCGCAGAGTAGTGTGTGTTTAAATATTATCTAGATCAGATGGCGGTGGTGTAAATCACATGACTGAACCTGGAGGTCATTCTTTGTGTCCTGATTCGCTCTCTGTACAGTTGTTTTTTCCCACCAGCTGACTGGTTAAATACAGGCACCAAAACCAACAAAAAGATGAAAAGTTTGTGTTTTCGGTTCAAATAAAGTTATGAGAGTGAGCAGCAGTAGTTAAATATTTATCACAAAACCACGAAAACAGACGATAATCATTAAAAAATAAATACCCCTTATAAAACATGTGCCAATCACAATTAACCTGAAGAATCTCTTGTCAAATATAATACAAAATTCAATATTAATGACCAGCAAATATTAACAGTAAAATAATCCTTTACTGTATCCTTTATAAGACTATTAAGTTGTCATTTATAAAACGTAGGTATCATAACATGCTGCTGAGGTTTGTTTTGTTTCATTAACCACTGATAAGAAAAACTCACTCCGTGTCACTAAAATCACAAACATGAAGAAAAGTAAAACATTTTAAATTTGTTTTTTTTAATCCTCTGATAACTGAGATATGTAAGAAAAGCTTTCGAAAACCAGAAACCACATATTCTGCCAGCCTTTGTTTAGGATTGTTTAGATCTCAGAGGTTAAAAACAGGTAGTCTTACCTCACTTGATTTTGGTTGGAGGCTGCTGGCTTTTGATTTAACTGCATCTACAAAAATAAATAAATGAAATGTCATCATTATGAAAAGGTATTTAAGGGAAAAATGTGATATTCAAAATGTTCTAATACTAATAACATTTTTTTTTAAATCCCACTGCTATCAGGACAACAAGAAAAGATAGTTAGATAGATAGTCTGCAGGAGGGTGGAGTTAGATCCTACTGATCAAAATGCTGCTTCTGGAATCACATCATTACCTGGAGCCAAAGAGCATGCCTTTTCAAACCTAATGGTGCTTTTAACGTTGCCTTTAAGCACAGACTGTATATAAAAGATGAGCTGCCGGGTCTGAAAATTCAAACCAACCCCAAAATGTCTTAAACCTGAATGCTCTTCAATGACCAGCAGAGGGCGACGCCTGTGGTTGCAAGTCAGGATGTATAAAAGTCTAGGGCCGAAAAGACCCTCTGCTTCTTTATTCGAAAATCCAATTAATTTGTGGTCTCACTCTAAAACATTTGATTTCTTCGTGAACACAACTGAGCTATCTCTGATTTACGAGTTGACTATGTATGAGAGTGTTGTCCATGACGTCCTCTTCATTGTGACATCTACCTTTTAAAAAGCAATGACGAAAGCACTCAGCCTTTAAAAGCAGGACTTCTTAAAACATTTCCCCATCTTATGGACGCAGTCTAAGCCACGAGTGTCAAACATATCGTTGATGGAACAGAAACGGAACATTAGATCGTCTAATCCTGCTCATGAAAGCTTTACAAACTATGAGCATTGAAAATAAATAAATAAGTACAATTATTCAAAACACTGCGACTCTTGGTGTTTTAAGAACATTACTACACAAAAAGCATGTTAAGATCTAAATGTTACGATCTAGTAGCACACGGATGTTTTAGTTTTAGTTTTATACTTTATAGATGCGCAGTTGATGTAATGAGATATACTGATAGGATCGCACTTTTTTTCCTTCTGACGTCTCCGTCTGTTTGCCATTTTTAATGGATTGTTCACTGAATACATTTTTACTTGTACTTTTTCAAAAGGAATTTTTTTTACTGACTTTTTATGTTGCTGTGCAGTGTTTTTGCTCATTCGATCCACTTAAGATCAGACTGGACTGTATGTGGCCCAATAAATAAAAACGTGTTTCACTCTATGCTCAGAAAGGTCCACAAGTTAACTCACTTTTTGCTTTATCACACAATAAACCTGCACTCTCTGTTTTAACTAGAAATGCTATCAGTCAAAATCAAAACAAATCTTCCTTGAATACTAAGATAAAGAATTACACAAATACTTAGTCATATTTGTACATTCTTACATTTTATCAATTTTCATATCATAACTTTAAAAATCAACATCAGTATTTAATGCAGAGGTTTTACAGGAGAGAGCAGACTGTACCGTTTTGATGAGGATCTTTGCAAGGGTAGGAGGTTTTCTTCACATCAATCCACTCAGCCGCCTGTTGGGCTGCGAGAGCTGTGAGCTGAGCCGACTGTTTTATCAAAGACACGCGGTAGAAGTAATTCTTCCAAAAGACTTCCTCTTTCACCCTGAGGAGAACAGCATGGAGGAAAACACAGTCACCCCTGAGGGATGCAGGGAGGCTCATATTGAAAACACAGCAGTTAACGCGGTTAACTTATGACACACTCACTGTTTGGGGACCAGATGGAAGCGCATCTTCCTCAGGAGCTCGTCTTCCTCTAGCATAACCATGGCGACTGGATACATTTGGTCAAAGTCAAAGTGAAACTGCACCCCAGCAGGGGGGTCACGCAAAAAATTTCTTTTATCCTGAAACAATGCAGTAAAGTTACAGTGAGGCATAATTTAAGTAACTTTCTATTATAAATGAAATGCTTTTTAAAGATATTTACAGCTGAGAGAGCTAATATCTGTTCCTGTATGGCATCCTCTTCATTATAACCCACCCATGGAGGCACAGCAGCACCTACGAGCGGCGAAAAGCAGTAGAGATGTACTGAAAATATTTTTCAGCTACAATTAAATGTAAGCTTTAATTAATGATTAAAAACCAATATACAGTTTGGTCCACATGTTTGTGGACAAAAATGCATTTTCTGTGCATCAGCACTGTTGATTTTAAATCAAACATCTACATCAATTAAAAGAGCTTTTGTTACATTTCATGTCATAAGTACACAACAGAAGTACTCACCATACTCTTTAGCTCTTTTCTCCTGAACAAACCTTTCTTGTTCCTTCTGGAAATCACCTAAAATGGTCTAAGGGAAGAAGAACAAACCTTCAAATATTCCAAACTTACCCTAAATAGTAAAAACTTGATATCAGCTTCAGAAAATAGATTAAACTTTTCACCTTATCAATAATTCCACTGATCCTCCCCTCCTCCACGCTCTTCTTTAAGGTTTGAGCTGTTTCTACTACGGACTCAGATAATTTTTTTGAGGCGCTGCTGGCAAAATTATAAATGTAACCTGTAAAGAAGCCAGAATAACACACATTGCTGTGTTGCATAGTTGCAATTAATCAACAAATGGAGAAAATAATCAGCAGAATAATACATTATCAAAATAATCATAAGTGAAAGTTGCAATTACAAAAGAATCCAAAATGAGCATCATCTAAACAAACTACAAGAGGTGCAATTTTAAAACATAAGTAATTTCAGTTACCTATAATGAAAGTCAAATCTGATAGTGGATGACTATAAGGCAGCTATTATCACAAATTGATTTGTTTGTATTGTAATCAATGCTTTCTCCCCAAAGCTCAAATCGTGCTAAAAACCTATAAAAACTGACCACAAAACCAAAACAATAAGAAACACAACAACAATATGTCGACTGCAGCGGACTCACCACTGAAACCTTTTGCTTTCTGGAGAAGCTGAGCATCTGTCCCAGCATCTCTGCCCTGCTGGTCGCTCGGTTTGTTTATTTCACTACAGCGTTTTTCTTCGTTAGCATCAGCAGGCTCTTCTGTAACTTGGCCGCTTTCTTTCTCTGCTCCAAGCCAGCTTGACCAGTTCTTGAACATACTTTATGTATTTAGTCTAAATAGATTAAAATAAGTTATTTAACATGCTCTAACTATGCCTTTTAAGCTCTATAGTTTAGTTTTCCGACAGTTTAAAACTTATGTGATGGCTACTCGTCAAGTTTCACCACTTACCCACTTCCGCGAATCGTTGTCCCATCTGGTTTGAGCTAACCGACCATCCGTAGTTGTGGTTGTCATGGAAAGGAACGCTCTGAGTGGATTCCGCCTTCGTTTCATTCACCGACGTTTCAGAAAATAAAGAGTTTCTATCGGACTTTTATTCCTCGTGATTGTATAAAGTCACCCACAGAGAGACAAAAAACAACAGCTTTGCAGCATGATAGCTGTAGCGGTAGTGCACAGAAAAATGAGACGATCGGAGTTTTATATTCTCTTTAAGTCTTTTATTCATTAACAAACGGCTAGGTGGTGAGGTAGCAAAACTAGCATTATAGTTGCAGCAGCTGTTGCTGTATTGTAAAACCTGATTAGTGCACATAATAACCATACAGAAGCTCATAATATTCAGAGTTCATTCATGTGTGCTTTATTTATTTTTTATTTTTATTTACCTAATGGCTCTGAACCAAAATATAAGAAGAATGCAGGATATTCACAAGGATAGCTACACTAGCAACTCTGCATTTTTGGAATAAGAAGCATGACAGTAAAATTAAGCGTATGAGAAAATAGCCCAATTACGTAGCTAATATTTGGGGGGTTTTCGCCTGTGTACATATTTAAACAATAATGTGAATGTGTTTAAAGGTACAGTAATGAATTTTTGAGGATATGAAATAGAAAAAAAAAAATATTGTACTCATAAATATACATTGATTAGTGTTTTTGTTTGTTTGTTTGTTTTTTAATCGCGTCTTCCAGCAAACTGATACATTGTTGTAAACTTCCATTAAGAATACATAGGAGCGGGCAATGGCTTGAATGCAGTGACTGAAATAGATATCACTATTACTTCTAATCATGTATATTTAAGTTTTAAGTATATGGCCAAAGATCGGCTTGACAAATAAAAACACTTTTAAGAGGCACACGTTTTAAAAGTTTTAGTAGTTTTACAAATTATTAAGATTATTTTATCAAAGATTGTAAAGGAAAAACATACACTATGATTAACTAATAAACAAAGCTAACATAGCTAACACATTTGAATATTAATTGCATTGGAAGAACTTAATAGAAAAGTTAAAAATTTATTTGGAATAACGTGGTATTAGTTATGCTAAAATAAAGACTATAAAAAAACAGAGCAATGATTGTGAGACAGATTGAACATTGCCTACATTTTAAAACTGATCTCACAGCATGCTACAACAAAATAAGAAGAAAAAAAACACAAATAAATTAATTATTGTAAAAGTAGAACAACAACAGTTTTTAAACTATCCACAAATGCATCCAGTTGTAACCTTGCACACTGCTTCTCAGTCTGCAGCCCTCTTCCGCTCTGCTTCTTAGGCCTGAAACCCATTAATCAGTGCTATTAATGAGTTTGTAGATAATGAGATGCTGACCAGATCAGACATCAGCAGATATAAGCAGAGCGCACATGAAGTCTGGGTATCAAAATCTTTGAGTAGCTCTCATGGATTGAACCGCTGTCAGAGATGCAGCATTGATGTTCTGCATAAAAAAATTCAAATTCTGATTCATCTAACCACACAGCAGTTTCTACATTACCTTGGTCTATTTTAAACTAAATTAGACCCATAGAAAATGACAGTATTGCTGGATGATGTTCACATATGGAGCTTTCACCTTTGGTTTTGGATGGAACTCTGTTATAATACAGTTATTTCTGGAAGTGGTCTTTAGCCTTATCGCTTGCACAGATGTACTGTAGATCATGAGATCTACAATACAAAGTCTAAACAGTTTATACTGAGGTTCAGTATTCTGAAATTAATCTGTAATTTGTAGATGCAATTTTTTGCAGACTGGTGAAACTCTGCCCATCTTTACTTCTGAGAACCTGTGCCTCTTTAAGCTGCTGTTTTTATATGCAATCATGGTACTGAACTGCTGACAGTCTGATTAGTTATGAAATGTTACTCCAGCTGTTTTATTTTAGTACTTCTTACTTTTCCAGAGTTGTTTTGCACCTGTCCCAACTTCTTTGAGATGTGCTGCTGCATTCAAATTCCACATTAGCTAATAAAAGAATTCTCCCACAGATTTTAATTCTGTCTCTGTCCATGATTAAAACAAAAATAAGAGGTTATTTATTTGGCTAAATAAAGTGGTAAAGTAGAAAGATAGGTATAGTTACTACGTAACGTGTTTATCAGTTTTTATTTAATATTATTACTAAAATTAGCCGTTTTAGATTACACTTGCTTGTTCTTCCCGCTATTCCTTTTGGCTAACGGTAGGTGTCGCGCTTGCGCTGCAGCTTTGTTCTGCCACACTTGTTATCCCTGCAGTCCATGGATGGAGCTAGTTTAGCTTAGCTGATTTAACCTCTCCCGAGTGTGTCAGTGTGTCGTTCTCGGTTTGTAACATGAAGTAGGAGGATACGGCTGGAGCTGCTGCGTTTGAAACAGCGTAAGGTCGCCACTTCGTTTAAGAGTTAGCGTACGATTTATTTATTTTTTTAAAAAGTTGTTCCTTTTAAAATAAAACCAGTTAAAAAAGATGAAGTATGTGTAACGTAAACCTGGGATATTACTCCGTGCCAACCCGACGAAGCTTTCCTGTTCACCGGTTCATCCAAAACTTGGATTCTCAGGTAAGGTCCGCCGTTTCAGAGCGACTTTTGTAATATTTTTCCCAAAATAGCTGCGCACCTCATGGAGTAGGTGAGTTTGTTTGATTTTGCTAGTGTGGGACGAAGTTTGTGTTGCCTGTGTGAGCGACCAGGTCGGTGTTACTCGGCTTATTTGGTGGTTGAGCCGAGGATGGTTTCCATTGTGCTGCTGGTGCGTTTAATTCTCTCGCATGTAAGAGCATTAAGTTTAAATCACCCTGTCTGCAGTTTGACAACAACAGGTGTTACAGGTTTCCTGCTTTAGTCTCCCAGAGCTCCGTACAGATGGACGTAGAAGATATTTTATGACTTGAAGAAGTTAATAAATGAAAGTCTGCATGTTCGTGGTAGGTTCCTTTCAAAATAAGAGCCCTAAATCCAATGTTCTGTCACTGTAACCAGAGTCCGTGTTATTTTTCAGGCGTTTTTATTTAGTTTTAAATATGTCTTATTTCTTATAGTTCCGCTCAGTTCAGCTTCCAAAGTGTTTTTACTTTCCCAGTTTCCCTTTTATTTCTTAATTTGTTTACTGTCTCATCACTTTTTTATATAAGCTAATGTGCACTGTGGCTCATTTCATATAAAATCAACTTATGTTATTTTGTTCAGTAATTTTAGTATATTAAATAAAGTTTTGTCTTCATTTCCTGAATTATTTCAGAATTGGAGTGCCTCGAAGTACATACGGGTGGGTTGAAATGTAGTTTTCTCAAGCATTTTTAAACCCTCATAAGTTCATATCAACGGGAGATATCTACATAAATTTTTCATGGCTGAAAAACACTTTATGCTCCGTCACAAAGTACTGCGAAGTCAATCAAAAGCCAAAATCTTTGTTTGGGGCATTTTTTTTTTCTATAATCAGCTCTGAGCATCATTATCATGGGATATAACAGAGTTTCAATAGTATCAATTTAATGTCTGTGAAACAGAGTAACAGAAACAGTCACTGGCACTCTAGAACGTTTGCCTGTTTCCCGATGATTCACTGGAGGAAAACTTCAAAAACTGCAAAATTTTGGGTAGACTTTTATATGACATATCTGCATATGGGATAGGTGGTTGGTGAAAACATGTTACATTATTTCAAAGGTTCCCTTTTTTACCTACATTTTGATACCAGGCCCATCTTTTAGTCAGGATGTGTTCTGTGCTAAAAGACTTTTTTAATATGGTCAACACTCAGGAATTTGGAGGACAGAAGGAATCCTGGTTAGAAGTTGAGCCGGTGTTGCAGCAGCAAAAACATTAAATATAACATGCCGCCAAATAGCTCAAATAAAGTACAAAACTTGACAAGACAAGGTAGCTCAGTAAGGTAAAAATAAAAAAAATAAAGGAGTTTTATAACATTTTTAAAAAGTAAAACAAAAAAAATTAGCTCTGTTTAAAAAAATAAATAAATAAATAATTGCCAAGTAAAAAGCTCAATAGAGGGACTTCAGTTAGTAAAAATATCAACAAAATACAATACAGGTATTGTGGTATACGCCACACTGATGTATCAATAGCCATGGCATCATGTATGTTGTCTCATATGAAAACTGGAGATGAACTGGTGTTTATGAAGTGCTTTTTTAGTCCTACGGATCTTCAAAATGCCTCAGACTAAAAGATAGCATTTTATTCTATGCCCTTTAGGCCCTTTATTCACCTCAAGAACTTATGTCTTTTGAAGGAAGATATGAATCCTATGAGGCGTATAGTGTTAAAACACCACACCACATGATATTTGGGCTCTAAAAATACTTCTGGACCTCAAAAATTACAGTAAGTGTCTGTATGGCTGTGGTAGTTTTTGTGTGATCTTGGTGACAAACTGCAGTGGTTACATAGCTCTTAATTTACAGTGAAACATCTTATCAACCAGTCTAATTCAGAGTCTTTAAGTTTTTCCAGCCACTGGTATGTGACACATTATTAATAAAAAGTCAGTAGTTTATTTTTTAGCCAGTGGAAGAGATGCAGAAAGTGATGAGTTAATTGAGTTGATTTCAATAGGAGTTACAGCTTTGTGTCATCAGCATATCGCTGGGACAAACTGTGCTAAAATGGTATGTGTTGGAAAGTATGCAGAAATAGACTGGACCAAACAATAATCCTTATGGAAACAGTCCCCTGTGGTAAACTATTATTTTAGAACGGTACCCATTATGATATATTGACTGGATATCTATCTCTCCTTTTTTTTTTTTTTTTTACTTTTATAGAAGTACAATGGATGCTGAAGGATATAAAAATGATCTGCGCTGTACAGAAACGGAGAGCTTTTGGCATGTGGTGCAGAAATCAGGAGATCTGGATCAGAGGAGCAGAGACTGTGAGAGCTTCAAGCTGGTGGAAGTATTTCTGTCAGGAGGTGCCCCGTGGGGGTTCACGCTCAGAGGGGGACTTGAACACCGGGAGCCACTGCTCATAACCAAGGTAAATATTTTCATTTAGTCTTTTTATAGTAAACACAGGTGAGAGTTAAGGTGCTGAGTTTGTGAGTCAGAGAGCAGGATCTAATGCTTTTTTTAAAAAATCTAATCAAGCTTTTGAATTTCATCTTTTTAAATGTTTGTGTGATGCCATGCTCTGATTTTTCATAGGGATGTAGAGGTCAAAGTTTTAGTCTGATGTATTGCTCAATTTTGATTTAAGGACTTTAAAGAAATGTTATAAATGATTATACTTAGTGGTTTGGTAAATTTTCAATAGCTGTCATAGATCACCCATGGACAAAATACAACAAATTGACGATCTCAATTGGGCTGCTGATGTCCTCAAACAAAACAACCTCCCCCGCTTCAAAAAAACTAAACAAAAAAACAATCAATAAAAAGTGTAGCTTGAGGGCACTGACCACGTGCCATACGGCTGAGAGCGGCCGCTCCGGCTTCAAGTCCGACCCAGGGAGCCTTTGCATGTCTCTCTCTCTTTCTCTATTTGATTGATTGATTTAATCTTTATTTTGAACATGTTGAAAAGTACAAGTACAACAACATAGAATTAAAAGAGACAAATGAACAAAGCAAAACAAAAGGAAAATGAGCAACCACAACTACAAATAACTTTCAAGTTCAAAAACAACATTTTTAAAAAAAAAAAGTGTTCCTTGGACAGGAACAGTGTGCACCTGCATTAAAAAAACAGAGCAAATATCAGCTGATTCTTCACTGAGCCTCTCATCCCTCGGATGGACTCAAGCTCCATCACCTTGGGCTATGGTTTGCCTCAGAGAGCTCTGGGCAGCAGCTCACAGCAGAATAAGGCTGACCGTCACCAGCTGCAGTTAAAGATGGTGGAGTTAGTTCGTCCAATCGCAGGATGAGGGTAACAGCAACCAGCCTGCTAAAAGAGGAAAATGAGATGGGAAGGGTCGGTGCGCACTGTGTGGTGTTGACTGAACTTTAAGACTAAGAGAATGTGGATTGTCCTTTTAATATGAAGGAAAAACCACTAACAATGCGTATTATGTTATTCAGTGTGGTGCTCTTTGATTACTAAATCAAAATCAGTCTGCCCCTCTGAAGAAGGATGTTGCCCATCCCTGGTACAGACTTCATTCATACATGTGTTTTCATAATTTTTTTTTTTGAGTTTCTTGTGTAATATTTCAGTGCGAGCTGCTGTTATTTGACTAAAGTCAGCATTTTAAATCCCCGAAACCCAAACATTAAACAGGTCAAGCACCATATCTCATTTGCTATGTGGGTGTTTACGTGAGCTGCAGTTTGCGTACAGCACCCAGGAGGAGAGTGTGTAACCACAGAGCCTGCCAGTCAGCTCTCAGACCTCAATGAACCCTCACTGTAAGCTCATTTCTCTGTTGACTGTGTAATGATTGACAACAAAAGACCTTGCTAGTTATTTGACTCGGTAAAATACCAGCTGCTGTTTGTTGGGAGCTGTGGCACTGCTTGGTCTTAGTTTGCCATTCCTGTGTTGACGTTCCAAAGTCCATCCCAGATGGATGAAACTCCACCACAGGACACTTAGCACCACTGCCACCCCACAAACGTGCAAACGTGATTGAAATGACTCACATCCTGACTGTTTACGAGCCATCCATTTCATGGTATGCTGCAGTTTTTTGTTTTGTTGTTGTCAGTATTTATTACTAATGTTTTGGCCCTGAACATTATAATAAGGACCAACAGAAACGGACCTGTTTGGATCAGATGGTGAGATGTTAACTCTTTACTCGCAGCTTTTGATCTGTAAAATATTTAATTGATTTTTTTCAGACTCTTTCCTAGTTGGTGTAATTTTTCTTAATAATCTTATAAGTGAATTAGTCATGGCTAGGATTTAACAGAGTTTAGTTAGCTGTCACTTAGCCTCTGGTCAGTGTTATTATATCTCACCTGGATATTTGCTTTCTCTTACTTTTGTGCTGGGTTAGATTTCATTTGGAGGAAAGCTTGTGGTGCCAGAATCTGGGGAGGAATGCTGCTTTGTTTGATTTTCTAAATGTAGTGAATTATCCGTGACAGTTTGAAGCCTACTGGAATGGCATGATGGGATGAATTAAATTGGGGTTAGTGATTTGTGCTCTTTTGGAGTGGCTCTCAGATTATAAGCAGTGATTTATGAAGGTGGGTTGGTGAATTATTTGGGTTAACTAGATGATGATGCAACCAAACCTCATGTTCTTTCTGATTGATAGGAGGACATGTGTCAACACAAACATCACAATCCTTTGTTGGCTGTTTTTGTGCCTTCATGTGCAAGAGTGGCACATGTGAGCTAGAATGAACTCTTAATAGTTGTTCAATTTGAAGAAAAGTTAGACTAGTGGTGTGCTGCTAGGCCATGTGCAACTAAATTTGTAGTACACTATGCTGAAACCCTGCCATCGTGATGTTGTTTGCACTTATACTCAAGGCTGGTGTGTTTGCATTGCTCTGCTATCACAAGTGAAACTGATCATGTTTAACTTGAAGCTGCTAAATGTTGAACAAGTGTTATGTTTACTGACACAGTGGAAAAAAGGACACTTTATAACCAGCCAAGTCCATACACGGATTGTTAGAGTTATGAAACTTCATATTATCCCATTATTTTCTTTGTGCTCATCAAAATACTGTGTTTATACTGCATATTGTTAGGGTCTGTGTCATGATTACATCTCTTCATATTTCTGGGAAAGTACCCGTCAGGCTGTGTCATAGATACAGTATCGCTGTATCAGAACTCAAGCATGACAATGCAGGAACTTCACACCTTTGGTAGTTTCCTGTACTTCACCCAAAGTTCAACTTACTTTCCAGTATCCAATTTAACATTCAGCCCCAGTCAACCCTGTGAGGTCTAAAACTTCATCAGTGATGACACAAACCCTCACCTTGTTTTTTTCCCCTTTTAGGGGAAAAGCATTTGAATAGTTTTTGATGTGTTCCAGTTAGAATGATAATTTTGTTTTGTTTCCCAAGTCTTCTGAGAACAGTTTTTTAAAAACAAAGTACATGTTTCGATAGCAGAGAGTTAAGCTTGGGGTTATCAGTGATGACAGTCTGGACCTTATTATGTTAAAGGGTTAAATTCAATTCTCCATTCAAGTAGAAGTAACCTACAGCCATCTCAGTCTTATAGTGTTTGCTTGTAGCTCATATTTTTGAGTGAAAATTAATTTGATTTGAGATTTCTCCAGTAACGTGATCTGCTTGGATTACGATCCAAGCAGACAGATGCCAAATAAGGGCCCTGATGGCAGCACATCAGAAAGGGAGCGGGGCTATATTCCAAGCTGAAGGCTGCACCTTACAAATTACCACATCCAACCATATTTCTTGCCATCCAACCATATTCGTTCCATTGTTAAAAGGTTGGATGAAGTACAACTGAGAATAACATTGCAAAGTATGATTGTACGGTGTATTCCAGACCTAGAATACATCATGGTTAGGTCCCGGCCTTTCTATCATCTCAAGGGATAATTGCAGTCTAAATAACACTGCAAACTAATGCTACGTTAGTACATGAAATGTTACACTTTTCCATTAGCAAATATCAGAACTTGCATCCAGAAGAAGTCTTCACTGTCACTATGGACTTTAACCAGGCTAACACCTTTTCGTTAATTTCACCGGAGTGTCAAGTGTCATACAAGGCGCAAGAATGTACTGGATTGTGTTTACACAAATCTAAACAATGCATTCAGGGCTTTACCCTGTTCCACACTGGAGATATTTCTTTGCTAATGCTACCTGAAAATAAACCAGTAATCACCGCAATAGCTCCAGTCTTCCAAGTCATTAGCAAACCTCCACTATGCTCAGCTGTTTTGTCATATAAAATAGATGGATAGATGCCTTTTATCAGTACACGGAGACTGTCACAGCAATCAAGGCAATTTCTAACTAGAAACGTTGGTTTATCTTGGTCTGGTGACGCATGAGTTATTCTCTAGTGAGTGTTGACGTAAAGCATGGCATTAAATAGAAAAATGTAACCGTACCGTCAAGAACACTCTATAGAATTTCAGGTTACTCAAACACATCTCCCACTATCACCATCAGGACAGGCCTTCCCCAGGATGTCTAGGTTGAGCCTTCTTCTGTATTCACTCTTTATCCATAATCTTTACTGTCAAACAAGATGACAGAACAGATGACCCAACAGACATTGGTTTTATCTCCAACAATAAGAATACATACAGACGAGAGGTAATGAACATGGCAGCTCCAGTAGCAGTCTTATGCTCAACAGCAAGACCGAGGAGATCGTGGCAGATTTCAGAAAGAAAAGAAATGCCCTGAGCCCAGTGACCATAAACGATTGTGGAGAGAATCCACTTTTTGCGAAGGGTAACCAAGGATTGCCTACCCAGGTTCATTGTTTCTGCACTGCAGTGCTTTGACAATAAAGGTTATCCTTGAATCTTGAGTTTTATTGCTATATTAATGTGAAAACATTGACTATAAAAACTGTTAGTGAGAGTCAGTTTCAGCCAGTTCACAGGGAAGTTGATTGATGTAAATGGCATCACTGACCTAACCCAACATGAAAAAACAAAGAAAAATACTGACATTGTGCCATCAAGGCTTCGGTCTTAATAAACTACACCTCTTCATAGTTCATAGTTTTTCCTCTTAGTTTTGGTTTCTAATAGGTCCATGACTTTTTGTGAAATCCATTTTCAGTGTGAGTAATGAGCATTAAGCACCTAATTTGGTTTTGGCAAGTATGTCTTTCATGTATCAACCAAAAGGGCATAGTCTCCCTATTTGTCTGCTTAAATCAGTACTTTTGTTGGCTCTTTTTCTCTTAGGTCCCTTCAGTTAAATATTTTATTGTAAATGGGCCCAGAGTTTGATGACAGGTTCAGGCTACTGGTTAAAAATATCCTGGATCTAATTAAAATTCTGAACATTCTTCTCATAGCTCAGTTATGCTCAAGGTCTTCGTGGACTTAAAGCCCTTAGCCCCAGTAAACTTAAATAATCCTGTTTTACACGAGACAGCTGGGTATGCAGCCCTAATATGTTTCCTCCACTAAGGGCTACATTTTATATGTAGCAACATATAGTTTGCTCTTAAAGACATCCTTCAATGTCTCTGTGCTTACATGCTGTGATAAATCACGCTCAGGTGAACAGGTTTTAGCAATTAATGAATCCTCTTTGTGACCACGTAGTTTTGAGTGCTCTAGAATTGCTCAACCTCTTAAGAAACGATGATTCATAGAGCAGGATTATGGTTCAGGTGGGGCAAAAGACTTCAGAACAGAGAGATGTCTGTCAGGAACCTCATATCTTGCATGCTTTGGCAAGGAGGCTAGAGCAGCTAGGGATCGGATCGCCAGCCTTCTTATTGACGAATGATCTGCTGTACATCTTGAGCCTAAGCCACCCCGAAAAGAAACTTTGAGGAATTCATATCTTGGGTATGTTGAACTTGGTTCATAGTACAGAGCGCAGGTTCTGAAGATCCACTTTAACCAAAACCTACATCAAGTGGACGGTTGCTTTGAGTGCTGCTACACCAAGTTAATCAACAGAACAATGGTGACCAGCTCTAGTCTGAGTTGGAGTTCAGCCACAGGATGAAAGTCTGGCTGAAGAAGCAGAGGATTGCTCTGGTATTTGTTTGGAAACCGTTCCATGTTCAGTTTTTTGTTTGTTTTTTAGTACGCCATATGGATTTAGAGCATATAATTTTAAACATACTCAAAATAGTTGGTACAGATTGTTCAAAAGAAGTGTGAATACTCTTCTATCACTTGTCCTTCTGAAAGTGTCATGACAGAAATGGTGTCCAGTAATTTATTCCCGCCTGCTTGGAATTGATGAAAATAAAATATTGAGGTGAATAACTGTCACAGATGTGTGGGTCACAAGCAGATGTTTGTAAAGTGTCTTAAAAAGTGCTCGATATTATTGAAAAAAGTTCACTTTAGGGTTACTTTCAGTGAGTTTTTTTTTTCTCCTTCCTTGCTCGAGCTTTGTCAAAGTACAATGTGTGCAAACACGATACATAAGCTGTGCGTTCAGCACACTGCGCAGGAGATCTGTCAGCAGAAAAGACTCATCCCTTACCCTCATCGCCACCACATCCTTCCCTTCATGACCCACATGGGGACAGGGGGCTATTTTTGAGGAGTCCAGGATGGCTGCAGTCAGACTGATTGCAGCCTGAAAGGAGATGGTAAACAAAGGGCATGGTATGGTTCATGCTGATTGAGCTTTAATGGTGAAACATGCTGGAAGAAGCAGTGTGAATCCCCTGCCTTCATGTCATATGAACAAAAGCCTTGACATTTTGTGTGTTTTTTTAAGCTGTTCTCTGGAACCGTTAGATTTACATTATTCAAATCTTCTTTTCTTTCTATGTTTCGTGTTAATTTGTATGAAATGAAGAGACTTGCATGTAGCCCGAGGGTGTCATGGGCAAGTTGCTGATCTTGAAAACAGCTTTTCTTGTATGTGCACTGCCTAAACAGCAGTTTGAAGAAAACAGTTTTTAGCTCAATTTTTATACTGAAAGTTCTTTTTTAAAGGTATTTTTAAAACTTGTTTCTGTCCTTCTTTGATGTAAAAGTTAGTGTTCCTGCGCATATAGGAACACAAGTGAAACATTAAATGCTCTTTCACCTGCCAGCTCCCAAGTATGCCACTGTATCAGTTGCGAGTGGGCATTTAAATAGGTGTTATGCCCCACTACTCTCTTACCACCTGTCAAGTATGAGGTTGTATATGTATTTTTTTTTTCATGTGCAAGCTACAGCTATTAGCTGTTACTTTTACATATAAAAATACCCTGAAAGCGTTAGCAAGACTAAAGAACTTCAAGTATTTGATTATGTAAACAAATTCAGACTATTCATTGACAGCACCTCATATCTTTTTAGCTGAAGGTTGGCCTCTAGTGGATTCTTCTGGTCCTAGTTGCCCAGTTAACCCTATATGCCACCCCCATAGTTGGTAAAGACTCGCTTAATCCAGGATGAGTTTATTTTGCTTTTTTTGGCTTTAATTTTCACTGATTTTAATTTACATCCACCTGTCTCCTGTGTGGATGTGTCGGTATTTCATACTCGCCATACTCCACAACTGCTGCCACACAAGCTGTCTTGTAACCTGAGCATCTTCAGCAATGGCTTTGTTTCCTTTTTTGCTTTCCTCTGTTCCTAAACTAGCACCACCTATCGTTTATGAGACTGCAGCAAGTACATCGTGGTTCAAGCGCTAGTACAAATGGTTACGGGGTTACGGGGTATGAGGACACCACAGTTCACCCGAGCAGTATCCTGAATCCTTTTTGTTTTTCTTCACGCTGATGTGCTGCTGCAGTTTAAAATCTTACCATATTTGGCTGTTTAGCTTTCTACATCATTAACCAACACAAAATACCACATTTAAATCATAGCACACCACTTTTATGAACTTCTTACTTTCTTCTTCTTCCTTTTTTTAACTTTTTTTTTTTTTTAAGAATTTTTTTTTTTATTTTTTATGCTTTTTGGCCCCTTTCACATCTGAAATGAGTCCAGCACCCTTGGCCTTCAGTAAGAATAAATGGGATTGGGGAGAAAAGGGAGAAAGTTTAGAGAAAGAAAAACATCACAAGATTTATTCTATACCATTATACCGTTTGCTTCCTGGTGTCTGACACCTCTATTTAAGACGTTTTATGTTAATTTTACCCAAACCAAAACTCCTAAGTTAAAACTGCCTTCACGGGAAACTCTGTGCGATTTCTGTTTCTTAGTACAGGCTATAGTGTTTCTACAAGTGAGAATAGTTTCAACTTTCAGTGAAACTGAGGGTGTTTTGTAAGCACTTTTAAACATTGTAACTCTCAGCAAATGTATCAGTGATTCTCTACAGAAAGCATGACCATATCAGGATCAGATCAGGAATCTCTCCAGCCAGCATAAAAATCCACCCTGCCTGAACCTCCGCGTTACAGAAAAATGAAAATAGGCTGCAGTGTGATTAGTGCTATCTGGGGCTCTGAGGATAAAGGCTGTATAAGAAGGAATGGTCTGTAAACCTACACATACTTGTGCAGTTGAGTCATGCAGCCCCCCTCTCTCAGGTTGAGTGCTTGGAGGACTGATAATCAGCTGCAGATTTCGACTTTTGTATGCTAATGTGCCAACCGCCAAGCAAAGTCTTGCAGCTTTTCTTTCCACGCTGACCATCATGCCATCATGCACGTCTCACATCTGAGTTTCTGACCTTCTGAACCCTCACGATTTCTCACGTCAGGGTTCCCATCTGTGTAAGCTGTGCTTCAGTCAGTGTATCTAAAAGAAGTTCACTGTGTTCGCTATACATCCCTTTGTACTATTCCAGGTGTTTTTTCCCCTCTCAAACAAACGCAGAACAGTTTGTTTTTTCATCATCATCACGCCACCGGCTTGTTCGGCAGCCTTTTGAAGTGTTTTATAGCCTTTGATTCGTCTCTTTAGAAGTCTGCTGGCCTGCTGTTCATTTTGATAAACAGTGGAGTGTGTGTTCTGTCACTGCTACTCTATAAAATCTACAGAGAGTGAATGTCAGCAAGAGACTCGGCTCTGACACATTTTTAAAATTGTTGAATTTTATTAAAAAAGCAGAATGTAGCTATGCTGCCATTTTGAAAATGAAAGTGTTTCATGGATGAATCACAATGTGAAATTGCGGTTCGATAAGCAATGTTTAAAATACCAATATGAAAAAAGAACTATAATTAAAGTCATCTTTAAGCTTGTTAATCATTTTAAATATGAGCTAAGGATGGTGATGTCTTTATAAAAGCTGTAAAGTAAGGACTTGCACACCTATTTCTGTCCCTGCGTGTTATTAGTATGATACCAACATTCAATTTTTAGATGTTAGCATTATCCTCAATGTCAGTGTGTGTTTAAGGACACCTGCTTACCTTGGATCAAATGTATCACTCTGAAACCAGACCATGCACAAAAACTCAGCAGTCATAGCATTTAAAGACACAAAGCAATTATCTTATACCAACAGCCTACATTTTAGAATATTTGTTAGACTGAAATACAAAGCATTAAACATTAAAATGAAACTCTTCATAAGCTTCATAAGTCAACTCACTCCTTCTTGCTATTGAGCCATGGCTCGCTGTTCATGGCAGGTAAGAATGGCCTTCGGGCCAACAGGAAATGGCCCGGTGCTCCAAACACGTAGTTTAATACAGTTTTATAAACCAATCCACACCAATCCATTGATTTGACCCTAGCAGTTGGCAATATAGCCTCAGAATTCAGTCACAGTATTTCAAGGAAAATGAAGTGCATTTTCCATCCTCCTTTTCCCATGACCTGCTATCATTGATAATGCACTGCCTAATTCAAAGAGTGAATCTACTACCACAACTTGCCAGCAGCAGCCACACCATTATAGTACCAATAGCAGTGAGACGGATGCAGTTACATTAGCCTTTACTCACTGCTCTGCACCGTTTGCTGTCATAAGGAGTGCAGCTAATGAGCGCTCCAGCGACATTTGCTTGAGCAAGTTTGTTTACTTTTGGCCACATATCACCCACTATGGTTATTTTCTCCTCACGTGCCTTGGTATCCCAGTTGTACTCAACGGTGTCTTTTTGCCTCAAGTGGTGAAACAAGTTTGTTGGTTTCACCTTTAACGGGAACAGTTTTTTGTGTGTGTGTGTGTGTTTTGCAAAGTAATGTCCTTTGTTGGAGATTGTTGAAGTGCAGTGGTGTGAAAAGCATTTGTCTTCACTTTTTATTGGATGAAATCATCATTTAAAAATTGCATTTTCTAATTACTTGTTTTATCTTTGCCTAATATTAAAAACAGTTTGATCTGAAACAAAAATGAAAAAGAAATCGAGACATTAACAGATATTTTTCACAACACTGTCGCTCCCTTCTAAGGAACTAAGGAGCTGACATCTGAGACCGACTCGCTGCGCTCACACTCAGACACGTTTGGGTTGTTGCTGTGTACACTACGGAGCATAAACACACAGTATGTCATTGATATCTCAGTGTGACACTTTTATATCATGTAAAAATTTATACTGTTAACATACTGGTATTATACTGGTATGGCAGACAGTGTGATACTGCATGGTTGGCTCGGTAGTTGAATATTAGCCACTGGCGGATGGCGGTAAATGCCACTGTATTTAGAGATTTATGTCTGGGCTCTAAGTGAGTCTGTGTTTGTATTTCAATTATGTATTTGTTTATTTAGCCACTATTGGCAAATTAAAACTAACGTTTATGATAATCAAAACTCATACAATCACAGCATATTTTTTTTTATTGTTTATTTAATTAATAATCCTAAATAAAATGTGGCTTTATTTAAAATGTCATGTTTACATGCCATTTGGGTTTAAAGGTTTGTCTTTTTTTTAATATTTTGAACAGTTTATTAGATAAATAAGAATATAACAGTTTAATTTAAATGAATTCACTGAAATAAAACTCATATTTGCAGCCGTTACACAAGCACTACATTTTAAGGTCACACCAGAAGGTTTTTAAAACCACAGTAAATATCAGGGATTTGCTTATCAGTAGTTTCAAAGTGCTGAGAGGCAGTAAGTAACACCAGGCTTAGTTTGTATCAGGATACTTGATCTTTTTGACAACACAGCAGTGGGAGCCTCTAAGATATAAAAAGTCTCTTTTAAACTGTATACTCTGTACAGAGGGAGCTGTTAGCTATTCTATGATGTAACAATAATCACTATAAGGGCAAAATCTACCCCATCAGGCAAGCTTTTGTTATATCCATATTCATTTTATTGTTTTTCTTTCTTCTTTTTTTTTGATGGAGGAGTTTTATTAGTTTTTTTTTCCTTGCATACATAAAACTTTCAAGAGGTCTTGTTCTTCTCTCCAAATAAAAGTTGTAATGGCAACACATTCAAACATTTTTATTTGATTTAGTTTTCATTTTTTTCAAGAATATATTTTTTTAAGTCCACCTTGACACAATTCTTAAAAATATAAGAAGTTTCGTTTAAGCTGACAAAGTCAAGCATATTTCAATGTGAAAAGATTATGAATATTGGATATTTAAAGGCTATTTTATTTATAATCAAAATTATTAAGGCTTTGTTACCAACTTTCTTTGATACCAAAGAGGCATTGAAGAAAAATTGCATTTCTAAATTCATAATATTAGGCAGCAGGAAGGTTAGTCATAATTTGAACAAATTAAATGTTCCATCAGAATTGGAAAATTGTTGTAAAGTATATTCTTAAGTAGCATACACAAATATATCTGCACGTGACTTTCCATTATCCCTGCCACACCATTGGATCAATTACTATGAAAAATGTGTTTATAATTTTAAAATGATCACAACTGCATTTATAAACATACAGCTAGGGTCCTATGACACCACTGGGTTGCTTGAAGGTGAAGTAACTCTGTTTTGTGTCTGCTTTCCAGGTTGAGGAGAGCAGTAAAGCAGCAGCTGTGGGTCTCCAGGTGGGAGACGAGCTTGTCAACATCAACGAGATTCCCCTGACTGGATATAGACAGGAGGCAATCTGCCTCGTAAAGGGATCCCACAAGACCCTCAGTCTGGTGGTGAAAAGGTAGGTAACCTGTCCCCAGTTACAGGATGTTTACATCCCCCTTCGCCCGATGGGTCGCTGTGGTAACAACTCCAACCATGGAGATAGAGGATCCTGCTTCTCACAGCTGTTTGAGTGTATGCAGCCTTTCAGGGATTTCACTATTTGAGTTCCCAGCAGCTGGATGTTCCTGTTTTACCAGGTTGTTTTAGCCCATAGTCATTAGGAGTTTGTGGCGTGTGAAAGTTGTTCATGACGAAACGTTTCGAAGAAGGAAGTAAAGATATGGATGACATCATTTTTTTCTGTTGGATCCCACACAGGAAGGTGTGGCAAGCACGCACACACAAGAGGAAGCTGTTAGGCAAATCCCCTTATATGGCACTGAGATTTTTTTTTTTTTTTTTTATCTTCGCCAGTTGGTCTCACATGCTCCATGATGAGGCTTTTCTTGATTGTGTTGCTTTCAGATAGCAGCACTTTAGCCACATGTCACTGTCTTTTCTCTTTAACCAGTGAATGGATCGTTAAGATACCAGGAAACCACAATCAGTTATTATAGTTACCAAGAAACAAACTAAGAAAACAAAATATAAAAACCAATTGAAAATTGTGTTGTACTTGAAGAAATAATAAAGCATAAATGCCTACCCATATGGAAAAGATATATATAAATCTTATAAACTTGTATGCAAATCATACAAGAGTGAAAACAGATATAAGATTCCTTGAAAAATCATATAAATGAAACTTGTATGTTTTGGATACTTACTAAAACAATATATGAAAGTAATGAGAAAGTGGCCACTTTCATGAGTAAATCATATAAGCCTTATATGATTCACTATATGAAGTAGGCCAGCGGTCCCCAACCCCCGGGCCTCGGACCGGTACCGGTCCGTGAGTCGTTTGGTACTGGGCCGCGAGAGTTGAGGCTCAGGTCTGAAATGTATGTTTTTCAGGGTTTTTATCGGTTTTCAGCGTTATTTTGTTATCGTTTTTATCGTTAACTCAGTTTTCCTGGGTCTTTTCACGTGTGTTATGAATAAATCTTCTTTTTTTTGGTACCGGTACTAGTTTTATTTTGTTGTATTTACCGCGACACCTTAAAGGCCGGTCCGTGAAAATATTGTTGGGCATAAACCGGTCCGTGGCGCAAAAAAGGTTGGAGACCGCTGAAGTAGGCCACATCTCATGCAAGTCTTTTATAAGTTTTTACTATTTCTTTTCCATATGAGTATAGTTTAGGTTTTGTCGATTTGGTTGAATCTGAACCACCAGCCTCAGGAGGCTTGGCTTTACTGAACTGTTCTGAGCTACTTATTACCAATGAGAAGTGACTCAAGGATGCTGTTACTGGGATATGACAGCATGGTAAATGTATAAAAGGGTCTCTTAGGCAACTGGACCTGGGACTGTCTTCTCGTGACCAACCATCAGCTGCAATACGATGTGGGATGAACAAATTGACTGTTCCCATTTGCAGTGTGGCAGATGCCTCAAAAACTAAAAATAGCACTGAAATAAATCCACTCTCCAAACTAACTGAAATGAATATAGAATTAAAACTGAATGGAAAATAAAAACCAATACGGCTATAATAACTCAGGCTACAATCACTGTAATTACATCAGTGTGCTGGTTAAAAGCCACTTGTTGTGACTTATGGTTTACTTTTCATATCTGGTGTAAGTGATGACTCATTTGTCAGTCCTGCTTACAGACGGGTTTGTTCTGTGTCAAACAGAACTCTCATTGTGTCCTCTTTGCAGCCTGCATTTCTTTCTGTGTTGTATCATATCATAACGTAACCCCTGAACAAATCCTACCGTACAAGGAGGTCCACTCACCATTTATCTCTCCACAAGGACGAGGCTGCGTGACTTGCTTATTGTGGTCTGTTCTCAATGGACGTGTTTATTGTTGAGTCTGGAAACTAGCAGGTTTTACTGTTTATACCAAGCTGTGTTCATTTCATGACCAAGCAGAAATATGTAAGAACACATAAACTTGTGCATGTGTTCACTTTACGCTTCAAAAAAAAAGGCCTGTAAATCACACTTACTTAATCAGCTCATTACTGTAAGTGTGAGTTTCATAAACATTATTTTTGCCAGCTCTAATAAACAGGGCGTGTCATTGCAGGTCATTATCTACCTACAGCCCAGTTTTCCTTATACCCTCTAAAAACAGCCACCTCTGAAACTACCTTTCCTTTAGGAAAAAGACATTTGAAGATATTCCTAATGCATTTAAACCTTTCCCCTTTTTTAAGAAGAAAGACTTATGTGTAGACTCTCATGATGTGATCTGTTTTTAAGGTTAAAAAAAAAAAAAGTAGTTAGGTTCAGCGATGGTATAATTATTTCACATAGGATAGTTCAGTGTCTGCATGTAGCCTCCGAAACCAAATTTTCATTTTCAACCTCGGTTTTTCTTTAGAGTGGAAGAATAACTAAAACATCCTGAGAGATGGATGACCTGCATGAACATAACCATGTGACTGATTTAAGATGCCGAAAGATCATTACCAATTAGAGCTACTTTTTATAGTGGAGCTGATAAAATTAGCTACTTTCTGATAACTTCTGTATGAATAAAAATGTAATTAATTTACATCAGATTTGATCAAACTACTCCAAAAAGCATGTGAGGATCAAAGTAATTATTATTATTTAATTATTTATTCTTTTTTTTTCTTTTTTTTTTGTATTTATTTATTTTTAGTACTCATGGCTCCGTAAAATGTCAGAGAGAGGGCTCTCTCTGACATTTGGTCTTGAAGGGGAGAGAAGCTAAAATTTCTTTTTTTTTAAATTGATGTTAAACTGAGGGGCTGCACCAAGTACAAAAACATGGAGCTGGAAGTGAGGATACAGGCGCCACCTTTAATGTATGTTATCTGGATGCTTAACATAGAGAAAGTTGCACTGAAATGGCAGCAGGAATGTAGATCTTTCTGACTTGATCAGATAGCAGAAAGGTGAATGAGGGTTAGCGGCTGTGGAGCAATCAGAGGCTGTAAGAAGATAAAAATGCTGAAGGTGGACCTGGGAAACACCACCCGCACTCACCTTCTTCTTTTGCACTTTTTACATGAAGTATGATAAATTACTATACCTCAGTCATACACTTAAAAAAAACTCATCAAAAAAATCATGCTGGATATCGATACTGATATGGGCGAAGTAGAAACGCCCCAGTCAGATGGTGGATTCAAATCCAAGACCTTCTTGGTGTGAGGAAGTTTTCGGACTTAAAATTTAAAAAAAACTTGTATTTCTCATTAGCTAACATGGAGTTTTGTTATGCAGTGCAACTCCCTGTAAATTTCCAATCATACCCTGGTATTGCAGGACTGTATGAGACTGCTTGACCTTTCGTTAGCTTAAGGTAAATTAACTGTACCTAACAGCATGAATTTATCTTTTCTGTAATAAATATCTGGAGAGCAGTTAGACTTGTAAACTTCACATAATGTCTGACTGCCATATATATTATTCCTTGTGAAAAAGAGGAGGGAATTTTGGATTTATTATGCGACAGAGGAGCAGGATGCATGAGTAAAGGATCTGGGTATTGTCATTTCAGACGTTTCCTTACAAGGTCAGGTCTTATTGTTCATGTTGCACTTTACAGACTTCCAGTCCCACGGGACTCTTTCTGCTCGTCTGTGGTGAAGAATTTGCTTTGTTCCGGCTGTCTGAGATGGCATCTCCACTCAGTCATTTTCCAAGGCCACAATAACAAGTCTGTGTCTGATTTAGCTCACAACAGAGTGATAGTGGTACATTTACTGAACCTCAAAGCTTCAATTTCAGCCCCATTTTTGTCTATTTTTCATCCAGCTGCATTCTGATTGTTGTGTAGAAAACTTGTGTTGAGGTTTTAAAATGTTAAAGATGTCTCTTTCCTCATCACTACCACGGAGCCCTGATCTGTATCTGTGTGTGTAACACCTTTGTTGTTATTTTAGGGATAATATTGGGTAGTTGAACAGGGACCAGAAAGCTGTCAGGACCTGCTCCAGTTTACAGGTGTGGCCTCTGCACAGACAGGAGGGAGGAGCTTGATGCAGTGAGCCATGTTTTAGGTTTTTTGCATGCGGTGACTAATTTGAGATAGTGAGCATAATGTCAAAGGGGAGAGGCTCGTCGCAAGTCACACGAGAATCACAAAGGTGTGGTTACGTGTGGGAAAAGCATCTCGTATTTGCACACGCCTCGACAAAACAAACGTGCTTCAGCGCCGTGCAGAAATCTCTCGGGTTTTCCAGGAAAACACATTTTGGTCTACTTCAAAAACACAATCAGGGTGTGAGCTGAGCTAAAGCTAAATTGCACCTTCCATCCACAATTTGTTTTAAAATTTGCCAGCCCTAACTACAGCATGCAGTAAAACACTATAATTCTCCCACACACTGCATTTGCATGAGCGCCAACATGTTATTGTTGCTGTTTGCGGAGTCTGAAATACAAAATTAGTCGAGTTTAGTCAAAGTCCTGCATGAAAGTTTCTGATCCTAAGTATTAATTTGTGCTTTTTTTTATGGCCCACTGAGTTTAGTTTGTTTTTAATTTTATTTCCCTTGTAACTTATGGTTATTTTGGCTTCTAATTGGGTATTATTATTTTTTACTATCTTTTCATTCTTATATAATATGGGCGCTAACTCTCACTTGTTGCCAGCCTTACATGGCCACTTGAGGAACTCTACTTTTTCAGTCATTTTTCGGCATCCGGTTTAGTTAACAATACTGGTCGGAGTTTAAATTGAAATTGCTTGTCTTTGGTAACCTATTTTTCATTCAGATAGCAAATTGTTTAAATTGAAAACAGGACAGTGACATGAGACCAGAACGATACGTAATATTGAAATTGTGGTGCTATAAAAAGGTGGGTAAACAAGGGTGCAAAAGCATTAGCAGTGGTACAGTTTTACACTGAGTATAAAATAGTTGCATAAAGTATAAAATATAAGCTCAAATGAAGTGCTTATGTATGTTCTTGGTCTTTAGGACCATATAGTAGGGACTGTTAAGAAGTTGTTGTATTGTAATGTTGCTGTTGAAGGTTGTGTCTCTAGAGTAAAGCTCTTGATGAAGAAACTTTTTTTTTTTTTTCCTCTGTGCAGTTCACTTTATTTTGTTTGTTTCTGCAGTTTGGAGCTGTCAGGGTTTCATTCCCTACGAGGCCTCCTACAGTCTGGACTGGCCTCCTTTCAGGCATTTGCTGTACATGCCACTAACTGTGGAGTGAATCATTAAACTGTACATGCGGCTTGTAGTGCATTGTGGCATTTGGTTTCCTGCTCTTGGTATTATTACAATGCTACCACAGTCACAAACCAGCCTCGTTATTTTGTACTGAAAGAGACGTCTCCAATACTCAGAATGCGCGTCTGTGTCTGATTCAGATACGTGAAGGCTGCGCAGTGTTTCAGTGAACAATCCAGTTATACCTGGAAAAGCTTACTGGCATCAGTGCAAGCATTCAGCGGGGGGTGCAGAGCTTACGTTTGCTGGGCTTTGTTTTTCTAAATAAGCCCATGCACTATGTTGGGAATGCAGTGTGCTGAATTGTTGTTGTAAGCAGATTTCTTAAAATTGTTTCTCAAGTAAGGAAATGATAGTTTAGATCAGTGATTCCTGAAGTGTGATCCGTAGCCTCCTGATGGACCATGAAGGTACTGCAGCAGAGTTCATGCAGGTCCTTAAAAAGTTTTTTGAGTAAAATGAAGAAATTAGTGTCTTAAAATCTAATGTATCTTTGAAAAGTGAAGTTACTTGCTTAGCATGCCTGGGAGTATGGCTGTTGGAATGGCATTAAAATTCATAGTACAGGATGAAAGATGAAAGACAAATTCAACTAAAGGTTTATGAGCACTCCAATTCTCCAACTATAACTCTGACTTGTTCCTAAAATGCAAATCTTTCATTAAAGCTTTCTGTATTCCAGTGAATAAAATGTCAAAACTACCATGTGGATTTGACAGAGAGAGGTGAAGTGACAGAGTGTTAATCAAAGACATGTTATCTTTCCAAAGGGGTAATAAATGTTTCCCAGCTAGTAAATTATAGTCAGGGCTGGATTAGAGGACCCTAAAGCCTCCCTTAGTTACGTTGGAATAGGTCTTGGTTTCTGGGTTTCCCATGATGCACTGAGTGTTTCTTTCACCAAGTGCTTGCTCAGAGTCGGTCAGTCACATTCAGGTGACTGTGATTTGGCATTGTATGAATAAAACTGAATTGAACTGAGTGATCTGAGTGATGTTCTTCTATCTTCTACCTTAAAGAACATCTCTCTGAACATGTTGAGTGAGAGGTGCTGAGTCATGTCAGCTCACACCTAAAATCACGCTTGTGCTGTAAATCTACAGCAGTGGCTGACACCGTTACCACCGTTGTACCTGTGCAGGCTGCATCAGAAACCTTACAGAGTAAGGTTTCAGAAGGGTTTGTGGTGATGGCATGCCTAACACAGAATCCAGCCTGTTCTCATCCACAGAGTGTCAGTTAGTGCTGTTTGTCAAAACTGCTGGCATGGCTCATACACTGACATGCCAGGTCGTGGGATAAGTGACACTGAGCGGTCATTTCCAATTAATTTATAAACACGTGGGGTTCCTGTTCCAAAGGGACATGATTCAACACAAACCATGTCCTTACACAATTACACATTAGCTATTAGTGCCTAAACATGACACTGTCGTTTTTAAGATACACTGAAGCAGCAGGTGGATGTGGAATAAGAAAACAAACGAAGCAAGTTGAAACCACTTACTAGGGATTAAAGGGATATCATGCATCCCGAGCTGCTGGTTAATGGAGATGTCACTGATTGTTACAGTGGTAACTTCAGGTCTTAAGGTCAGTAATACTGAGGGGTAAGGTATCTATCTATCTATAATCTGATCGAACCCGACAAACCTTTGTGAAACCAGCCTTGTAATGTAATGTATGGATGTTGTTTTGAGACATAATACAGGGAGGGTCAGCCGTGATGTTTAGATTGTCAGCCTCCGAAAATGAAAAAGGTTTCCAGGTGTTTCTAGTCTCTGGTCAGTGCAGCAGCCAGTGACTTGACAGCTGGTATGCCACTCAGCCCAGGAATGTGCTGGTCATTACGTGCTGCTCACGGTTCACCTCTCTCACCCGAAACATGACTGGTTTGATTGTAGGATTTGCTGAAGAAGGTCTTTGTGAGTGCCTTTTTAGAGACCAAATACAGCCCAACAGTTTACCTGAAAAGTGCAGGTTTGGCACTCGCAACCTCACCTTTTGGTATTGTTGCTTTTAATGCTCCATCTTTTCAGGTCACTAACATGTGCTTTCTTATTACATTTAGGTTTTTAATCGTAGATATTGCAACAAATGTTAATGATATCAGCTGCGTTTGTTAAACCTGTGAAGAACATAATCCCACAGCTGAGCCTCACAATGCAGACCTTGTTCAGATGGATTGTACGCTTGATTGCTTCCCTCACAATAGAAGACTGTGAATTTTATTGCCTTCCTATCAGCTTTAGGGTGCAACCTTTCTTCGCTAATCTTCTTGCCTGTCACCAGACCTCTTGCTGGTGGTGCCAGAGCACATTTTTAGTCAGGGAAAAAAACACTCAGGAATTTGTGCTTGCTCTCCATCGCACAAAGTTAAATATTCTTGTAAGAAATTGATTGATTTTTTTTTTTTTTTTTTTTTTTTTTGAAGGTGGCATGACAGGTCATTGAAAATGAAATTGAAATGAAGGAAAATAAGAGTTTAAATGTCTTATAGTTTCCATTAATTTGGGGGGAAACAGTCAACACAGTTGTTGGATAGGATTTTTGTTAATTTCCCAACTATTTATTTAAGATGTGTGACATTAGCTCACACACTGCGGGCAATAACCTAATAGAACAAATGACACATCTGCCACTTCTCAACTTCTCAGCATCAGTAGATTCTAGTGCAGAGGTGGGCAACCTTTTTTTCTCATAGGGCAAGACTGACTTAGATACAAGAAGCAAAATGCCAAAGATTGACAAGGCAAAAAAAAAAAAAAAACGAGACACACAGTGGTGAAGAGTGTCTACAAATGTCTTCATTTTCTGTGACCCGTGTTACTTTACTGTAATTTTGATACCATCACAGAAAAGATCTGTATCAACAAATAAAGAAAACCTCTATTTATGAGCACATGGTACTACAAATACAGCGTATCTAACACAGAGAAATTAGTGAATTACTTTCCACCCAGATTTTTCATGGGATTTTTTTTTTTTTTATCTGTGTGAGACAATCAGATGGTTTAAAAATTGAGCCAAATCTTACTTTGAAACTCAAGTTGCTGTTTTTCTGCTTTCCTGTGATAGTGATGGTCCCCATAGTCCACCACCCCCGTAGTCAGACAGACTTGAAGTCCACCATGATGGTAGTTTTTGTTCTGTTCTGGAGAGCCTCTGTGAGCTGGAGGGTCACTCTAACCAGAGCCTGCTGCAGGTGGAGATCCCTCCCCAGAAAAAAGGCAAACGTTCTGGCTCTTATTGGGTGGCTGACATAGTTTCATTTGCCTTTTAGGTTGTTAGTGTTAGATAAAGATGGTTTGCAGGCCATTTTCAGCCCTTGGGCCATATTTTGCTCTTGTGTGATGTCGTTAATTAGGAACATGCACTGGTAACCTGGATGTTTTCTGATAATTAATGTCAGAAAGGTTTAATTTTAAAGGGCAATATCAACCTGTCAGTGACTTTTCAAAAGAAATTACAATGTAAGGTTTCCTTTTTTTTGTTTTCTCTGCATTTTGATACCAGGCTCATCTTCAGAAATAATTTTCTAATTTACTTTAACAGCATTTATAAGGCTACACTTAGAGTAAGAAGCACAATTTAATGCTAAGTCTGTTGTTGTTGCTGATGTTCCTTCCTTAGCCATGCTCTATAATGGAGGCTTTTGGGAAACTGGGTGCCCTCACACCCTAGAGATCAACCTGTTGCCATAGTAATGGTATAAATGCATGTCTGCCTCACAACAGGGGAGATGGGAAGGGAAGAGAAAAGTCCGGCATTTCATCCCATCATTAGCATATTAGCCCTTTGGAGCCAATGAGACGGGGCAAGGTACGGGCTGGCTGTGACAATAGCCCTCCTCCTCCATTTCTGCCCACTCCTGCACCCCCTCTCAGGGGAAAAACCCAAGTAATCCTGAAGGAAATCTCCTCTCTGCTCAGCCTAAATCTATCAGGAGGACTTAGTTTTAGTAATGGCTATTCTGTGTTGAATATTGCACGTGAGCTATCCCTGGCCTGTGAGTTTGGTGGTATGGATGATACCCAGCGGCCTGTGTGCCTCTTTATTTCGGCGCGTCTTTGAAGTGGCATTGGAATGTGGTGCCTGACCAGCACGCAGCTGGTCCTTCAAACTGATTTCCAGCCTGATATTATAGGAGTATCTTTAAAAAAGCAGATTTCCTTCTTTGTGTCATTTCTGAATTCCTTCGTGCAGATCTTTGGTGAGTGCTAATGAACTTTATTTAATGATTTATTCGCTTCTTAAATTCAAACCTTTGATTTCAATGTTTGGAGACTTTTTTTTTTTTTTGACCTGTCACACATCTGGGGCCTCTGTGCTTGTTTTTCTGACCCTAATACTCTGTTATTGTTGTGATTGCTTCTGTCTTATCACTCAGTAAGAGGTCACCCATTATTTTAGGTTAAGCCATGATCAGCAAGACTTAACATTTCAAAACCAGATGCATATTAATCTTTGACTGAAAGGATTTTAGCTACCAAAAAAGTCTGTGAATAAAGTATTAATAATTAACTGACCATTAGTTGTTAAGCTTTTTGGTTTTTTTTTGCTGGTACTTGTCATTTGAAACTGAATCTAAACTGGTCAGTCAGTAAAAATCTACCCCCCCCCCCCCCCCCCCCCTTTCATGCCATCTGATTCACTTTCCAAGCATATCTGTGCTGGTCCAGCTGTAGCCCTGACGATAGGCCTAATAAAACCAGCCTCATTTGCATACCAATAGCAGGCGCCATGTGTGGTTAGCGGCTAGTGCCCCAGAAACATGGACTGATGGGAGATGAGGAAGACCGAGCCCCCGTGTTGGCTTTTCTTTGTCCTCTAAATAGGCCTTAACTCTAATCCACAATTAATTTTGTGGAATCGTCCCACTTTATTGAGCTTAACCTTAAATCTCAATCTATAAAAAGAGTGCAGGGTGCAAAAATAAAAGCTTAAGTTATGAAAATTGTTTTCATGTCTCCATCTGAAGGAAGCTGCTGTTTGATTCGCTTACCATCAGACTGCTGAGAGCAAAGTGACTTAAGGGGCAGAAACTATTGACCCCGAGGTTTCTAGCACAGAGTTCAGAACATTATTTTCCAGAGAGCCATACTGAAAGTAGACAAAGTGCAACACATTGAATACGTGAATTAAAACACGATGGGCATTGTTCTGAAGTGTTAAACTCCATCAGTTGATAGATGGATAATGGATTTTCTAACCCAGAAGGCCTGAGTCCCTGATTCAGCAAACACGTCCTTTAAAAATGACAGAAAAAGTTTGTTGTCCCCAGAGTTCAGGCAGTAACATCAAAATGTTATGTTTGGTTTCTCATGTAATATTTGAGAATATTTTTACCAACTCAAACTTTATTAGTAGCCTACAACTGCATTGCTGAGGATCACTGAATGATGTTATTCTCACCTATAAAAATATGTTTCAACCAAAAACACATTTTTGTTTAGCAAATTGGCAAAAATTGCAGAATAATGAGAGAAAACAAAAAGCACAGCTGCACAGTTGTTTAGTTTTATTAGAGCCCAGCCAATTCATTGCTGGGTCAGTATTAGGAATTTACAGGTCTCTCAATATCAGCGATTATAAAGACTGATAAATGATGTGATCTGTGTCCAGGAAGCATGTTTAACAAACTCTGAGTTAATTAACTCTATTAAGTAACAGTCAACTGTATCTTCACCATGAGTTAAGCACATGTGAGAGTAGGTAGGGAAAGCTGTCATAATAGAGCCCTGCTAGAACAGAGCCTCCCAGCAAACCGTATCAGTACTGACCATAATATAATATGAGGGTTTTTTTTTTTTATATGTACTTGCTCAACTTGAAATTTCATTAGATGAAACATTTAATTTCTAAATCTAATTATTCAGCTGTAACCTGAGAGGGACAAAATGTAGGTGACAGAAACTGAAGATAAAATCTGGAGAAACGCATCAGACACAGATTACTGACAGCCCTTTTATTAGGTAAAAGTTATTTTTGCTACAGGTTCTTACCATTTTGTTGTTCCAGTAATTATCCAGTGAGGATAAAAAAAGCTTCATGAGATTGAAACAAGAACTATTTCCAATCCAATCCAACATCAGCCTTCACTGATTGATGATGGCTCTCTTACAGCCATACCAGAGATGTTTTAGGAGTGAAGAGTTCAGTAATAGTTTAACTGAAAAAATGCAGATTGGCTTTCTAAGTCTTTAATACATTTAAAGTTTTGTCAGTAAAGGAAAACATGCTGTAAGAAATGTCTAAGCTTGTATATATTTTAAATATTCCATTGTAGTTGTGGGAGGATGAGCTATTTTAAATACGAATTAAGCCATTATAAATGGGGCCAAATCTGCAGCTTTACTTCAGACTCTGTTACCATGGTAACTGACTCAGAATTAAAGGTAAATCTTTCTGTAACAAAAACCTGAGTTTCCCTCATCTTAGGGTCAACGAGTTGTTGGCTAGACCTGCCTCCCAAAACAGGGTAGAGGTTAGATAAAAGTCAGTGAACAACGACAAACAACAACTGTTAAATTTCTTGTGTCTGAACACATGAAACATAAACGAGTGATAATCAGCCTGTAATATTTTTCGATGCCAAATATCTGCATTGGTCTCAAAAATCTTGAGCATTATTAACACCATCTATATCATATAAAGTCACAGTTATCGTGATTCCTCTATTTCAGCTGTTTTGTTATAGGTTGAGTTTAGTGTTTTGGCTCATTTGACACAAATTTCCAGATTGGCCAGAAATGTTGAATTATAAAACCAAACACTCGGTTATTTTAACGACTGCAAGTGTAACTACAAGGTTCTCCTCATTTCCTCATTCCTGTCAAACTGTGTCAGTTTAACCTCGGTGGGGACAGAGAGGCGGTCTGGGAGGCAGACGACAGCTTGCATTGAGGGGTGAAGAGGCTGATCTGACTGTGTAAGAGATCGTCTGTCCTCTTAAGCGCCCCCACCCCATGCTGGGCTGCTGTTCCCTCACAGACCATATGGCAAAGTCTGAGCTCACCTCAGCTACGCTCACATAATGAGCCTAATGACCGATCAGTGAAACTGCATTTGCTCTGTAATGTACTTTTCTGTCCATCGTGACCAGGTATGACCTCATGCACATGCCCCGACTTTGAGCATGCTCGTGCTGTGACAGTGTCATCAGTTTTTGACCAGTAGAGGGGGCTCTAACGCTACATATCAGCAGGCGTCTCCAGAGCTGTAATACACGTTCGTCGGCTGTCCTGCCTATGAGAATACTCGGTGATAAATAATGCCTCCCATTAATTATAATTATATTTTTATATTATTATGATTTTTGGCTTCCACTGACGAGTAAAACAAAATAAAAAGATAACTGTCTTTTTTTTTTTTATTATAAGTTTCATATATCCACATTATTGGCATTCATTTCTGCCTGTAGGCTTTTGCAGCACAACATAAAAATGCAGTGACTATAGAGGGGGGAAAATTACAACAAAAATCAAAGCTTATAATGATAAAAGCATAAATATATTTGACCCTACACAAATTTCCCATATCCATGCCACACCAATGTGTCCATTACAGTTTGTAAACATGTAATAAAAGTTGTAGGTGAAGTAGGGCTGGGGGTCATTTGAAGGTTCAGGATCACTTGTCCTGCTCAGTTTGTGAGACACTGACCTCTAAGTGTGAGGTTGTCCTGTGTTTGCCAGTCGAGCTCTTAGTATGTGTGTATGTGTTCCTCCCCCTGCTGCCCAGGAATATGAAAATGGTGGATATTGTAGCTCAGAAAATGCCCTCAGAGAATGACGTGCTTGTGGCGAGAAGCTTTCTTACGAAGATTTTGCGAAGTTCCATGAGGTACGAACCTGCAGCTTCATTGTAATCCGTAGTGAACATTTTTTCTTCCTCTCCTGTCCTCCATTCCTTTTTGTCTGCCCATAATCACATAAATCATATATGTAGTGATTTTATTACTGCTCTCATAGAAAGTCTGTCTGCACCCATCGGCATGCCTTTCTGTGTTGTGGTTCATTAGATGAATGATGTTCATCCCATTCATACAGCATGCAGTTCATTATCTGCTAGTAACTGATAATACAATTAATGAAACTTTGTTGTTTTTCATGTTTGTTTGATTTGTGACATGGATCTCAGAAAGCAGCACCTAAAAGGGTAGGTTTCTTATAAATATAAATATCTGGTTAATCAGGGAAGTAATAGTTTGACAGACAAGCAGCAGCTCACTCAAGGTGTAGATTCAAACAGAAAAATCACACAGAGCCAATACGTGTAGGAAGAAAACTGAAAAGGATGAATACACTCAATGAGAAGGACGACGACATGCATAACAAATGAGAAAGCTGTGATTTTAAGAACAGGCTTAAAGGTTGTTACTGATTCTCTGAGCCTCACCTCTTCAGGCAGGTCGTTCCACAACTGAGGGTCCTGATGGTCAAAGTTCCATCACCTCTGGATTTAACTGAGCCCAACTCAAGGAACGAAGGCTGCAAAGTGGCTTTTATAGGATATATAACTGCTATATAGTTGTTGTTTTAAAAAAATAAAAAATAAAAAAAAAAAGCAAGCAGGGAGCTGATTGTTTTGGGCAAAACCAGCAAATAGCCAGGGTGCTGCTCTTGGAGGAGAGTGAGTGGCTTTTCATTCATGCCTTGTCAGTCATAGTGGAGGGAGGGTGTTCACTCTATATAAAATCAGTCAGATCTAAAGAAAGTTTCCAAAGAAACACAGTTTGTTTGGGGTTTTTTTTTGTAAATTAACTTTAGTATATTTAATTAAACTAAACTTTGCCTCCATATAATTAAGATTTCCTGAGTTATAGATACTCAAAGTACATAGCTTAGGTTGAAATGATACTTTTAAGTTTCCTTTTTTCCTAAAAATTTGTTGAAGAAAACTTCAAAAACCAGGTTTTAGCTTTAGATTGTGACACTTGGAGTGGGTGTAAAATTGATTTTAAGAAAAGCTTGCATGTTTTGTTTTGTTTTTTAATGCGGATATCTCCTTTACTGAAGGTGGTTTGGGGCCTGTACAGACCCAAACCTTCAAGGACAGAGATGAGCGTACTTCAGGCCTTTTTGCAGAGCTTTAATGACTGAAATTAGTTGGTTCACAATAGTGTAGACACCTATGAATGATTTTTCTTTCCCCAAAAGTGATTTATTTCTGCAACATCTGCTGTTTTTGCTTCACATATTCACATAACTGATTGTCCCTCTTTGTAAAACTTTAGTGACTAATCATAGTGCTCACTCCCGACCATTTTATTATTTAAATTTCAACAGGGTGAAGACCAATAAAGGTGTAATGAGTCCGTTTCACCTCTGAACAATCAGGCCTGGCTCTTGTGTTTCAGCAGAATGAAAAAAACATATCGCAGCAGAAGTCTGACTCCAGTGTGATTAAAAAAACATCCAACTTTACACAAAATGTGCAATGTTTTTGCTTATTGAGTCACATTAGTGGCTTTAGCAGCATCTTCCAGTTGTAGTGGCTCATTATGTGGAAGCACATACTGTTTTCCATAAGGATTTGGTCTCTAATCCTAGTCTGTGTTTTTTGCCCTCTCTGCAGGAGGAATGAACCTATAAGTAGGCCTCACTCCTGGCACTCCACCAAGTTCAATGAAAGCCAACCAGGGACTGCCAAAACACAGTCTCCACCCGCGGCAGTCTGGCACACTCACTATGATGCAAGGTACCTCAGAGTCTGAATGTTGCACATAAGCACTTCTGATCAGCAGTATGTGATTATGTGCTTCGTGTCCTGTAAGCTCTAAATCAAGGGCGTCAAACCCGTTTTTGTTCATGGGCCCAATTGGATCTCAACTGGGCCTGACCAGCAAAACCACTCCAGAAGAAAATTTCCCCACTAAATTTTTCTTTCAGTGTTTAAAAGAAACCAAAAAATTGAACTTCACGAAGAAATTAGTTTGCTTTGCTTAGTTTTAAATATATTTTAAATGCAAAACAAATACATTAAAAGTAGTAGCTTTGGTGGAAGACACTGGTACAACCCAACCTACAAAGAGTTAAGACCAGGCTAAGAGTCTGTCTCATGAGGGCAGCTATGAGTACCTGCCAGCCTGCCTCTGCTGAAGGATGTTTTAAGGTGCCGACAAGGACGAAGAGAGGACCAGACCCGATGACTCACTCACCACAGGAGACCTCCACGGTGTCAAGGTTTGAGTGACGGAGCCAAAGCTATTACCACCTAAAGATGGTCAAAGATACTGAGAGAATAGGAGACACAGCTGCAGGTAGCAGATAGTCAATCCTTTCACTGGCCCACATACCTTGAAAACCTTGAAAGGTTTGTCTTCTAGATAGATCTTGGTGACAGAAGGCTCTCTTTTAGTGATGTTTGGCTTAAGCCGAACTAAACATCCAGTGAGTGACCTTTCATAGATGTGCTGAACAGAAAGGACTGCTTTTGATTTGTAACATAAGAAAAAAACATGAGCTTCATAGTGAAAATGAACACACGAAGTACCAAATGCTTTCTATCTCAGTTGTTTTTTTTATTATTGGAAATAAAAAAGAAATTAAAATTGGATTAATTTATTTTTTTATTTAGTTTTTGCATCTCAAGCAATAGTCATAATGTAGACCAGTCTCACATTATACCCCTACAACGAAAGGCCAAATACACAATAAGGCAGGGGTGTCAAGCATGTGGTGCAGGAGCCAGAACAAGGCCGCCAAAGTGTCTTTCTTTCATCGTGCTACTCTGTGCTGCACCCACCTGAGATTCAATTGGCCTGAATGTAGCAAATGGCTCAAATAATGTTTATTTAACAGGTTTTAATCTGTGTTTACTTGTGTGTCTGTGTTGTTTGGTGTCCAAAAAGCTTATAATTAACTACATCTAAATGTGATAAAACGAACAGGTTACATAGTGGTACAGATTTAGATCCCTTTATTATTAACGGTAAACTTTTACAGCTGAAAAACCAGTTGTTCTTGTCCTGTTGTTCAAAAACCTGTCATTTCTCTTAATCTCTAGCTCGTCATCGGCCAATCTCTCCACCAGCTGGGAGCAAACAAACCTGCGCAGAGTGTCCGACCAGTTCAGCTCTCACGGCAGCATGGACAGCCTAGAGCATGTGTCACACCCATACGCCGCTGGTCAGCTCTCACACGCCAAATCAAACAACAGCATGGAGCAACTCGGAGGAGGGAAAAGGGACTCGGCCTACAGCTCTTTCTCCACCAGCTCCAGCACGCCGGACTACACCCTCTCAAAAAGCAATGCTGCTTCAACAGAGAACATGGTCTACAAAGTCGGGCAGTGGGAGGGGGGAGGAAGGCACAACAGCAGTGGCAGAAATGGCCACAGCTTGGCTGCAGAGGGAGTCAGACAGGATGACAGGCTCACGTATTTTCAGATGCCAGGCGTCAGCTCCGGCTGTGATGGTCCACAGACCGAGGAACCGGCTGGTTCCTACCATTCAACTTCAAGTAGAACCAGCTTTGGGCCTGTTTGGAACGTCCCCGAGAAAAAGAAAGCTGCTTCTTCTTCTCCTCCGCCTCCACCACCACCCACACGCAGTGATAGTTTTGCTGCTACTAAAGTCCATGAAAGAGGGCTGGTGATTGCTCACCCCGAAGGAATCGATTCCCACCTGCAATCCAGAGCTTCATGTGAAAATCGCTGTCACAACATTTCCCCGAAGAACGACCATGACAGTTTTTACTTTCAGTCTGAAAAATCCCATCAGGACCAGTTCACTTCAAACAAACGGTATTCCCACTCCAGTGATGTTCGGCAGCCCACCCATGTTAACCAACCTTACCATCAAAGACACCACAGCGAGAAAACCACTTTTCATCCTCAGCCTTGGGCTACTTCTGCACCAAAGCCAAAGAACGTAGGTGGGTACTATTACAGCATGCAGGAGGTATCTGCTAATGGTTCAACGCAACACACTGGCCAGAGCCAGAGAAAGAACTTAAGTTCCTCTACAGGCCCTGACCAAAACACAGAGAGCAGCGGGCACAGCCGTTACTACTGTGTGACTACATGCCAGCCCACACAGCCGAACCCTGTGTCTTTGTCAGGAATACCAGAGGACAGGGGCTGTGCAACATATCTACCACCGACTGGAAATGAGCGAACCTCTCACAGTCCGCTGACAGTTGCTAAAGTGAAGTATCATCTGCCCCAACAGCAGCAGCACTCACACACTAAAGACACCAACGGGTACAGCAAGCACCAAGTCACTAGTGTACATGAAAACCCTGCACTTAAAATGGGCTCAGAAGATTGGGGAGGCCAGAGAGGGCACAATACACAGACAGAAGAATCTCAGCACAGCAGTCAGTCTGAACAGCGCCGGCTTCTACCACTGCAGCACAGAGAACTGCCCCAAGATGTCAAGCACGACAGCCAAAAGAGCAACAACATCTCCCCCCAGGCCAACCCCACGCTCCACTCACTGTCTTTGGATGTCGCAGGGCAAGATGATAGAGGAAGAGGCGGTGCAGTTTCTGACGAGTCCACTGAAGCTAAGCAGTTAAAGCGCGAAGACCGCTTTGCCACCACACTGAGAAACGAAATCCAGATGAGAAGAGCAAAGCTGCAGAAAAGTAAAAGTGCGGCTGTCCTCCCCTGGGTTGAGGGTCAGGCTAAAGAAGATCAGGAGATCCGGAAGTCCACCGAAAGTACAACTCCAACCTCCTCCTCCAGCTCCTACAAGGACCACCTGAAGGAAGTGCAAGAGAGGGTGCTCAAGGCTACATCTTTCAGGAGGAGAGATCTGGAGCTAGTTTTACCGGAGCACTCTAATGCTGAGGCTTTACCTAACTACCCATCCTCGGCACATGCTCGCAAAGATGTCACGCCTCTGCCAGCTGTCACACAGTCAGCAACGAGCCATTCAGGAGGTCAGGTGACTCGCACTGGTGGTCGAAAGCATTTTCCTGCAGAAAAGAAAGTCAAGTCTTTCTCTGAACCAGACAAAATTCACAAAGTGGGGACGAAAGAAGGTGTCGCTCCAAGTGATAATACAAGCTCCTCATTAGACCAGCAGAAACTCTTTGAAGACGGTAGGAAACCAGGTCTACCTCACCACATGCCCCTTGAGAGCCATATCAAGCGCCAAAGTCGAGAACCCGCCTCTGTTGGTGCAACAGAGAATGCAATGAAAGGAATCAAAGGTAGAGATTACGCTGAGGAGGCCTTCAGAGTTTCTACACAAAAGCAGTCCATCCAAGACCAGCAAAGACTGGGCACGTTTGCTGAGTATGAGGCCAGCTGGAATACACAGAAGAAGCCTTCAGAGAAAAGAGTCTCTGGACGGTACAAGTCAGCTGATAACATACTCGATCCAGGAACCGAGGAGAGAGCCAGAACCACCTGTTCCCATGAGAGGTTCAGATCGTCTCCATCTACAGAAGTCTACGAACAGGTGAGGCATGAAATCTCACGAGGTCCATGATCTCAGAGTAACTTTTGTTAAGATAGAATTATCAATGCACAAGATTTTTTCGTCATTTAGAAGTCCCTGTTGTGTCAAACCCTCTTACATCTCATTAAGAGCAAAAGTGCTGACTGAAGGTACAGCGACAAAAGAGAAGCCAAGTCAAATATTAATCCATGTTTATTCTTAGTGGCACACCCTCAACTTAAGGAAGAGAAAGGGGCAACCCTTTCACTGGTGAGAAACCAGGAAGCAGCATCATGAGTTGGTTTAAATAATTATGGAAAGAAAAAGTTAAGCCTCTGGGGTACCTGGGAGCCTGTCTGCCGTGGATGTTTGTGCATAAATGCATTTGTTCGACTTTATTTACAGAAGATTCCAGTTCCTGCAAAGAAGTCAGAGACAGAGTATTCAGAGCCGGAGAGTAAACCAGCTGAACCACTCAGCTCTGACACATGGTGAGTAAATCCAAAGACGTTATGAAAGAGCGATATCATGGCTCTGGATGAATCCTGAATTAAAACCTGTGTGAGAATTAGGCAACGGCAAAATTGGTGATAAAGTAGCAACTTCCTGTCAGTGAAAAGGCTCGTTAGAGGTCTTGTTTTGGGTCAAAGGCTGCAATGCATGAATAGTTTTTAATCAGATTTGGCTGTTGATTCTATAACATTGATATTATATGTTTTGTGTTTTTATTTAGATTTTAATGATTTAATTGTTTTCAATTCGTTGCTGGTTTCCAGAGTGGGTTTGCTATTTTCTGTTTGGTCTTTATCGTTTTAATGATGTTTAGTTTTGGTTTACTTTTTTATTATAATATGGGGAGTTTATTTTTCTGGGGCTGATTTAAGTTGAGAGCAGGTAGTGCAAACACTCGACTCTCAGTCATATAGACCTCCCAGTATCAGGAATGGTCTCCCCTAAGGCCTCCTGAGATTGTCTTGTGTTGACAGATTAGCCCAAACCCATAATATCTTAAGCTAAAGCAGTTATTGTTTAATATTTTTGGTATTTTAGAAGTTTTTTAGTAAGTTAGCTTTTTGGGTTATACTGGGGTACACAACTAATATGCTAATACAGTTAAAACACAGTGATTATCATTTGTGAAATACTCAGTCACTATTTCCATCTCCCTGAACACACATTTTTTTAATGTAGTGAAATAACCACACTTAGACGATATAGGCATGCAGGAGTTGTGAAATATTCCCATACTCACACCAAGACTAAATTACACTTTGTGTTATTTTAACGTGTTAGTGCTGCGACGGGTTGGTGACCTGTCCAGGGTGTACCTGCCTCTTGCCCAGTGGTAGCTGTGGTAGGCTCTGCGACACTAAATTGGATAAGCAGATCAGAGTGAATGGGTGGATGGATGGTGTTATTTTAAATGCGTTACTAATTTTCAAAAAGCTGTATAATGACTGTTTGTGCAGATTTTGTATATCAGTGATCTTTAAAATCGTTATTCTAGATAATAAGGCTGCTCAAATAAGGGTCTCAGGGCATTTCAACATGGCTATCAAGTGGCAAAACTTGCTTCTATAAAGATTTTGGTAAAATGTCATGAAAATATACCAGCTATGGCATCGGGCTGGTGTTATCTCCACTATACGGCAGCAGCAGAACAATTGGTGTTCTTACATGTATTTGGATCAATGCTTATCTCACAGGCTAATGTTGTAAAATTATTATCTTCAGTGAACAATTTAACATTGAATACTTGTTTTGCTCTTGCCGCACCATCTTCGTGTTATTATGCTCGTGAGCGTTATCAGTAAAAGAGGGCACAAAGCTTTTGGAGGAACACTGAAGTCTTTATAATCTGTTAACAGTGGCGCTGTCTGGGCGCAGCTGTAACAACATAAGCGGTCTCTCTGGCTGACTATTGTGTCGTTTAGTGGAGGCTTAGCGGTGTAGGCGAGGCATCTGAAAGTGTCTGTGATGGCAATAAAGCATTTCTTCAGCCCTGCATGGGAATATATGAGGGCCCGGAGTGCAGGGGGCCAGCTCGAAGGCATGACATTATCATCGATAAGATCTGCCAGTCTGCATAACTGGTTTTTTGGCAGTTCCAGCTGTGGGATTCTGAGAATGCAGGACTGTTTGGTGCAACACAAATATCCAGACTGGGATATCTCAGCTATTACAGCTACTGAATTCCACCATGAAATTAATTTGTGCGATTTAAGTACATAATGAACAAAATAAATACCTTAAGCAATCATATTTATGTCCTTTTTCGCTAACTAATCACCTCTGAGTGTGACAGGGACCTGGGGACTGATTAAGTTATGTATATAGTTAATAAATATATATACACAAATTTCTCCATTGTAAGTAAGTGTGGAAATATTATGTGTATATTTAAGCTTCAGCGAAGCTGTCTGTCAATGTCTGTCTGTGTGTTTGTTAAAATGGATTAATGACTGATTAATCCCGCTCCTTGGTGACTGTTTGTGTTGCTGGTGACAGCTGACGAGTTCTCCTTCGATGACTCTGATATATTGTGTAAAATGCTCAAATGTAGCGTCACCTGTTCCACCTGTCCTTCTCTATCAGGAAATCCACTGCTTTGATTGTTTCGTATTTTTCCATGAGCTACATCCGGCCTGTCATGTCCTTCCTCAAATGTATGGATGGTAAAACCAAAATATTGTAGTTTAGCTTTAAATATTATAGAAGCTCAAGATGGGATCATTTTAAAAAGGTCAGTCAGTAGTTTTGAAAGGTTTCTCTGATTATTATGATTCAGTTTTGAGCCATGTATGGTGACGTGGGGAGGGTGACTTCATGCTTTGTAACCAGTTATTCAGGAGTCTTTTGTCACTACCTAAACTCTCATGGGGGTGTCGAGTATCCGATGTCGAGCAACTTCTCACGTTTCCATAATAACCACGGCTCAGAGGGTGGTATTGTCATTGATAGTCTGCGAGTGATCCGTGCTCCACCCAGTTATTGTTACTGATACAAGTGTAAAGAGACACCAACAGGTGCCTTCTGTCACAGAGAGCCGCCAGACACTCACTTTTTCTTCAGTTCAGTGGAAATGACGAGATTAAAGCGTCACATTGGGTGAGTTATTTAATACGTATTTGTCTGTTTTAGCCCTAAAGTGACCAAGCTATCATGGCAGATGTCATTTATTACACTTTGTAAAGGAATATATCATTTTTAATCGGTCTGTTTATGTTTTCTTTATCTATGGCAGATACTCTAAATTATAAAGAGTAATACCTTTTAAAACTCATGGTACGCATGAGCAGGGTTTTTCCTGCTCTTTGGTGGGTGTCTCTATATGTAAACATAATTAAGTCAAGCCAAAGACTCTGTGTTACCTTTATTTAGAAGTTTATGTATTTATACTGATATTTGGATGTTTCTGTTTCCCCCATTTTAAAATGGAAAAAAAATAATAATAATAATAATAATAATAATGGTGAGATGTGATAGACTTTTACTCAGTCTTTCACACTAAAATGTTACCTTTTTAAAACCTTTTAAAAAAAAGTAAATGCTTCAAAATAACTTCCTAAATAACTGCCCTGAGACATTAAAATGGCTGTGGGGTGGTGGCACTTGATTATGATTATTTACAGTTTGTCAAAGATGACAACTAAAAGGAAAAACTCTCATTAAAAACCAAAATAAATGACTGTGAAGAATTTAAATAAATGCAGCTTGAAGCTTTAGGTCATTAGATCAAAATTTCACCAAAGCAACAAAAATAAATAATAATTAAAAATATAAAATAAGTGGAAGACAAAAGCGACTGTTTCACGAACATTGATAATCATACCTTAGTTTTACTTTTTTTTTTTTTTTTTTTTTTATTTTAACCAGCTTACCACGTTCTCACACTTTGCCCGGTGGAAGCAGCTTGTATGGATTCATATTGGGATGTTTGAGTTACGGCGTCTGCCTGTCCACCTGGAGCGCCGTTTTATCTTACAATGGCAGATTAAAGCTGCATGGTATATGAGTCAGTGTTGTCTGAATGCTCCACATTAAGGTTGTATTGGAGCATGTTTGGAAATGTAATCTGTGTGCAGGAAACCACACTATTACAGCTAGATGTTTGCATGCTTTAATCATGTCTGAGTGATGAAGGCATTCAGACGTGATTAAATCAGGTTGACAGTGGAAAGCATGTATGGCGATGCTCTCGGTGTGCTGCTGCTAAAACGCCAACCACTCAGCTCTCTGCTTGGGGCTATTCCCTCTCATCATAATCTGTACCAAAAGCTTTTAAATAGAGCTGAAACCTTCAATTTAGTTTTATGTAGCACAAGTTCACAACAACCGTCACCTAAAGCAGCCTTATCTTTTTTTGACACGAAGGTTTTACAGTATTGGAGAGAAAACCCCAACAATCTCATAATCCCCCATTAGAAAGGACTCTGCGAGAGTGGGAAGGAAGAACGCCCTTTTAACAGGAAGTGCTCAGCAACAGAACCAGGCTGGATTAAATCACAATATAATTACAATAGTCCATCCTCAAAATAATAAATGCACAGACTAGTTTTTCAGCGTACGAGTTTTCTCCTATGGTTAATGAAGGCCAAGATAAAGTGTCTGGTTAGACATCTCGGACGTGGCCGCCAACATTTGGTTTTAGAAGTGAAGAAGCTTCTCGGATGAGAGCCGAAAGGTCTTCAAGAAACTTGAAGAAGTCCAGTCACTTTCTTTCCAAGCTCCCATGACCTGGATCACCGAGAACCAACATTGCTCTTGAAGTTGGACTGAAGTTAATTGGTTGCTGGGTTGTCGCTGTGTATAATCTGGCTGTTGTGTTCACTCACTCATACTTTGTGTCAGTATGTCAGTGCAGTGGCTGCTGAAAACCTTGCTAAATGTTCTGTGGTGCAAATATAACCGTGGAAAACCAAAGAGGCAGTCTGTCTTCTGGTAAAATTACATATTAAGTTTATTTTTTGAGGAACCTGGCAGAGGAAAACAGACCAACGGACATCAACTGTTAAGTGACTACATTATACTTTATTATTCCTGTGATAAAAAATAATTTTGCAGAGGCAGATGGGGAGAATCCCCACGCCTTGTCATGCCTCTCCATGCAGCCTTGCAAATCGCACCCAGTATATAATGGCTCTGTTAATGACCTGTTTTCTCTGCACTGCAGAGTCGAATCATGCTTAATGATAAACACCTACAAGTTTAAATCTGTTTATAATCACCTTCAGCTCTCTGAAGACCTCCACACATCACGTTCTCCTCCTCCACTGTTTCCACTCCAAGGAGTTAAAACTCCAAATATGAATGAGGCAGGGGGAAAAAAGTGCTCTTCTGCTTCTAGAGGATTATTTATTCCTCTTTGCAGGCTTTGTGGGAACTGAAATATTCCTCCTCAGGCTGCCAGCTGAACAGTTACCCACAGAAAGAGGGAGAGACGTGTGTCTTGTCGTGCTGGTGTAATGATAGTGGCTGCTGGAGAACAAGGCCCCTGCCACAGCGTATTATTTGATTGAGCTGCTGATGATAGCCCACGCTGCCTGGCTGTGTAATTAAAAGCTTTCCTTTGTGTTCCTCAGGTTCCCTGACAGAGCTCCAGGTGATTGTAAAGTGAGAGACAAGCCTGCAGAGTTTGAACATTACTCAGCGCCACCCCCTCCTCCCATGACGGGAGCAGACCCCGACTGCAGACACAGAGCTGCTGCTGCCACCCTCAGCCACAGACCCACGTCTATTTCTCTCGACCTCACAGAGACTGCCCCCCCTCAGCCTGAGGACCACAGTCACACAGACCCGCACTCTGGACCCTGGAGAAAGCCCCCTGCACTAGAGAACCCTCTGCCTCCACCCAGATGCCCAGAGGTCGACTCCCACGAGTCCTCTGCCGGTTCCCAGAGTGAAGGCTTAAACCTCTCTGATCATAACTCCGCCTTCAACCACACCCACGCTGTTAAAGGAGACTCTGAGCAGGGCAAAGGACAAGGGGCAGGACATCATCTCTCAGCCTTTCCCTCTGCGTCCTCCTACAGACCTTCAGGGCTGGCCAGCATGGAGGGGCACCGCTCACCATCTCCTCAGTTTTCCCCACAGAGACTCAGCGACAGGCCTCCGGTCTCTCTTCAGGATGAATTCTCAAACAGGTAACGTTTGGGCGTTTTTGTTTGTTTTTTTTCCCCCACACATTTCAAAGCTCCACATCATTCTGAACAGCTACTGTAACTCCTCCGCTCATCACGTCTTTATGCTTCAAGTACAAAGGGGCTCATTGAGAGTCGCTGGCTCTGTAGAGTCAACATGTGAGTGCTATCAAGGCGCAGTAAATTAGAGGGATTCTCTGTAGTTCAATGCAGGGCACAAGCAGTTCTGAGATTATTCTGCTCAAAATGTAAACGGCTCCATTTCTCAAGCCCCAAACATGAAACTGTTTGTTCATTTTCTTGATTCGGACCTAATTGATATCATCTGTAGCAAACTTATGACTGTACAGTACCACAGAAAGTGGTGGGAGGAGTCCAGAGGTCTCGGATATCTGAGCACGCTGGGCATGGAAAAAATCTCCTCTGCCATCATGCAATGAAACTTTAAATCAGCTCATGGCTGAGAGAACCACATCAGGATGTTTTCTTCTTGTCTAAGTGGAAATTTTCTTCTCTCTCTCTTTTTCAGGATGGAGCATGTGATAGAAAACCAAAGCTCTGCAGTGAGGAAAGTGCCCATCAGGATTGTGCACTCGGGAGGAAATGCAGAGAAGGAAAATACACCGTTTTTGCAGCACAGCAGCCCCCCTGCCATTGAAGCCGAGGGGCACACCGTGACTCAGCTCGGCAGCCTCGGAGCTGCAGGTCAGGACTCTGTCTTCTGCGCCTTCACCAGGCAGAAGGAGCCTGATGGCGTCCCACACCCTCAAAAGCAACAGATGCCCCAGAGAGACGCATACATGACCACTATAGGAGATCACCTCCAACCGCCGCCACCCACAGACGTGTCCAGCAGCAATAAATTGGCGACGAACACAGGAGTGTCCAAGGCAGAGGATCAGAAAAGAGAGGAGCTGGCCAGGGACATCATGGGGAAGGATAAGTCACTAGCAGATATTCTGGATCAGAGCAAGATGAAGACCACAATGGACTTGATGGAGGGCATCTTCCCTCAAGGGGAGCAGCTAGTGGAAGAAGCTCACCAGCGCAGGAAGGTGCAGCCGAAGCAGACAAACTCCCGGCCCGCTGAGGAAAGGTGAGCATCGAGGTCATCCATAGGCACTACTCATGTATGCTGTCACCAGGGGGCAGTGTCAGAAGAATGAGGAAGAACCGGGCTGTTGGTTCTTTAGCCTTGTTCCACTGCAGATAAGACAGCAGAAATGATTCAATCATAATTGAGTAAAACTGACCACTACAAACAGAGTCTGTGAACTTTTTAAAACTAAATTTAATTTGGTGAACTTGTCTTTCACTTTCATTGGCCGAGAAGCTGGCTTGAACAATCAACTTTCAGGCCTTTGAGTGCATATCTGACATAGTTTTGTTTTTTGTGTCACTTCATGTCGCACTGGTAGCGTTGCAGGAGCTTTAAGCCTGTACTGGATTTTTTTTTTTAAAAACTGAAAAAACACCTCGTGTATCCAACTTCCTGTCCTCCTTGTCTTCTCTGCACTGCTTCATGTGTTTGTAAAAGTAAATTATTGATGATTATAGAGTCTGCGTGCAGGCAGAATGCTGATTGGTTGAAAAGTTGGCTTGAACAGGAAAAGGAGTGGCAGCTGTATTAACTACAAAAGGGAAGAAGGATGGAAAAAATCCTCCTGTGTGATAAAACCAGCAGGAGAAGCTCAGACGGCAGATGATGGTCTTTTAATTTGAAGCTATAACAGAGCAGTGGCTGTTACTGTTACTGAATGTGTTACTGTAGAATTTGCATAACCAAGCAAATCACAGTGCTTCATCTTTAGTCTTGTGATGCTTGGAAATGTGATTTGAAGGTCTGAGCAGCACAATGACATTTTTCAGACTTTGGTTCAAGTTGCCCAGTTCGAGTTGCCCAGTGTTAAAGTCATTGGCATTTCTTTTTTTTCTTTTTTTTTCTCATGATTACAGCTTTAATAATCTCACTCTACTCCGTGTTAGTGTGCAAAAAAAGGTTTAATTGTTCCGATACTTACAGACTTAACTGTAAATCTGATGTAGGGGTGAACTGTCCCTTTAAATGTTTGTATTTCCCTCGCTACAAAGCTGCTCCTGTAATCAATTTGAACTTTTACTTACAAGCAAGCACCCACATGAAGTCGAGAAGCTGCTTTTATGGCATATTTAAACTTGTGAGTCAGTCACTTACCTGTTTAACACACCTTGTTCAAACTGATGAGTGTGTCTACATATACTTGTTAGTCATGAGGTGAAACTTCCTGGAAAATGCTCTTTTCATGCTTTTTTGCATTTCTGAGTTTCTTACTGAATTTATTTCAGGGAAAAGGAGGACAACGTGGCAGCAGCTACCTCGATGGTGACCAGCTCTGCGTATTACAGCACATCTGCTCCCAAAGCTGAGCTCCTTATTAAGATGAAGGGCATGCAGGACCAGGAGCAGGAGGAGGAGGACTCTGAAGATGAGCTGGACAATGATTTGGCCAATAAGAAGGTACCAGAAACCAGAGTTTGCTAGTTAAAAAGCTTTACCCTTCGCACTGTTTTGGACTAATCTCTGAGCTTCATCTTTTTCTGCAGCAAGAGCTGATCGACAGCCTCAGCAAGAAGCTCCAGGTGCTCCGGGAGGCCCGGGAGAGTCTTCAGGAGGACATCCTGGACAACAACGCTCTGGGAGAAGAGGTGGAAGCTCAGGTCCAGCAGGTCTGCAAACCCAATGAGCTGGACAAGTTCAAGATGTTTGTGGGGGACCTGGATAAAGTGGTGAGCCTTCTGCTGTCCCTGTCGGGCCGCCTGGCCAGAGTGGAGAACGCCCTCAACAGTCTGGAGGAGGATGCTACGCCAGAGGAGAGGGTGAGCAAACCTTCAGGAATTATTTTAGATAAAGTTCCACTCCAGGCACAAACGAGTAGTGGAAAATGAATGAAAGAAGCTCAGTGTGAGTGTTCAGCTGGAAGAGGTCAGTTAGTCTATTTCATGAAGCCACGCTAAACTTGACCTGCATGCTAAGAAAATTTTGCAAGTTACATGTGATTGAAGTACAAAAGAATTTACCATATGCACTTTTTCAGATTTCCTCCAGTAATAAAGCATTCAGGGTACCAGTGCTCATTTCCGTTCCTCTGCATCAGGGATGTCAAACATCACGGTCCACATCCAGCCCACTTTAATCAGTGATCAGTGATGCCCTCTCTGCCGGTGTACAGTAGTTAAACTACACATTTAATCCCTGAGCTTTCTTATAAAAAAAGAAGTGCAATTTTAACAGAAATCTGTCAATATAACTCTTTGGGCTTAATTTTAAAGAATTAAATGTTTATGACTTAATTACTTTGGTGTAGTATTAATGGCCATGGAGGAGGTTTTTATCAGTAACTGCAGGAAAAAGTACAAAACTTCTGAAAATAGAGTTAAAATCCAAAATCTCTGTTCTCTGTCACATTTCCCAAAGCCATCCAGTGGGCGGGACTGAAGTCTTTGCTGGGCTGATTCTGGCCTTATGTTTGGCACTTCTGCTTATATCAGAGTTGAAGATAAAACGCTGAACAAAAGCAAGATTTTGGCTTTGCGTTGTTGTTACTTGGAGTGGGTGTAATTGATTTGGTTTTGGTGTTTAATATTGTTTTTCAGCCCTGAAAGTTTTGTGTCTGACTCCATTTTATTCATATTAATTTATGAAAGCTAGAAAAGGTAGAATTTTTTTAAGCTATATTTTTTATGTACTTTGAGGGCCTGTAAATCTATTAAAACAATTTTTTAAATCATTATATGAATGGAAAGTTTTGCATGGCTTCCTAAAATGTTTCAGTTATTGTATTGAGTAAGTCAGATTTGACTAATACTATATGTATAAATAAATAGGCAGTACTTCAGAGGCTCACACAGGATGCAGTGTGTGCTGGGCTCACCTGAGGACAGAGGACAAAGGAAAGTAGATCTATCCTGAACTGTTTGTTCTCATTACATCAAGAGCTTTAAGGCATCTGTGGAGCTACTGGAAGGAAGATTTAACAAGTTGAAGCTTTTCTTTGATGGGAACCTCCAAACTCAAACAGATGCTGCACATACAATTTAACCAATCCCTTAATTAGGATATTAATTGGTACAGTTTTTGAACTTTCACCATTCAAGACTTATGGGTGTGAAAGCATGTTTGATCCAAATGAGGCTCCAAATAAGGTCACATTTGATTTAAAACTGGCTTTTTTTGTTTAATCTTGTTTTTGCAATGATTTATTTAGATGTATCGATACCAAATGAATAATTTGATATGGGATAGTTAATATACATCCTTTCACACTCTCTCTTTCTTCTTCATCAGCGTACGCTGATTGAGAAGAGGAAGCTGCTGATCCGACAGCACGAGGATGCAAAGGAGCTGAAGGAGAACCTGGACCGCAGAGAGGGTGTGGTTTACGAGATCCTGGCGAGCTACCTGCAGGAGGACAGCCTCGCGGACTACGAGCACTTTGTGAAGATGAAGTCGGCGCTCATTATCGAGCAGCGCAAGCTCGAGGATAAAATCAAGCTGGGCGAGGAGCAGCTGAAGTGTCTGATGGACAGCCTGCCCATAGAGCAGCGGCTGGCCCTCTGAGGAGGACAGACACTGCTGGGTCTGAGAGTCACGTGGTTTCTGCTGCACATGAGCCCTGTGGCCAGCAGATGGCGGCATAGTTAAGAAAATCTGCACATAAACAGCCTATTTGGTGCATTTTCCTGACTTTGTGAGCATGTGTGTACATCGCAACCACAAAAAGCTCCACAAAACTTTCTTTTTGTAAAGATGGTGGTATTTTTTTTTGGGGGGGGGGGGGGGGGGCATCAACCAACCACTGTACCTAATGCCCTTTTATGACATTTTTGCTTTTTTTTTTTTTTTTTTTAGTAATTTATTATAGCCTTTTGAATCTGGAGGAGACAGTATTTTATCTTCAACCGATTTAGCTGATGCGTGCTACGCACTGAGCATTTAAGAGTATTTATCAAGTATAAATAATGTCACGAGATCTGTCAAATCTGGCTAAATATGTCAGTAAATTCATCATTCTTTACCTTTTACACTCAAACTAGTGGCCTTTTTAAAATAAAATACCCGTGCCCCTGCTTTCCTCACTGAAGAAACATTTCCTCGAGATGAAGATGCATGCACCTGCAGAGAGAGGAGAGTGTTTAACATCACTAAACAGAAGCAGCACTTGACGTCCAGGCTTGAATGGTCACATTTGAAGTGCGCCGAGAACCACTGCACACACTCTTCAGTCCACTTCTGCAGGTCGCATTATTCAGAGCGCTTTTTAGATTTATTCACAGGCAGAAAAGTGTAAAACTCCACAGGATGATGTCACCATGTACATGTTGACCAGGTGTTTCTGTTTCGTCTCCTCACGTCACCACAGTTTTGTTTTTCATGGTGCAGAAGTTGAATCTCAACACTAAAAGATGTTCAGGTTGATGATTATGCAAACAGATATGGATAAGAGCTTCTTTTTTTACCTTAACCTTCAAATTTCAGACTCTATGGATTAAATCTGTCTCCCAGATACTGGAGAACTTTTTTTTCCCCTGCACATTTCAGTTTGTTACAGTTTCACACACTTCGTGCACTTCTACATCCTAAATGTCTTAAAAACTTCATCAGCTGTGCTCCTTTCTGTCAAATAAACGAGTCTGCTGTAGAGTCTGACTGAGGTCTTCTTCTCTCTGGTGTCATTCATTAACTCCACCACACCTTCCTCTCTCTACTGATAAACACTCTTACATAGCAGGGAGCGTATTTAACAGCCCCGTCACGTAACCAAAGCTAATCACACTTCATCGGAAGGATTCGATCTTTATTAATAAAGTGAGACGCATCTAGGTGAGTCAAATAATTAAATATTATTAGGAGTGGTTTAAAGATTTGAATGAATAATCATTAACTACAGCAGTGCTGGCACAGACAGGTATGTACGGCTACAATAATACGAGCTCTCACCTTGTTTCTACTGTAGCTTTGTTCCTAGTTTCACAATAACTGGCAGAACTCTGTTTTTGAAACATCAGAAGGTAACGTCTTTCTCCTTAACGTACTGAATCTGAAGATGTTAAACTGATCGTATCTTAGCAGAACTTAGTCAAATTAGTGACCTAAAGTGGAGATGTGTGGCTTTAAGTGCTGTCTGTTATTCTTAAATATTAATAATCTGAATATTTGTTAACATATGCTTAATGCCTGTGTCCAGCAGCTGCTTTATTATAAAAGTCAATCAATGTCCACGCTGTTAACGTAAGGAAACAAAGACTACCTTTAAGAACGTGTGCAGTAGTTCCGGATGAGTGGAGTGAATAAAAAGCTAAACTACTAACTAATATAATAACATGTAACGCTACATTATCTTTGCATACATACAAAACATTTTTTTTAAAGGATTTAACCAAGCTGTATATTCAAAGGCAATGTTTGCATAGTTATCAAAATATCTTCAGCAACAGGTTAAATATTCTAATACACTGACTTCGGTCACTGATTAGTTTCTGTTCTCTGTATTTGACATGAGAAGATGTTTCTGCTGTAGCCAAAGTTAGGACACGCTCACATTAATATGAGATAAACTAAATTATCATTTGAGAATAAAAAAATTGTAATAAAAAGCTGGAATTAACTGAAGGTTTAATGGGAACGGAAAGCTTTTTACATAAGTGGAAAAACATTTGATAAACAGAAAAGGTTTAAATTATGAATAGAAAAGTTAAACGTAGTTGGGGTTTTTATTTATATCAAATGAGACTGTAAATATGTGTGCTTTCTCTCATGTAGTCTTGTTCTTGTTGACCTGGACCTGAGTGCAAAATTTAATTTTACATCCTGTTGAAGTGACAATAAAAATCCTACAAAAATATCATTAGCTGTTGAAATGTTTCAGGCTTGACAAAATCATGGATAAAAGGTAGAAGCTGTGAGTGAACAGTTGATATTTTTATCTGAGAGCATAGATTAAAAGATCAAATCGATGCCTGATAATATGGACGAACAGATTAGATAAATGTTTATTACAGTTTTTCTCAAAAGTTTGAACACATTTCCAGAACCTGTGGCTCAGTTTCTCACAGCTCCAAACATATGATCCTGGTCAAAAACTCCTCAAGTATCTTGCAAAATAAAATGCATCAGTTTTCACCTACAGCGTGTATGTATAGCAAGAAACACTACATAGAAAATCAACGCACAGATGCAAAAAGTTCACAGCAATATTTAGAAATGGTTCTTTATTTGTCAAAGTGTTCACCTGAATTTTTTTTTTTAAAGACACAAACTGCAGTGAAAAGGAAACTTCGCACTCCATAAACGTTAAAGAGGTAAGTATTTTTCAGTTGCATTGAATAGATAGAATAAACTGTAGGAAACTAAACAGCAGAAAGCAGAAGAGAAAGAACAATTTTAACATAAACCAGTGACACACTCCGGGGCCTGATCAACCCTGGCAGGGCCTCCTTGGATGAGGGTGTCTAGTGATAATGGCCGAAACACCCGATGAATCCAAGGTCCACTACTGACGACGTGTCAGATCTCTAATCCCTAAACCTAACCAAGGAAAAATGGCAGATTAGCCTGGGTAAAAGAACGAAAGTTGAGGCACACAACGATGTTTGCCGCTGGTAAAGTTTCTGGGCTGCTTTTCCTCATAACAGCAATCCCCCAAGGTTTTCTCCGTTAAAGCAAGGGATTGTAACATCTAGTCCTTTACTGAATCAGTTGGACAAATAATGAGTTAAAATATTTTTTTGAGTGTTCACTAAACATAATAAAGAGCGACACTTGAAGTAGTCATTAAAAGTAATGGAAAAATTAGTAGCTTTATAAATTATTAGCCCTAAAAAACAAATCAACTTATGGTTAGCTAAATGTAAAGACTAAGAAAATGATGAGCTGAACCTGGTTCAGGTCTAGTTTAAAATGAGTTCTTTTATATGGTGCTAACCACTTTGCAACCCAGCTTCTAGCTTTCATATGATACCACTGTCTTCATGTACCACCAATGACTGCAGAGGGAAATAATATGCTGCCTTAAATGTGGTGACCAAACCCTTTAAAGGTTCCCTCAGAGCTCTTTTCAAATCAAAATACCCTTTATGAATATTTAAGAATAATGCTGTAGTCTTAACTTGTACATGAGAAGCGCACAGGTCATCTTACGGCCCTGTGTGTGTTGTTGTTTGCAGCAGGAGTGATGGCTCCAGCGATCGGTCGCTCTGAGAATTAGTGGTCACACTGGACAACAATGCTTTACCTCACTCACACGGCTCACTGGCAGTTCCTGGGCCTGATAGTCGGATTCCTGGCATGGATCCTCACCATGACCACCGCCGGCCTCAACGAGTGGCGTCTCTGGCGAGTAGGCAATGCGTCCATCATCAGCTCGGGCGAGGCCTGGGTTGGTATATGGAGGACGTGTTTCTACAGTCATGTCCTTCCCGATATGGAGAACTGTCGAAGCATCAGCATATCGGACAGCTTTCTTCCCGTGGAGATCCCCGTGGCTCAGGTGCTGATGATGCTCGCGGCCATCTTTGGTCTTGCCGGGAACATTTGTGCTGCAGTGGCGGTGAGGATGGTCTACTTCTCTGTTGAAGATCGCAGGAGCATCAGGCTGGTCTTCCTGCTGGCGGGGGCGCTGTACTTGCTCACAGGGACGTCCTCCTTGGTGCCACTGGCATGGAACATGAACTCTGTGCTGAAAAACAGCACCATAGACTTTCCTCCTGAGTTCCAAATCCCTGTTCCTCCTGTCAGCCAGCGAGTTGGCTCAGCCATTGGAGTGGGCCTCTGTGCCTCCACTGCCACACTCTTAAGTGGCCTGCTTTTCCTTTGCTACAGGTACGCTTGGCGGGCCGTGAGCACAGCGGGCCCTGGCGACCAGCTCAATGGCCCCTGGACAGTGACAACACTGCCACGCAAATCAGAACTGGTAAATAGAGCAGGCATGGATAACGCTGCCTTTCACAGTGAATAAAACTCAACAGAATAAAATCCATGAAGGGAGACTGACTTTAGGCCTTTTTGTTTTGTTTTGTATTTTTTAAAAAGAGGCTAGGTTTGATACTAGAACTAAAAAAAAGACTGACTTGCCATATCTCAACCAGAAAACCAAAACAAAGAGCTAAAAGATGCTAAAATTCCTTGTGAACATACAAGGGATATTGATCAATTGTACTTTTATCATTAAAAACAATGATTTCATTGTACTGAAAATAAAAGCCAGTGACTATTTACCCTATAGTTTCTATTTTAGGTTCATGTGACTGATTGAAGTTCAGGGATGGCTGCTTATCTACAAAAGTAATAATAAACTTTATCTCTGTTACTGAGGAGTGGTGTGTATGTGTGTGAGTGTGTTAGTGGCCTCGGCTTTTATGTAAGAACTGTTATGATCAGTGTTATTGCCACACAAGCCCGTGGGAGGCGACATAACATTTCAAGGTGTGGCTTCTTAGGAGTCCTGCGTGAGGAGGGGTGAGAGTCGGCCAGGTTGACCCGCACACGTGACCTGGGTAGGAGGCTGACGAGAGCAGGCATGTGAGCGTGAAGAGGGGGCTGCTTCATTGGGGTGATTGTTACCATGGAAGGCACTCATACACACACTGGCCCTGTGGCTGGCTCTACCTCTCTGGAGGCGGCTAGCTGATGGAGAACAAAAAGCCCTCTTCAGACAAGCACAGCACTCAGAAACGCAAGGCTCAGAAGTGGATGACCAGTAGAGCTGCTTTAAATACTGCAGAAAACTACTATTTGAATTAGGTGTAACCAAATTTTATTATTAAAAAAACAGGCCTGTAAAAAGTAGTAAATAATTATTTGTCTAAAATGTTCGTCTGTCTCCACAAACCCTAACTACCTATCTCATTTGTACTGTACATATCCTTTAGCAGATAAAGCTGTTGTGCTTTGTTCTCTATCTTTATCATTTACGATGTTTTATGGAGGAAAACTGATAAGAAGACTGATTGCAAATGTGTCATATCAAAGTCTGTAGAATTAAACCCAAAGGTAACCGCAGCTGGATAACATCTCACCCCATTATATGAGATTTTACTTGCAGAAGACCTGGAATAAAACTCTAGATGAACAATTATATTTTAAAGCCGCTGTATTTTCCTGAAGAATTGCCACAATACCCAGTGTCAATGTTCAGTAATCAACACCAAAATCGTTTTATTACTCTGTGCCTGTTCATGTGTTACCAGCGGTGGAAAAAACGTTGTCTCAAAATTTTGATTAGCAATTGATAGCTAAAAGCCTTGGTAAATAATTACATTTGCTTTCTTATATTATTACCAATTAAAACTCTTACCAATTAATTAAAAGTTGAAATATGAAGCTAAAAATGCAGATAAAATGTTGTTAGCAAAAAGGATAGATTAGCAGTTGAAATTTTTAGCTTAAAAATAGGTATTAAACTGTAGTTATAAGCAATTGATGATTTAAAATATGAGTAACTTAAAAAAAATAGATGAAAGAAAGGCTAAACGTAATACTTAATAGTAAACGTCAAGTATATAGCATTTTTCTCAAAGCCCACGCTAAAGTTCCGGTGTTCTGGGAATCCATCCTACCTGGCAAACCATCCTACCCGTTGTTTCTGCGCATGCGCACAACACGAAATTCAGTGGCAAATTGTCCTACCTTTGTGAATATTAGCTAGAAAATACTCTGACCGGTAAAATTAACTGCCAAACCATCCTACCTTTGTGAATGTCACCTACAAGCATACTTAAACTGCTAAAGTTTTGTGGCAAATCGTCCTACTTTTGTTAATCTGAGCTAGAAGCATACTTTAATAGCTACATTTCAGTGGCGAACCATCCTACCTTTCTGAATATGAGCTAGAAGCATACTTTAACAGCTAAAATTCAGTGGCAAATTCTACTTTAACTACACTTGGTAGTGATTCCTGTGCAATTTTGTATTTTGCTGATATTTATGATATTAATGAACTGATATTCTTTATATTTAACTGTGATAAAATATAATTATTGCTATTTCACAGTTGCTGCTTCAACACTTTACCAGTAAAATCGAAACATCAGGTGCAGAAGATAGTTAAATGGTTTTGTTAATGGTTAAAATAGAAAATCTTGCTCAAGAGTGACTCATGTATTGCAAAACTTTAGTTTCCATCATCTAACATTGAAACAGAAACTTGGATGATCTTTATCTCCATCTGAACTACCAGAATGGGTCATGATTTGGGTCATGTTTGCTTATCAACCCATCTACACAGGTTTGTTTATTTGCAGTCGGATGCATTTAGAGTAAATTATTAACGACTACAAGACATATAATTTTCCTTGACGTTTCAGTGGCATTTACAGTAAACAAAGCAAAAGGAAAATATCTGCAGCTGTTTTTATGCCTCCCTGATGCCCACACATTGGGAGACTATGTGGCATCGGAGGAACAGGAGGTTCCCTCTCAGTGGGCCTCAGAACCACCTCTTCAGGAGCAAAGTCTGGCATGTCATTGGCACCTCAGGTAACATATGCTCCTGTGACAACTTCATTATCTCTCATTAGCCTCATCCTATAAGAACTAACTCCACAGACATGCACCAACCACGGAGGTTTATAAATCCTCATCCTCCCATCCAATAACACGTTATGTCAATGTACTTTGAGCGTATGTAAATGACACAGACAGTTATGGATGGCAGAGCGCGGTGGCACCCTCTGACCTCAGCAAATTTGTGTAATTATGTCAGCTTGTGCTACATTCTTCACAGTACACAGTGCCCATTAATGCGTTCATTAAACACAGCTTAGCTCAGCGAGTGACCAGGAAATCTTGTGGAATTAGACTCAAGCTGTGTTTCCACCGCCGCAGACACACCTGACAAACCAACGGACAGGTTTTTAGTCCCATTCGGTCGCCTGAGAGTCACAGACAAGCAGGGGGGGCTGATGAGGGATTGAGGAAAAGAGCGGCCATGTTTCTACCTCTGACATAACTGGAGTCAAACCTGCTCATGGCTTCAGAAAACATTTTAACACATGAGCAATATATTCCATTAACAAATACAGGAAATTTACCTTTTTTAATTAAAAAAAGAGCCATTTTTCACCAGGATTGCAATGAAATTCTTTATGTGAATCATCTTAGTGTGCAACTCAAGAATAGTTTGTGCTTTAAGAGTTATTCTGTATGTTTACAGACTAAGAGTAATTGACAATTACAGCATTTAAAAAGCTCAAGAGTCCTGCTAAACAGGCTTGAAATTATATTTTTCCTGTAAGAGAAAAATTCTGAAACCACTCCAGAGTAATGGATAAAAAGGCCTTTTATAAAACATTTCTTTATAAAATAGATTTATTCTTACTGATCACAGGAGATCGTCTTATAATGTCTGATTGTGCAGGTGAGTCATGTAAAAGGGCTGAAACAAGGTGTAAATGTCACCATTGTATGTTGTCTCGGTGGTTTACATCATTGCTGTAAAGTGGTCCGACGTGCAGATCTACAGGTGATTGTGTTGTGATTTCAGTCTCTACACAGGTAAATCATCTGTTAAACGTACTCTGTGCGCTTCCTGTAATTTACACCTGTGCCCATCACCTGGTACCGCCGCTGCAGCACAGGCTGAGGCTCCACCTGAGAGCACGAGGAGGAGGTGATCAAGATCAGGCCGGCAACTATGAGGAGAAATCCTGCTGCCCAGCCGCAGTACAAAGCGTCTCCAAACTCCCACCGAGGCACCACGTCAGGCACTTTGTCATCAAAGAAATGCATCACTGCTATATGTGCCATATAGGACACTGGAATCAGACACAAAACCCCAGAAACCATCCCGAGCACCCCTCCCGCGATGATTAAAATCCTCTTGGTTTGTTGACCGCTGTCCTCTTTACAGCTGTGGACCAAGTCAAGTCCAGGTATTCCCACGAGAATTCCCAGCATGCCCACAGCGAGGGCAGCACACATGAGGATGCGGGCCAGCTTGAGGTCTGTGGAAAGGCCCAGCAGGCTGTCATAAGCCCTACACTCCATCCCTCCAACGTCCTGGACCACGCAGGTCTCCCACAGGCCCAGCTCGTAGCTCTCCACAGGCAGCAGCGCAGTGCTCATGGTCAGCCACTGCGGTAAGATAGTGGTGGTTAAAGCGCACAGCCATGCTCCAACGTAGACCAGCATCCCCAGCAGCTCCAAAGCGCAGGCGCATGTGTCCATGTTTCTCTCCCCCTCTCTCTGGCCTCCACGCTTGACAGAGCCACAAGAGTTCTTCTTCTCCTTCTCTGGCTGCACTTCAGATGGAGAGGCCTGTCGCTGTGCAGTCGGGACAGGAACTGCTCAAAACACCTGATAATTAGAGTTGACCGCTCTAGCTCTGAGGCTTGGAGCTCGTTCTCAAACAGTTCCCACTCAGAGGAGCACACATCTTCTGCTGCTGGAGGGAGAGGGGGCCCCGCATGGCCCTCCCCTTTGTGGTCCTCCTGCTCTCGCTGCTGTGCCAATGGGCAGCAGGGGCAGAGGCAGAGATGGCCACGATTTTTACAAGACCATTCCTATATGCTCTTCCAAAACTGCATGCCATAAGGGATGTCGTTAAATGTCAACAGAATTGTGTTTATACTGAGAAAAAAAACAACAACTGCTTGAAGTTCAGTTTGCATCCTGCAATCCAGCAATAACTGGGTACAAGCATATGAACAAGGGGCCACACACTACAGCAAACTCAGCTTATTATTTGCAAATGCTAAACACTCTTGTCATAAACTTAGTTGCCACTAAAGCCCTTCATCTCTGTCCTCAAAGGGTTTTTCCTGTAGCCATGAGTAGCCTGGTTAGAAAAACACTTCAGTGTTAGAGTATCATAAAGGCAGTGTTGCACAACTAGGCCTTTGAGTGATTTATTACCAGTGAAAAATGTTATGTAAGGACAGTAATGCTGAGATTTGCTCATAACCATTTAAGTTAAATTTAAAAATATATGAATATTTTTGTCATATTCCTCGTGGTGGGATAGCTGCTCACAGTCAGGCTGTCTGCTGCATGTGACTAAATCTGAAACAACAGAGCAGCTTATTGTGTGCTCTCGTATGAACACTGCATGGTTGTGGGAAATGATCGTAGGAGGCAATAGATCAAAGCTGAGATGTGAGAAAATGTTCCCCGTTCATAAACTCATAGACAGCCGTACAAACCACAAACAAACACACAAACAAAAGTGCACAGATAACATCCCCGGGCTGCCAAACTCCTCCTGCTCCGGCGAAGAAAACACTCAGCTGACTGCTGTGATGTCCTCACAAACACTTAAGGAATACCAAACGATACCAGAAACAAGCTTAATCTCAGCTTTAAAGGGACGTCTCTGCAGCTATAGACAAGTTACTCATGATGTTCCTGGCCAAGAATGTCACATTACACATCCAACTTAATTTCTGTCTCTGAAAATATGAAAAATTAAAGTGTAGTTGCAGTTCCCCTTCTTACCCACAGAGGCCGCCAAATATCCTGCAAAAATAAATAAATTGGCATGTGGCGGGGAATATTATTCAGAGTTTAAAAGAGTATTTTTTAATACTCTGAGAGAGAGTCTCACCTAGTGTCTGGTTTTACTGCTCCTCCTAATCCTCTTTCTAACTTGTTCTTCCACAGTTTTAAACTTAGCTGGATGCACAGTGTTAATTATGCTGACCACAAAATAGTTTGTAAATTTGTAAGTGAAAACCCCCTCACTACTGCACAAAGAAAGACAAGCAAGGCAAGCCTGAAATGATTTGGTACAGTATACTATATTAGTACATACAATACTATACTAATATAGTATGTAAAGTACAGAGGAGGTATAGTGGATATATTGGACAAGGCATGTTGAGTATGGACCTTCCAAGCAGGAGGAAAGGAGGAAGAGCTCAGAATATTCATTAATGTAATGAAGAAGGACATGCAGAGGGTTGGTGTGACAAATGAGGATGCAAAGAAGAGGGTCAGGTGGAGGCAGATGATCCCCTTTGGGAACAAAAGGGAAAACCTACAAGAAGAAGATGATAGTTGCATATTTTAGGTAATTTGGATATATTTTAATCTACTTTTAGCTACTTAAGTAAGAATAATTGTAAAACAGTTGAAACGCCAGTAAGTTGATCTGGGTGGCCGGTGTATGAGCTCTTGCAGTGCCAATTAAGGCCAAGAGGTGGCGCAGCTGCATCACTAAAACGACTCCTTCAAACAACAGCGTGATCGGGGGAGTTTCCCTAGATTTTATATTAAAATGATATCTTTTTTATAACTGTCTTATATTAATAATAACTTTTAAAATTACTTATTTAAATTGTATATACACAAACAGAAGCTACTCTTGAAATACATTCATGAGTGAATCAACAGGTTTGTGTCGCAGCGTTAGCTAAATCACTCAGCTGAATTAACATTAAAATGAAACGTTAAGTTTATTTTATAAGGTATGTTTTCGCGGTGCCGTGAAGCTTTAATGAAAGTGTTGAGCTCTGAAGTTTCCTCATTGGACAGGGGGAACTGGCTCCGTCGTACGTATGCAAATCCGCTCCCGAATATGGACACGGGGAATGAAATATGGCGGAGAAGGCGAACATGGAGAAACGAGCACTGAGAGAGCCCCGCCGCGCTGATTTTGGAGGGTTGTAGAAAGAAGAAGAGGAAAGTGGATGTACCCCCGGTGGGACTTTTTCCAGCCTCGGTGGAAAGTTTTGTATCTGCGTTTCTTTTCTCCAGCGCGTCCAGGTCGTTTGGTTGTAATGCAGTGAGGAGCGACTTTTTCAGGGGGATAAAAGCAGGGCAGGGGGCTGCAGCCCTCTCACCGTCTCGACGCTATGCCGTGGGTCAGCGGCGGAAAGCGGAGAGAGAGCTCGGAACTGCCGCTGCCCGCGGGCTGGGAGGAAGCTCGGGATTACGATGGCAGAGTGTTTTTCATCGACCACAACACCCGGCAAACTTCATGGATTGACCCCAGAGATAGGTACGCTTAAGTCCCTGGAGTAGTGTTATTACACACACTAACAAAAAGTAATCTTAATACAACGAGACTTCTTTATAAACTGACATAACTCACAGGAGAGCAGGGGCGTTTCCAGGGGGGGTTTAATGGGGTGGCACAGATGGACCGAGAATGAGCCAGGGTTGGCTCACTGGAAAATAATTGTAGAAAAGTAATATAGAAAACATAAACGAACTACGAACCATCATATTCCCGCAAATAGAAGCTTTTATGTGCAAAATGGCTCTTCACATAAGCCTAAAAATTTCATTCAAAGCTATTTAAAAAAGTTTCACCATCAACATACACTGTTCTTCTTCTTAGTTTTAGTTTCCTAAAGAAACCTACAACTTTGATCACAGAGAATATCGTTCCCCCCACATAATACATCCTTAAATTTTCTTTCTTTTTTCTGGTTATTTTTATTTACTACATTTGGCCTTATGGTGAACCTGTCAATTTAAGATTTTGTTTTGATGCACTTGATGATAGTAAGCTGTTCTGTATGCATGTCACCAGTTTAGTTTTTAGTTCTAGAGCAGGGGTCCCCAATCTCAGTCCCCAAGGGCCGGTGTCCCTGCGGGTTTTAGATCTCACCCTGGGTCAATACACCTGAATCACATAATTAGCTCATTACCAGGCCTCTGGAGAACTTCAAGACATGTTGAGAAGGTAATTTAGCCATTTAAATCAGCTGTGATGGATCAAGGACACATCTAAAATCTGCAGGGACACCGGCCCTCGTGGACTGAGATTGGGGACCCCTGTTCTAGACTAAGACGAAGATTATTAGCACTGTGGGCACCAAAATTTCTTGTGTAGTATCTTGTTGAACTTAAGAGATGAACTTAGGCGTATAAATAAGGAAAAGTCAATGAAATCACCTCTTCCCCTTCCTATTATTATTTTTTTTTTTATTTTTTTATGGGGTGGCACAAAGCAAGAGGGCATTCATGGGAAATCAGAAAATATAATGTAGACCGTAAATGAAAGTAGAAAGCATTGCAGATCCCTGTGCTCTAATAGAGTTTATGAGAGTGTGAAAATGGTTTGATGAATAACTGTTTTCCAAAGCGGATGTGGAATACTGTTTCTGTTATTTTCATTTAAGTTTATGGTCGACATATAGCTCAATATGATTTAAAGCAAACTCTACATTTTTCCTACCTTTAATAAATATCCTAGTTTTCACATTTAATGAACCAGTTTACAAAAAATATAACTGGATAGAACTGTCTTAAAATATAGGTGAACTAAATAAGTGGGTGAGTCTATTATCATGTAGATAAACAATAGTATTTTATGCCTGTATTATATTATTCTTGTAAAAATGTAATTATTTTAGTATTTGACTTGGATTTTCAGTCCTCCCTTCAGCTGGCAGTTTTTATTGGGAAACACTAAGTAAGTAATAATGTCAGTGCAGTTTCCATATAAAGACACTGAGAGGATTTAAATGTTTTATCATTAAATATACTTAAAGTACTTATCATCCAGAATCATGATTATTCATTTAATAATTTTTATAACTGTAATATTGTAGCTGGAGATTATTTTAATTACTTTATTACCAATTGATTGATTGATTGATAATACTTTATTCATCCCGAGGGAAATAGTCTGATCTCTCCTATATTATTAGCTGTATATTTTAAAATCAAATTATATTTGTAATATCGTATTTACATATAAAATAGAGTAAGAGTAGAAAGTAGAATAATATAGAAATAAAGTAGAAGTATAAATAATAAATGTACTATATTAGACTACAACACTGGCCCTGTTCATGTTCTTGTAAAACCCGCATATCTGGACAATGCCCCTGTTGGAGCAAGGTTGTAATTACTATCAGAGGTTGTGTTTTGGGGATAAGTAAAGTTTAAGTTTGGGACAAGCGGTCACAAAGCACTATACACGAGGCCAAAATAAACATGAAGATTAGGTGCCAAAGAAAAATATAAGACACAGTAAAATAAACAGGTAGTTTTAAAATAAGTAAATAACAATTCAATAAAAGAGTCTTCGACAGAAGACCGGTTTTTGACTGCTTTTGAAAAGAATCCACAGGGGCAGCTCCTTTATTGTGAGGTTGTGGTGAATCATGTGGCCACAGTCGATGATCGTCTGAGGTTTGGGAGCAGCTGTGGGCCTCCACAGCGCCTACAGAAGCTCCCTTACAAACATGATCATGGTCTAATGATCCCGCATGTCGGTTTAAACATGAAATTTGACAGTTTGGACATAAAATTAGACAGCAGCTCAGCCTTTCTATTGTTGCAGAGGAGTTGTTTTTGTCCAAGTTAACCCTATCAGCGTGGTCACCTGAGCTATTTATCTGTCCCTTCTTCACTTAGAAGAAAACCTGTTGAGTGTGTGTGTGTGTGTGTGTGTTCGCATGTGTGTCAAACCTCAGTCATCCAGACTCATCAGTAAGCCCTGCAGATTTATGACTTCCAGTGACCTGAAACATTCCTGGCTCACACACCTAATACAGAGCGCCATTGTTATCCAGCTCCCCTTTCCTTTCCACACAAAGACACCTAAAGACCAGTCAGAGAGTGAAGAGCTGCTCTCAAGTTTGTCATGTCCAGCCTTCAAAAGATGACAATTTTAGTGTGTGATTTCCATTGCATGGAGATTTCAGCATGGAGATTAGTAGTCGGACATGTGCTTTAAACTCCAACTCCCAGAAATCTTTGTGAAAGTATGTGAGGAATGCTCGCTGGGCCACTGAGAAAGCTGCAAGGATGTGCTTTTTGCAGGGACTGGGATTTTACCAGCCCAGAAGCAAGCTCAATCAGGCATTCAAAGCAGACTTTGTTGTGAGATTACTGGGAATTACAGCAAGTATTTTAGCTCTGGTGTATTATCAGGGGAAAGGCTGAAATTCACAAAAACAGAGCTCAAAGTATGGCGAGTACTAGTGTACATTTTACTCCAGCAGTGGGCTTCTAGTAGCTGCGTGTAATCTAGATAAGGAAAACCTGATTTCCTCGTGAGTTGATTAACCATTGTTGTTTGCAGCTAATAGCAGTTTCACATATTTTTATAGTCATCAGCATTTGAGGGAGGGCCTTCTTTAGTAAGACTAAAGAATGTTTTCTGCATTTGTTCTGGTGCTGCTCCGTGATTTAAAGGCTTTCTCATTGGAGGAATGTCTTCTGTCACCACCTGATACTGACTTTCCAATAAATCACATCGCAGCACAAACCTTCTGCTAATGAGCAGCAGATACAAAAAGGTGTGAGCTGTTCTGTCAGGGTTAAAAAAAAAAAAAAAAAAAAAGGCAGATAAATGAGGTTGTTTGCATGCACGTATGTCAGGAGCAGAGAGATGAATGCAGAGATAAGAGGTTCGTAATTTCTCCTGTCAAGTCTCGGTTTGACAGCTCCTCCGCTGAATTGAAATCAAAGGATGAACGTCACTCATTGGGTGTTGAACCCCTGAGAATCAGCTGATCTGCTCTGTCCAATGACTTTTTTTGTAAAACCTTGCAAAAGTTGACTTTCTTACTGTTCATATTTTTGGAGTTACAGGATCTGAAAATACACTGGGCTGGGTTGAAATTTGGTGCTTTTTAGTTTGCGTGATTTTCTTCCTGCATTTTTCCTGCTAACTTTGTAAATACAAGAGACAACTTTTTAACTTTTCAATACATTTTTATGACTAAAAAGAATGCTATTTTTAAAGAAAAAAAAATTAAATTAAATTAAATTAAATTAACCCACCTTTATCTATTTGAGGTCCTGTGACAAAAAACAAAGACAAAAAAAATCTGCTGATACTGAGGGGGTCAGGAGGGAACTTCTTACAGCAGGGTAATTTTGTGACTCATTTGTTTTTATAGGACTTCATCATAAGATCTGGGTTTTACCTGAGGCTGCTAAATGGAAAGAAATATCAGCCAGACACTTAAAAGACAAATTATGTGATGAGATTCTTTGAAGGTGTTGTGGAATTATAAAAATGCAATAAATGTAGTCAGGTGAAGACTGTTTGTGTTTGTGTGTTTAACCCTCAAGCCACCAAGATAATGACCAGAGGCGTTCTCCTGCAGTAAATCTTTCTACTCTGCTAGGTGCTTACATCAGAGTGTGAGTGTGTGTATTAATGATAAAAAGCACGTAGAGTGAATAAAATAAAGTGCTGCATGTATGATTGGGTGCATTTTGGGTGCGTAGTAAGAGTAGAAAAGCGTTATTTACATACCAGTCGGGGGAGCGGGGTGGAGGTGGAATGCTCTATATTTTGAGAATAATATGATCTGTTTTACAGAAAACACTGGACTCAGATTTGCAGTTTAACTCCTGGCTCTCAAGAAACAAAAAGTACAGTACAGCAGCTTGTGTGATCTAGTGTGTTGCTCACCAGGTCTGCCCGATGCGCCTTGAGTCTGCTGACTCGCAGAGAGGAGCGTCAGTAGTGGATTATCACTGCTAATCGCTAAAACAGAGGCACCATTGAAGCTGGAACATAATTGTCAGTGATGATCACGATGAGCTGTAATGGGGCGGCGTATCAGCCAGAGGTCAAGTTTGTTCCTGCGGGTATGCGCGATGTCGACAGCCGAAGATGGAGACGTTTTGGTTAGATGACGGTGTGAAGTGACTCATTAGACGGACTTGCCAATGCAGTTCACAGATACCTGAGAAATTGAGGGTTTCTCTGTTTACTTTGGTATAGCAAGTAAATAAGTATAAGGTAATACAGACTCATTGCTTTCAATGTACAGCTCTCAAAAATGAGCCTTTGGTGGGTGACTGCGCACGTTTGGTAGGCGTGTGGTATAAAAATGGCTGTGTTGCCTGACTTTACAGAAGTGCGTGCATTTTCTTGTCGGCCATTCCATAAACAAAAATGTATTTGAAGCTTGAATAAATTAAACCCATTTACAGAAAACTTAAAAATCACCATCCAAGAATTTTTTTTCCCCCTTGATGGAAGGCCAAAACCTCAGTGGTTTTTTAATATGAAGGAAAATCCCTGAAGAAGAAAATGCTTCATGTGATGATGATGATGGTATGAAGACGATGCAGCTGGGTGGGCTGAAGATTTTCAGACTTTTGAAGTGGCATAAGATGACTGGTGACTGATAATTAACTGACATTTCTTGTAGGTCAGCGTAAATATCAACAGAAAAGTTCGAGGTTCCCTAAAACCATGCTGGTGTGCATGCAGGAAAACCCTGATAAATGCGGATTAATCATAAGGAACCAGGAAAACCCCTGACTTTGCAAGCAGCTGAGACCCCGTCCGAACTGATTGCCTTAATTTCTGATGATGCTTTTTTTTTTTGGCTGACGGTGGATACCTCAAGCTGCTCTCGGCCAGCTCCTGCAGATAAGCTGAGCAGCTCTGAGGGGTTTTTTTTGTTGCTGTGGAATGAACGTTATGTTAGGCATGCCTACACTAATGCCCGGGGGCTCTGCTCGCTCGCGGCCCCAGACAAAGCAGCAGAACAGAGGCAGTTCCCACGTGTCTACCTCCTCCTCTCATCCTGGGCCCTGTAGGCCTCCTTTATTAGCTCTGTTATGCAATGGCCATGGCCGGCCTGCCGCTCAGCAAAGGGAGGCCTTTATGCTTGGTCACAAAGCACATCAAATTCAATTATTCTGGAAAGGGTGAGCTGTGTTGCCAGCACCGAAGGGTTATTCACATGCGCTGAACCCCGCTGTTATTTTGCTTCCCCCAGTGTTTTCATTATGATGGCTCTTTTTTGTCTTTCGGTTGCGGGAGGTTGCGAACATGTCATTGCTTGATCTGGTGTCATTTTGCCCGTGTTCTTTTTCATGAGCAGACAATATGTTTGTCTTAAGCTTTCACCTCACTCCTTCTGGAAGCACAAACACTTTGTCCTTCAGCAGTTAGTGCTGCAGGCGCCTTTGACGTCCAGGTTTCCCAGATGATTGTCCTGTGGTTTTTTTTGTTTTGTTTTGTTTTGTTTTTTTTGTTTGTTGTTGTTTTGTTTTTTTGGGATGATTTATTGCTACAAAAAACAACAACAAAAACACTCACTCGTAGCTTAAAGCCTGCTTTATGTTGTTCCTCAATATGCTTTTCTCTGGCAGCTTCAGCCATCAGTCAGATGTGTAGGTTGGCAGTGTTTTATGTGTATATTGTGAGGAATGCTACCTAAACAGGACATGCCAGACTCCGTGGACCAGCCTTTAGCTCTGGGTGACCATTGTTTTTTTTTGTTTTGTTTTTTCTTCCTCTTCCACGCATCTGCACAATTCTTATTCAAAAGTGAAGAAAAATGCTGTTGACAACCTGGACTCTACTGTTTTTCTGTGCTTTTACAACTACAAAAACTACAGTTTCTCTGTTATTATATTTTAACGGATCTTCATGTGCTTCTGGTTGATTTATTTTGAAACTATTTATAAAGCTTTCAAAAACATTAATATTAACAATTAAACATAAGACCCAGGAAACCCCAGCAGAACAGGTAATTAATTTCGAAGCAGCGTCCTTTTTTTTTTTTTTTTTTTTTTTTTTTTTTTTTTTTAAGAATGTAAAACGTGTCTATCTGCTTGTTAAGCCTGACATAATTAGCTATTTCCGGGCATAAATGCTCCTTCAGTTCCCAAAAGCAAACAAACACTGAGGCACCTTTGACAGTTAAAAAACAATCCACATTTTTTCAGCTCCAATAAAATGATCAGTATGGCTGTTCTCCCAGATGTTACAATAAAATTTAACATCCAGGCATGAAGGGAAGCGAGTTTACAAGACATCTGAAAATCATATATCATGTTCCTGTGCAGCACTGCTGCAACTCTGGACGTAAGCAAAGACTGAAAACTGACTCCAGCAAAGGTTGAAGGGTTAGTGAAGTTGAGCTAGCTGACATTATGATGTTCTACCTGGTGCCTACCTACAAAGCTATCAGTAGGCATATAGTAGTGTAGGCGAACCAGCATCCTGTCTAACAGGATGTTAGTCATTCTTATGACGGTGCATGGTTTGGATTACACACTATGAAAAAGGCCTGATCCTAAGCAGTGGTGTTCATAGCTGTAGTAAAAGCCTTATTTTAAAGAGAACTTGTAACAAAATGCTTGAGAGGCTGAGAATGATGACTGAACTGTTTTGGGGAAACAAGAAGCAAAGCACTAGAGCAGGTTAAAAAGACGAGAGCCTCATGAAGGCAGCGCTTAGACCCAGAAACAGGGTTATGACATCATCACTATTTTTTCTTAAAAAGATTTATATAAAGCAGTGGTTCCCATTTCAGGACCTGAAAGACTCCACTGATCAGGCTGTTTGACAACCACTAAATTACAGTCCCTGATGTCATTTCTAAAACCCAAGCAGTGGAAATGCACAGATAAATCATCTAAAATCAGCGTGATGTTAAATGACACAATAGTTACCATTGGCAGTGGTCAATAATAATGTGCAACATTAATTTTATGCTTTATAAGATTTCAGAAGTATTGTAATAAAGAGTCATTATGCTAATTTCCAGCTCAATATTTTTTATTATTGAACTCTAATAGAGTTGGTTTCTATAATTCACAGTATATAAATGAAATAATCTTTATCACATACTGTACCTTGGTGCAAGGCCTCCAATTCATCCTCAAGCTGCTTTAGTGCCTCTTTTGAAACCAGTTTTCTTCTGATTGGCTGCCACTTGCAAAGAGAAGGTGGGTGGGCGGGATTTTGTACTCATAACCAGTTTTATATGCCTGAGATGAACGTATTAGGGATACTATTCTGTCTTTAAGTGATGACGTGATGAATCCTAATTCCAGGCCCAAACTACTCTTCGTTTAATAATGCTGTTGTGTATTTCACATGTTTTAATGCTTTGTATCTTGTTCTATTTAATCTCAACAAGCCCCTGAAAACAGTCAGTGATCACTGTCGGTAGGGCAGGGATATGGCCAAAAATATTTATCACGATATATATTTGGAAATTTGCTATAACGATATAACTGATGATATAATTGACGCGAGACAAAATAGTTTACAACTCCACAACTTTATTGGTGCAAAAAAAACCCCATCAATGCATTTTCACTAAAACAAGCAGCTGTTTTTTATGTATGTTAAATCTATATAAAAATTTAACAATGCAAATTCCTTGCTGACAGTTTAACCAAAAGGCATTTCCAGTGGAAATGGGCTCACATATCCTGAGCATATAATATCCACAAAACTTATAAAGAGGTTATACACACACAATACGGTAATATTATGTTGAAGCATGTACGTAGTAGCAGTACGTATCACTCCACAAGGCTCCCAACTATGGTAGCCGTAATGCTCCGACAATCCATCAAGCGGTGCGGCTTCGATTTTTGAGCGCCGTGTACCACATAAAATCTGCCATGTGCGTATGAAAACAAGGTTCTGCGCATGCGCATTTTACCCATATTTTATCGCGATATTTCATTTTCTTATCATTGCCTAACGTTATACCGGTATTACCGTGAATGGTATGATAAGGCTTAGCGTTCATCTTCTAGCTTCACTGTTTATATTATGCTAACATAGCTGTGTCACTAGCAATCACATAGCACATCATTACATGCGAATTATCCAAACTTCAGTAACCCTACAAATGTCGCTGCTGTTTACTTTCCTGTCTTCATTTATGTTGGAAGTGATAGCAGAGCTGTACGTCTAATTTTTTTCAGAAACCCCTCAGTCAGAACATGGTATATTTAGATGGAAACTAGCGAGCTAACTCCCTGCTAACTTCTAACTCCGCTAAGTTTAATAAATTCTGTTTTCATGGATGCCTGGATGTTAAACTTAATTGTTACACCTGGTAAAGCAGCAACGCTGATCATTTTATTAAAGATGAAAGAATTTAGACAGTTTTTAACTCTCAGTGATGCTGCAGTGATTGTGTGACTTTAGGGACCTGCAGCAGAGTTGGGCCCAGGCACGGCTAATGACGTCAGACTTAAAGACGGGATACAGGTCAAAGTATAGAAAGAACTATTTGAAGATCTCCGTTTGGTTCACAGGGATTACTTCAGCATATGGTAACTTTTATTATTTGAAATAAAGCCACAACAACAGGATATGTATGATAGAAAATAGTTGTCCCCCTTAAAATTGTCCATCTATCTTTTATAACATTTTTGCTTCTCTGTCACACTGAGGGGAAAAATACAAACGCTTAAAAAAAAAAAACAAAGCCCGTAATTTCACAATTCTGCATCCCTACTAACTACCAGTTAAACAGAGTGTTCATCCAGCTGTATTTAATTGCAGTATTTCGCTATCGTCTTTAGCAAACTACTGTCTTGAGTTTGCGACTACCCCCAAACTCTCAATAATTCATTTAGAGCATGTTTTCATTAAGAGAAAATGTGGAGATGCGGTGCTATGTGCCAATTTTGAATTGAAGCTCCAGACCAGATTATGTGTTCAGCCTAAGTTGCCCTCTTCATTTTCCTTTTTAAATACGCCCAACAAATGCTCCACCTTGCTTCTATCTCATATTGTATTGGGGAGATGACAAACAGTTTGCAAGCCAAAAAAAAAAAAGTGCTGTTGCCTCAAAAATTCCTTTCTGTGTTAAAAAAGAAATGTGAAAACAACTTTCGGAGGAATGTCATTTATGTCCAGACTGTCAGAGGGGTCTGGTGCAGCGTTTCAGAGTGAGGCCTGAAGCAGCTGGCAGACAGACGGACGCACAGACACCCGGTTCTCCCATTATGTGTTAAATCTTATAGAAATAGGTTTCTATAAGTAGCCTAAGATCCCCGTCTCTGTACACATTTAGACAGCGCCTGAACATATGGACGGGGCTTGTCCGCTGGAGCTGAAAGCTAAAAGACTGTGTAGCAAGGCTTGAAGGGCTTCATTTTTATGAAACGGGGCTTTAGCTGTAATATCACCTTAGCTAAAAATGTTGAAGTAGCTCTTTCTAATTACAGCTCTGAATACTACAGTATAAATGAAGATTTGGTAATGCTGTGTTCGTAAGGCCTCATCTGTGTAATCTCCAAGTGGTTGCTGGGTGAAATCGGTCTCTTGGCATCTTTCACCAAATGGTCTAGTGAAGTCAGTTAAGTCAACCTTAACCTAGAAATGGAGTGGTTAAATTCCATTTCTAGGTTAAAGTTGACTAGCTAGGTCCAGAAGAGAGGCACAGAGGAAAGCCAACCTAAGATTCACTTCCTTTAAATTTTCATGGAAATTCTGACCCACATCCTTTACACAAAAATAAGCCCTTGGTACCTCTAACAGCCTTAGAAACAACAAAGAGATTTGGGAAAGAGATTATTTTTAAATTGCCTTACTGTCCAAAAAAAAAAAAGTTTAATACACAAACAAAACCTGCGTGATGCACCTTTAAATCAGGCCACAATCCAAAGTGATTTACATTTTTCCCTCAGTGTCTCATTTGGATGCAATGAATAGCCTTTATCTTTAAATCCATAAGGTTGGAAATTTCACACCGGTGCTAAGAGTGGACCAGGTGGTAAAATCGATGTGTTTCTGACAACTCCACTCTCTGGTCTTCTTGCCAGTACCACTGCTACCTTTAGCTGTATTTCTTTTCTTACATTTTCTAGATCTCATCACTTGTTCATTAAATGTCTCTTACTAAATTAGGCGCCATTTCATCCATTTTTAACCAAGTAAAAAGAGTCAGCTGAAGTGGTGTCAGAGGCTGCATTATATGAAGCTGAAAGCCTGGATTAATGAAGAAATGTCTGCGTGGTGTTTTGGGTTTTCTTAAGACGGCAAACACAAAGAAACCTGGTTATGTTCAACCAGAAGCATAGTCCACCCCTCTGATTAAATGAGCAGTGCTTGTTGTGCAAAGATCTCTCCTCTGGTCAGATTTGTAGACTTCAGCAGTAGGTTTGTGGGATCATAAAAGCCTTTCAGTGGCTGATTAAGTGTTTCGTGATTCTGATTTGATTCTTCTGCTGTGCCTGACTGGCTGTTTTATAACATAGCTGCATTTATAGTGAACCAAACAGTGTCAGAAATGCATTATATACTATTTGGGGCTGTCTGAAAAAAGTTGGTGTAATCAGCTGTATGTTTTTTAATTTATTATGAGCTGTATTATGAACCAAATAAAAGCCGGCAGCAGCAAGAGAGCCTTTGAATTGTTGTTAGCTTCTTGAAAACATGTGGCTGTCAAACCTTAGTGAGCTCATTGTGGTCGAGCTGAAGGATAGTAACCCAGATTCAGGGTATTAAATCCAGCTTCTGAGGTCCCGTAAAGAAATGTGTGAAGGCAGTATTATTTTTAGTGGAATGTGCAGACTTCTTTCTGGAGAACTTTAATTGTTGCAGCTCCGAAACAAAGGCTAAGGAGCTGGTGGTGATGACCCAGCTAGACGTGGTCCGTCGGCCCAGACTCGAGTTTCACATGCCTTTCCCATGCAGCAGGCCGTCGCCGCTACAGATAGAAATATCCTCTGGGACAACCCAGGATGGCACAGATTATTCTAGAATTAGCAAATGTCTTCAACAACTAAATATATTTTGCTGAGAATTTGCGGTGCACGAGCAAGCCCGGCAGCATTTCATTCCTCCACAGCTGAACATGCTTGTCATTCTCGCAGCCTCTATTTTTTTCCGTTTCAGATAGGTCTCATTTTCTGTTTCCGCTTAGATTGAAAGAGGATCCTGGAGAATGTTTAATGTTTTAGAATAAACCATTAACCGCCGACAAAGCCTCAACATGCATGCGAGTATTTTATTTTATTTTTTAAATGTTTTCTCAGGTTTATTTCTTGTCTTAATACTTCTTTGGTATTTCTGGTCATTCTTTGTTTTCTTTTTCATTTCTGGAAGAAAATGGCTAATTTTGTGACAAGAACTATGTCTACACACCAGTTATTTTCTATAAAGCAGGTCCAAATGTCCAGTGCAGTCTGACCTTAGATGGTCTTTGAGTTTTGTGTTTTGGCTTCTGCATGCTCCATCCAGACAGTTCCCTCGCCTAAACCACTTTGGGTATTTCCAGTAGTGCGAACACGTCTAAAGTCGGCCTTTTTCTGCTGTTTGCTTCATGTGAGAAAGTGAAAGTATGAACTTTATCCAAACCTGATCCTCCTGATATTTGATTAATACTCATTTATTTGTTTCCAAAACCCGAGGTGATGAATTGAGTTTTGTTAGTTTGATTTGTATTAAGATTAAGTCAACACAAAGTTTGGAACTGGAGAATAATCCATGACTCAGAAACTGGAAATGAAGGATTTTTGACAAATTGTTAAAACAATGGCTCCTGTTAGTTTTACTCAAAATATCCACAAAGTAAAGAGCTGATGTCTGCTACAGTGGGGCAAAAAAGTATTTAGTCAGCCACCGATTGTGCAAGTTCCCCCACTTAAAATGATGACAGAGGCCAGTAATTTGCACCAGAGGTACACTTCAACTGTGAGAGACAGAATGTGAAAAAAAAATCCATGAATTCACATGGTAGGATTTGTAAAGAATTTATTCGTAAATCAGGGTGGAAAATAAGTATTTGGTCAATAACAAAAATACAACTCAATACTTTGTAACATAACCTTTGTTGGCAATAACAGAGGTCAAACGTTTACTATAGGTCTTTACCAGGTTTGCACACACAGTAGCTGGTATTTTGGCCCATTCCTCCATGCAGATCTTCTCAAGAGCAGTGATGTTTTGGGGCTGTCGAGCAACACGGACTTTCAACTCCCGCCACAGATTTTCTATGGGGTTGAGGTCTGGAGACTGGCTAGGCCACTCCAGGACTTTCAAATGCTTCTTACGGAGCCACTCCTTTGTTGCCCGGGCGGTGTGTTTTGGATCATTGTCATGTTGGAAGACCCAGCCTCGTTTCATCTTCAAAGTTCTCACTGATGGAAGGAGGTTTTGGCTCAAAATCTCACGATACTTGGCCCCATTCATTCTGTCCTTAACACGGATCAGTCGTCCTGTCCCCTTGGCAGAAAAACAGCCCCATAGCATGATGTTTCCACCCCCATGCTTCACAGTAGGTATGGTGTTCTTGGGATGCAACTCAGTATTCTTCTTCCTCCAAACACGACGAGTTGAGTTTATACCAAAAAGTTCTACTTTGGTTTCATCTGACCACATGACATTCTCCCAATCCTCTGCTGTATCATCCATGTGCTCTCTGGCAAACTTCAGACGGGCCTGGACATGCACTGGCTTCAGCAGCGGAACACGTCTGGCACTGCGGGATTTGATTCCCTGCCGTTGTAGTGTGTTACTGATGGTGACCTTTGTTACTTTGGTCCCAGCTCTCTGCAGGTCATTCACCAGGTCCCCCCGTGTGGTTCTGGGATCTTTGCTCAACGTTCTCATGATCATTTTGACCCCACGGGATGAGATCTTGCGTGGAGCCCCAGATCGAGGGAGATTATCAGTGGTCTTGTATGTCTTCCATTTTCTGATGATTGCTCCCACAGTTGATTTTTTCACACCAAGCTGCTTGCCTATTGTAGATTCACTCTTCCCAGTCTGGTGCAGGTCTACAATTCTTTTCCTGGTGTCCTTCGAAAGCTCTTTGGTCTTGGCCATGGCGGAGTTTGGAGTCTGACTGGTTGAGGCTGTGGACAGGTGTCTTTTATACAGATGATGAGGTCAAACAGGTGCCATTCATACAGGTAACGAGTGGGGGACAGAAAAGCTTCTTACAGAAGACGTTACAGGTCTGTGAGAGCCAGGGATTTTCCTTGTTTGAGGTGACCAAATACTTATTTTCCACCCTGATTTACGAATAAATTCTTTACAAATCCTACCATGTGAATTCATGGATTTTTTTTTTTTTCACATTCTGTCTCTCACAGTTGAAGTGTACCTCTGGTGCAAATTACTGACCTCTGTCATCATTTTAAGTGGGGGAACTTGCACAATCGGTGGCTGACTAAATACTTTTTTGCCCCACTGTAAGTTTCATAGAACCAGTCCTTGGTCTACAGGAGTCCTGTTGGGGGAGGATGAGAGGATGTAGTCATCTCAGCTTCGAGATGAGCTAATGTCAGCATTACTGCTCAGAATGGCATTCCTAAAATGCTGATGTTATGCATGTATATCCCTACTGCGTTCACCTTCATAATTAACCTTTTTTGCCGTGCTGACAAACTGGGCTTTATATTTGGCTTTTAATGTGGTGGTTATTAGTCTAATTCATCATTTGGTCATTTTATCCATTATGTACTTCAACCTTATGTTAAAGCTTGAGGAAATTTAAGGGGGTTACTTAGGTTAATATTTGTTTTTGGGAGATTTTGGAGTCGTTAAAATAATCAGTTCAGTACTTGTTGAGATGTTTCAGTCTGGAACAAATTTGATGGACAGCCCAACCCATAGACAGATTTTGCCATCCAGAGAGACACACTGGCTAAAAACTGCCTAAAAGTCCCTGAGAGCACCTGCTGTGTAGGGAGTGTAATCCTGCAGCAGCTCTAAAATAATCCTATTGGAATATGACTATTATAGAAATAAGTGCTTGGGCCTAAAAACGGCCAAACAGTATTGGGGTGGGTAAAGCATCACGTTGGTTGTCTCACACATGCTCTGCATCCTCTGCAGATCTCTGATGTAGTCCATATCAGCGTCCTAGTAAAGTTTGATTGCACCTTTCAGAGCAGTGGAGGTCCTGTGTTCTGCCTCCCACACCATCATCTAAACCAGTGATTTTCACACATTGTGTGCCCATGGAGCACCAAAGGGGAAAACCCAAGTGAAGGCAAATCTGTATTCACATCTGTGCTAAACAGATTCTTGGTCACCAGACATTAGGCTGCCGTCTGGACTTTCCTCAGCTTCAATCTGGGACAAACAGATTAATGTTTGTGATAAATGTTTCACTGCTTCAGTGTGAAACGGGAGCTTTACTGACCTCTTGGAATTCCTCCTAAAGTGTTGTTCGGTGTTGTGAACGGTAACTACTAGCTACTGGTGAGGGGAGGGGGCGTGTGGCTGTCAGCCAGAGGAGGCAAAGACGCCACTGCTCGTGTCAGTATTGTTGGAAATGAGCATCTAATCCAATAGTGATAGTAATTTTTAGTATAAGTTAGTATTTGAGTGATTTTTTTTCTCCCTTTGGAACAATCGCATTTGGCTACTGTAAAAAGTTCGATTGCATTTATACTTTGCAACAAGCTCTTCTATCATGTTTGTTATCCACTGCTATATCAGCCCATTTAGCACAATCAAGCAAACCATCTCAGACTCTGTTTCAGATCCAGTGAGGTTTTTGTTGTTGTTGTTGTTTTTTAAGGTGGGCCAAGTTTTGATCTGAATGGTTTGTTTTCCACGTGTCTGTTTGGCTTGCTTGGTGTCAACATGAACAAGTTTCTTCAGAAAGGCCACACGCTCCAGCTCATTGCTGCATCCTTCTCGCTGTCCGAGACTGTTGTGTGTCACTTTGTGATAATTCCTTTGCGAATGGATTTCCATTTGACAGAAGAAAGGTTGAAACTTTTCCGTGGTATGGGAATGAGTGCACACAGGATACTATCCAAAGTTTGGCGCATTTGTTACAAAAACACGCCGCACACCTTGACTTTCTTCAAGGTGCAACAGCTTGCTTTAGAGCTGTCATCAAATTGGAATTTGATTATATGATTGGATTTTTAAATACTAAAAAACAAACTTATTTTAATTGCTTTTGGAAGCACTAGTGTGCCTCAGTGTACCACGTGGGAACCACGGGCATGAACCAAATGGAGCCTTTACAATTGTGAGACTGTCTCTCATTTTAGTGCCCCGTGTAGGAAACGTCCCGACTTAAATCTCTCACATTTTATTCAGGCACAGCTGTTTCACTGTGTCAACTGAGGCTGACTGTCAGAAAAGGTCATAAAAATTTCTTCTGGTTAAAAGTGGACCAGAAATGCAGACCCACTCCACACAGCTAGCTTCAGTTGTCCAGTTTTTCTGGCTGAATCTATATTGTCACATTGGCCGTCTCCTGCTCTGTGCTGCTGTGTCCCTCCTCTGTGCGAGTTTTTTGTGCAGTGGTTACAGACTCTCCCAAGACCAAGACATTACTTGGAAAAACAGAGTGCTGTCACAAGACCGTGTAACAAACCAAACATTCAGAAATTCAGATTCAGATCTCTGAAAGGACATGTTTTTCCCTTCTGCCTTTTTTCTTTTTTCTTTTTTTCTTAGTCTCCCCAGGGAGGTCAGAGGGCAGTTCAGGACTAACCTCCCTCTGACGTCACATAGCTTCCCGTCCAAAGCCTCTCGTGGTTGTTCTATTTCTATCACCATTTCATATCACCCAAAATAAAGCAGAACTACTATACATTATTGCTGCTCTTCATATAACCTTGCATTGCTTTTTTACTATAGATTTTTTAGTCTCATTGTTTCTCCTACAGTTCCTTTCTGCACATGAAACCTGACAGCAGCTGTGTTACAGTCAGTGTTTATTTAAGTATTTACAAGTGCAGTTGGTGTCTGTTTACCTTTAACAAACATTTAAAGCAGGAGCAGGTAGGGAGTGTGCTCTTGTTTGCCTTGTCCTGGTGTTTGGCAGCGGGACAGTGCACATAGTTCATCCCTTTAACCCTGCTTCAGCCTGCCTCTGGTAGATTTGAGCAGTTATTTGTGAAGCTGCTGCAGGCCTGTGCACTTTATTTTAGGGGAATATTTGGGTATTAAGTGTGCCAGTGTTTCTAGTTAGGAGAGGCCACTGATGAAGAAAATGTGATCAAACAATTCATCTATGAATCATTTAGTCTAAGTCAAAGTTTGACCTCTTCAGGTGTGGACATTATTAAAACATGAATGGGTCAGCTAGCTGTGGCTCAGGTGTTATAGCTATTGCATTGATTGATCCTTGATTGAAAAGCAAATTAAAAGTGTGTAAAATAAAACAGCATGTGAATATAAATGGTGTGGCTCGTAGACTAGAAAAACACTGTCCTACCAAACAAATGCCAGGACAGTGATCTACTCACCTGTAATCCTACATGTAAAGCACATGTAAAAGGTCAGCGGTTTGGAGGCGTTTCACACCTTCTACCTGTAATAATTTTGTTTACCGGTAATTGCTAATTGGTCAAGTCACAGCTCAAAAGCTTTGACGAGGAAACTTTTCCTGTCAGCTTCTCTTTCTTCTCACTTTTGTGTTTGGTGTAACACTTGGATTTGTTGTTGTCAGGAAAAAGTTATTCAGGTGCTTCATCAGACAGTATTGTGAACAGTGAATGTGCATAAGCTGTTTTGCTTGAAAAAATTAATGAATCCATTTGTAAAATACCCCGGGCATCGCAAATGTTATAAAACATACATTCCTATCCATGATTGGTCATGATCACTCAGCGGTCGATTCTTTGTATTGTCTTAAAGGATCGCATCATAATGTCGACTGAAGCCATTTTCTGGTTCTCAAAGGGGAATATTTGGGTCTTTGTTGAGTCAGTTATAAGGAAAAAAATGTATGTTGCACATAATACTTCAGAGGTTCAGCTTCTCTTGTCAGGACTAATTTAAAAAAACATTTATGAAACTGAGGTAAAGAAAATGTTGCCAGTAGCAGTTCTACTAATCTCATTTTGCTTCTTAACTTTCATAGCAATAAACAGTAAATAACCATCATACACGAGTTAAAGACGATGTCTATGCTGTGATTTTGGCTACATGTACAGTGATTTCAGAAATCAGCTTTATTTCCTCTCACGTTCTGAAGCTTTTCTAATAAACACATCAGGGAGAAAGAGATACTGATGATCCTGCTCCAGGACATCAGGATGTTATGATTTTATTTTTTTTCTCTCAAAATCGTTTTCTGAAGGGAAAAAAATTGTCGAAAGGGATTTGAAAATTGGCCAAATCCAGTGTCAAAGCTGCTAATTTAGCAACAGTGAGGTGGACTGAAGCATGATAATCACTGCTCTCAGTGAGAGGGATGTCAAGCATTGAAAAAACAGAATCCCCAAATCTGAAAACTCAATACCTACTCAGCTGAATATTAGGCTTCCTTAACTAATAATTTATGAACACATGTTTGAACGTTTAATACTGACTTACAACTAGAGATGGGCCGATCCGTTATTACGTATTGGTATCGGTCCGATACTGACGTAATTTACTGGATTGGATATCAGAGAGAAATAAAAAATGTAATCTGATCCATTAAATATCAAAAAAGCACCTCACAAAACTTGCGACACGGCATAACTCGCCTCATAACCGTTGCACGTCGGAGCAGTATGTGTCACGTGATAGAGCGGCTGTGTGTATTTGTAGCTTCGCTACCAAACCAGCATTTCATCTCCGAGGAAATTATCCCAGAGAGAAGTAAAGTGTGTAAGTTCATCTCTGAATGTTTGTAAAGCTTTCCCACTTTAAGCTTAACAACCGATATATGGAGCGACTGCCTCTTCTCTCTTCCTCCCTCTCCTGTTGCTACTTCAATCATGAAACTGCTTAATAATCAGCTGATCAGCTTTTCTGTTGCGACTCCCGTTTCTCTTGTTTGTTTTTGGCCCACTTTGTACCAGAAAGAGGAAACCAGCGGCTGAATAACAGCAGCACGTTTAACCTTGATAAGCTGTTGTTAGAATTTATTTAATATTACTTTCTACACCAGAATCCTTTTCTACGTAGCTGACGGCTGGTAACTGTGCAGGGGCGGATCTAGCAAGGTTTAGCCAGGGGGGCCGATAGGGCATTAACAGGGAAAAGGGGGCACAAAGACATACTTTTCTTTCTTATACTCATTTAAAATGTCTAGCTTTTAATAAATAATTATCTGAATCTTACACCCAAAGTTTTAATCTTATGTAAAATGTATAGAAGTCCATTACTGTATATAGTAACTGTTAAGTCTAATATACCCTAGTAAGCTATAGTACTTTTTCCTTTGGGAAGATACCATCTGTGCAGTCTGCAATTCTGTTGAAGAAAGATGTTGAATCTATTTAATTATTCTTGAAAATTAATTTAATTCTGTGCATTTTTTTCCCCACACTGCATCAAATTAAAGTTGATTACGTCGATTAAGCATCATGAGGTGGGGGTTGGGGGGTGGTTCCCTGTTTTTTTTTTTTGGGGGGGGAGTTTTTTGCTGGGAGTTTGCAACCCTGTTAGTTAGCAGAAATATTAAGCAACCTAAGTACTCTTTAAAATACCAGAATAGGAAGGATGGAGTAGGTTTAAGTTTATTAGATTGATCAGTATTGCTGAACTATGAAATATTTTGGGTGCAGTGTATTTTTTTACATACAGGTATAACAGAATAGCTTTAGTGTTGTTGTTTATTTAAACTTGAGTATGGACTTATACAAAATGCAGCAAGATATTAAAAAACAGTTTTATTGATTAAAAAACACTACATCGGATTCATATTGGTATCGGCAGATATCCAAATTTATCATATGGGTATCGGTATCGGACATAAAAAGTGGTATCATGCCATCTCTACTTACAACGCATGCAGAGCTGCACTTAAGCAGCAGATTAGGGGTTTAATTGAATTAGAGGTAAGCTCCTGTGAAATCATCAATTAGGATTCAGTACACTTTGTTTGTGTTAGAACGCCTTGTTTTTATATCACTTCAATGAGAGCGAAGGGCTAATTCTGCATTGACTCATCAACTGGCTCTTAATCCGAATGCCAATTCTTTGACCGAAATGAGGAAGTGCGATCTGGTGAAGTGAGTTTGCTCTGAGGAATGCTGTGCAGAATGTCTCAGCGTCTCTCTCCGGGCCATCCCCTCATTGTATGCATACCTCGACAAGATCAGGACTAATGCGCTGTCTGCATTGTGAGCATAGTGTGGTGGTTGCTGGTCCTCCTTTTTGCTTTTGTGCTGATTTGATGGAAATTAGTTACTGTGTGAACTGCTGTCATCAAACCCGCTGCTCCATGACTCACTGATATGATTTGTTAGGGTAGTAGAGATCATCATGTGTCAGGCTGTCATTTGCCTTGCCCTTGTTCTTTGTGTTTTTGTTTTTGTTTTTGTTTTTTTGGGGGGGGCAACAGACTTTACTGGGCTACCTCAAGCTGGCTCCTTTCGATTTTGAGGATCAGCAGCTCTTCTCTGAGCCCCTCCTGCATAAATAAACTCTTCATGCCATCTCTAAAGCCTAATTTATGGTCACTGTTTTTGCCCTTGTGAATATTGATGCATTGTAAATATGATGTCACATCCACTGGCATTCACTCTGCTTTGGTGTCATTGTTGTTAGGCACACAGGTACACTCACTTGGGTGTACAAGTGGGTCAGCCCTCACCACCATTTCAATGTTATATTGGTAAAGGAACTCAGAGACTCTCAGATTACAGAGTGGAAGATGGTGCAACAGCTGGAAAAGATGAGGCAACTATGAAAAAACCTCTGATCCCTTTTGATTTCTTCTACTCTACTCATTTCTGCCACTTGTGATCAGGATCATCTTTCAGCCAATGACAGTAACTCATGGCCATAGCTGAAGGTGGGATTGACAGCTTCAATTTGACATTCGGCTTTCTCTCTTCGCCACTACAGATGCCACTACAGTGCTGCAGTCTGTCAATCTTCCACTTTACTCTGAGCTATTATGAGGCAGCAATCCTCCCCTCCCTAGTTTTTTGTAGCAATGTTTGTTATTTAGTGTTCACTTTTAGTCACAGCTAAATTGCATACCTAGTTTTAGTTTTATATTTAATTCTATTAAATGCAGTTGGTGATAGTCACTTGACTGTGGCATCTTTCCTTCCTGTGTTTCTAATTACCGTTGGGTTCTCTGGTCAGGTCGTGCAGACTCAAGACAGACTTCTCTGTCCTGGACTTTCAGTTTTAGTCCTTGTTCTGCTCTACAGATCCAGTGGAGTGGGGCGAGGACTAGCTGCAGTCCATGGATGTGGAGTTAAACCACAGGATGTAATGATGCGTGAAAGTGTCAGCTGGTTGTTTTGCTCAGGTAGTTACTTGTCACAAATAAAGTACTTGAAGGGATACTCACTCAAGAAAATATGTGCATGTATGTACACACATGCACATACTCACCACTGCCACAAATAGAATGTAAATTCATGAACATGTGAAGGTCACTGACTCAAAGTCATTACATCTGACTCCAAAGCCTCCTGAAGCTCATGATTGACATATTCATTTGTCTAAAATCTGTCAGGGAAGAGAGAGACGTGTTTTTTTTTCTATGGCAGGTAAAACAAATATTGAACATGTCATAAATGTTTTTAAGTAAATATATTTTAAAGGTGCTATTGACATGTGGCAGTGGGTCATGAGCGATGGTGCAGAGGAGTCACGGACTGTATTGTGCATATGATCTGTTTAAGAATGCATTTCATCCTTAAACAACCCATACTGGTATTATGGCATGTAAAGTATGCTCCATGCACTAATTATGCAAAATTTTGTATCAAGGTCATAGGTACATTTGTGAAAGATTTAGCTTTTTGACCGTGTAGTGTTCACCTGCTGGCTACCACTTATAGTATATCGAACAGCTTTGTTATTTGATTGGTGCATTTCAGGTTATGACCTGATGTTTTTTATGCCAGAGTTTGCAAGATACATGTTTTTATTCTGTATATGATCTTTATTGCGGGTTATTGTTTGCACTGAAATATTCTCAATAATTTTCAGGATCACCAAACCGCTGACGTTTGCCGACTGTGTTGGAGATGAACTGCCTCTCGGGTGGGAGGAAGTTTATGACCAACAAGTGGGAGTTTACTACATCGACCACATTAACAGTGAGTACATTAACTTGGCTTTTGTCCCCTCAGCATAAAAAGTAAGCATAAGTAAATGCAACTTGTATTAAAAAGACTTTATTTGACTATAACTTGGCAGAGTGAAAGCCCACTGAATTTTAATACAGTGTACTTATAGTTTGTAGTTTCACATGTCTTTGTGCAATTATTTGTTGACTCCTGTCTTTGTCGTCCTGTCAGAGACCACCCAGATTGAGAACCCGCGGACTCAATGGCGGCAGGAGCAGGAGCACATGCTGAAGGAGTACCTTGTGGTGGCCCAGGAGGCCCTCAAAGCCAAGAAGGAGATATACCTGGTCAAGCAACAGCGACTGGAGCTGGCTCAGCAGGAAATGATGCTCTTCCACGAGCTCTCTGAGGACAATCGCTCCATCACCAGCAGTAAGACGCACAGATGTCCTTCACTCGTCTGATAGTGTACACCATATTTTGTTTTATAATAAGATGCACAAAGGAGATGAACAGAAAGGAATGGATGAGAAAAATATGAGCCTGAAGCTCTCATGGGAACCAAACATGACCTTGGCTGACCCAGTTATCTAGTCTGGACATGTATTACTGCTGATATCCCTTTAAAGACTTTTGGGAGGGGTGCAGGTCTATAGAAAATTTTCCAAATCCTCCCTTTTAACTACCTCCACCCAATAAACCCTGACTCCTGCCAGCTGTCACACACAAGGTGTCCAGGGGGCATCTGAGAGATGACACCTTAAAATCATCACGGCTAACTAACTCTAACCTGTCTGCTTTTCCTTTCTGTGTGTCCACAGCGGTCTCTGGCTCCTCCTCAAACGCGAAATACGACCCTGACCAAATCAAAATGGAAATAGCCTGTAGACGAGAGCGGGTAAGTCATTATCGCAGGAGAACAATGGGCTGCAGTGAGGGGCCCTTTTGGGCAGAGAAAGGGGCTGGGGTGTGGCCCCTACAGGATACAGTGGCTCTGGCCTGGGGCCTCAGGAGGATGAGGATGAGATCATGAAGGGGTCAAGCTGAGGTCCCTGATGGGGTTATATAGGACATTTCTCTCTGATCAGTCATATGGGCGAGGGTGTTTCTCCTGCATGAACAACATTTTAACCTGAAGTGTTGAGTAAGGTGTAATTTTGATGTTACTGAAGAAATCTGTCGACAAATCAAAGAAATTGAGTTTCTTTAAAGATTATATTGACAAATTATAAATAAACATATATACAGTGATTAAAGACCAGATAACTCAGATTTCCTGGTAATCAATGAAGGTCAATATAATCTGTGTTAAATATTAGGATTCATTTATGTGACCACCATCATTACAGTAATATCAGTGATTCAATGAAATAGTTTTAGACTGATTGGAACCTCTTGCATCCACTTGTAACTCTCTATTAAGAACTTGCAGCGCGGTGGTTGGCACGGTAGCCGCACAGCAAGAAGGTCCTGAGTTCAATTCCACTTTCTGTGTGGAGTTTGCATGTTCTCCCCGTGTTTGCGTGGGTTCCCTCCGGCTTCCTCCCACCGTCCAAAGACATGCAGTTAGTGGGGATAGGTTAATTGATTAATCTAAATTGCCCATAGGTGTGACTCTGTGCGTGAATGTGAGCACGAATGGTTGTCTGTGTCTCTATATGTTAGCCCTGCGACAGACTGGTGACATGTCCAGGGTGTACCCCGTCTCTCGCCCTATGACAGCTGGGATAGGCTCCAGCGCCCCCCGCGACTCTGGAAAGGATAAGCGGAAGCGAATGGATAGATGGATATTTAAAAACTAATATGACCTTAAAAGATACACGTGTTCATTTCCCTCTCCATATTGTTATTATTCTTGGACTCTACAAGCGTAGCTTTACATGATTTACTGTTTACAGTGATCTTGGTTTATTTTATACTGGGCCTTGGTGCACCTTATCACCCACAGACAGTATAAAAGGTGGATCGAGCTACTGTCATGTCACTTTTTGTCATTTTTTGAAGCCTCGATGAGAGTTTTGTCCATCTCCATCGTAGTTGGCGCAGACTGGATCTGATTGTGAGGGGCGGGTCTGACCATGAAAATGCCCATCCATTGGGTAATGACTTGTGATTGATGGGTTTTTAGACATTGAGTTTCCTTCCTATAACACAGATAATCCTCCATCTGGCCATCTGGTCGCCTTCAGAAAGAAGGCAGAAAGCTTCATCCCTGTTTATACTGTCTTTGCCATCAGCTCACACTCTGGAATGAATTGTTTAGCCCCTCCCACTTTTAAAACAGACTTTCTTCTGATTGGTTGTCTTTTAAAAACTGAGGGTTTTAACAGCATACGGGTGTAGCTGTGTGCCTGAGATATATATTAAAGCTGTTTATTGTTATTGTTATTGTTATTGTGCTCGTAGAGAGCCAAGAGTAGAAAACACTTGTGGAACTGAGAATTTAGAGCGGTCTGAAGACTGAACTGTTTCTTTCACAGAGATTCCTTCTACATAGGCGGACCTCATTTGAAACAGTGGGATGTTCAATGAGCGCATGCACTGTGGTAACTGTAATAACTCCACTCTGTTAACATTCCCATTGTCAGCATGTTGGGATACTGACATAAGCATTCATGCTTGCTTTCTAATAGCTATTCTTTCTAATAGGAGTATGGCATGACCTCATCAAAAGCATCTTAACTACAGTTTGTGTAGGCTACAGGATAAGCAAAGTCTGACAGTGTCCCAGATATGAACAATATTTATTGGAACAGGTTGGCAGCCTGTTTAAAGCAACATCATCTTCCTTGTAAGGATCTGAATATCGTTCTAGGTTTTACTTATGGGATGGAAATGGTATCTGTGTTGTTTATCGATGTGGCCCTCATGAATTTGTGCACACACCGAGGAAGAAACGATTGCAAGGAGAAAAAAGGGCCCTTAAATCAGGAAGATTCTCATTAGGCAGATGTAAGATCAATGTGTTTGTACTGCAAACTGTTGCTGTTAGTGCAAGAAAACTTTAGTCAAAGCAAGCACAGCACTAACATTATGCCCAAAATATGTTCAAATAGGTGAATTATTAAAAAAAAAAGAAGACCTGTGCAGTTGAGGTTTAGGGGAAACTATCCATAGGAGACCTGTTTGTTATAACAGGCTCTAAACATGTTTATTTCTGCTGTAACCTGGAGTCAGCCTCAAGTGGCTGCAGTTTTTTGACTTTGTTGCTTCTGTGTTTAAAAATAATTCAACAAACATCAGATAAATTGGAATAATGCCTCTTTTTAAAAAATCTCGACTCCCTATATATTGTATTACGGGCCTTCTCCTAACTTTTAATTGTCTCCAAACTTGGTAAACTAAAATTCACGTGCCCTCTGTAACTCTGAAATAGTTCCCTTTCCCTATTTCATATTAAAATAATATTTTTAAAAATCTTTAACTGGGTCACACTTCACAGCCACCATATCAATTATAGATTTCTATTTTTCTAAACCCTCTCATGCACAAAACGCCTCAGTGTGTGACCCTGTGTGTGTGTGTGTGTGTGTGTGTGCGTGTGTGCGGTCCTCTATATAAACATAGCTGAGCATTCCTGTATGTGAATAGTCGTGACTTGGCACTTTTGGCCGGTGTCGGTGGTGAGAGAAACCCATTGTGTGCCACGCTAACCCGGTGCTCGCTTCTGTCCGCAGCTCTCCCGACTGAAGCAGGAGCTGGCCCAGGTGAAGCAGGAGCTGCAGTATAAGGAAATGGGAGTGGAGACCCTGCAGGAGTGAGTGTTCCTCTGCCTCTGTGTGTCCCAGGCCCACCCTTCCTCCCATGGCCGCCTTTCTCCTTCCTACAACACTCGGCCTTGTTGCTCCCCACCCAGCGGCCTTTTCCCTTTTTTATTCTTTCTCACACTGTATGTTTGGTCTCATCCTTTAGGTTCCTTTAAAACCTTTTCCCTTTCCTCGCCACACTCTTGTTGTCTATATTGTTGAACTGAGCTTTCACATTTAAATATTAGAATCTTTTAAAACAGTTTCCACTGCTCACACGATTTAGTTTAACTAAGACTGATTCAAATTTCAAAGATTTCAAGCAAAAAGGCCTTTGACTCATTTAAAAAAGAAAAAGAAGATATTTAAGTTAATAGGAATATATTTTTCACTTTATGATTTGAAGTAACTTTTCTTTATTATTCATTGTACTTTCTTCTAGCTTTTGTTGCTTTTCAGACACATTCACATGGCGTCTTCCTGTGCTGGGAACATTTCTAAGCAGCTCCAAATTTCATGTTAGAAATAGAAGCTCCACCTCTGAGAGGAGAAAAAAAAGAGAGAATGTTTCAGAAAAGGCAAATGGAGGGAGTTTTTGATGGAAAAGGGGACTCCACCTCAGGAAGAGGATGCACCAGTGGAGTGCAGAGAGCCAAGGCTCAGTCCGGAGAGGAAGTTGTTCCATGGAGAAGGGGGGGTAGAGGTGGAGGGGGTGAAAAGGGGGGGAGGTGTGGGCTTGAAAGCAGTTTCAAAAACACAGAGATATCTGGCAGCAAATTCCTCTGCACTTCCTGAGTCCTGGCAAAGAGTCCCTTATCTCTTAGATAATACACAACTCAAGTGATTCCCAGAATAGACAGGAGAATACACAGCTTGCAGAAAACGGAGACGCATCCTCTTCTTGAATTTTTTTACGTGTGTATACGTGCTCATATGCGTGTTTATGTCTTTGTTAGCCTTTGTGTATGTGTGTGCGCGTCCCTTTGTTCCCTCTGGGTCACCCGGTAGGGCTGAGGCCATGAGGAACCCTACGGCTGTTGTTTTGGGGTTGTTTTTTTTTTGTTTTTTTTCTCCAATCTCAGCTGTTGTCAGCAATATAGCTAATTGTTCTCCACGCCATGTCGCATCAGATAAAGCAAACCAACAGTTTCTGGTGTAGAGCCCGTCTGCTCCTTAATCTTCATTGCTCGACTTAAAGAATTCAGGAGTTGGACTTAGGAGTTTTAATCTTTTGGACAGTTTGGCATACAGACGTCTCATCTGTTCTCCATCTTATCTTGATTAATTTCTCTGAATTTGTGGATGCTTCACATGCTTCCTCTGACCTGTTTCTGTAGCCAACATCACAATCAGCCGCTCTAAGAATTGAACTAAAATAAATGTAAGCATATATGATGCTGTACAGCACGGGGGAGGTGGGGGGGTTCAATACAGCCAAGCACAGAAGGGTGGGCAGTGTCCTGTTTTCTGCTAAACACATAAACCTATAAACTCCTCGGCCCTGCCAATGGGCCGGGGGGAACAAAGCAGGGCTTGTTTTGGGAGGAAGAGGCAGGGTCGGGTGGATGAACAGTACCTGCTGTTGAAGGAGAGTGAAGGAAGCGGGTTGTGGCGAGAGGGGAGGCCACGTGCCAGGTCCACTAACGGAGGAGGCACGGTCCTGTGCTCTTCCAGCTCCCCACCAACCAACCACCTACCTAACTAACACACACACAGACTAGGGATACAAGATTTACTCTGCAAGCATGATGAAATACGCAGATAGGACATATTTGGTGTACTGTGATATGTTTTTGTTTATTTTTTAATGTCATGATCTGTAGGATAAACCCACACAGAGATTTCACCTGCTAAATCAGAGAGAGCCCAAACAATCCCTGATTGTTGAAAGTAAACGAACGGAGCCTTTATACCGGTCTGTCACATGCAGTTTCAGTATTTCTGAACTAACCACAGTCTAAAGAAACACTTGACTCATTCATGAATACAGTACAGTAAGACTTCAGATGTTCATCTGATTATTTTGTGACTTTACTCACCACTGACAAGTTTTCCAATACAAAGCACCGTATCTTGTTTTGCAAGTGAATGAGAGATTCATTCCTAATTTTAAACTACTTTAGATAGAAATAAGAAAGTAAAGGTAGGTGCTTTGCTGAGAAAAGTCAGAGTCAGATTGGTGATAAATAACAGTTCAGTAGAGCCGATTAACTCTCATTCTTAATCCTTGTGCTTCTTTTGGTACTTACTCTTATTACTTTTAGATTCAGTTTTATTCTGTCTTAAAGTCAAAGATGTACAAATATGCTTGAAAACATTAACATAAGTTTAAACTTTTAAACTGATATCGACCTCTATGGAAGCCCAAAAATGACAAAAGACTCATGAATGATTGTCAGAAAAAAATAATATATTTGTTTAAGAATCTTTTTATATTATTAACTAATAATGTTCAGTTTTCTGGAATTTTTTCAGGTTGCGGGCTTCATATATCCTTCTCAACCTCACTTAGAAAATCACCGACATGCATGATGCTGATATACCTTTAGTTTAGTTTATTAGGACCCACGTTAGCTACAGCCGTGCAGCAACTTTTCGCCCTGGAGGTCATAAAGGGAAACTTTACATTGTTACAGTGCAGCAAAGCTACTTACACAGAGACGTAGCAAATTAAAAAAGCTGTAACTCCAAAAACACACACGAGAACACAAGCTTGTTAAAACCGTCGGACCATAAAAAAACTGGTTTGTCTTGTGTTGTCTTCATAGCTCAGTTCATTAGTTGGATTGAATTTGATTTTCAGCAGATGTCTTTTCAAACATCTTTGGTTTTAAGCTTTTTAAGAACATAGGAAAAATACTGAAACCATGAAGGTTTGCCCTCTGGGACCAGAGCTTTCAGAGTGTGGCCTGTGGGTTAAAGACTGCCTTTATTAACATTTTATGGGGCCTCCATGAGTGCTGACTGCACTACTAAACATTTAATTAATTCACAGTTCATGTCATACTGTGATAAAGAAACAAAACACAAGAACAAGGTGGCATTTCTTTTCACATTTAACTATTCTGGTGTTCCCATCACAGCAGGCTTCCCTTCATCCACCAGCTTTCTACTGCTTATCTGGGCCCTGTGCACAGACCTCTCTCCCACCATCTCCTGCAGCTCTTTCATGGGATATTGAGTCATTCCCAAGCCAGGAGAGGCATATAAACCCTCCAGCATGCAGTGAGTCTGCCGCAGGCCCTCTTCCTGGTAAGTCCAGGAACGCCTCACATCAAATGTGCTGGGAAGCCACCTCCTCCTGCTTTCAGTTTGGAGGAGTAGTGGTTCTACTCCTGAACCCCGTCTCTAATGGACATCCCAGCTGCCCTTCAGAGGAAGCTAATTTCTGCCCTTTGGTTCTTATTTTTTTGGTCACTACCCAGAGCTCATGGCCATAGGTGAGGGTGGGAACGTAGATCGACCAGTAATTCTGAACAGCTTCCCTTTCACGCTTCGCTGGCTCTTCCTTATAAAAATCAGAGGAGTGTACACATCACTGCTGATGCCACACAAACCCATCCCCATGCTCCTGTCCTTCATAAACAAGGCCCTAAAAGCCCTCCCATCGCAGGGAATTAGTCACATGGGCCTTCAGTTACCCTGACAGTTACCTTTGCTCTCAATGAATGTAACAGCCACTTTTAAAGTGTAAAAAAAAAAAAAAAAAAAAAAATCCAAACAAACTACAAAACAATCAAAATAAACCACATTACATGCCACTCGGTCATAATGTTTCGAGAGCCCTTGCTATACATCAGAGCTTCCAAAGGAATGAGTTTCATTATAATTTGCAAAAGCCAAGAGTGTCTTAGCAGATATAAAATGTGTCTTTTTTACCTTCCAGGATTGACAGAAAGATGTCCTCCAGTCAGACAAACTACAAGCTGGACGAGGCTCAAGCCATCTTCAACGAACTGCGTAGCATCAAGAAGGCCATCAGCACAGGCGAGAAGGAGAGGCAGGACCTCATCCAGGTGTCTCTTTTTTTCCCCTTCTTCTTTAAAGATCATGTTGACTTGCTAGCTTCAGAAGTTCTCATAGTTTTTTTTTTTGTTTTGTTGTTGACATGTTCGATACTGACCTCTAGTGTCTGTCAGCCTCTGCTACTTCGCCTCATTGTCTATTATTAAAGCACATTTCCAGACATCTGAATCATCCACCAAGTTTCAGGTTTTGTCAGCAGAGCAAAATATACGATGCAGCAATAAATTATGAATAATCGAGCGGTAACAGGATGATAATGATGACCACATTTGCAGATGCATTTCCTGGCAGCATCACGATCTTTTTTTGAGCACGCAGTGGAGGCAGATGACACTTTTTTTTCCAACAATATTTTCTAATATTTTTTTTCTTTATCAAAAGAAAAATTCACACAAGGCATTTAAGAAAAAGCAAACGATCAAACGTTTATCATACAAACGCGTTAAAGTACCTACTCACATAAACTGAAGCAGATGCATTTAATTTGGCTAAAAACTCCCTGTAATAATTCAATAAAAACAAACTCTGCATGATTCACAATAAACAATGACACTGATAACAGAGAAAGTAAAAAACGGTCTCCAGAGCTTTTCAGACTCGTCTTCTTTGGCCTTTAGTATTTATGTTATTCTTTCTAGTAGAAGGTTTGATGTTAACTTTTATTTTATTTTTATTTTTTACCACTCTGGCTGTGGGGGCATTTTCCAAGCTATCTTTAAGTGACCGTAACTCCGCTACCGTTTGTGCTAAAGAGAACATTCAAACGGTTTTGGGAAGAAGAGAAAATGAGCTACATTTGGTATATCACAATAGGACAAACAATTCACAAGGTGTTGCTGTCTGAACACAGACATGATTTTACCATGTGTATTTCAAATTACTGAAACTTCTCAATTGTTTTGTTTTTGAAAAAGGCAGCCTATATGATATTTGGATAATAAAGGAGATTATTTGTCTTATCCAGTATCTAACACAAGAGTGTCAAACTCATTTAAACAGCTGTCGGGTTTTTCCTGCACACAAATTTCTGGTGACCACCAAAGAAATTTGAACCTTTTTTCTTCTTCTTCTTCTTCTTTCGACTGCTTCTTTTAGGGATCACAACTGCAGGTCATCTGAATGCATCTCACCTTATTCCTAACATCCTCTTCTGTCACACCAACCCTCTGCATGTACCTCCTTCACTATGTTCGTGAAATTTCTCTGAGGTCTTCCTCTTTTCTCGCTGTCTGACAGCTCCATATTAAACATTCTTTGTCCAATATGTCCACTGTCTGAACTGTCTCAGCCTCTCTTACTTTCTCTCCAGTCTACTCAACCTAATCTGTCCTTTATTATAATAATTTCTTATCCTGTCCATTCTTGTCATTCCCAATGAAAGCCTTAATATCTCCAACTCCTCCAAATGCGCTTTCGTCTTTTTGACAGTGCCGCTGTCCATAAACCGTACATCATAGCAGGTCTCGCTAACATCTTGCAGTGAAAATCAATAGAAGCAAGACAGAGTACACCTGTGTGAATAAGGAAGAAGCAGGCCGTTGCTCCCAAAGAACAAAAACTTAGTCTTCTACTCTCGACTGTATATTAAAATGAAGTCATATCTCTAACATATCCCAGTATAAGTTAAATAAAGATTATTTTGAACTCTGAATCATCCGAAGGTTTGAATTATTTAAGAATATAATTATGGTGTTGGAAATGAACATAACGTGTCCTCTTTCTCACAGAGCCTGGCTAAGCTGACTGTTAACTTCCAAAGCAGCTTGTCGGTGAGCGATTCGGCCAGCGAGGTGGCGAACAGCACTGGAACCGTGGGTGACTCGTGCAATCTGCAGCAGTACTGTGACACTGGCTGTCAGACTGACATCATGGGGGAGGTAGGAGACGCCGCCTAAATTAATAGTCAGCATCCCAGATGATGAGTGTATTACTTTATTTAACTCCCTGCATAAATTTGAAATGACTAAAGCCAAATAATCTGGTCGTATCATGTAATCTGGTCCATTGCCTTGTTTCTCTTCAGTATGCTTCCCAAGACTCCTCATATTTGGTGGACAAAGTGAAACTGAACTGGCAGTACGAGGAAGCCAAGAAAAAGTAAGTGTGCCTGGCTGTTTGTTATTCGTACTACTATGACACACCAGCAGTGGGAGGATGTGTTATGAATAGTATTTGCGCCCGGTGGACGTGGCTGCTGAGCGATGTCTGGCCGGCAGAATGAGCTGGGTGGTCACATTCTTGCCTGGCCACGCTGCTGCTGCTGACTGTGTGCTGCCTTTGTGCACACAGCCAAAGGGAGAGGACTGCCCACCGCCAGCCTCCATGTCAAACCCTGTTTCTCCGCAGGGTGATTTAATATAGACACTGTTTGGCTAAATATATCCCAGCTCACCCTATAGCGTAGACCAAATTATATGTTGGCAAAATCAACACTGGATAAAGCATGGAATTCCTTTACATTAAAAAAAAAAAGGGTGCTTACGAATTCAGCACAGGTTCGTCCAGTAATTTGGGCTGTAAATGTGACTCCATCCCAGGCCACTTCGGTTAAATCTGTGTGTTAGTTAGGTCACCACATCAGGATCTCTCAAAAAAATCAAGGGAACATCTCTCACTAATTCACTGAGGACAAATGTGATGATGTGACAGCAGTCAGTGGAAATTATCAACTGTTTGAAGGCTGGATTCAAAATCATATCAATGATTAAAGTGAAACATTGAAATCAGAAGCTAATCCAGCTGATGTCATCATGTGTACTGGGTAACAACCCTACGTGCCTATATGCACTGACACTCTTACGAGGAAGCTCATTTAGGTCATTTGTATCTGTGATGCTGTTCTGGCAGATTGCGCAGCTCATGGCCATAGGAGAGGGTCGTTAAACGAGTAAATCGGCAGTTTTGCTTTCATACTCAGGTCATGCCTTATCCAAACTATGTGTCATTATTATAAGAAAATTCAATTACAGTGGAAATTATATGACCCAGTTTACAAAAATGACAGACGGTGAGAAAATCCAGAACAAACTTCTGATGTTTGTGTTGTCTAATGATTCCTGGTCAGACTGTCTTCCAGCTATAAAGAGGTTACATCCTCAGAGTTATTACTTTGGCTTGATACACATAAAAAAAAAAAAAAGATTCATGTTGCTGTTGTGACCCAGCAGCTGTAGTGCCAACCATGACATCAGGAGGGGAAGAGAGGCAGGGAGGGAGGGGGGAGACCTGTGGAAACTTGCATGCTCTGTCACTGAGTCACTCTGTCTGAAATCCATCTCACATAAACACAGTTATTTCATCCAAGCTGAGAAATCACTCTGTGAGAACCCAATTAACTCTGAGCAAACATCTGGATCGTATACACCTGTAAGAGCACTCGCTGATGCAGCAGGTAGCTCGGGCAGAAATTACAGACACTGAATGCTGTCATTATAAATCACAGCATGAAGCGTCAGCAGGGCTCAAGTGTGCAGTCTTAAGTGGAGCCGATTGTACGCGTGTTGCTATAAACACTCGTGCAGAGTAAACAGAAGCTGTACATAATGCTGCAGGTAGCATTTATTCAGCAGCCGCTCATAAAAATATTAATATGGGGCCACAGAGGTTGTGAATGTGAGTGTATGTAAACTTTAAACCACAACTATTATCATGAAGTTCTGAGTCTGAAAGACTGATTTTTTTTTTCTTAATCATGGTATGTGAATTTAAAGTGAACATGAAATTTACGATGTAAAAATGTAAAGGGTTTATGCAGCATGTGTAATCTTTCCCACTCCTCTCTCAGGGTGCAGAGCATACAGCACCAGCTAGCACAGCTGGACAGTGAGAGCTGGTCGGGGCGGGCCGAGGCAGACCGCGACCGGGACTTCTTGCAACTCCTGCGTGAGAAGGAGGCCCTCCTGCAGGAGATCATTCATGTCAGCAAGCAGCAGCACCCGCCGGAGAAGCTGCTGGAGCTGGAGGAGGAGCGCTCCAGGCTGGAGGAGGAGGTGCAGAGGGCACAGAGCTCCCAAAGCCAGGGAGCCAATCAGAGGTGAGAATGATGACAGCGTGCTCTCTGACAGGCAAATTTAAGATGCATAAACAAATAATACAGTAAGAGCGATAATTTACAGTCAGGTGCACTTTAACGTTATTTAATAAATATCAGGTTAATAAGTAACAGTTATCATCAGAACACACCAATAGCACCATATTGGATATATAATAATAAAGACACCTGAAGACTCGTTCCACATCCAAACAGATGCCAAATGAAGATAATCTCAAGGTGAATGTTCTCACCATAACAGTAGTCAAGCGATCGAGTAAACAAAATGTGTATCACAGTTCAAATTACAACTCTTTATACAAACATTTTCATATTTTATTTAATTTTTTATGAACACTGAAAGGAGAAAGGAAAAGCAATAAAGTGGCCATTAAACAAGTATGTTACCCAGCTTTTTCCTCTACACCCTTTAAATGTCAGGGGGAGGGGGGAATAAGCAAGAAAGGCATAAAAACAACAAAACAAGAGAAGCCACAGAGAAAGTTTATAGCAAGAAAAAATAAAGTCATATAGACGGAAATGCTTAGATGTCATGTGGTCCTCTCGAGTAATGGAGCCTGTGAAGTGCTGCCAGTTTTTTTTTGTTTTGTTTTGTTTTATAAATCTGCTTGCTTTACCTAACACGTCATATTGTTCTACATCCATTAAAGGTACTTGGAACAATAATTCGTTGACACTGTATGAGCTGAGAGTGGTACACATTGTGTTTAAATGTTAACAGGGCATCAGTATTTCCAATCTTCATACGCTCATTTGGAAATTATTATCTTCTCTGCCCCATCATCGCCTCCACTGCCTTCATCATAGCTGTCATATGTCTGTGAACTTAGCAGCCTGTGGGGTTTCTTTTTGTATCAAGGGGATGCACATATACTCACATACTAAAATGAAAAGCTGTAAATCCATCATCATAAATCACAGTGAGCTGTTGGACTTTGTGTCCATTTCCATACTACATACTAACTGTCAGCAGGTTTCCGTATGTGGTTTGTTCACACTGGAAAAATGACAAACCAAAGAAAACTCAAAACAGTTTCCATGCAGAAACAATTTGTTACTGATATTTTTATTTATTGCCCGCTTTGTTTCAGCTTTTTATCGCACACTTTTTAAACATTTATTAAAACCTTTTAGAATGGGTTTGAAGTGTGTATAAAAATGAGCTGATCAGGGGAAGGATGCCTCAAATAACTCTCCTTACATGAAACCAGAACATAGTGTATCTCGTTCACTATCAGATTAGGTTTGCAGCTGTGTTCTTTTAGAGGGAATATACCGGTGCCCTCGTAGCCCAGTTTATCCTGTAAGATTAAAACGCAGTGAGCTGTTACACAAGCCTGCTGGCTGATATGTGGTGCCATACATTGAACTCTGGATTTCTTAAGCATCGAAGTGAATCTCCCAACAGGATCCTGCAGCAGGAGAAGAGGAATGTTCTGCTGAGACAGCTGGAGGAGGCAACACGCATCACCACCTACCTTCACTCCCAGCTGAAAAGGTGCAGCACACACTCCTAAAGTTCCTCAGTCATTGTCTGCGTCTGCTCTCTCATGAGGATAAAGAGTCGCATGTTCTGTAGTTTTGCGTCTGTATGCCACCACTGGGAGTTTTAAATTAAAGTGAAATCGTAATCAAAATAAAACAGAAGTGCAGACAGCTTTAAATAACTATAATAAATAAAGTTTTCATTTACTGAATTCATAAAAGGCATTATTTCGATTTCTACCCATTTCTCTCCTGCTCCTTTGTCTTGTCTGCCTCCAGCCTGTCGGCCAGTTCTCTGACCGTGTCGTCCAGCAGCAGCCGCGGCTCTTTAGCCTCCAGTCGGGGTTCCCTGGCGTCCAGCCGAGGCTCCCTCAGCTCCATCAGTTTCAGTGACATCTACGGTCTCCCCCAATATGAGCGCCACGAGGGCGCTGGAGAGCCCCTTGACCCTCACCTCCGTTACCTGCTCCCCCCAGAGACCGTCTCAAGAGACTGCTCCATGTTTACCCCCGACCCTCTGACCCAGAGCAAAACCAAACGCTCCCACGACACCCCGCAGTCCCTGGCTTCGCTGTCCTCCCGCTCCTCGCTCTCTTCCCTGTCACCGCCCAGCTCGCCAATGGACACGCCCTACCACTCTGCCCCTCAGGACTGTCCCCTCACCCAGATGACGGAGGAATACATGGAGCAGGCGGGCCGCGGTATTTTAGAGGGGCTACGGGCGCAGTCACAAACCCTATCACACACCTCTATGATAAGCAGTGAGGAAACGGTCAGCCCGGCCGCTGTGCATCAACTGGATAACAAGATTCACAGAGACAGTGGGGCTCAGGCGGCTTTCACCTCCACAGGTAAGCGAAGAAACTCTGTATAAACCTAACTCAGAGTTCACAAAAAAAATGTTATATTAATGGGTCAAAATGATTAAAACGGTCACTGTGCTGTTTTCTGTTTTGCTGTTATTATCTTGTTTTGTCTTTCAGCACATTTCCTTATCTTCACTGTAGACATTCAATAAAGTTAAAATTCACTCTCTGCCAAGATATTTAGCTACTTAATTTGATTTAATTATAATAAATGTTCACAGAAACCCCAAAGAAGTTGAGTTTGTGGGTAATTATCGTGATCTCAATAAAAGAATAAAGGCAAAAGAGCAGAAATTCTAAATGACACAATGTCTAATCAGTAAAAGACAGCAAGAGACAACAGGTCACTCATTCTGTGAGCTGCTTTTCCTGAGGCAGGCGGTCTTCCTGAGACTCTAAAGATATGATCTTACCTAAAATGCTAAAGTCTACCTGCTAATGCATTGAATTAACTCCAAATCTTTGTAGGAGTTACTCTGAGGGGAAACAGTGCCAACAGAAGTGGCAGGAGAGCCAGGAGAGTCTCTGCAGGTGTTTCTGAGGATGCTCTGGCCACCGACAGCGGGGTGTTTGAGGCCTGGGGCAGAAGGTGAGTAGAGGTCCATTCTCACAGTGTTAAAGCTAAACTTTAACACCTCCTAGTGGAGAAGGAGAGTACTACACCCAAAATAAGAACGCTTTCAGAATTTGTGACTGTGGTGTTTGCATGGCATTGCATTTCATTATAAATTCAGGTAGTTATAATCCTGTCCATAGAGGCTTGACTACCTTTAGTAGACTAAACAAAAAGCTTGTGTCCAGTAAAGTGGGAAAACTCTTTGGTCATTCACCATTTTTCCATTCGTCCAACAGGGCAGAGGAGTTTGATGAGATGTCATACATGAAAGAGCTGACGTCTGCGAGCGAGCCCACCCAGATCCAACTGGGACTGCTGTGAGTTAGTGCAGTTAGTGCAGACAGTGCGTGGGTGGCAAAGCTCATTCCTCGTTAATATCTCTGGATGAACTCTATTCTCTCTTCACAGGTGGGAGTCCAGTTCTCAGTCTCTGCGACTGCATCTGTTACAAGTCAAAAATTTAAATAGGTCAATTGTGAGAGACGGCTATAAAGTGTGAGTACTTTCAGCTCTGAAAATGAAAGAAATACAAGAGTTAAAGTGGCAGAAGGAGATGACTCTATTAATCAGATGGTTAGTTTACGGGATGCACAGTGAAACTGCTGCTACTCCAGTTTAGGTTAAAAAGAACAGACTTGGATTTCTAGTTTAAAAGTCAACTTTTTAAAGAATTTAGGCAGTTTTTTAATCATTAATTAGTTTAGCTAAATTTCCCATTTCTTTTCTAACTTTTATTGAGACTGCCAGGCCACTGAGATGATAGGCCTGGTGCACAGGCTGGTGCATTGGCTCACTATCCTGTTTTTATTACATGGAATAAGAATAAAATATCAACAGCAAAACAACACTGCACAAGAATATCTTGTATGATTTTCTTCAAAAGTAAAAAAGAAATCACCAGTTGCTTCTGTCATTCTCCCTGCTGTGCTTTACAGTTAAACGTTAAACTTTCTCTGCTCTTTGATCTTTGCACTTTGCGTTTAAAGGCACCCACTTATCTCCAGTTTGCCTCCAGCAGTTGTTCGTGGAATATCAGGGGAAGAAATTCCACAAACTGATATGTTGCATCCTATTACAGAGGAATTTACTGAGCTCTTTAGAACAGCCCATTTTTAAAATAGTTGTTTAATGTAAAGGCAGACTCAATGACAAAGGGAGTAGAAACTTCCTTCTTCCTATAGTGTTCCTTTTACTTGAGCCAACACTCTGAATGTTTTCTGTCTCAGCACTCTGAGGACACTCATTCGCATTAAGTAGAAGTCTGTCTGAGTCTTGTTCTTTTCATGCGTTGTTCTTCAGGTATGTGAAGGTGCACCTGATTTCACTGGACGGCAGCAGGGCCTGTGCGTTTTACTGTTGTACAGCATTGGAGCCACAATCCCAGATGACATTCAACGAAGGCTTCCGCATTCCTGTCCCAGCAAACGCCCTGGCGGTGTGCGTTCTGCAGCTGTCTGTCTGCTCACTGGGACCTCAGGCTCAGGAAGAGCTGCTGGTGGGTCTGAAGGGCTCAGCTACCATAACCCCACTGCTGGTGGAGACTGAGGTTACAGTTCAGATTAAAATGTCCTGTGTTTGCCTGCAGGGTAAAGCCCAGGTGAGCCTGGCAGATTGTGAGGGGAGCCCAGAGATGGTTTACCACTGGCTGCGAGTGCAGATGTTGAATGGGACAGAGTCACAGAGGCCTGAACAGAGGAACGTCATCCAACGCAGACACCAGGATGGCCAGGTTGACGAACAAAGGCCCGGAGCCATGGTAAACATATTTTATTTAGTCAATAACAGCAGTGTCAGGAAGCAGCTGGACGGTGCTGCTCAGATAAAAATCAGTTAAAAACAAAGACTTTGGCTGTGTGACTGCGTCTGGACGACCTGGTCAGGGAGAATTCAGACCAAATATAGTCATTTTGCCCAAAACATTAACGTGTCAAATGGCGTCTATAAACCAGATTGACATTACAGTTGCTACATCCATCTTAAAGCCGCAGCCTGTGGTGCCAAGAGCTGAGCCTGAGTAAACTAATTTTGTTCACTGGATCCTGTAAGTTGTAATCCTGCCTATTCTTTTGGATAAATTCACATTCCCATTGTTGAATAGCAGCTTGTAGCCCACGGCCTGCAGGCGTGTAGCTTGTTTGAGTGCGTAATTGACAAGAATGTGTCTCAGAAGCCAAGCCAGCCTCAGCCCTTGTCAGCAATCAGAGGAGGGAGGGGAGTGATGAAAGGCTGAAGATCTTGTTTGAGGGAATAAAATGTGATGTTACAGGACACTGCATGCAATCTGCTGTCACGCAACACCCCCACCCACCTGGAGGAGCGGGAGAAGAAGGACGAGCCTGGGGAGGCAGCATCGGAAAGGTGACATTATCCTCCTCTCAGGCTAGATTTTGCTTTGACAAATAAATACATTGTTTTGGCCCCTGTCATGTTTGTACCTTTATGAGGCTGGTGCATGTTTCAGGAGTTGGCAGGCGGAGTCAGTGGACAGCGGCTGCAGCAACAGCATTGCATTCGCCGCTCCCTGCTCAGAGGGCCTGTGTGCAGAGGGAATCTGCATCACCACCGGAGGACGCTGTGACCAGACAGTCTGCAAACCCTCAACAATCAAGGTACGAGGTGATGCTTTGGTAGTGAGGAGATTCTTATTGGGGGAAAAAAATCTGGCATTAGAAGTTCTGTTCATATATTTTTTGCAGGTAGAAAAGGCGACCATGACAGAAGGCATGTTCCCGGAGCCGGTGCGAGTCCGACCTAAAGAGCGGGGAGGCCGCTGGGGTCACGCCTCGCCGTTCATGCGTGGTAGCACCATCGTTCGCTCCCAGACCTTCTCACCGGGCGCTCGGAATCAGTATGTGTGCAGGGTTAGTATTTTATTTTATTATAAAAGTGACAGCATATAGATATGAATATAAGATGTGTAGTGTAATTCTCATCTTTCTTTCCTGTCATGCTGTATATCCATCTGGATGAAAAGGCCGTGCACGATTAATGTGCAGACAATGTGCAGGAAAGCCGCCCCTCATTTATTTAAAATGTTCAAACATGAGCTGATTCTTGAATGTAATTAACTGTTTTACAGCAAGTTAAACAGACAACATTCAACCTTGTCAACCATAATTATGACTGTTTTCTGGCTTTCTGCCACCCGCCCGCGCCCCGCCCCCACCCCGCCTGCGCCCCGCCCACACCCAGGAACATTTATACTGTATTGTTTTGAGTTGCCCATCAGCTGTGGAGGTGTCTCCTTTATCTTAATATATATAGCTCAAAAACATCATCTGAAAAACAGCTGTGTCTCTTTCCAGAAATCATGATCTAATTACTAAAATACCCAAATAAAATCCACAAACGCTGTTGTGAGCCCCTGTCATGTTTGTACATGACAGGGTCGGAACTAATTTCTCTCTACTGTCTACATTTGCCAACCAAAAGAAGGGCACAGCTAGTTTCTGCTCAGCTGTGAGGGGACGACTCTAAGTCTTTACATCCTGTGTAGATTTGCGCTTTCGTCTGCAGCGCTAAGATCGGTGGGTGTAGTGCGGTAACAGGTTTGTGTTTTTAGACTAACTGGGTCATAATTTGTGGAAAGAAACATGAATGAGTTTCTCACATTTTTTGTGAGACGAATGATTTTTAGTCCTTTGTGCCACACTTAACTCTTATCTATGAATCATTCAACCATAAAAAAGGCCCCTAATTCAAAGTACGAAGCAGTGTTGTGTTTACATGTAACACACGACTTGGTAAAGAATCAAATGCATCTTAAATCTATGAAAAATTAATTGAATATATGAAAAATGCCAAAGATAATACATTTTGACAAGCATAAAATAGTATAGAACGAGGAATAAGCTGAAAACTTTTGGAATACTGTGCAAAGTGTCCATAAAGTGGAAATGGCAGTCCTGAAAAACTACATCAGTGCAAAAAAGAAAGAAAGAAATAGGAAAATTTTAGGAAAGACCTGGCACAGAAATTGTCTTCCTTCTCTCACTCCAACCAGTCGCAGCAGATGGCCTCGCCTCCCTGAGCCTGGTTCTGCCGGAGGTTTCTTCCTGTTAAGAGTTTTTCCTTCCCACTGTCGCCAAATAGCTTGCTCATACGGTCATATGGTTGTTGGGCTTTTTTCTCAGAAGGTATTATTGTAGGGTCTACCTTACTATATAAAGTGCCTTGAGGCGACTGTTGTTGTGATTTGGTGCTATATAAATAAATTGAATTGGACCTGAAGCTGAAGTGGAAATGGCAGTCCTAAAAAACTACATCAGTGTATAAAAGAAAGAAATAGGAAAAATTCAGGAAGGACCTGAGAGATACATTTGGCCCTGAAGCCTCATCAGATGTGGTCTCAGTGGAAGGGTGGTTGTCAAGTAGCCATTCTTAACCTCCTAAGACCCGAACTCTTCCACGGCATGCATTTTTAATTTCTCTTTGATATTTGGGCATATTGGGGCCTGATGAATGTAAAAACAAAGAATTACCAGATTTATTTATTTTTTTTACCTTATTTTTGTTTTTAAGAAAAATAAGAGCCACATATGAGGATATTCGTTTAAAATTTTGATAGAACAGTAGCAGTATGATGTCCTCGTAAGTGGATATCAGGCCCTTCTAGAGCAAAATTGAGTATTTTGGTCTAAATAACCCAAAATGTGATGTCCACATATGTGGACGCCAGGTCCTAGGAGGTTAAGGAAGGGAAACAGGGAGCAAAGGCTGAGGTGTGCCAAATTACAGGCATCACTGAGGGCCATCGTTCTTATGGAGCGATCCAATTTTATTCCAAAATCTATAAATCATGGTCTGTTGTAGTTTGAGGCTACATTTCAGTCAGCAGTGTTGGGAATCTTGTCAAAGTGATGTGATTAATTTAGCATCTGATGGGAAACAACAATGGATTGGCCTCCCCAGAGCCCGGACCTTAACATTATTGAAGTAGCGTGGGATCATGTTCTTCCAAAGAAGAGCTTTGAATGTCCTTGAAAGCCTGGAGAACTATTCCTGAACACTACTTACAGAAGGCTCGTCTGAGAGAGTCCAGGCTGTGTTAAAGAATAAAGGTGGTCGCACCGAATATTGACATTCAAGCTAATTAGAATTGTTCAAACCGTTTTTGGTGCACAAAGCCTTGCAGGCAAGTCCATGTCTCCACTTGTCTGTAATTAACTAAAACATTTGGGCCAGTTTAAACATGTAATAAATCACTGCCATATTTTCCATATGCATAACAAAATGTAAAGAAATTAGGGTCGGCTCAAGAGTTTTGCACATTACTAAGTGTGGCTCACTTTAAAATAAGGCAACTCGCACTAAAATAATCTAGCTGGATTATTTGGCACCATGGGGCAGTGGAAACATGTATTTTATTTTAGGGTGAGCTGTGGCCTTAAAGTGGATGTTATTGTTTCTTTCAGCTGTATCGCAGTGACAGTGACAGCTCAACTCTACCAAAGAAGTCGCCTTTTGTTAGAAACACATTGGAAAGAAGAACCCTGCGATATAAGCAGGTACGTCCTCATTATGTCTCTTTCACCCTGTGCCTGTACGAGTTTTTTTGTCGTTTACCTGAGTTGTCTGTGTGTGAGCAGCAGTCGTACCGCTCCCCCCTGGCCGAGCAGCCGACGCGCACCTCCCTGGACCTGGAGCTGGATCTCCAGGCCTGCAGGACCCGTCAGAGGCAGCTGATGGAGGAGCTGAACGCCCTGAGAGAGCTGAAGCTGCGACTGGAGGAGCCGCAGACCAGGGAGGCCACCGAGCTCCCCAACTGGGCGCTGAGGGACGAGCGCTTTCGATGCCTGCTCAGAGAGGCCCAGAGACAGGTGAGGAAACCGAGTGGGCTGCAGCTCCCTTACAAATACACCTCTCCCAGCAGCGTTTGACAGTTTTTGCTGCTTTACAGGCCAACCAAAGCAAGCAGGAGCAACGTCAGGAAGAGGCAGCAGAGAGGAGGCTGAGGAAGGCCTCTAAGGAGGTTCTACAGATGAGAGGGCAGAGCCAGAAGGAGCCGCTGCCTGTGCAGACGTTCAGGTGAGAAATGCACTGATCCGTTTTCACATTGTTAGTCACGGCACCGAAGTCCAGGAAAATTACTGTGTCTGTCAGCAGAGGCTGCACTTCAGGTTAAACTGATGTGATATATAAGTCAGCTAAAATCTGTTTCAGCTGTATGCTATGAACACCCGCTGACCCCAGAAGAAGTCTTAAATTTAGCTTGGCATCTATTCCTTCCTCGTGTTCTGAAGAAAGATATCGTGGAAGAGGACTGTTGTTTAGAAACTTAAGATCTACAGAGCTCCTACTTTATTCATATCACATATCCATAGTTTAAATTGTAACCCTTACATAATGTTACATTTGTGGTTATTTCCATCAGAAGAAAGTCATGGCAGGCCCAATCAGTGGGTTCCACTGAATTAATTTCCATTCTTTAAGATTTAAATAATCAGAAATGTGAAAAGTAGCAGGAGAAGAATTTCTAAAACTTTTACTGGCAAATAAGTCAAGTTCATGCAGAGACTGTTTACACTGATGATCTTTCTTCTTCATTCATAACGTCTGCAAATCTCTTGACACATTGGACATCAACGTCTAGACCTAACTGATCATTGATGATCCATTCCTGCTTTATCAGCACTGCAAGTTGATTAAACTTTTGCTGGTCCACCTGCTTATTAAGGACGAACTAAAAACATCCATCAATTCAGGACCAATATGGTGACCATGTGTGCATTTTTCCAGCCTTACAGAGCACAATGTCACAATGCAAAAGTGACGCATTGTGCAAAACTGACCGAGAATCTACGGTCAAAGCAGCAAAGTGTACGAAACACAAAACGACAGAACTTTTGTCTACATTGATTTAAAAGTCAAACACCAAAGAGACACGGCACAGTTCACAAGATCACTGCTGATTAGGAAGCTTTTACTAAAATCGGTATATAAATTATAACAAGTCGTCTTCTTTTCCTGCAGAGAGAAGATGGCTTTTTTCACAAGACCAAGGTTCAACATACCTCCTTTGCCGGCTGACGATGTATGAGAGCTCGTCTCTGTTATGTGACTAAACATGAAGTATTTGTGCTTTTTTTTTTTCTTTTTTTTGAGCTCATGAAGTACCAAGATTTTTTCTAAGGCCACAGGCGACGTGACCAGCAGACTATGAAGACTCAAAGCTCAAAGGTTTCACATTTTCAGAAACATTTGTGTGATTATTGTAAACACAAACACACTAAAGATGCACAGTTATCGACGACAGCGCGGCTGCTCGTTTCCTTTTTGAGGAAAGTGACTTTCGAACAATCTCCCTCTACTCCTGTATGACTATCTTCTGTTTGTGCTTACAAAAGGCTGGAAGACGGGAACAAAAGTCAGTTTGAACAAATTCACTGTACTGTAACTTATTTTATAGTACTTTTCCTTGAAGGAAATAAAAAAGAACTCTTCCTGCTTTTTTTAAGTGTATTTTGTAGCTTTGAACAAATAGCACTTCAGTGTTTTTACATACAGTAAAATTGAATTATTGTCTGATTTGTCTCCTAATTCTTAAGAGTTATTTGCATAAAAAGTCACTTTGTAATCCACTTTTGTTACAGATGTCATTGTCCTTTTGTTATTAAAATTAATATTATTTCATGTACTTTTCAATATATGGATGAATATATGAAACACTGTATTCAGATTTTTTTCTTAATGTATGAACATCTGCAGTGTTACCTCTTGTGAAGATAAAACCATTAATCTGTATCTCGCTTGTAATTAGTTGTGCAAAAAGCAGGATTTTAATGTATTTATTCAACCTGTGCGAGGATGGAGGTGGTGTCATATTCTGCACACGCAGGCGCTTTCTTTAAATGTGTCACAGCATTACACAAGATTTTTCTCTAACCACAGCCAGCCTCCGATGACCCATTTGAGTCTAAATTTGCAGATTCTTGCTAAAGCGTACCACAGTCGAAGCAGGCAGCTGTGTCAGCTAATTATCTTTATACAACATCCTGTTGAAGTTTTTTCATAACGCAAGGAGAGGCAGCAGATGTAATTCGACTGCAGCGCCGCTTCTGAGGTTTCGTTAGCAGACAAAGCGACTCGGTTGGATTTCTCATGGAGGCATCAGAGGCAGCGACGTGTTGCCACATCTGCAATCAAACCTTAAAGTTCTCATGGTTCGTTTCTAAACAGAATAATTCAGCTTGCTTTTTGTAGAAGCCCCACGAAGCCCAGGAGCGTGCCTCTGCTTGTCTGTATTTTTTGGGGCCAATTTTACAAACGCTCGTGCATTTTTTCAGAGGACAGCTCGGGGGGCAAGTCTGATGTGGGCCAACACACTTTTCAGTCATTCAATACTTTTATTGTAACATATAGCATCAAGGATCCCCTGAGAATAGTTTCCAATGCAGAAGGAACATGAAAAACACCAGATTTACCCCACCGCTCTTCTTGTTGTATTCAGTACAAAAGGTTAGATGCTAAAAGGGGGGACGACAACACACTTTAACGCTCATACAGAAAAAAATAATTGCTAAAACTTTGAGAATAACTTAGTTGGAACATAAATTAACAAAAGTGGGTTAGAGAAAATGAATTCAGGTGCAGCTTACAGAGAGGTATAAATGCAAATACAAAAGCCACAAACCATTTTTACCCACACCTGCATTCTCTTTAAACAATACGAACAACACACAATATAAGAAAACACAATGACAAACCACTATGCGTCCAGTTGAGCAGCTGTTCAAAATGAACAGGCACCTGTAATAGGAGTCATAAAGGCTGAGAGATAGTATCTGGGTCAATGTTTGCACATCGTAAGTGAGAGCCCCGCTGTTCCACTCAAACACATCTGTTTGTAGTGACGTGTAGGAGATGTCCAGTAAAACAAACAAACACTTATTCATGAATCTGTGTTTTCAGGCTTTAAAATTAAAGGGCAACTATTATGTTTTGCCTAAATTTCTGTCACATGCAGTACTGTGTAAAAGGCCTGAGCCACACTTCATTTCTTCACATTTTACTTCCAAGGAACCAGACTTTAAGTAGACTTGAGCTTTCAGCTCAGTCCCCGTACCTGTCCATTTTCAGAGGAACTTCTTTTGTTAGTTAAGCCACTCAGTCACCTACGTATCACCAGAGCACAAAAAAGGCACCTAACTCAAGGGATGAACCAGTGTTGTTTTTTTACATAACAATACAACTTTGCAAAGAAATTCTTTTTAAATTGCACCTCTTGGTGCTTTTGCAAGTCTGCTAGTTGGATACTGTATTTCCGTGTCTTTTGTTTATTATATGAAAAAAGCCAAAGCTAACACAGTTTGATAGACATAAAATAGTAAGTTTACATCAACAAGGTGATTCCCTCATCAGAAGTGGTCTCAGTGAAAGGCTGCGAAGAAGCCATTTGTAAGGAAGGGAAAAAAGAGGTATGCGAAATTACGCGAGAACTGGAGTGAAGAATCAGTGGTAACAAATTCAAATTGGAAGATTTTTGGTTTAAATCATGGTCAGTCCATAAGGATGAGATCAGGAGGCCAATAGCGGTCATCTGTAAAACATGGTGGGGAATCTTGTCAAAATTCACGGTCTTAGGAATGCTCAAAGTACCATCAGATTTTGATCCAACATCCAATACTTTCCTCGGATTGGCATCGTGTATGAGATCACTGTCAATCTGCTAAAAGCAAATCCGGACAGAAAAGACAAAAAAACCAACACGCAACACTATTAGTCATGAAGCCCGGACGTCAACATTATTGGAGTGTGATCTTGACAGAACAAAAGGCAGCCGACATCCAAAAAACAGCTTTGAATGAAGCCTGGAGAAAATTACCAGAAGGTTCGTCTCAGAGAGTTTAGGCTATGTTGGAGAATAAAGGTGATAATGTATTTTTAAAAATGAGCAGTGACTCAAGACTTTTGCACAGTACTGTATATCGCTCCAGTTTGAGATGTTTAATATAAACATGTACAAGGAGATCAGTGTATATACATAAAGTAAATCCCAGGCTGTTGAACCCGTGTATCTACTGTTCGCCCAGCTTGACCAATGTTCAACCAGGTGAAACCAGGTTGAACCAGGTCTGGTATTGTTGGGCCCTGAGTGAAAGCAGTGCTAAAGTTGGGGTTGAAACCTGTTCTGCTATCAGCTTTTTTCCCTGCTGTGCTCTGCGTGAAGCGTACATTATTGAGGAGCAATTTACTAGTCCTATAAATCAAGTGTAACCATCAACTACTAGGAGGCACACCCTCAGTTTAAGCCCAAAATGGGTGCTTGAGATGTGAAAACGAAAGCTTTCCCCAAACAGTTCTCACATAAAATTTAATTTGTTTTTTTGCACGCACGCACATTTCTGCCTGTTCTGCACACTCGCATCTGGAGACTGTGTCCTCACAGCTGTGGTCTTTTCAAAAACGCAACTTCGTGATTACCTGCACACGACGCATTCAGGCAACATGTGCAAACTGTAGCTTTGACAAAACAACATGGCTTGCACTCTCCTCGGTCTCTGCACCTGTACGGTGAATAAGGATTGCTTTGATCTGTGAATCAGGCAAAGCTCCCGATTCCAAGAGTAACAATAGGATGGGAATGATAACAGACCCCCTTTAAACAACAACAACAACAAAAACAAAACAAACAAAAAACACGAGTTGGAGTAGCACCAGTGCACATACAGCATGATGCACAACGGCAAAGATATATATATTTTAAAAAAAAAAGCCTGAGTCTGCACCTCTATCTCAGACCAACACTGGCACTTCTCTATATGTTAATTTAAACACACAACATCTGTCTGTTCACAAAAGCACCTCATCACTCTGTTCACCTCCTTAATGACCAACAGCCAATAAGATTTAAGTCCAGTCTGTGAATCCAGCTCAGAGTTTTTTTTAAATGGGGATGGAGACTATGGTCGGAAGCTCCCCGATAGGAGGTGGGTTGTACTTCTCGACCCTCATCAGCCGCCGCAGGATGTCATCCCGATCACGTGGCCATCCATATACATGTGTGTTCTGGAGCCAGTTAGGGACGTGGCACTGATTATACATTCAAAAAAAAAAAAAAAACAAGAAACAAAACATGGTGTGAGACTGGGTTTTTCTTTTTCTTAGGGGGGTGGTGCGTGGAATCAGTGGCATGAACTCACTCAGGAAGACGTGTAAAAATTACCTTTTTAGCCCCGGGGAACAGGATAGGAATGAACCTGAAATTCTTGCTTCCATTCTGGATGAATTCATTCTGCAGCTGAGTGACACACACGGGAAAACCACATACACAATTTGATTTCACAGCGGCGATGAGAGCACGCAGTTTTTCGCTCTCGTTACGATTATTTCGGTCTTCGTTTGGACCACATTCAGGTCGCTCACCTGTTTATGTATGTAAACCGTGTTGTAGGTCCTCTCGTCGCTCTCCAGGCCAGCAGGGGAAGCCGTCACCGTCTCGTAGTACTTGGGGCTGATGATGATGATGATGAGATACTCTTTCTAAGACAAGAGAAAATCACAACTGGCAGTAAGCTACTGCAGCTATCAAGCGTCATGCAACAAGTTGACTCTTGCAGAACGTCTTGAGTTCCTAGATGTGAAAATGACTTCCTCAGTTGGCAGATTACTCAATTTAAACTGTTGTTATTCCATTTCATCATCATGAAAGAATTTCACCGACAGTTTTTTTTTTTTTACCTCACTCAGGTATCGCTCCATGAAGTCAATCTTGCTTATGCTTCTGAACTGCTGCTCGAAAATGTCGATCTGAAACAAGCAAAGCTGCGAGTCAGACAGTTTAACCCTGTGCAGAAAACACACAAATTCTTTATACGTTTTAATTGTGTAAAGCCAGTTAACGGGACAAGCTGACAAATAACACGCAATAACTTGTAAGATATTAACAGAAACTCAGAGTCACCAACAAAATGAAAGCAAGAAATATGTAACGTGATGAGCTGATGAGAGTCTACACTAAAAGTTCATCTGTAGCATCCACCATTCACTCTGGGAGGAAATTACAAAAATAGCCAGGAATCACAATTTAGTTCAAAAATCACTTGTTTAAATGGATATACAGTAAACTGTTTAATAAGCTATTTATTATATACCATATTTATAATAATTGCACCTAAATTTGTAACTTTAGGATTACAATAACAAAGTTTTTTAAAATGTTGTTTGTTAAAATCTAGCCAGCTGAATTTTAACAGTTTTTTTTCCAGCTCCTGAAATTTTAAGTTGTTCTAACAAAACACACAAAAAGACTAAAAGCTGCACGTACGTGCGTGTCAAAGCCGTTGTGCCGCAGCAGAGCCACAAATTTGATGATCTCGTTGACATGCTTGTCGTTGTCTGCTTCGTAAGTGACGAAGACACGCCCTGCAACAAAAACAAACTTTTTCAGAGGTGGGTTCGTCTGACAACAGGACCAGGCGTCTGATCTGCTCGTGAGCACTCACTCTGCTCCAGAGACAGCGGCGCGCTGCAAGGAGGGCGCTTCTCTTTGACTGGAACGTTGTGTCCACTGTATGTAGTTAAAAATAAATCATTTTAATAGCAGTCAGAAACAAGCAACAGAGTGAGAAAGAATTTAATTGTAATTTTTATAAAAATAAATCAAAAAAAAAAATCAAAACTCACATCTGTGCGAATCCACCTGCAGGAACTCTGCAGTCACCTGCATCTGCAGCAGTACAGACAAAATAAATACCGACTGCGGTCTGTGCGTGGTTTAAAGGTTAAAAAAAGGGTCCGGCAAACTTACAGTACTGGCGGTAAGCTGGATGGTACTCAGGCCAGGGATGCTTGTTGCCCATAGGCTCCCTGTTGAAGGCGTCTGCAGGGCACTGACCACAGCAGGCGGGCCCCTGTGGTGCACACGAGTATGGCGATAACGTGTGGTGGTACAGGTTGGCTGAAGGCGGGTTGGAGCGCAGAGAGAGCGGCTGCTCTAAGCTGCCCATGCTGCTGTGAGTGCCGGGGAGGGACAGGAACTTGCATCTGGAGAGGCAGCTCTCTCCAGAACAGCTGGAGTAATCTTTCTGGCTCAGACAGGACGGCAGGCTGTTGGGATATCCCGACCAACTGCTGGCGAAACTCGGGTGGAGCCAGCCGCTGTATGCCTGGCTCGGGAAAGGAGTTTGTGCGCTGTACCCAGCTGGCAAGCTGCGAGAGGGCTGGGATGGGCAGAAGCTGGACTGGGGGAAGATCCTAATGTGCTTGTGCTCCTCCTCTGTGTCCAGGCTCTGCTTGCCGAACAGAGAGCCATCACGGTCTGAAAGAGGGTGGTGGCCCAGAGGGTCGGAGGCGGACTCCATTTTGGAAAGAATGCTGGGGTCTCTCAGCTCTGCACTCATGGTTTCATCGTCTTCTTCAGGCGTGTTGCGGTGACTGACCAGGTGGCTGATGTGACTGTGAGCCGGAACATTTACCAAAACGGGGGAAGGCAAATTAATTTCAGTCTGACTTTAGTGGAACTTTATTAACTGTTTCTTTATCAGCTCTTATCAAGTGTGATATCCTCTGTGACTTTAAAGTGAAAGCACAGCAGAAAGGCGCTGGGATGCGTGCAGCATTTCTCTCACCTAGTAGTTGTTGAAACCGAGTAGACCGACGTGGGCAGCATCATTGGACCTTTTCCTCCTGACATCCATGTGTGTGGGGTTTGAGATGCACATGAAATTCTGCTGGAGATAAAAACACACACATGGGAATTTAAAGAATCCGAAAATGTGAAATTATGATGTGAACAGGAGGCGTAAACAGTCCCCTGTCTGTGAGACAAGATGAACGGCAGTATATGTTGTGATTAACATCCAGATAAAAGTTGATATATTTAGTTGACATATTTAAAGAAACAGAGCTGATAAGCTGTTAAAGCCAAACTTATGAACGGCCCTACATTAGTGCAAACTCCACACAGTCAAAGGTATTTAAGTGGTCCCCCCATGGGGCGTGGTCACCTCATGATCGGAAGGTCGGGGGTTCAAATCCACTGAACGGCTACCCTGAGGTACCCCTGAGCAAGGTACAGTCCCTACACACTGCTCCCCGGGCGCTGGATTGGTGGCTGCTGACTGCTTCACTGAGTGAACGGGTTAAATGCAGAGAGAATCATTTCCCCACGGGATCAATAAAGTATACACTATTATTATTATTATTATTAATAATAATAATACCTGCAGAAACACTCTGGGTGAGGCAGGCTGTGTAAATAAATTACACTTTCTCTTGTGTGATTGTTTTGTCTGATGAGATCAACATTTCTATAATATTACAGTAGTAGTAGTTAGTAGACGGAGATCGGATTATTTTTTTTTAAATCCTGTTTTGGACGTTTTATTATAATAAACTCAGCTCAGTCAGAACCACTTTTATTCGAGGTGAACAAACTCATAAACACTTCTGATATCTGCCCACACTCGGTGTCTTTTTGACTTGATTTGCAAGAAACGTGCCTCCCACACAGGGGACTTTTCTCGAAATGTTTAATGGTCAACACATCAGGAAACGCACATGTGGGAAAAAGGAAATGATGGTTCTCATTTACCGGAGAAATCAAACCACAAACATTTTAAAATGTAAAACTTGCCTCTGGGATTTCAGAGGTCTTCCCGATGTCTTTTTGTGTTTTGTTTTTGTTTTTAAAGCGCTCAAACTTCCATGAAAACTGCTTTCAGTGAATTAAAGAGAAAAAAAAAAGTCTATCGCATCACCTTAGATCGTTTTTTAGGGTCACCGTTCATTTTTCCACTGACTTTCTCCACAGAGAAGCCGCGTAACCTCGTTTTAGGTGGGTTTATCTTCCAACACACCCCTGATAGTTCCCGTAAATGTAAATCACACTCATTAAAAGCCGATCTGTGGTCGCAGTTTGCACTTTCCACTGACGCTGACCCAGATATTTCTCCGTCTGCTTAAATTTCAGGCTGACTTCCTGCGGTTCAACATAAAGCATAAACACACACACAGGGTTCCTATAATCACACTTTCAATTTTCACACCACTACGAGCGTTAAATTAGCTGTAGTACAATCTGCCGTGACTTTCACTTCTGTCTGAGCTTAGAGAAAGAAGAAAAATGCTCAAAGACAAAGAGAAAACTAAAGAACAACCTATTAATATATATTTTTTATAAGGTGTGATAAGCGGGAGATGGTTTGTAAAGCGCGTGAGCAGGTAACGTGTTGTGTAAGTGTAATAATTCAACTCACCGTCGCTGCTTCCACTCATCAAGCCTCCTTCAGGTCACTGAGCCGCGGCGTGGAAACACAGGAACACCTCAAAGGGGAAAAAGGTCCTCGAAGAGTCTCAGAGAAATATTAATTAACGAAAGAAGAGCTCGAGCCTCAGTAATAATTGTCCTTTTTACCCACGTCTCCGCGAGACACATGAAAGACACTGACGCACAGACCGGAGCCAGTTTGATCTTTAGCGTTCTGCCGAGCTGCACCGCCCACCCCAAAAACTCCACCTTCACCCAATCGACTTCCTCCACACACACACACACACACACACACACACAGTTTACTAATTGATTTACATGTAGTCCTTAAACCTCCTATGATCCACAGACTGTATTGAAAAGATGGAGGTAGCCACTGTTTAACGTGACCCGTTGGTTTTGGACCCTACATTTAAAAGCAGTGTCAGCTGGTGAGTGATCATATTTGGAAAGAGAGGATGAAGCGCTGAATTATTTGTTAATTTTTTTATTTGTGGCCCCATATAAAAAAAAGTGCCACTCCCCTAATAATGTAACCTGAGTCTTCAAGTTGAAAATGATAAGTAGGGATGGGAATTAACAAGAATTCAGCGATTCCGTATCACTTATGGATTCTTGCTGGGTTTCCACTGGCTCCACTTTGAGAGTCTCCTCCATCGCTAAGCAGCATATCAAAGACTTTACATGCATGCAAATGAACTCTATGCTGTGGGTCAAATGTTAGTGACTGCTGAAGCTATTTCCCCTCTTTGTTGTGATCAGTGTTGGATTAACTACTCAGGAAGTAACATATTACACAAATTACAGACTACTTTTCTTAAAAGTAATGCAGTATGTAACTTGAGTAATTAAGTAATGTACTTAATTACTACTTTTTACATTACTTTTGCATCCCTCTGTAAAATGATCTGAAACACACTGTCTCACAATCACCATTCAAAGATATAAACCTGAGGCTACAGCCCCACACACCAACACAAATCCCTGTTCTAATGTGTACACACATATGATTTTCTCTTAGATTTAGGTATGAACAAAAAGCCGACAGCACAAAGTTCATAACCAGCATAGAGACTTCAAAGCAATCGCTACAGTGATTCTACTGAAGAAACACGAACACTGGCTCCAGCCTGAGTGCTCATCTGTTTGTTGGGCTGGGGTCGCCATTCACTTAGCTATAACATCACTCTGGCTATTCTTGGCTATCTTGCCGTTAGCAGCATATTGCTGTTGTTCTGGATGCACTTAGCACTTTACCGTCGCGCTCTCGTCCTTTTGTGCAATAAAAATAAAAATATCAAAAACTTTCAAAGCTCAATTCACCTTACAAATAAAGAGCAGCACTCAGCCGTGAGATAATTCACTCAGATTAACTATTTTCTCTAACGTTAATCTGGTCCCACAGTTAGATTTTTTTTATGTTCTTCATAGATTGTTAATTGGCATCTTATCATCATCATCTGAAAATGTATTATTAATAAACTGTTTATTTATTTGCAGTTGGGTGTTTTCATCATGAGGTGATGTGCATTCAAAATGCACATTACCACATTTTGGTGAAAACCAATCACAGCATATCAGTACAAACACCTCATACCAACTGTCTGCATAGCAACAAACCTACAACAGAAAAAAAGAAAAGAATCAAGGTCAAAGAGTCGAAATTCCTCCACAGCGACGTGAGAGGCTGAAAATGTCACACAGAAAACAATGACTTCAACTTATGGCTGCTGAGGGTGGTTTTAGAAGCTACTTAGTTTTTCACACAGTGCTTTTGCATTTTGGTTTAGTCTGTTAGATAAATAATGTCAGCATATAACACGTCATGTTTTGCTGTTCATCTGAGGTTGTAATTAATCAATCATAACACCTGAGAAGGACCAGATGATTCTAAAACTTGCTGTTAAAACTTAAGAATTAAAAGAGGGCCATGTTTGGGCTTTGACATTTGACTTTGGGAACGGCTGATCTCTAAAGGTGATCAGTTTCAGCTAATAGCAAATGTTTTGTAAATCGCTACAGAAGTAATTTTTCTCATAAATCATACCTTTGTACTATACTAATAACCCTAAGACTTCAGAGTTCAGAAAGGTGATTCATCCATATGCTTAAATCTGGTCCTGTTTGTCTCATTGGTGTGTTTACACCTGCTTTAAAGTTTATGTAAGTAGGCAGGCATGATGGGGGGTGGGGTATAGATCACAAGACTGTAAACATGCAGACTGCAGTTCCTATCCTGTTCAGTTTTGCTTTCACTTGTTTTTTTTGGTTAGGTTTAGTAAAAGGTTGTGGTTTGGGTAGTATTCTGAGAGGCCCATCCTGCTGCAGTATTTGCATCATGGCAGACACTATGTATCTCTGAGACTGTAGCTGTTGGCAAATTATAAGAAGAACAAAATTCTGAATACAAATCTATGAGAATTCTGCAGCAGCAAATATAGCAACAGAAAAATAACTTTCATAATAACTTAAACCTACTTATTTGGGGATAAACTTCAAAACGGAAGTGTTTTTTTAATCAGATCTGATTAGTGATTGTTTACATGTATTATGTTATGGTATCGTATTTCATATGATATCAATCGCCGTGTATGGGTGTGTCCTGACAGCACTCCTGCTGTAGGTACCACAATTTTCCCAGTGCTTAAGTACAGAGAAAGCAAAGCTCCAGTGCAGAGAGCTGTTTTTTCCACTCTGACATTTTTTTCCTCTGTTTTTACGGAAATGTAACTAGCAAATTTCATCATTATTAATTAGAAAACATGCAATCACCATTTCATTGTTTAATGGTAAAGTTACTCTAAATTAATAGATAATTAAACTATAATCTACAGTTCTTTAATGATAGTAGATACACATCATGACTTTCTTCCCACCCAGAAAACAAAACACCTGAATTCATCAAAACTAACAACAAAACACAAAGTCCAACATCTTAAAACCCGTTTATTTGCTCATTAGATGTTCTGTTGAAGAGTTTCCCCTTTGGAGTGCGGCACAAAAAAATTACAGGATTTTTTTCTAAATATGCAAAAAAAAAAAAATCAATAAAAATAAATTACTTTTACTAAAAAAAAATCATTCAGTTATGGAAAAAGAAATTTGGTTCTTTTCGGTTTCACACTATCATATTTTGAAGGAAGATTTAATATGGAGTCAAGGAATCCCTGAAAATGTAACTAAAATAACTTACTACAAGACTATTTTAAGTGTAACCTTCATAAGTAAGACTATTGATAAAGGAGTTTATAATCTAATAAAATGTTATTAGAGACACACTGAAACTGCCTTAAAATCTTAAAAGCAAGCACAGAATTTTATTCTGCAAACCATAAATCACTTGGATGTTGAGATACCTCAGGTCAAGGTCAAAGTGTAAAGGATATGAACCCGTATAATAGATCTATCGTTACATTAGGATCGTTTTTTCCCCTTCCTATACAACTTGAAGTTGCCTCACCCGTTTCTTTATCATAGATATTCAGCCTATACCCGCATCTGTCCAGTCATCTCACTGTTTGTCTGTGGTCATAAAGATTTGATCAAATTGGATGCGACAAAACTTTCATGAAAATGAAGAGAAACCTGAGCTCAGTGATCACCTACACCAAGAATCTCAGTGTAATAAGATCATCAATGTGGCCCCATACCAACAGCATGAAGGGGTAAATTTGTGTCCAAGAGGAGATTTAGAAAAACTCACCAGTTAATAATTTACTCTTCATGCAGGATAAATGCAGTTTCCAGTAATTCCTGTGAGCTCAGGCCTCAGACTTCTCTAAACAACGAGAGTGGGGAAAAACCTGCCTGCAGCCATGTATGATGTCAGTGACAGAGGGATACTGATAACATGGTCACAGCAGCCCAGAAGCACCTCCTACCTGCTGATCAAAACTTCCATTTGTGAGAGACAGCCAATCAAAACAAATTTCTCTTATAGGGAGAGAAGCAAGCTATATTTTTTGAGTAGTGAATAGTGCAAAGCTACTTTAGTAGAGTTCAAAGTAGCAAAATACAGAGATGGAAAGGAGCAGATTAGGTCCACTTCAGAATGGCTCATTCTGTTTTAGTCTTTTAGTCAGAGTCACTTTCAGAGCCCAAAATAGTTCCATGTTAGTAGATTTTTGTTAAAAACAAGCTTGTAGATGTCTCATATCTGCAACTGGATGTGAGTTCAAACTACACACAGTTTAAATTCACATTTCTGTTTGCACAGGTTTCAGAGACATGCATGTTAGGTTAATTTGTGTTTATACAGTGGCTTGCAAAAGTATTCGGCCCCCTTGAACTTTCCCACATTTTGTCACATTACAGCCACAAACATGAATCAATTTTATTGGAATTCCACATGAAAGACCAATACAAAGTGGTGTACACGTGAGAAGTGGAACGAAAATCATACATGATTCCAAATAAATGATTTTTACAAATAAATAACTGAAAAGTGGGGTGTGCGTAATTATTCAGCCCCCTGAGTCAATACTTTGCAGAACCACCTTTTGCTGCAATTACAGCTGCCAGTCTTTTAGGGTATGTCTCTACCAGCTTTGCACATCTAGAGACTGAAATCTTTGCCCATTCTTCTTTGCAAAACAGCTCCAGCTCAGTCAGATTAGATGGACAGCATTTGTGAACAGCAGTTTTCAGATCTTGCCACAGATTCTCGATTGGATTTAGATCTGGACTTTGACTGGGCCATTCTAACACATGGATGTTTTGTTTTAAACCGTTCCATTGTTGCCCTGGCTTTATGTTTAGGGTTGTTGTCCTGCTGGAAGCTGAACCTCCGCCCCAGTCTCAAGTCTTTTGCAGACTCCAAGAGGTTTTCTTCCAAGATTGCCCTGTATTTGGCTCCATCCATCTTCCCATCAACTCTGACCAGCTTCCCTGTCCCTGCTGAAGAGAAGCACCCCCAGAGCATGATGCTGCCACCACCATATTTGACAGTGGGGATGGTGTGTTCAGAGTGATGTGCATCGTTAGTTTTCCGCCACACATAGCGTTTTGCATTTTGGCCAAAAAGTTCCATTTTGGTCTCATCTGACCAGAGCATCTTCTTCCACATGTTTGCTGTGTCCCCCACATGTTTGCTGTGTCCCCCACATGGCTTGTGGCAAACTGCAAACGGGACTTCTTATTGTTTTCTGTTAACAATGGCTTTCTTCTTGCCACTCTTCCATAAAGGCCAACTTTGTGCAGTGCACGACTAATAGTTGTCCTATGGACAGATTCCCCCACCTGAGCTGTAGATCTCTGCAGCTCGTCCAGAGTCACCATGGGCCTCTTCGCTGCATTTATGATCAGCGCTCTCCTTGTTCGGCCTGTGAGTTTAGGTGGACGGCCTTGTCTTGGTAGGTTTACAGTTGTGCCATACTCCTTCCATTTCTGAATGATTGCTTGAACATTGCTACGAGGGATGTTCAAGGCTTGGGAAATCTTTTTGTAGCCTAAGCCTGCTTTAGATTTCTCAATAACTTTATCCCTGACCTGTCAGGTGTGTTCTTTGGACTTCATGGTGTTGTTGCTCCCAATATTCTCTTAGACAACCTCTGAGGCCGTCACAGAGCAGCTGTATTTGTACTGACCTTAGATTACACACAGGTGCACTCTATTTAGTCATTAGCACTCATCAGGCAATGTCTATGGGCAACTGACTGCACTCAGACCAAAGGGGGCTGAATAATTACGCACACCCCACTTTGCAGTTATTTATTTGTAAAAAATGTTTGCAATCATGTATGATTTTTGTTCCACTTCTCACGTCTACACCACTTTGTGTTGGTCTTTCACGTGGAATTCTAATAAAACTGATTCCTGTTTGTGGCTGTAATGTGACAAAATGTGGGAAAGTTCAAGGGGGCCGAATACTTTTGCAAGCCACTGTAAATTGGCAGTAGGTATGAATGGTTGTCTGTCTCTGTGCGTCGGCCCGGTGATGCACTGGTGCCCTGTCAAGGGATGACAGTTGGGACAGGCTACGCCCCGTGAGCCTGAATTGTGTATGAATGATTTTGTGTCATTTATATTTCTTATAAAGTAATGTATTTATGTAAAACACATCAAACCTCCTCCTTTGTTGTTGTTCGTTTACTCCTTATGCTGCTTAAAGATAATCAATTTTAATAGCTATCAAATGATCTGCACTATGTGTCAAGCATCCAACAGTGAACTCAGAGTTCATTGTGACAAAGCACAATTTAATGACGTAATTTAAAAACACACCAATAAAACAGTGTGTTATCTGAGCTGATGTAGGTACTGTGCAGTGTTGACTCTTGTTTGTTTGGAAAAGCAGGACTCGAGCCAGGCCTTCTGCACAGGAACAGCCTGACTGTACTGACGCAGCAGATCCTGGAGCTCCTGGTTCGAACAAAACAAAGACATAGTATTTGATTTACATCGTTTACAACCTAAAGAAATTTAATCTGCCTCAAGAAAATGCCTCATAACTCTTTCCGCCCCACCTCGACAAATAAACATTACTGGAAAAGATTATGTATGTCAATCGTCAGATAAGCATCAGTGAGAGTTACCATGACACCAACCTGTGAGTGGATGTTGTTCTCCACCTCTGCTACTATGTGGGTGACATCCGGACTCATGATCTCCTCCTCATCTCCATCATAAGTGCACTTCAGCTAAGGAGGAGTTATAACATTATTTGAGCATCGTACCACACCTCTGTAGTTCGCAGTTGTGGCTTTTAAGCTTTCGGGCTCTTTTCTCAACAAAACCACACAAACGGCCGCAGATGTAAGCACGCAGGAGACAGTAACTGTTAAAACACCAAGCTGTGGCAACCAGTATAAAAGGATATGTGATAAGATAGCGGGCTAGCCTCTTCCTCTCTGATGCAGGCAAGTTGTAGAAAAACACACGGACCCCGTTCATGAAACTAGGGAGGTCTGCAGGGCTCTGGAGTGTAGCCGAGGGCCCGGAGGTTGCAGAGTCAGTGTCATCTGAATTTTGCAACTGTAGCCCCGGGGAGGATGCTGAAGTGGATGTCTGGGGTATAGCTATGTTCTTGACATTTCTGCTATGGTAGTATCTGAAGGTTTGGTTAAGAGAAGATTACAGACATCACAACTACTACTACTGAGTCCATGCTCTGAAAGCACTAAAAGATACATGAATGTGGGGATGCCTCTGGAAGCAAGGTGCTTCCTGATGAGCCTCTCTGTGCCGTACCAGTTGAAAGCTTTGGTGGCGTGACCGATACGTGGAAGATGAACACTTGCTTTATGTGGGGAAAAAGACAACAAGGGTTAGTGGCTGTTAGCAGTAGCCTCCTGCAGTCCTTACCATTGAAAGTATTTTAGTGCAGAGGGTTACAACAATAAGAAAACACTGTGGTGAATGAGAATTAAGTCAAGCCAATTTATTTGTAGCCCAGTATCACGTGTAAAGGTTCAAAGGACATGAGGAGAAATAATAATCAAGAAAGTCGCAAAGAATTTAAGAGGCATAAAAAAAGAAGAGTATTTGCAATAAAGACCTAGTGAGCCAAAAAGAGAAGAGAGGGAGAAAGAAAACAAACCCGGTTTGATAATGTGCACAGCTGTGCCTCGATTACTAAATGTAAGATTTAAGAAGTGTCTTTACGAGTTTCTCAAAGGTATCAGTTGATTTTGGGGCACAAACAGCAAAAGCAGCGAGTGCAAAGTCTTTTAATCAGTTCATCTAGCGTGCAACATAACTAGAGGAAATATAAATTCCCGCTTCATTGGTTGTTCTTCTGCAGTTGTGTTTGTAAGAATTTGTGCGTGCACACATCAGATGGCACACAACACGTCATGTAAATCCTGCCAATCAGGTCTTACAGTAATGACGCATCATTTTCAAGGTGTGTTATTACTGTAAGGTGTTCGGTTATTATTCGAACCTTTACAAGGGTTTATGTGAGCACTGCTGACTTGACACTTAAAATGTTTTTTCACAATTTCACCACTCTCAGGCTACATGAAAAAAAAAGAAAGAAGACATTTCACACTTTTTTGTATTAAAATAGCATGAAATGCTTTACTGCACCCTTGGTTCTTTTGGCCGCTTTGTAAATCTTCTTCAGGCCTTCATCCAGAGCACTCAGAAAGATCCCAGACAACTTGTTGGCTTTGTCTCGCTGCTGTGCCACTATTAGGGCTAACTGGGTGACAGGAAGGAGATGGAAGCCGATTAACACATTATCTGATCACTGTTGCATGGCACTGAGTGCTGTTCCCCACAGCTTTGCAAGCCTGTCACCACACATTAACCCAAAGCAGGTATATCACACAACTGATCACTACTACTGCAAAGAAACAAAAAATATTGTGAAACAAGCATGCATTTTAAGACGTTTAAGGTGTTTTATGCAGCAGAGTTCTTCAACCAGAACCTACTTGATCTTGGCCGTTCAATCTGGACTGTTTGTCATTAATTGGGAATAGAAGCACACTTCCAAGATCCAAATCTGAAACAAATCATATTTAATTTTGTGACTCATTCTTCAATCAGACCACCAAAGAAGAAATAAAATGCTTTTTTACTGTTAATCTTACCTTTCATCTTTCCAGCTAACTCATACTGCTTTCGCGGCTCGTCTGATCTCACCTCCAGTGCTGTGAACAGACCTCCTCTTCCCCACCGACCTGAGTCATCTACACAGGAATCAATACTTTGGTAAATAACACATGCTGTGGTTTGGTTTTCAAACTTATTGTGCCCAAGGCGCACAAAACACTAATTCAAAGCCACACCTGCATTGATATCGTGGCAAAGTTACCATCCGACATGTTGCCATTTGTTTTTGTTTGAACTGATAAATTAAGGTATTATTTAAGACTTTGCACGACATCTAAGTTTTCACCACTTGTCAAGTTCTTTTACGCAATCCAACATTCAGTCCTGCTGCAACTGGTACTAGTTCTAGTTCTCTTTTGTGTAAGATAAATCTTTCTCTCTACAGACGCCTGTTTGGCACCATGTTGGCATTAATCAGCTTCTCTAAGGTAGAAACCGTTGGTTAGGGTCTGCTCAACAGACTTTTTTTTTTCTTTCCCATTTCTATTAGTGAGTCGTTCAGTAGTTCTTATTTGCTTTGCACAAGAAAATGATCAATTTTGTACTTTTTTGTTAACTTTTGCACTATAAGTCAGGGCCTTTAGTGTGTCACACTGTAATAACAGATAATTATCTAGTAGCCTCCTAAAACTGGGAGACTTAATGCTAAGGATGTGGTTACTGTGACTGACAGCTGTCCTGACAGTCTTATTCAGGTTCAACCTCTCCACTGTTGGTGTTTTTTGGAGGATTTTTAATCCAATGCACATCATATGTTTTACTCACCAGACCATATGAGGAGCTGAAGTTTGTGCTTTAATTCTGGTGAAAATAATTCTTGGTCTTAACTTATTACTTAGCACCTGTACCTGTACCAATAGGTGACATCATGTAATGTCCATATCCATCTATAGTTCCTACAAAGCGCACACTGAATTAAAAATTCAAACGTGTCAGTTTACGAAGTAACAAGAAAAATGGAGCACGTACCAACGCAGTGGACGATGATGGCGTCTCCCCGGGCGGTGTGAGGATGAGTAACATCCCCCAGAACGTAGTGGATATCCGTGCTGTCAGAGTCTGTGGAGCACATGCTGCTGCCATCCTCCTCTTCTTCCTCCTCTTCCTCACTGTCCACAGACAGCAGGCACCGAGATCTGTACCCGCAGGACTCCCACCAGGCCATTCTGCACAATTAACCCACAAGTCAAATAAAGGGAAAAACTGTTTGTGCAAAAGAAGTCTCAGAATTGTTTTAAAAAAGCAAATAAACTAATACATTTTTTATATTTATTTATTTTATTTACTTTTTCTTGTATTTCTGCTCTTCCTGCTTCTTCTTCATCTCCTCCTGCATTTTGGCTCTCTTGGCTGCAGCCTCCTCCCTCCTCTGCCGCCTCAGCTCCAGCTCAGCCTCCGTGACAGGCTTCCTCTTCCTCGTTGGAATCCCAAGGGCTACCGACAGTGAAACCTGAGAACCCATCGAGAAAAATCACACTCGTATAACGCTTGCACCACTGGGATTATCAGCGTAAGAAAACATGTGAGGCTGCTTTGTATCTATCCTTTAAGTAACACTGAAAGCCTGGATTTTGTGGTTGCTGGGATTTCCTGTAATACTCATTCAAATCAACCCACAGATAAAATTAAAGTCAATTAAATGTTGCTCAGTCCAGAGTAAACATTTGATCCATTTTCCATTTTTTTATTTGTGCAGTTTAATTTCAGTTGAGATTTTATAAGTTTCAGTAATCGCTTTGGTATTTGGAGAATTTTGAGGTGGATAATATTTGTCAAGGGCAAAATGTAAGAAAGTAGAATTTATAACATAAACAAAGCTTTCTAACTGTTGACTGTCAGTCCTGCGGTGATCCCATTCTCAATAAACACACCTACCAATGTGATAGTGTTTGAATATTTAGCAAAGTTAACAAAAACTAGCTTAGTTAGTTTTGATTAACTATAATGCTCTCGTTAGCAATGTTAAAGCTACAGCCCCTCCAGAATTAACAACCCGGTCCCATAGGAGCTACAACACTGAGTGTGGTAGGGAAAAAACCCAAGGCAACAAGAATCTTGTGATTATAATAGGTTTTAACTGGTATTCACTTTTGATAACATTAAAAAAAGACTGGAGGAAAAGTTGTGACATATAATGGTGAAATATGACCGAGGACCAAAAACAGCCTGCGGAACGTTTCAATCACCTGCAACATCCTGAAAGGAAGAGATAACAACCCGTCCAACAAAAATAAAAGAGGCAGCATTATTATGAGAAACCGACAACAAGTCTGAACTACTTCTTCACCTGAATTCAAAGCAATGACCTTCATAGATGTGCCTGTGAAGATTTTAGTCAGTTACTTTAAAAATATACTTTCTATTGTTGTCTCTGATTGCATTAATCAGGAACATCCGGAACAAACGGTTTCGCAGACCGCAGACGTGTACTACAAAGCAGGATTTGAACGTATCCAGGTAACTTGGCGGTTAAGTTCTTGTGTACATTTCCATGATAACATATGCTGCAGACCTAAACTGCTCTGCAGCGGTTTATGACTGGAGATCAAAAGGTACAAAATTATCACCTACTGACCAATCAGTTCTCTAGGAAACAGCTTGGCTGTTCCTGGAAGGTCTTTCGGACCACTGTGCACAGGCAGTAGCAGTTCTAATGGCACCGAAAGTCTGCCTTTTCCTGATTAGCAACACAAGCTGACTTCACATGGATTCAACCATTCCTTTGATTTTGGTCCTTACTGACATGACTGCATCACACAGATGCGGGTTTGCCGGTTGCACATCCATGCTATGATTCTCCTGTTTCACTACATCCCAAAGGCGGTCTGCAGAAAATGAGTACATTGTGGTCATGAAGGGATGGACCTTGTCAGTGACAACACTCAGGTAGGCCATGCTGTTTAAATGATGTTCAGCTGGTACTTAGGGGCCCAAAGCACGCCATTACACCACCAGCCTGAACCTCTATCGTTACGCCCACATGTTGTGGTAGCGACGAGGACATGAGCAAAAAGCAAAACTAGAAAAAAGTCTGTCAGGACCGAACTTCGTGTTCCCTTCATTTTTCATGGGAGTGGATGTGTCCTCCGTCCAAGTGTTCCTCGTCTGCTAATTAACTTTAAACTGCTGAGCCACGATGAGTGTCTAACATGGCTAATTTCTTTTAAGTTTTCAGAATTCTGTCTATACATAACTAACCTCATGTGGGATGCATCTCCTTACAAAGATAATTCTGTTTGAATTTAAAGTCGGGGCGTCTTACTCCAGTTTTGTGTCGCAGAGCTCGTCCCTCTCCTGCTCCTCTCTGAAACCCGGTCAGCTGCTCCTCCAACAAACGATCAAAGCTCTTCTGGTCCTCAGAGCTGGGGTCCTTACTGTAGTCTTTCCCCTCAAAGAAGTACAGGTGGTCTAAAGGAGCAGAGGGGACAGAGGTTTGAGACAATCATCAAAAAGAGAGAAAAGACTATGTCGGCTCTGATGAAGCACAGAGGTCAAAATCTGCATGTAAACTAACAGGCTCCTGGCTTCTTTAAAGGCTTTTAATGGAGGTGTCAAACTTCAGGGACACGAGAGAAATGAGAATCACATCGGGGGCAAGACATATTTAGTTTGTCCTGCTTTCATTTTGTCAAAAAAACATCTCCAGCATAGCCTGAAATTCATTATTTGGCTTAATTACAGATCTACTTGAAGGCCACAACACAGCAAAGTCACAACAAGCTGTTTCAGACGTCCGAGTTTAACAACTACTTGCAGTATGGGACATTTTAACAATAATAAATCTTTTCCATCTCTTGCATAGTGTCACAAAGCCCATTTTTCTCTACTTAAACTTATCTCATTGCCCGTGATGAAAATTTCATGGAATCATCTAATTTACTGGGATGAAATTTGCTGCACATTACACCCAAAACACTTTGAATAAACTTTCTCAGAAAAATCATCTTCTTAATGGCCTCCCTGACTTTCATTTCCTGTGCTGCGGTGAGACTTCCTTTTACAGAGTCGTCACTTTGAGATGGGTTCAAACTTATTTTGCTCTAGATTCGTGTCTTTTTGATGGAGCACCTTCCCGCCCCTCTCTGCTGTCCATGACTCAGTATCTCTGCTGGTGTTTGAATTCAAAATGATGATACAAATTATATCATTTAAAAACAGCCGTAATTTTATGACACATCAGTAAACAGGCCTTTCTTCATGGTAAAAAAAAAGAAGTACCCACTCATTGCCAGTTATGCCATGCTGTATTAGTTAGCTGTTAGGCTTCAGCTGTATGAGGGGGGAGGGATGACTGGTTTTAATATATAATATAAAAATAATCTAGTTCTTGGAAGGTCTTCAGGTTGAGTTGTAACACCTTGATTCTTTATGTTTTCAGACATTCTGCCGTAGATTTGCTGCTGTGTTTGAGATCATTGAGATCTGCATGACCCAGCTTCGGTCAGGCAGCCAGCCTCATATTTGACTCTAGAACACTTTGTTATACAGAGGAGTTCATGGACGAGTCACTGACTGCAATGTTTCCTGATGCTGTGGCTGCAAAACGAGCCCGGATCATCATGCCTTCACCACGATTGACAGCATGCAATAGGTATTTGTGACAAACATGGCGCTGTGCATTATGCCAAACACCTCCAATTGGGTGTCTTCAGTCAAAGGATGTTGTTGCCCAAGTCTTGTGGTTTGGGCTGATGCAGGTGTGCAAACCTAAGCTGTGATGCCGCGTTCTTTGTAGAGAGAAGATGTTTTCTCCTGGTAATCCTACCAGGATCCTTCCATGTTTTTCTAACTGTACTGTCATGAACTTTAACATTTAACATGCTAACTGAGGCCTGTAGAGTCTCAGATGCCACTCCAAGGTTTTTTTGCAGTTTCTTTGAGCCTTGCACTGTCTGACTTCAAGGTGCATTTACTGGGACATCCACACCTGGAAAGGCTGTGGCATTGTGTTAACACACACCTCAATATACCACAACAGAAAACTGGTAAAATCTCTGCTTTTATAGCACATTCGATAAGCAGCACCTGGCTGCAATGTACCCTTTTAATCCCTATGGAAGAAGTAAGGTTGTTTTTACCTTTTTTATTTTTAAAGGATTGTATTTAAACACTTTTTTTTGTCTTGTTCTCAATGCGATTCTCATTTTCTCTTGCAGCCCTATGTGAAACTAAATTTGTCACTCCTGACCTAAAGTGATTTGCAGATTTCCTCTGTTTTCTTTGCAACCTCTAGTGATGAGCCCAAGAGAAGCAATCTTGGGTGTTTTCTCCTCTGTGGTTTGCAGTTCAAGAACCAAAAGTAAAACGGAGTCGCTTACATGCAGGAACAACATGTTTGCTATACCACACCAGTTACATTATATTAGTCGTTTTTGAAATTCGCACACTAAGAATAGCCCATAGTGATTTGAGATTTCAACATGTACACTATAATGAAACATACTCTGCCCGTCGGCTTCAGATCCTTTCCCTTCATCATCCTCTTCGTCCTCTTCAAGCTGGGAGTAGTCCTCATCATCCACCCAATGACCATTATGTGACAGGCCAAGGATCTTCTCCAGTTTCACATCTTGTATGGAGCTCTCATCAGATGACAAAAGCTTATCAATGCCAAACTTCAAGATCTCGCTTAGCTGTGCCGAAGAGGAAATGTGAGCAGAAGAGGTGAAAACTGGAGAGGTTTTGATACAAAGCGGACACACAGTGAACTGAGCACTGAAGGATTCTGAGATTATCAGTGATTATCCTGCAGTGATAGAATTTATTTTCAGTGATTTAAAGTTCACAAACCTGCAGCCCTCCTGCAGCTGACTGAGCTTGATCCAGTAAAGAGAAGCGGCCTTCTTCAATAACAGTGTTGGTGAGCTGCAACTTGGACACAGCGCGAGAGTACATGATCTCCTCCACAGTGTCTTGTGCCAAGAGGCGGATCACTTTCACAGGCCTGTAGGAAATCCTTCAAATATTGAAACCAGCATCACATTGAACTTCCATTAAGTTGAGAATTGTTAAATTCATAGAATAAAGTAAAGCTCAAGCTACCCATAATCAATCAGTCAATCTTTACTTTTATAGCTTATTTCCTGGAGATTACTGCAAAGTGCTTCACAGACGACTGACATGTAGATATTAATACAAAAAAATGTAATAAAAATAGACTAAAAGTTAGGTGAATCAAACTGAAAGGATAAACGTATATAAATTCAACTGCAGCAGTCTGAGACTGTATATGTAGGTACATATACAGTGGTTGGAGATCTATTAACCAATCATGTCTGAGATTTGATTACATACAGTCTATGTGGCGCAAAAGAGAGTTTACATTTGCTGGAATTCACGATAAGTATGGGTTATTATCTAGCCTCGTTCTGAAACAAATTTACAGTCATTACGGACGTAAACAGACCTCTTGGACCTGATATCTACTGGCTAAGTCTGAGCCAAGTATGGCAGCCAAGTCAGCAGTCTAGCTGACTGATGCCAGACTGACAGTGTCATGCCAAGGCAGTGTTGGTATACAGCAAACACCCCCACAATGTTAACGAGAACAACAGACTAATACTACCTTAAAACATGAAAGTCTGTTAGTCCAGAACACTTCAAAAACCTTTCAAGTTCAGTCACAAAAGGCATCAAAAGATGAGACGAAACTGGCTTTTAAAGGGGACATGAAACGCGACACATATAAAGGCTAATTTACATTTTATTTTAAAAAGTGACCGATTTTTTATTGTTGTTTTGTCCATGGCACGCATCGGCCTACTTTTCCTACAGACACACTGATGGATGTTAGGATATCCAATCGTGCTTCAGTAAGAAACACAGTTATGTTTGTGGTGTGCATGTAGTGGGCTGTTATGTTGTAAAATGGATGTGCTCGTGGGAAAAGAAAGTTTCTTTTTACTGCATAAAATAGTTTTGATCGCATCAGCTGACTGCGCCCCTTGCGTGGCCAGACGAGAAAAAATGTGAGTTTCTAACACCAGCTTGTCGGTCCGGTAAATCACCTCACACCTGGCTCAAACAGGCTCTCCTTCACCTCCACGCAGTCCTCATTTATAAAGTGCATAACAAACTCGAATATTACGGCTAACAGCTTGATTTTCCCCTTTGAGAGCAGCTAGCCAAACAGCGGGGAGCCAGATACTGCTAACGAGACGGAGAGTGAAAGTAAACAACGTAACATAAAACTAACTGTAGCAACACAAAAATTATCCCTTTAGACTGATTTTTAGTTTTTAGTTTTATTTTTAGTCTCCTTGCTCTTCTTGGAGTTCTCGGTTCTGTCACTAGTTAGCTAACAGAAACTAATGTAAGTTTATTAGCTGCAACCAACCAAACCAACCGGTTAACGTCATTTACTGACAGAAGATGGTGTTAAAGATGTTTAACTTTAGGTACTTGTTTCTTAAATCCAGTTTCACAGACAGTGTTACATCTATGTCAGTTGAGAGTAGGTCTCAGTGTTATAAATAACCTTTATATGTGTAGTGTTTCATGTCCCCTTTAATGAAGACCACCACAAGAGAAAAAGACATGAAGACCAAGTAGATGCTTCGTTCACACTGCAGGTCTTAATGCTCAATTCCAATTTTTTGATCAAATCCGTTTTTGTTTTTTTTTGTCTGCTTGTTCACACTACAAATAAAATGCGACAGCAAACGCTCTCTAGTGTGAACGTTCAAAGCGGCCCGCATGCGCAAAAGAAGACGTCACACACGACGCGCTCAGTTTAGACCAAACAGTATTATTTGACTGATGGCTGTTAATATAAAGACTTGTTTCGGACTTTACATTTCCCAATTTTGCTTTAAGTTATAAAGTTATTTTGTTATTTAGATATGGCCTAATAATTATCCTTATTGCTGTTTTAGAGAGGAGCGGTACTTCAAAGGATAGTTGCAGATTTCTGTCAGAATCTGCAGATTATACAGTACAAATAAAATGTTCACGTTTCTCCAACGTTGTCTTCCAAACAGTTTCACTGGATGGCCAGGAAGCGTTCGCGATGTCTTCTTGGGTGCTGATAATTGGCGTCTGTCTTGTGCCAGTGACGTAGAAGACGGATTTAATGCGACATAACCGTTCAAACAGCAGTCGCTTTCTAAAACATCGGATATGTATCAGATTCAGTACCACATACGAAAGTGACCCAAATCGGATTTGGAAATATCAGATTTGTGCTGTTCACACTGTCAAACCATGATCGGATATGGGTCGCATAGGGTCAAAAAAGTCGGATTTGATGCGCATTCGCCTGAAGTTCATGGTGAAAACACTCTTAAGGCCAGCTGTTGGAGGTGTAGTGTGATGTGTTGCGACTTGCAGACATGTGCAAAATATTATAATATGTGAAATATTAGAATAACTAACAACAGATCGTATCTTTCTCTCTGAACTTATCTCTTTCTTTACCTCTGAATGCTCTACCTGTTGATTCCCACCCTGCACCTGATTTTTTGCAACGTATCCTACAAATATTTTAAAAGCTCATTAAGAAATGAAGAGTTTCTGTCTAACCAGAGGACAAAGGGTTATATAAATATTGAAACAACATAACACATAAATCTTTAATAAGAAGCTGAACGGCAGCGACAACCACTAAGTTTTAAGGTGGAATGTTTTCTAGCTTGTTGTGAAAAGATCAGTATATCAACGTGACACCTCTAACAATTCATTCTATTTTAAGCTGGTCTCTGCATAATACACGAACTGCACTGCCTGAACTGGTCCGGTTATTTCAACAACAGTTACTGCATGAAAGAAAAAAAAAAAGTGGAGCTCTACACTCATACTACAGTCATGATACTACAGCAAGACTTAACAAGTTCAATGGAAATTTTCTTAACAATGAGCCAAAACACACTTTCAGGACTGCCACTCACAATCATCCACCCTAAACCCAACGGAAAGGGTTTCGGGTGAGCTGTCAAGTAAAGCAGCCAAGGACAGCTCAGGAGGTGCAGGGATTCTTTCAACAAGAACCTCCTGGCAATGCCCTCATGTTGTTGGTTGTGAAATGATGAGTGTGCAACATAATCTTGGCTTGTTTAACTTGTTTTTACAAAATAAATCAAAAGATATCGCAGACATTGTTCCCCAGCATGGGAAAAAATAAAAATATGGAAAAACACTACCAAAGTAAGTGTTAACATTTTTGTCTCGCTCTGCTGCATCAATTTCGTTGCTTTCTGTAAGCATCCCTATCAAGCATTATTGATGTGCAATAACTAGGTTGCATGCAGGGAGTACTCTTTCACACCTAACTAGAGATAAGCCTAATGAGATAGTTATTTTCTTCAGCAAAACAGGACATCGTGCAGAAGTTTTCACCGCTTCTTTGTGCTGTCAATGCTGCACGCCCCTTTGCGAAATGGTGCGACTTTCAGGACATCTAAATGAAATACCGATTGGATCCTGCTTGGAATCATTTCTCGTATGCTTCACCTGTTCTGACCAATCCGGTGGCTGCGTGCGGCAGCCTGCAAGTCATTTTGAGGGTTGAAGTCACTATCCACAAAAATGACAGTGTCAGCAGCTGTCAGGTTCATCCCTACTCCCCCTGCAAAGACAGAGAGAAAGAACAAAAACTGAAAATTGTGGCTCTCGATTTTTTGTGCACACAATAAAGAAACAGTAGGAATGGTGCATTTACTGTAAACAGGTTAAAGAAAATCATAATCTGTGACAGGAAACATGCTGGCCTTATTTACACAGGCGTTTCATTCTGCTGCAGCTCTTATCTCCTGTCATCACTCCCCTTTCCTCTCTCAGCCACTTCTGTGTTAGAAAGTCAGCTCAAGCTGAGCTTGCAGGCTTGTCTGCATATCTGAATCTACAGCAGAGTTCACAGAAGTGTTATCTTAAAAATTGCCACAGTCTTGTTTGTCAAATGCACTTTCAGCACTTTTGCATCTAAAATGTCTACAGTAGAAGGGGTTACTGCTTCCCCTTTTCATATGCCTAGTTCCTAATCAGTGGGGTGTGTGATAGCGGATCATATGATGACTTTCTATCCCTATTTAGGTTTGGGGTTATTTTTAGCAGGAACCAGGATCTCTTTCAGGATCGTCTTTGACCGATCTACTATTTAGGTTTTGTCTACCCGTTTCTTGCCCATGCAGGTGAGGCTGAGAGCGCAGAAGTATTTGGTATTGAGTAGCAGGGGAGGGAAGAGGTGGCAGCTTGCTCTGAAGCTGCATTTTGTAAACAAATGCCAGCTTTTTTCCCCACATCCTCCTGCCTAAAGACCTGCTTCTTAAACATCCCTCTGAAATTTTCTGTGGCTAACCAATAACAGCCACTTCTTGTATGGGCTCTCCATGTGACATTTACCAGTGAGTTATATTAGTTATGTTGCAGTAAAATGAAAAAGCAAAAGATCCAGACATATGCCTGAAGAATATCTTAAATAGAACCTATTCTGTCCCAGCTCTGCATTTCCATTCTTCTACTAGAACAGCTCTGCACGAGTTCAAAATGCAGCCCCTCAGTTCATCCTCTGACTGAAACAAGTAATTTTAGGTCCTCCACCTTTTTTCTGATTGCCGACAGCAGCTGGGTGGGGCTCCGGTGCCTCTGATGACCATATTAGGAGTATCTGCACTCATTGAGTGAAACATAGGTTTTTAAAAAAGGAAAAAAAAGGAGAACCTGACTGAAACTGAACATTTAGATCAGTCGGAAGTCTGCGCAATTGACTCACAGGAATTACTTGAATAGACTTCATTACTTGAAACTTTGGCCACGGTTTAACATGAGTTTATATATAAGTATATCACAGAAAATACTACACCAGGGCTTTATTTACCGGCTTTAGTGCTGAGCAGAAAGACGAAGACATCTTTGCTGCTGAAGTTTTTCACTGCTAGGTTTCGTTCCTCCCCTCGGACTGACCCATCCAGACGTTCGTAGCTGTAACCTGAACAGAAAAGCTGAATTCAGCATTTATTTATAACTAAGAATAAATCAAATGGTTTTCAAGTTTGCCATTATGAAGAATGAGAATAATTACTAATTAATTCATGCCATTAAGAATAACTAATAGTAAGTCAATGAACAATAACCCCTCATGTTCACTCTCACTCACCTCTGTACTCCATGTAGTCCTGGAGAATATCGAGCATCCTCGTCATCTGAGAGAACAGCAGGATCCGATGGCCCCTTCGACCACAGATATGAAAACACAAATATTGTAAGACTCAATTTAAAGACGAATATGTGACTTAGAATATCACAGCATTACAGCAATGCCGCACTAAACCACCAGGTGGAGCCAAATAACACATCAGCAAACCCTTTGTGGAGGAATGTCAGCATGCGGTCCAGAAGACAAAGTTTTCCACTGGCTTCAATGAGATGTTCCCCCATCTCAAACGGCTCTGGCTCAACTCCTATCCAAGAAACAGACACACAAACATAGATTGTAACGGAAGCGTCTTTATCCTATCCCACTGAAAACACACCTACGCCTCAGGTCTTTCCTCTAGTAGAGAGAACTAAAGCCAGTCTTTTTTACATCAGCTCTCACCGTCAAACAGGTAAGGGTGGTCAACGCACTTCCTCAGGTTCATCAAGATGTTCAGCAACCGAGTCTTGCTGCCTTGGTCATTTCCAAAAGCCTCTGAAAGAAGAGTTTTAGAAGCAGATTGAATTTACAAATGACTGATGCCACTAAACAGATACTATTAGAACTATTATTTCCACTTGGCACCTTTAAAAACAGTCTACAAAGTGGAAAACGCCAAAATCAAACAACAACAAAATCAGTGTAAAGTTATGAGACATGAAACAAGGATGCAAAAATGCAAAGCAAAAGGTCAGTCATATTAGTAAATACTAGGGATGTGTCCACTACCTAACTAATCATTGCTGCTGTCACTAAACAGTACCAGACTTACCAATCTAACTGTTAAAATTTTAATTGATGCCCAATGCTGGTAAATCATTGTGTCCTAAAACTCATAACAAAGGCATTTTGTTATGAGTTTTAGGACACAATAATTTATGAGTTTTTGATGGTTCTCAAATGTAACTTAATACCCGAGTGTTTCTTAGATGTAGACTAGTTGGTTAGTCTCATTTTTGTTCCTTGTTTAGTTGACTAAGAAATTAGTTGCCAGCAACATCCCTAGTAAAACTAGTAAACTAATAATAAAAGCTATGAAGCAACCATGAGAGCTCAGGATATTCGTGCCTTGATCACCTTCAGGTTTATTCATCGACTTTGGAACAGACAAAAAAATAGCACATTTCTCCTACACAGCTGGAGACCAGACCCAGAAGTACTTTAAGGTGATGAGTAAAACCTTAAAACCAACTCTAAAATAGAGAGAACTGATAGAGAGAAGTCAGGATTTAGTGTCTGTTATGCCAACTGTAAAAATCAGTGATAAGCTGAGCTGGTGCTTTCGTGCTAATGCTATAAGTAAAGAGGCAGGGTAAGTACTGCAGAGAAAAGGCATTTATAAATGACACAGCACACCATAGCGCCCAAGTCTCACCCAGATCCTTCATCAGAACAGCTTTGTAGTATTTCTTCTGCAGAGTGGACATGCCGTGATAAACCACCAGCTCGGTTTTCTTGGGCAGATCGACGGCCACCTGAGATTTGACTCTACGGAGCAGGAAGGGCTCCAGGATGCTTTGGAGCTCAGCAGCTATAAAAGGAATACGATTCATGGTTAGCGTTCCTACAGTGCATTACTGTACTGCACTTTTTTGTGACCAATATTCACCCATTATATTTCAAAACATTTATTTGGATATGGAGAGACGCATGGACTCAGAAATAACACTGAATGTAAACTATGCTTTGTTATGCTATAATTATGTATCGTACCCAAGGCAGGCTGACTTTGTACATCAGAGTAAGAGTTGACAAAGCTGTCTGTGTCTTCTGGTATAAAGATGCTGGGCTGGATGAAGCTCAGCAGGGAGTAGAGCTCCTGCAGGTTGTTCTGAATGGGAGTCCCTGTCAGCAAGACTCTGAATCCCACCAAGAACTACAAGAGAAGAACACAAACAAACTCATTTAAGAGGTCAAGGGAAAGGCAATGAAGAAATCTGCCCAAACCAGGTGTTGCTTAGTACCTCTGTCAAAGTTTTGTGCAACAGCGAGTTTTGATTCTTCAACCTGTGAGCTTCATCAACCACAAGCACCTTCCACTTCCACCTGAGGAAGAGATCAGGGAAATATCAGCACATGAAAACTTTGTTCTCAGTGAACAAACCTTTAAAGACTATTATTCTCTTCCTTTTCTTCTGTCACATATAATTTGATACAAAGGTGGATTGTTTATATTAAAAATGGCTCACGTTTAAAAGAATGACCCCTCTCTAATAATCTCTGTAGATTACTACAGACACACAGGCTTCAGACTAATATTAAAGCTTTGTTTTTGACAGTTTTTTCTAGTCTTGGTTTTGTAGTGTGGCTAGAATAATATGGTCATCTCAGGCATACAGGTCGCTAACCTAGATGACTGCAGTTTAAGCCGATCTTACTGGGTGAAGGCCAGGAAGAGCCGACACAAAGCGATCTAAAAGCAACATCTCTGTTGGTGCTGGTCCTTTTTTCTGTCACCTCTTGCTTAAAACTATATAAACTTGTATTAGGACACCACAGTTACATTTTCCTCACAGTACATTGTTTCCAGAGCAGTTTATGTAGATCAAGAATAAGTACAAACTCACCGTTTCAAGAATGAAGCATCTTTGAGACACAGCTGGAAATAACAGTTTAAATATATATAAATATATATATTTATATATATATATATATAAGTTTTAACAAAGGTGAAACCTTATCCTGTTTTGTTTTCACTTAATAGCCCCCGACCTCATATGTAGTGAGAAGAACATGGAAGTCCTGAGAGTTCGCCTCCTGCTGGATCTCTGCCCGCCTTTCTTTGTCTCCTTTGTAAACCAGGACCGTCAGTGAGGGAGCGAAGCTGAAAGCGAGGCACACACAGGTTTACAGACAGCGCTAAAAGCACATTATCAAATGAAATGATAATGTGTCAAATCACTGGTTAATGTAGCTCCACCTTTCCAACTCATTCCTCCAGTTCTCCAGGACAGAGAGTGGACTCAGCACCAGAAATGGTCCTTTCTTCCTGAGAGCCCCTGACATGTACACCAGCAGAGAGATCGTCTGAAGGGATACATGATGACCAGGACACCGTTAGAACATGTAAATAATAAGCCATATATAAAGCAGCCCCCAAATGGTCAGATTCATGAGTGTGTGACACATAAGGGGAACACTTCTCATTCAATTGAAGCAAAGTGTGTAATTTGTCAAACAAGCCACTTGGAAACCAAGAATCTCTCTTCAGAGAAACATTGCTTAACTTTGAAGACCACTGGCTCTGATCCAGTGTATGCTAATGTCATAAAGGTATATGCCTATGGAGTAGAAAAACTGCATTAAAATAAATGTAATTATAGTAATTATACAAATGTCACGTTAGGTCCAAGTGACAGAAAAGTGCTATAAAAAATATAACGAAAGACACAACTGCTATGTCACATGGCACTGAGGCTTTTTAGAATCAACTTCTGTGCACCCCCAGTGTAACAGACGCTCCAAGCCTCACCGCCTATATAAAAACTGTCCAGCCATGCCAGGGCTCTGGATTACAGGTAAATGGTAAATGGCCTGTATTTATATAGCGCTTTACTAGTCCCTAAGGACCCCAAAGCGCTTTACATATCCAGTCATCCACCCATTCACACACACATTCACACACTGGTGATGGCAGCTACATTGTAGCCACAGCCACTCTGGGGTGCACTGACAGAGGCGAGGCTGCCGGACACTGGCGCCACCGGGCCCTCTGACCACCACCAGTAGGCAACAGGTGAAGTGTCTTGCCCAAGGACACAACGACCGAGACTGTCCAAGCCGGGGCACGGAACCGGCAACCTTCCAATTACAAGGCGAACTCCCAACTCTTGAGCCACAATCGTTCACAATAGGTAAACAGATGATGTCATACCTGGCAGGTTTTACCCAAACCCATCTCGTCTCCTAAGATGCATCCCTGCTGGTTCTTCAGGCACTGAGTTAACCAGTGCACCCCGTCCAGCTGGTAGGGTCTCAGCTGTATCCCTGTGAGGAGAAAGATCATCACCGCTGGAGCACGTTTAATATAATCCCTGGAAGTTACATATAGGACGGCGCTGAAAGTTGATTAATCTGCTCTAAGTGCGTTTAGTTTGTATCCACAGAAAACGCCATGTCACTGCGAATGAGTGAAGACAGCCTGAAGTCTGTATGTACTTTGCAAGTCAGTCGTCCAGGTTAAAAATAGCCTTTCTACCTCTCAATCCCCATTTCTTCAGGTCACTTTGAGCAATATCCGCCTTCTTTTTCTCCGCGATGCTGTTTTTTATTCTCACCAAAATATCCGACATGTTTGCTGATCAGCAGGACTACAATTTATACGAAAGACGACTTTATCAGACATGTACAGACATGCAAGTTCCCACTGTTGTTTTCATACAGTTTATGCTTCCTGACTGGGTCACGTGACGCTACGGAAAGGCGCGCGGTTTTTTTTAATTTCGCCAAAAGTTTGTTTTCTTTCTTGAGCAACGCTCATTTCTTTATATTTTGCTAGGAAAACGGGAAATATATGCAAACATAAATGCAGCTACAGAATATAAGGGGAAAACGGTTTTTAAATTCTAGAAACGGTTAAGAATTTGCACATTTTACAAACTTTGGCTTTTTGTGACAGGTCGCTAGTAACTAAGTGCCTGATAATACAATTTAATGGTGCTTTCTTTGCTAGAAGTCACACTGGTTAATCTCTGAAGCCCGGGGTCTTTTTTATGCTTGAATTACTCATGACCTCAGAAAACAAAATATATTCCTCTTTAAATGGACGGGTTCGAGTACTGGACTGAAAATGAGCGAAAAGGAAGCCAATGTCCAACAAAAAGACTTTGAAATTACAAAAAACAGGCTCCCTAGAAACAAAATAATAAGAAAAGGTCCTAAAAGTTCCACAAATAGATGTAAAAATAAGTGCTTCGAGTTTTAATGTAAAACAGATTTTCTGACAGTTTAGTTCTGAAAACAGAAACAAGAACCAAAGATATAAACTTATACTAAATGAGAGATAATTCCAGATAACTAAAAATTCACCATTAAAAAAAAAAAAAGCATTTTGCATATTATAAAATTAACAGGACCTGTTCATACCCTGGTTAACTATTTGAGCTTCACATTCAAATACCAACACAATTTAAGACCATAAGAACTTTTAATAAAAATAGATTTTTTTCTGAGCAAGATGAAAACGAAAATCAACAACAACAAATTGAATTTAAAATACTGATTTATTACAGATATTTACACATATTACAAACAAAGTCTACAATCATTATAAACTGGTTAAATTTGAGTGGTCACCAAAAATTAATCAGATCAATCAATGTAGCACAACTGAGAAAGATAAATAGAAAATTTGCTTCTTTTTCACCTATAAACAAATGCCTGAGCAGCAGGAAGGGTCAGAGACTCTCTAAAGGAGCCAATTTTAGCAACTTCAGTAAGAGACCTGCCCAATTCTTTAACATTTCATCCAAGCTGAACCTTCACCGCAAACACACATGACCTATTTGATGCACACGGCCAGCATCCTCATGATTGCTTCTCTGGAAGGTAAAGAACATAAACCAGACATTTAGGCTTTGAACACCACTTTTTTCTGATTATTTATACAGAAGATTTGAATAAATGGAGCAAAATCTACAAACCTCACACATGGGATGTATGACAAGCTGTACCTGAAAACACACACATTTTATGTAACAAAAAACAATTTAAGACTGAAAAAAAAATAGATATGAAGTAGAGACTCACCAGGTAAATGACAAGACTTGCAAGATAACAAACAACAAAGCAAGTCCAAAGTTCTTCCACTGTGAGAAAAAGAGAGAGATTGGGATCAAACACTGACATTAATCCAACAGATAAACAGATCAAGTTAGAAGTGATCATAAGTATTTTTTGGAGGCTCACTCACCCAGAAAGCCGCACAGAGAGTCAGAATGAGGCAAGTCTAAAGCAATGACAGAGAGACTTTTAGCTTTAATTTGAAGGGTTTTAACAAAAGTCTGTGTAAACTGTTTTTGAAGTACAGCTATTTTCTGGACACAGCCCCTCATTTTTAGGCTCTCACATTAACTGTACAAACTAACATAGTTGTAAATATAAGGATTGTTTAATACTTTGATAAAAATCCTTGACTGCTTAAAGTCTAGAAATAAACACAGGTAAATGGCCTGTATTTGTATAGCGCTTTTACTAGTCCCGCCTAGGGACCCCAAAGCGCTTTACACACCCAGTCATCCACCCATTCACACACACATTCACACACTGGTGGAGGCAAGCTACAGTTGTAGCCACAGCTGCCCTGGGGCACACTGACAGAAGCGAGGCTGCCATATCGCGCCATCGGCCCTTCTGTCTTGCTCTGCTAGACCTTTACTGCTGCTCCCTTTATTTACTCCTAGTTTGTGAGTCTTTCTGCATTCAGTTATGTAGTTAATAACTGAAAAGCATGCTCTATTGATTTTCTCATTTCTTTTCCTGAGAAACTGTTGGGTTAGTGTGCAGTTTGCTTTGGGTCCATTTGCACTGTTTATACCCCTGCACACTTCACAGGTCATCCCGCAACTTCTATCAACAGTCACATCATCAATAAACACCAGTAACCAAGTTGCACTAGCAGCCATACATGCCCATGCAATAACATCGCCTCCATCATGTTTTACAGATAATGTGGTACACTTCAGATCATGAGCTGTTTCTCGCCTTCTTTTCCTTTCCATTCATTCTGGTACAAGGTCATCCTGGTTTCATCTGTCTTATATTTTCTGTGGTCTTCTTTTAGGCTTTTTGGTTTTGCTGAGCGAGTCAGTGCATTCCTTCTTTTTATGACTCTACCAGTTTGCTCATTTGGCTATTCCTAAAGTTTTTGGTTTCTATCTGATGTTGTTTTGTTTCAGCCCAGTGATGACCTCCCTCACTTCCACTAACATCTCTTAGGGCCTGTTAGTTAACTATAATACCCTTGCTTCCAGTTGTATATGTCAGAACTGCAAAGTATGACGCTTGGGCATTACATAGGTGACATGGCCATGCTCATAACCACATTAAAGCTGGGAAAATCGTCAGATCTACAACACAGGTGTCACATTAGTGTTTGATTTAATTATTTACCTACATGTAGTTTAAATATTTGCATACTGAGCCTTGCACTGAAAGAAAGAGGATGGTAACCTAATTGCACCTCTTTGCAAATCTTCCATCACAACAAATCTTGTAGTTTTAAAGAGAGACGTTTGCACATCAGGGTCTGATTTTTGTCAGTCCATCCACAACCAAGTTTTCTGAACTCTAGCTTGGTGTTGTCATGCAATCCTCTAAGCAGAAAGCTGTGTTATGCAATCCTTTCACCTTTAACCAGCTCTTGAACTCTTAAGGAAAACATTTTTTTGCAATGAATCTAAATTGAACTCAGTCCACTCATGTTTGTGTAACGTGTTCTGTCTTTTTGGGGTTGATTTTTTATTTTTATTTTTTGCACTTACCAACATAATGGTAGTAGCCAGCGCTCTTGTTTTGTCACACATCCTTTTCAGCTGCTTCATTGGGCCCATCAGAAACATTGTGCTATTGGACACAGTGAAATGTGCAAGAAAGAAAAGCATGTATTAAGTGTGTAAAACATGCAAAATAAGCTTCCCATTTCAAGGTATTTTTTCATCACTAACCTGCACAGAGCACATATGTTGCCAAATGTGTAAAAGACAATAAAGAGAGTGATCCCAATCTTGGGGAGGAAGAGCGCACACACTCCCTGCAAGACACACGTGAATGCAGGTGGATCACACATCATGTTTTATAAGCCTCACTTTAAGGAGGGACTAGGCAGTGTCGCCAAATGAAAGAGCATCACATCTTCAGCATTCCTCAGAGCAAGAAGAACCAGTAGGGCAACGCCAGCTTTCTCTGAGCTCTTCCTCGTTGTGGAGAGCGACTGAATATTGTCGTAGAAAAACAAACAAACAAACAAAAAAAACAAAACAGAAATTAAATTCTTACCAGAACTGTGCATGCGGCTCCCACCACGAAGCAGGCGATGAATCCCTTTATACGTGTGCCCCAGCCTAAAGTCGAAGCTTGGTTCATTTGCTGCATAGAGATTGAATAAACGATCGATTAATGATCCAGCTGAGATTACTAGCCACAAGAGTGAAAGATGGGATTAGGGCTTTACCTGTAAAACGTTCCGGTCATCTCTGCGCGCCTCCTCACCGCTCAGAACCGACTTTAATTTATCCATGCCCGAGGAGCTTTAAAATTCGGCTTAATTGGTGAAGAATTATAGTTGTTTCCTGAACTGATAGGAACTTTGCCGGGTTTTCTCAGATCTGTGTGAATGGACAACAGCGTCACATGCCAGCAGAGGGAGAGCCGGATGAGCTGCCAGTACCTTACCTGGCCAGGTGGGTCACTTCATCGTCACACCTGAACCGGAACAGCAGCAAAGACGTCTCACTCCGATCTTTTTTTTCCAGACTAGAAAAATTTAAACGCACCACCCAGTACAGCCATGAGTGAACAAGAGGGTCCAGACACCACTTTTATTTATTTTTTTCGGAGATAATAAGTTTTCTCTTAAAACTGTAAAAATAAATATACGAGTTAAATAATTGTTTTGATTCCCCGGGGAATCAAAACAAAGTGGTTTGCTCCATCGTATATAATTCACTAGCTCCTTTACTTTGTAAAGCTGGGCTTAAAAAATTTATTTCTACTAGTTAGTGGTAGAAATAAATTGTTACACCTCTCTTGCATTTCTGAATGAATTGATAAAAATAATCAAATAAAGCACCTTTTGCGTTGTTCGTAGCATTTTAACACACCAAACTGCTTATCATACCCTCATTAAATGTGCAAAGACTGTCACACAGAGGCCCATTTTTTTTTCAAGACTGAGTGTTTAATCTTGTCAAAACAGAACATCTTTGTTTATCCCTCTTGTCAACAGATGTTTTGTGTTGTCCTGCCCTGACAAAAATAAATCTGCACAAGTAGTTCATTAGGACTGATCATTTGGTATTAATGTGATTGTGTACTAAAAATCAGGGGTTCTCAGGCATTTTAGGACTAGTAGTAGTCTTAGTATTTGAACTATTAGACACTACTGAAACTTTAATCCTGGAAGTTTTCAACCCACACAGCTCAGACAGGGGAAACTTTATGTTCTACAATCTTATCAACAAGAGAATGGGGCTGAGAGCAAAGGACACAGTAACTTCCCTTTATTGGTAGAAACCACATCCTTTGCTGTCACCTTTATAATAATTTGTCGCAAATTAATTGATCATTTCAATGACCCTGTCTGAGAGCCACTGATAGATGATGGTGATTATGGATACACGAATAAAGAGAACCAACTTTAAAACATATAAAAAGGTAAATTTTGGTCATAGAGGCTACCATAAATTCTGTATTGAGTAGCACATTGTAAACGCTTGCATACTAGCTATAATGTTATGCAAGGTGTGAAGGAAATGATAGGAACAATTAAATAAAATTTTTAAAAAAATTACTGTTTGAACAATTTTATTTTTCTTTTTATAGTTTGACACTTGGTTTGAGTCACTTGCTAACATGAAACAAAATAAAATGTACAACTAGTGCTTTCAAGTAAAACATGATGATGCAGTGACGTTTTCACCACAAAATAGCACTACTGAATACCAAACTGTGGAAAAAGTTTAGCAAGTCAAAAGTAAAGCATGAAATCCATTAAAAGCTTTTCATTTATAATGAATGTGCAAAGTAGTAACAAAGATATGACAGAGTATATGAAAATTATATTGCTGTAAAATAAATAAGAGCAGTTTGTGACTGCATACCTCCACTAAGGTAGGTAATCCCCTCCACACCTTGCATGAACCGACTCTCTGCATCCAGATTAATTTATATTTTCACAAAAGATGTTATCTCTTGATATTAATTATTAAAACTGTATTTTGCAGCTGTGATGTTGTGAAACATCCAGTCTTGTTCTCTTGCAATGGTAAATGATTCAAAACCTTCTGGATCCAGGTGGCGATGCACATATTTTTATAGTTTTTATATACAGTCACAAATTTTGCCAAGCCACAAGAGTTTCATGCAACTCTGTCCAATAATCCTGCTGAAAAATAAACGGAACAAATCATAAAGCTTCTCTGGAGGAGGTAATAACAAAAGTATGTTTAAAACGTTGTACAGCTGGTTAATTAAGGCAGAGGTAGAGACGCATTTCTAAGGTTAAGGTTCCGTATCCACATCAGTTTCCACATCTGTGTGCCTTGCTTCTTATTCTGCTCCTGGAAATTTGAGCGTTTTATCCCTGATTGTTCATGAGCCACAACGTAGATGCACAACAGTTTTCCTCACATAAGCTCATCCTCAGACTCTGGATCTCGCTCTCTTGCCTTCAGAAGTCCCATTTCCACTGGAGGAGTCTTCTTCAGTCTGGAGCGAACCGCACTTCAAAAGGAAAAGAGCAGCAAACACGAGAATCACACATAATGTAAACTGTGCAGGCCTCCAGGATAAATAAACAAGTGTCTATCAGATATAGGAAAATACAGTACATTTCTGTCCCTATAGGTATGCACTAGGGCTAATGATTGGAACTAAAATTAAATGTGTAACTTTTGAAATCCAAAGGTTTTCTTTTTGTTTGTTTTTTTAATTGATATGTTACAGTGGTCCCTCACTATATTGCGGTTCACTTTTCGCGGCCTCGCTGTTTTGCGGATCTTTTGGGGGTGCAATTTTTTATTTATATATTTTCTTAAACAGCACATTGTGTTCTGCGTCCTGATCGGCTATAGACCATTTTCAATCAATCTCGTGCTGTGTCTTCTATACAGTACAGAATTCGTTCAGCCTGTCAAATTTACATAAATCTTCGCTAGCAGAAGACAACAAACACAACAGTGTCTACGTCAAAGGATTATAAGGAGCATTAAGTAAACCAAACAGTCAGATAAGTCAAACTTTACTCAATTCCTTCTTCTTGCTTCCTCTACTTCCGTACCATTAATTCATTAATGTTGAATTGTCTCGCAGCTGCTCTATTCACATGTTCTGGACTTGAAAACAGGGTTTGATCTTTGGTTTTATTCTGTAATATTGGACTTATTTTTCTACGAAGGTTTGAACTTTGAGAGTGTTTAAACAAGCGAGAAGCGCGTCAAAATGACGATGCCTGTCTGAGAAAAGTGTATAAAGTGTGTAGTGAGGGGTTTTTACAGCCTTAAAACATATATAATAATTGTAAAAAATAAAGTTCGCTACTTCGCGGATTTCACCTTTCGTGGGTTATTTTTAGAACGTAACACCTGCGATAAACGAGGGAACATTCTTGAGCAGCAAAAACACATTTATTACAAATTTTCTCTCTTGGATTTTATGGTGAAATAGTGGCAAAAACCAAATTTGATTAAATATGAATCAGAGGTTTGTTCTCCTTGTGTCTGGTTATATCTGCACTTATGGCCAATTTAAAGCCTTATGTGCTAAATAAGACAAAAAAAAAAGATGCATTTCCAATTCTTTGAATATATCTAAATCCCAATGGGATGTCTTATTGGATTGTCTTTCGTGGAGCAGGTTCTTACCAGCTGACGATGCAATAGAGCACGCTCACTATAAGCATGGCGAAGGCGAGGTGCCAGGAGTAACACATGGTAATGAACATCATATTGTTGGGATCTTTCAAGTCCCACTCGGGGCCGCGGGTCGGGTACAGCACAAAACCAACCTGTGGTTTAGAGGAGATAACATTGGGAGTAATTCTAAATCAGCAAACATAAACATCTGCTCATAAAGCAACATTCAGATTTACCTCCCAGAACCAGGTCCCCTGAACCACCGTTAGCGTGCACCGCAGCAGCTCCAGAATGATGTTGCCTCGGTGAAAGATCTCCAGGAAGGCAACAAGAGTCTCTCCAAAAACCGCGTACAGAAGGAGCAGATGCACGTGGACATCCAGCATGCCCCTGCCATGGAGGTGGTAGAGAAAAAGAAATCCTGCAGAGAACAAAGAGCTAGTAATGTAGGTGAATGTGTTTGTCTTGATCAGTTAAATTGCATCTAAACTTCAAATATTTATCCCAAGCCATCACCACAGATTGTCTTAAATTCAAACAGTGCGAAAATAATTGACTCAAAATGATGTAAAAATGCAGAAAGTCCTATCTGTGCTTGGTTTAAATTAGGCTTAATTAACCCCGCAAGGTACACTTAAAATGACCTTTGAATGGAAGGAACTCAATTTGATTAACAAGAAATGTATTTATACAAGTTTATTGGAAAATGTACAGACAGGCAACAAGTTGTAAATAAAAACCTGAATTAAAAAAAAAAAAGATCAGAGTAGGAAAGTTGGTCTATTGTATGGGAACATATGGCAGAAGCTTCAGTCTAACTGGCCAACTGGCTCATGTTTTATTAAAGTGACATTTGTATTACAATTTATGGAAAAGACATCAAGTTAACAGGGTCAGAAATAACAGTCTACAATGCATGTGATGATTGCAATGCTTGCGGATTCGAACCATTTGTAAGTTAATATTTTCAGTGCAAGATGCGATCAGACTGCCAGTGAAAACAGTCCATCTACAATTACAGCGATGGATAATAAAGGTGGATATAATGGTGCACATTCATAAATCCCTCAATATAAAGCTTGGCCAAACACTAATGGAGGATTTTTTTTGTGTTTTAGATGTAAGACTATCTTCGAGAATAGTATTGTTTACTCGAGACTTTGAAGGAACCAAGGATTAAACTGATTAACTTATTAGTAAGCGATCTACCCTGAAGCACTGGCTTGAAATAAAAAGGATATCAAAGGATCTCAAAGACAATGATTACATTTTATTCTTCTTACCTTCATTAAAGAAAGCAATTGCCAGCATTAACCGATCCAGTGCCAGTGGTGCCGCTTCTGTGGTGTGGATAATCAGAGACACTGTTGCAAAGAGCCCAAAGAACAAGTACATGGTGGCGTGGTGCCAGCTGTGCAGATGGTCCCAGTGTTTCTCTACGAAGTCGTACAACTGAAGCTTCGGTCCACCCGATCCAAACTGTTCTGCCAACATCCCTGAAAGCACCACATCAGAGGAAACACGCACATCTCCTTAATTAAAGCCCTGATTTGTCTTGGATTTACTCGAGAAGAGTCTTGCTAGTTATACCTGATATATGGATGCATTAAGAAGCTTTTTGGACACGCTTACCAACAAGGGAGAAAAAGAGTATGACTGAGCTCTCAATGATCTCCAGCCGTCGCTGTGAGGCTCTGCTAGCCAGACGAGTAGAACCAATACCCTTGTTCCTGCGCGTGGCATGCCAAATCGAGTACTTTACCGTCCACCAAATCCCGGCAACAAGGAAGAAGGTCCCAGGGAGAGCGTGGCCTCTGAAGCTGCCCATGATACCTCTCAACACCTAGAGAAACAGATTAGGTACTTCATGGAATTAGAAGTACATATTACACAAACACTTCTTCCCACTACTAACATGTTTATTTAAATCAGCCAGATATGACTTGAAACAAACAATAATTTAACCTAATTTATCATCTGAAGAGTAGACAGGATCTATTTTTAGCACAACTGGAATAAGTGGATAAAAGAAAAGGGAAAAAAGTGCAACAGTGCCCATAATTTAGTTAAACAGCGTAATCAAACATAATTAGCGTGTGTATTGGCGACCGTCCTCCAGCTGAGCTCAGCAGAAGTGCGTCTAGCTGTGGGAGGAGGCCTGTTAGGAGTGTCACGAGTCATTTACCTTTACGTGCAAAAATAGAAACCCATTTCTTAACATGCACTCCAGAAAAAGCACTTTGTTTGCAAAGACTGCAACAGCATCTAACACTGAGTATAGGATCCTCTTGATAATGACTAATTATCATTAAACCTGCACTGGCTTATGGTTAGAGCCTGAGCTTATAACCCATATGTAAAGGTTTTACTGAGGTCAAAGGGTGAAAAAGACCAAGATTATTTTAGTAGTCTATGCACCAAAATATCTTTCTGAAAACAGAATCACCACCCCCTGCTGGTTATTAGAAAGAATGCAGGCTCAATAATTTCCCTTTTCAGACGTGGAAACTATGTCTATTGTGTCAAGTTAAATTATGTTGCTAGGTCAAGCAAAAGGTTAATGGGAAAACTTGCAGACTTATCTAAAAAATAAAACTCAGAATTTGATATTCTCCTTTTTCAAAAGGCAGGAAAAAGCATGAAAAGCAGTCAATACGTCATTATATTGAGAAACTTGTCAAAATGAGAAACAATTTACATCATTTACCAAGCTTGATATAGTCCAACATAGTTCATATAATCATTAAAACAAGACTTTGGAACAATTTTATCATATTAACTTAAAATTTTACTTATGTGATCAGAGGTACTGGAATGGTAAACATAATGATATTGTCTCCGACTTCTATAAATTCATAATTGAGGGTTCATATTTAATTAAAGAAAGAAAGCTTTTTAAAGTGTTTGACTGCAGTGCTCTTAGGCAATGACTGCACTTTGTAAAGTGAGAGCAAAGCTGGAGTGGCATGAATAGCAGGCAGAGAATAAGAAAAGGGCACGTGGCTGTACTGTCCTTTGTGATGGAGATGACCAGGCAATATTCTGCTCGGCAACAGAGGAAACCTTTGAAGGAGGACACTCAATAGAAACCGATTGAGATGTTAAACCCAGCTCATCTGTGTCCGACAGTCTTTTGGGGGGTGCAGCCTCTCCAGACTGAGGAAAACACGCCAGTCTCCATGGCAGTCAAGAGCCACTGGAGGATTCATCAGTGTTTGGCTGATTCAGTGTTTTGGCTGATTTAGTTTAGCCACAAACACTAGTCATCTGCGCCAGATAGAAAATCTCCCAGACCGCTTTTTTTGACAACGATGTAAAATAAATAAAGTATTCTTTTATTACACCAACATGGTGGGAGTGGTGTAGTAAAAGTGTTCTCCACAAGTACAAATATGATTTCTATTCTGTGAATTGGTCAAAACTATGAGCATGAAGAGGTTTTGGTGCATATTTTTGAGGCTGGGATGTCTGGGAGGCAGCTGTCTTCAAAGGGTGTTCCTGTTTGAGTTTTGCTACTAAAAATATAACAAAAAACAAACAAGCAAACAAAAAAAAACTTCAGCTGAGCTAATTAGAAAGGGTGCACACTTCAATAAAGTAGGTTTTTCTGTAAGTTTTTGAGTAAATGTAGCATGGTGCGTACCACCACTGATCCCGTCTCATCCACTGTAAGATTAACAATATTCTAGATCAAGCCAAAGTTAAATATAGACAATGCTGAATAAGTAGCGTCTGCATCACATTTGTGAACCTACACTATGTGATACTTCACTCTAAGGGTTTATACTAAACGTTTTAGCAAGTTTAAATTTCCCAGCCAATCTGAAGTCAAATTACTCAGATTTCTCTCTCCTGAACGTAAACTTTGAGGACAGTAATGTCTTGAGGTCTACTAAAAGAAAAAGAAAAAAATGGAAACAGCCGTTTGACAGAATCAGAGCTTTTTTTTAAGTAGTTTATTTATTTTTTAAGGAGTTTATTTTAGCTTCAGGAGATCAAACAGTGCATTGGTTGTGGAAGTTAAATCGTGAAATCACTCAGCAACATTGTCTAAACGGCCACCCGATGTCTTGTACATAATTCTCGATGGAGACCTTCCTAATCTTTCTTTCTTGACCTGGCTTTACATTTTATCTACACATGAAACAGTAGGCTTGATTTTCTTTACTGTGAGAGGAAAAGAGAGGGTCTCTTACCCAAGTTTGCTTTTCTCCGGAGATCAAAAGTTAGTGGAAGTATTCAGACAGAAAAGGGAAAGAATTATTTTTAAAGCATCTTCACTTTGCCCCCCAATTGCATAAAATCTTTTTTTTTTCTTTTGGAAAAGAATATGGGTCTCTCTCTTAGTCTAGACACAAGAAGTAAACATCTTCTCCGAGCCGGAATCCCAGCAGGATCCAGACCAGATCCGTTTCACAACCCTTTTTTCCCTCCCCTACTCTAAACACTTCGAGCTTTTCTCTTATCAAACCCTCCCATTGGATGACTCCTGTGAGCTTGCGTCACCAGTCTGTGCGGTGATTGGTTGGAGGTAACGTCAATCTCAGGTGTCCACGTGTGCACTTTCACTCCGCCTGCTCGTGCACGGCTCGGTCCCTCCTCACTCTGGGAAAACCGCTACTTTCCGTCGTGCCAGGGCAGGCCTGGCTGGGCCGAGACAAGACTTCCCGCACGTAGACCACAGCTGGAAGACTTCCTCATCCTCAGGAATGAGGTTTCTTGACCAAGTCTCGTTTTACTCGCTTAATTGTCTCCAACCAGTCCACACAGTTTGAGTTACAATAGGGGAAAAAAGTAGAAAGTTGTGAATGTTTGTGAAGCAAACGACTGGCCACGTAGGGGCGTCTCCAAGAATTTTTTTTCAGTGGGGCAACATAGGGGAGTATACGGAAGAGGATTAGGGCCACTGGAAAAAAAAAGTGGGCAAGTCTTTTTTTTCTTCTTTTCCTGAATTCTGAGAAAAAAGTCAGAATTCTGAGAAAAAAGTCAGAATTCTGAGATTAAAGTCACAATTCTGACTTTTTTCTCAGAATTCTGACTTTAATCTCAGAATTCTGACTTTTTTCTAGTCAGAATTCTGACTTTAATCTCAGAATTCTGACTTTTTTCTCAGAATTTGGAAAAAAAAATAATTCTGAGAAAAAAGTCAGAATTCTGAGAAAAAAGTCAGAATTCTGACTTTTTTCTCAGAATTCTGACTTTTTTCTCAGAATTCTGACTTTTTTCTCAGATTTTCTTTCCAGTGGCCCTAATCCTCTTTCATAGGAGTACCGGGGGCCTCGGAAGAAAGAAGAAAACTTATTATGCAGAGTTATCAATTATAGTACTGGGCCATAATTATTCATTATATCACTTTAATGTTGTAGCTGGTGTTAGCCATTGCATTATATGTAATTAAGGTTAACACATCCAGCTAACCAACAGTTAAGAAAAACTTTCTGTACAAGCATGTGGCCTTGCTTTAGTATTATTTCCCCTCTTCATGCTGGTGGCTGTGAGATTAAAATGATATGATGCATTTATGAAGTGTTGTAGGTGCATAACTTTAGGGGAAATAAACAAATTTTACTAGGTGGTTTCTAGGCAACATCAAGACATAATATTTGGCATATTAGATAAGAAACTTTGTGCGTCACATTTGGTTGCTCAGCTATTGATGGTCTAGGAGGAGTTGGTGAAAAAAGATAAGAACAAGGGCTTTAATTATTATAGTAAGATACTGGGGTGGCACAGAGCAAGGAGGTCCTGGGTTTGAATCCGCCATCTGACTGGAGCCTACATATTCTCCCAACCCTGAGTTGTATAAATGGAAGAAAATGGATGGATGGATATAATGGAGGACAAGTGGGATCAAGAGATAAACAAAGAGATACAGAACGGGTGTTTCACTCCATTGTGTTTTTATTCAAGAGTGCAAAAACAACAACAACAGTGAAATGGAAACAGTGAACACAGCAGCTGGAAGTTGGTGCTGCTGAGGGTCATAGTGTCTCTTCAGCTTTTTAAACACAAGGTTGGAAAATGTAATTAAACACATAACCTCCGTGGTGTAAGCATACTGAACCCAACAGCCTTTAACTGTTCTGCAGAGTGCAAAAGGTTTTGTGTCTTTGTGCATAAATCTAATAGTAGTTATGAGCGTTTGCTGGTTAAATGAACTGCTATAGCAGCATTTTAAAATTGCATTCTAATTTTCATTAACTACAGAGTTATCCTTTATATAACTGCATACTGTATTTACATGGGTAAATATATACATAGGCCAGCTCTTTTTAGTTGGACTTTGTGTACATGCTGTAAACTTCTCACATGGAAGTGCAAAACACACGGCACAAGAGAGATGTTTGAAAACGATCGAATAGAAGTCACATGCAAAAACCTTTACATGCAAACCAAAAGCTAATTAGGTAAGGCAGGAAGACGGTGCAGATGTACGATAAGATATGACACTGATGCAGGGGAGGAGTTTTGTTACTTAAGAGAAAGCATTGTGAATGCAGGCAATAAATAAATGTGCATGTTCAATCCTTCAAAATAGCAGAGCAGAGCTATTGCTAGTGCAGCTGTTGAAATTTCTCTACTGGGTAATCAGCATTGACTGAAATACACAAACCACCTTCTGCAGAATATGCAAAAAAACCCATACTGACAGGTGACAGAGCAATTCTAATGCACCTTAGCACCGACTGAAGCCTCTGAAACATACTGGATAGATGAACATTATCATTCCAAAAGACATTCTCTCATATGGTGTACAGCACTGCTTAACTTAAAATCATGTTCTGAGTAATAAAAGCATTCAGTAACCCCTTGTGTCGAGTAGAAGGTGGCATCTTTCATTGTAGCATAAAAGTGATCAGTCAGAGAAAGTTTGTATCGCTATACAGTGACGCTCTCTGGACTCAAATCAGCGCACCAAAACATAGTCACTGGACCCCTTCAGTGTGTGGGTCACTGGTTTGATGGTTTTCCTTTAATTTGTCAGCTGTCTTAGAGTTGATTCTCTGTAGTTTTCAGCTTTTTTAAGACTGTTTTCAAGATTTTCAATTAAAACTATATCAGGAACTTGTGGTTATTATAAGATGTCAGTCAAATGTGGTCAAAAAATTATATAGAATATTTGTGTGTATGAATGGTTTTGGGAAAATATTTACGTTCCCCGTATTTCTGTGCTAAATATAAAACCAAAGTCAGAAACTAGTCAGCTTAGCATTAAACTTTTAACGTTTAAAAGCTTTAAACTGAGGGGAAACAGCCTGTCAAAGATGTGCTCAGTGGAACTCAGATGGCAGGTCTTATGATCCCTTAAATGCGACTGCTACTGATGCACACATTCATATGCTACCTGCTGTAAGAAGACTAATTTATGGGTTGTTTGTTTATATTTCATGATGTGATTTTATATCATTAGTTCCACTTCAGAACTTGGAAATATTCAACCTCAACCACAAACTCAGCAGAATTGAGGCAGATTATTTTGTTCATTATCAAAAAAAATTGTCAGTTTTGAGGATATTTGCTACACCTAACTGCATGTCATTAGAAATTGTTTAGAATCATTTTTGGACAAAAACAAAATAAGAACAAGAAAGACTAATCCTCCCCTGATAGTGCATTAATTTACAAGAGCTCTTATATAAATAATCACCGTCCAATGACAGCTCTTGTCTCTCACATGAGATATCCTCACTCTCATTTCCTGCTTCCTTCAGGGACAGAAGACAGTTTTGCAGAGGGTGTTCATGCAGAAAGAACGAGGCGTGGAGATGGAGAGGAGGAGGTCTTGGGGTCACATATACATGCAGGCATTTCAAGTGTAGGTGCAGGACCATTATGGGACGGTGGTGCGACAAGAAGGCCAATAGAGGGGCTTTAGCATGGATACGTAGACACGGCATGTGGGACAGTTCCTTTTCCTCCATAGCCACTGCTCCATGCACTGAAACACATTTTAAAACACACCATTGCATCATTGTTGCTATGATCTGTATCATGTATCATTTATGCAGTAATTGATATTTTCAACTGATGCCAGGAGGTCATTTCCAACATGTTGATGCATGAGCAACAGGATCTACATGCACAGACCCTAGCCCTTAGCTGGGACAGTGTTGCTACCTATTTGAGCAGCTTTCTCTGTTTCAAAGGCTACGAGTCAAAGAAGGTTTTAAATAGATTTCTTTACAGTTAATAATGTGGTGCCTTGCTTTTTATTGACTTTTATTATATTCACTTTGACAAAATGTTAACATGTTAACAAGTTCTGATTGTCAACAGATTCAACAGTATATATAGTGACTCATTAAGAGAAAGATGCAATCAAATCATAGCAGAAACACAAATACACTGTAGTTCTGATGAAATGCTTTTATAAACTGTAAATATTCTCTATTGATTATAAAGTATATTTATATTTATTCTAAAGTGATATTTAAAACCATTTAATTAGTCTAACCATAGAGGTATCTTCTCATCCAATAACGTGCTGTGAGTCTAATAACTGAATACAATGACCGTTACATACGGAGGCGTTTCCAGGAAATTTTATATGGTTTTGGCACAGAGGTACCCAAGAACCAGTAAGGGTGGCGTAGAGCACAGAAAACCAGACCTGTATCTATGGATACCAATGCTGGTACTAGTGTTGAATCAATACTAGAGCAATAGGATTGATACTTTGTTTCTAACCAATACTGAAATGTGTGAAAAAAATAATGAAAAATCCCTGAAACTTTTTGTGCTGACCGTCATCCCTACTTTATTTATTTAAACAACATAACTGATCCAACATAAACCGATCCAAACTGCTTTAGAAACAGGCACACAGCTGAAAGGTTTGTTTGTTTTTTGTGTCAATTGTGTTTTGGTGAAAGTAAAAATCACAGTGATTTCATTAAAGTGTGTTCAGACTTTGCATATTGATGATACTTCATCTCATCTTCAATACATAAGCTGCTTTTATTGGTTAAATAGTATCGGTAATACTGGCCCTGTATTTAGTTGGTATTGAATCAATGCCAAAATTTGCAGAATGCAGCACTAGAGTCAGGAAACAAGCAGTGGATCAAACCACTGTGAGGCATGTCATGGGGGAGTCATACATCCATAACTGAGCAGAAGAGCTTTTAGTGTGTATTATCATATTATATAACATTATATAGTTATATTTACAATAATGTATTGAAGAGTACCACAGTGTTTTTTACAGCAAAAATGTAACTGGACATCTTACATCCCCCTGTTATTTTCACTCGTGTTTGCATTTATATAATACAGATTTAGCTGGGGCACCGGGTGGACCTAATAAATTTCATGCCCCAAGCCAACACTTTAGCAACACCCCTGTTTACATAGTCATGGTGCAGTGCAGTTTGTCATACTGAGGTTTTAAAGCAGGAAACTTTGAGTTCAAACCTTTAAACTCGGTCTCAATTTTTTTTTCTAACTCTAACCCTTTTCAAACATTTTTAACTCTGTGTTTGCACACTGAAGAGAAGGAGTTGCAATTATTCCAAAAGTGACTTAAAACTCTGGCCCAGAGGGGATTTGAGGCCCTGATTTTTCAGTGTCACATCATAGTAGTTCAGGAGAAATCCTGATGTTTTCACTGCAAATCATGCATTTTCCCCTTCTTGAAAACAATATCAGCGATGTCTCCTCAGGGAATGTTGACGATGGAGTGTGTGCTGCTCCTTCTCCATGGAAATCTGTCCATCTGCAGACCTCCTCCTCTCCTCATAGAGCTTCCTCCCCTGTAAAACAGCTGCTTCACTGCTGCTTCGGGGCCGACACTGCTCTAACCTCCGAGCTGCCTTCAGCACCCACCAGATGGAAACATCATAATGAGTAAGTATCCAGTTCCTGGGACCTCAGGCTGTTCAGTATACTCCATGCATCTACAGGGATAAGTTTCTGCTGCAGGCATTGTGTTTTCATTCCAGTTCACATCATGCATGTCCAGGAACAGGCTGCTATCATGCATCAGAGATCTGGTGTCTGACTTGCAGGGATTTGAGGGAACACAGTGTAGACACAGGTCATGCAGTAGATCTGACGTGTACAGGTTCTCTTACCTCTTTATGAAAGCGGTGTGTACAATGTGGCACTCCCCTCCCATTCTTACGCATGTCCTCATGACAGATCAGGCACAACGTTTCGTCCTTCTTCTGTGAGAAAAAGAAACAACATCTGACCAAGATTTCAATAACTTATGTATTTATAAAAATAATAAACCTGTATTATTGCATCAGTGGAAGATTAGTAAGATCAGTTCAGAGCAACAGCTTCTAATTAGGCAGCTACTTTCTGAATGAAAAAACAAGAAGTAGGTGTGAAGAAATCAAAAGTGTAACTGCAAAATATGAAATGCTACTTAATATTTAATGTAAATAGAAAATAAAGAGCCATCTGTATATGAAAAGATACAAATATGAAAGTTTCCTCGGTCAAAAATAACTTATTTCAAGTTAAATATAAATATATATAATATGTTTGTTTTGAGTCTGTGGAACTTAAGGAGATTAAGTGACAGGAACTTCATAACTTATATACCAAAGTGAAGGAGCTCCATTTAATTTCAGTAAAATGATAAATAAAGATATAATATTCACAAAGTTATGAGAAGCTGTAAATGTTATTTGCACTGTGTATGTTATGTATCACGTTTTTTTATTGATTTCCTGTGACACCACAAAAATACAGAAACACCGTTTCATTAACATTAAACCCCTGACAATGAGTTTTAACAGGGCTTGACAAAAAAATTTGTTCCAAGAAAAATCAGGTATAAAAATGAAAAAGGATTAAACATGCATTCACAACTGTATTCTTTAGTATGCAGACAAAAAGCATGGACAATAGAAATAAAGAAAACTTCAAGGTCCTTGTGTGCATTCAAGACCAGTTAATTATGTGGGTATTTGTAGGTTATGTAATTCACAGCTTTGTTTTTGGCAGCACATAAAAGAAATGCAGTTTTTCAGGCTCCTTAATTTTTACGGGCTTCGTAATTTTATATGAGGAGGAGAAAGACCATCAAATTGGATCATCCTTCGGTCGTCTATGAGAAGGTAAAAATCTGTAAAGACCATTTATCGTTCGTTTAGTTAATGTTATAAATCCTCCTGCTCACCAGAGACGTGGTCTTCTTATCATTTAGACAGAGCCTCTTCTCAAGTGTCTCTGTGAGCTCTGGGATGGTGGTGATGCGATTCTCTGCGATCACAGTCTTAGTGCGGCTGTTGTCATCTGCAGAGGCACGGCGAGGCTTCTGGTGGACCCTGGTGTCCCCCTTATCCTCTCTTGATTTGACGTGGCTTGGAGTGGGCGCCATTGTAGCCGCATGAAACCTGTTTAACTTCATGACATCTAACTGTGACTGAGGATTAAGAACAGAACGATAAGTGTTATTACACCACGTAACAACACTTGAGAGTAAAATGATTGTGTCACATTCCCTCTAATAGTGAAGCGGAGTTGTAAGAAGATTAAACTAGAGAGACAACCATGTCTGCCTTATGTCTGTCAAAGGGGTTAAACACTCACTCGCTAATATCCTTAAGTAACATGTTGGCAAAGCAGCTACCTATATATAGTTTGACTCTAGACTCAGGACAGAACGTAAATATATATTTACACAACAGCAATAATCTGATAATGCAACTCCAGTAAAACATCAAAGGTGAAGGTACAGATGAATTTCAGTGTTTGGCTAGACTTGGAAATCTGTAACTACTGAACTGTTCTCTTCAAATTATGTATTTCTGGAGCACTCATTACTAAACTAAGGTTTCACTCTTAATGGGAACTTTAAATAGCGATGCACTAGACACAGGCTGACATTATACAACCCCAGAAGTTATTTCTGGTTCTACTTAACTTTACTACTGCTGCTGAGGAAAAAAAACACGATGTCTAGATGTTCCTTTGACTTTGAAAAATAACATGAGAGATCTGTGACAATGTGATTTTTTTCTGTTTAAAGAAACTAAACAATGTGATAAATGTTACTTTAAATAGGTCAAAATATGTGTAAAGGTGTGAAAAGTGCAGTCAACGCTGATGCACCTTAATATGTCAGATTTTCTGTTGAGCTACAATCTCAGTTTGTACTGTTAAGACTTCTTTAACTGAGCAGGTTCTTCAATTTCGAATTAATTGCCTTCCACTGCTTTAGGGTGTAGCTACTTTAGGAGTCAAAAGTTTTTATATGTGCAGTGTGTGTATTTTTTCTTTGGATCAACCTCTCACTTCGATTTCATAAACCTTGATCTCACCAGCCCAAACTTCAAACAGGACTTCAAAAAGAATGGTCATAGGGGTTAATTACATCTTTTATATATATATACTATGTTTTTATGGTATTTGCAAGAAGCTTTTTTTTGTTCTGCGGTGCAAGGAAGTGGCTTGTTATGTTGATGTTGCTAGTTTTAGCTGTTATAGGACAAACATTGCTATTTGTAGCTGCCAGCCTTGTTGACTGATAAACCTCCTGGAACATTTACTAACGTCATGGGCTCATCTGTACCACCATTTTTGCATTTGTTACATTTTAAAAGATAAATGTTGTGTGATGAAAAGGCTAAAAATATTCAGAATAGTTGTTATTTGAATGAGAATTTCTTTATTTCCCAGAATAAACTTATAAAGCATAGGCTTTCAGCAAAATTGTTATTTTAAATATACTGACCAATAGTTCCACTATCAGACCAAGAATCTGTGCATTACTTCTCTATTTGCTTGCTTAAAAACAGAGCATACAGGGAACTGCAGGCTTCAGTTTAAACAGCACTTCTTCTGATTATTAGTGAAAGGTTACACTATGCTACTAAATTTGTTTTTGTTGTATTTATCAGTGCTTCCTTCATGATGAGAACTGATTGTGCTCACCCAGTGTTGTCTGTAAACTACTTGCTTGTAAGTTTCTTTTCTTCCACAGAGAGACCACTTTATATGTGTGCACTTACACTGTTGTGACTCCTATCACCTGCTTTAGATTAGAAAGAGTTTCTTTGGCTCCTTCCTTCCTTTAGTTTTCGCTTAACTCCCATGAAATTTGTCATACACACTAATGAAAATATACCAGAAAACTATAAAGTAAGCACCACTATTCACCACACAGGCCATGACACTTGACTATGCGGACACATAAGTTGCCCTGTTCTGTGTTATTAATAAAAAATACAAATCACTAAATTGTGCGCCATTCATGTTGGTTGGTCTTCTGCTTGTTTGCTGCTTTAAGTTGTACCTCTATTTTTAAACATCAACATAGCCAGAGGTTATGGAAGAGTTGGAACGCTATTGAATGAAGAATATGTGTAAGAGCTTTGGCGTGCAGCAGCCCATGACTTAAAAACATTGTTTATAAAAGAAAATGATATCAGATGTGAAGGTATTTTTAGTTGGAAAAAATAATTTTCCTACAGATCTACACAGACACAGCTACGGCACAAACACCAGACTGGTCTGTATTCATTATAGAACTATTCTGTTTTTCCTAATGAGACTGTGAACAGCTCAGCACGTGGCAGGGCATTTGCAGTGTTTGATCGCTCTGATGTAAAGTAATAGAAAACAACTCACTTAGAGCATCAATAATTTAGTACTTTGCAGGCTTTCATGGGGAAATTTACCAAAACATCAGTTTGCACACTACTAAAGGCTTTTTGTTCGGAAGCTTTAATATTTAATTAGTTCTCATACCAGCTTGTAAAACATACATGTGCATTATTCTCCTGTCATAGTCCATATTTTGTCTTTTTCAGAGAAATAAAACTCTGTGTTTTATAAATATTCCATGCAGTGATATTTGCAGTCAATGAAGGTATGGGATCTTTCTAACACCCTGAGCTGGTTTTAAAGAAATACATAGAAAGTATACTGTCTGAAATACATTCATCAGAGAGTGCATATATTTTATTTTCCCTCCAATTATCAATGAAGGCCTATACAGTATTATATTTAAAGGTGTGTCAAGTGTACAAGCACGCTGTCCATATATGGTGTAAAACTGGAAAAGAGAAACTGCAAAAAAAATGTTTGTTAAAAGTGTTTTGCTGCTGTTTAAATGTCAGTGCATGCATCAAGTCGAATGCTGCAGAGCTGAACACATACGTCAATCCATGAAGTGCAGCCGGTCCTTACCGCAGTCGGGAGTGATGCTCGTCTATCAACTTGTGTTTTTGAAGGCCTTCTGAAACTGTGTTTTCGTTCTCTGGAATGTACAGCGTCTGGTCCGTGACCCCAGTAACTGCTCATCCATTTTGTGAAGTTACTATCATCGTCCTCGTCATTGTCCATAATGATAGCAGGCAGAAGCCGTAGAGACATGATGGAGCTGTGCAGGGAGCTTCTTGTTGCAGCAGGTCTTGGTACAACAGATGAAAGTGAATGGGGTGAGTACTGACAACACTCAGCTGACCTATTGAGCGTCTACCAGACCGGCTGCTCTGCTACACTGCACTGTCCCACATGGCAAAAGTGACTTACTTCAATTAGATGCCTCTAGTGAATCAAGCTGTCGCTTTTGTTGTTATCCTTGGACAAAAAATAACCTAAAAATAACCTGCAGAGATTTAGCTCCAGTCTTTAAATAAGTGAATCCTCTATAATCTGTTTAACGTCACTGGTAGAACATAAACTGGAGGTGATTGGAATAAACAGCGAGGTGGTAGCTGTGACGGTACAGCTAGTATTTTGGCACAGGGTGGGTGATGTGACCACTCCTTTTAATCTTTCCATTACAGCCTCGGGGTAGACAACTGAAACTCCAATTTCCCCATACTTTCCACTCACTGAGTACATCAAACCTGTCAATAATTATGGAGCGCAGGCAACTGGGTGCTGAGAGCCCAAGGCTTGTGCAATACAGGGCAAAGAGCTTTAATATTACACTGTATACAACAGTTTATTTGTTTTGCTCTTTTAAGTCAAGTATGTAAAATCCAGATTTTATACATGAACAATGAAAACATGTAATACAAGGCCTTCAGCTAGAAAAGCAGCATCTCTGGCACCATAATTCATTATATATCATGTCAGTTCACTCTGAAAAATTATTAGTAGTAGTATTAAATACTATTATTGATATTACTACAAAAAGGGGATTGTGTATTATTGGAAATATTCACATTAGACTGTGTTAGGGTAAACCACTATATAAAACACATTTCAAGTGAATCCCACACTATGTTTTCATTACTTCTTTTTTAACAAAAAAAAAGCAGCAGAAATTATATACAAGTCTTTATCTCAACTTTTACAAACTCAAAGTTTCCCTGTGCTAATAATGTTGTAAAGATCTCAAAGAGAAGGATTCATCCAGGGCAGGCACTGTTATGAGACATTCATGCTGCTTTATCGTGTAAACTCAGATCCCCACTGAGAAAGAGATTACGGTAATCTGTGTGTAAGCGCCAGACGTCTGCTTTATATTTTTATTTACGATTGAGTTCATGTTTGTTTTATAATTCATAGATTCATTACATAAGTCATCTTTTCAGGATTAATAAATGTGAAAATATATGTGTTTAGATAAAGTAATTTTAAGTCACTGTTTTGGGATTGAAACCTAAAAGGGGGTACCTCTCACTTTAAGTATTTAAAGTGCAATAGTAGCATGAAACCCTGTGTGAGAGGGAAGGGGAGGAGCATGGACAGAGAGGTTAGGAGTCTCACGGTTTTCTGACCGTGTGCACAGGTAGTTTTGGATAACTGCTATTTTTTTGGAATTTTCATGCTTATTTTGGAAGGAGTTCATTGTTACATCCTCAGTTTGTAATAAATAAACAGTCTTCAAATCATAATGCAACTGGAAGCATTTCTTTTGGAAACCAGGAACACGCGTCAGCCATAGACTCCCTTTTTTGAGCTTGGTTTATTGGAAATCACCCTACATTTAGTCAGAAAACCCTCTTGCTCCTTTTTTGGGAAAAGGAATACTGAAAAGGATCATGTTTAGCAACGAATGGCCATGCACGGTGGATTGGAGGTAATAGCCTACTTGGAGGAAGAATCACGGTAAGCAGTGAAAACAAGCTTTGCTACTGTGGAAATTTGTCATAATGCATGAGAGTGATGAAGAACTGGTGTGTGGAAAAAGAGAATCAAAAATGACAGAAAAGGCTGTCGAGGAAAAGCTGCACAGGTTGACCCAGTCTAGAAAGGCTAAGCTAGGCCACCTAACTAGCCAAGCTAATCAGCTCGAACGGCTAATGGAAGATGATGCTAACGTGAATGCTGTTAAGCAGAAATTGCGTTTAGACTACCAAGATTCATTTGGAGAACTGTGTAGGATAAATGATAGTTTGAGAGTATTAATGCATGAGGAAGAATTTGAAAAGGACCAAAGTTCTTGGTATGAACCTAATGCTAGTCGTATTTGTGGATTTATGCAACATGTGGAAACGTGGGTTAAAGCAGCTGAGGAGCGCACAGAACAAGCTAGACAGTATGATGCAGACATCCAGCCTTCCGACAGTGTTTCTGTGATGTCCGCTGCATTAAGCAGTAAAGGCAGGAGGCGCAGGTCAGCCGTTGGGAGCCAAGTGTCCACTGCTTCCTCAGTACGCCTCAAAGCTGAAATGGAGAGAGCCGCATTGCTCGCACAAGCAACAGCTCTCAAACAAAAACAAGAGCTTGAACGACAGGAAACTGAGTTGAAAGCAAAAAGAGAGCAGCTGGATCTGCAAACTGCTATTGCCGCCTCTGATGCTAAATTAAAGGTATTAGAGAATTTTGAAAATGAGCGCTTGTCACATGTGAGTCCTGCATGCCCAACGACTATTGATTCTGGATTCATACCATTACCTGTAAGTCAAACTCCAGTCACCAACACAGAAAATGGATATGGGGAATTCATGCCTTTACAAAATCACCCTATTGGTACGCAGCAGTCTAGAGTGGATTTTGCAGCAGATGAGCAAGCAGTTGAAACACTCTGTACTGTAATGACACGTCAGAATAATATAACGGAGCTGATGGTGAAACAACAAAAAATGATGACATTGCCACCTTTAGACATCCCTACCTTCAGTGGTGATCCTCTAGATTACAATACATTTGTGAGCGCCTTTGAGCACGGAGTAGAGTCTCGCACTGAAAGTCCTAAGGACCGCCTCTACTTCTTAGAGCAGTTCACTAATGGACAGCCGAAAGAGCTAATAAAGAGCTGCCTTCATATGAAGCCAGATGTAGGCTATCACAAGGCTAAACAGCTCCTTAAAGAGCATTTTGGAAATGACTACAAAGTTGCTGTAGCCTACATGAACAAGGTCTCAAACTGGGCACCTATCAAGCCAGAGGATGCAGAAGCTTTAAATGCGTTTTCACTCTTTCTGACAGCTTGCTGTAACACCATGGCTGAAGTGAGTTACATGGAGGAACTTGATAATGTTGCAAGCTTGAAAGCCATTGTAGCAAAACTTCCATACAAGTTACGTGAAAGGTGGAGAACTGTTGTGTGTGGTATGCAAGAGCGAGGCGACAGAAGAGTCAAGTTCAAGGACTTGGTGGAGTTTATTAATAAACAAGCCAAAATTGCACTTCACCCTGTTTTTGGTGACATAAAGGATAGCATCACTGCTAAACCATTCACCATTAAACAAAACAGTAACAAGGATCAGAAAAGGGTTGTAATGAAGAAGTCATTCACCACCAGTGCCATACCATTGGACATTCAGGAGAAAGACACAAAGCCAATGGAAAACACAAATTATGTGAAACCCACTCCACAGGCATGTCTGTTCTGTAACGGTGGGCACAACATAGACCTGTGTGGTAAGTTTAAGGGCAAGCCACACAATGAAAAGTTGGAATTTTTGAAAGGCAAAGGACTGTGTTTTAGCTGTTTGAAGCAAGGTCATATGAGCAAACTTTGTAAGAGAAAGGTGAGCTGTGAGGTATGTTCTCTTGCTCATCATACATTGTTGCATATCAAGAAAAGGGACACAGATGCTGACACAGAGAAGAAAACTAAGAACAGTGAAAGTCAAACAATCTTAAGTGCCTTTGTCTGTGCAGAGTCTGAGGATTGTGGGCCAACTGGGGCCGGGGAAGATGACTGCACACTTGCAATAGTTCCTGTACAGGTCAAAGCCAAAAAGGGAAGTCTAGAAGTGCAGACTTACGCCTTCTTGGACCCAGGAAGCTCTGCCACATTCTGTACAGAGACATTAATGGACAAATTGAAGATCACTGGAAGGAAAACTGACATACTACTGAAAACTATGAATGAAGAGAAACCAGTCTGTACTCATGTAGTGTCAGGCTTGGAGGTCAGTAGTTTATCTGGTGACAACTTTATTGATCTGCCAGATGTCTTCACACAAAGGACAATACCTGTAGGAAAAGAAAACATACCCCTACAGAAGGATCTCGAAAAGTGGCCGTACCTTAAAGAAGTAAAACTGCCTCGAATTGAGACTGACATTGGATTGCTTATCGGAGCAAATGTACCTAAAGCAATGGAGCCATGGGAGGTTATAAGCAGTGTAGGTAATGGACCGTATGCTGTAAGAACCAAGCTAGGTTGGACTGTGAATGGACCTTTGAGAGAAACTGGCTGGCATGCAGACAAGAGAAACCCAGCCAAGGCTAATGCAAACCGCATATCAGTGAGTCGTTTAGAGAACCTGTGGCTTCAACAGTTCATGGTGGATTTTCCAGAGGGAGGAAAACATGATGAAGTGGAAATGTCAAGAGAGGACCATCAGTTTATGGACATGTTCATGGAATCTGCAAAACTGATGGATGGTCACTATACAATATGTCTACCTCTGAAGAACAGATTGGTCAACATGCCAAATAATCGCTCAGTCGCTGAACAACGAGCACGTAACTTGAGGCTTAAATTTCTCAGGAATGACTGCTTCCGACAAGAGTACACAGACTTCATGGAAGACCTTCTTAAAAAGGGCTATGCAGTACAACTGTCAAATGATGAACTGGCGCACAAAGAAGGAAAAGTGTGGTATATACCCCATCACGCCGTGTACCACCCTGTGAAGCAGAAATTAAGAGTTGTGTTCGACTGTGCAGCATCCTATCAGGGCACATCCCTGAATGATCAACTTCTTCAGGGTCCAGATTTGACTAGCAGTCTCATTGGTGTTGTCATACGATTTAGACAGGAACCTGTTGCAATTATGGCAGACGTTGAAGCAATGTTTCACCAGGTGAAGGTGCCTGACGGTGACTCTGACTTACTCAGGTTCCTCTGGTGGACAGGTGGCGACTGCAATCAAGCTTTGACTGAGCACAAGATGACTGTGCATTTGTTTGGGGCCACATCCTCACCCAGTTGCGCCAATTTCGCTTTGAGGAAGTGTGCTGAAGACCAGAGTAGGCAGTTCAAAGCTGAGGTTGTTCAAACAGTCTTGCAAAACTTTTACGTTGATGACTGTCTCAAGTCTGTCGCTACGGAGGAGGCAGCTATATCAATGTGTCAAGATCTAATGAAAATCTGTGCCAACGGAGGCTTCCGTCTCAACAAATGGGTGAGCAACCGAAGGAAGGTGCTTGACTCCATCCCAAAGTCTGAACTGGCAGCAGAAATGAAAACCCTGGACCTGGATCATGGCAAACTTCCACTTGAGAGGGCCCTTGGTCTCAATTGGTGTGTTGAGTCAGACACATTCAGATTTAAGATCAACATCAAAGATCGCCCATTCACAAGAAGAGGACTTCTTTCTGTCATTGGATCAGTGTATGACCCATTAGGCATTTTGGCACCAGCAGTCTTGCCAGCAAAGATTATCCTGCAGGAATTGTGCAGATTGAAGATCGGGTGGGATGACGACTTACCTGAGCACATAAAGAGGCGGTGGACTGACTGGTTAACCAGCCTTCCTGCTTTGGAACACTTCTCAGTTGCAAGATGTTTCAAGCCCAAAGATTTTGGAATTGATGTATTTGCACAACTACATCACTTTGCAGACGCAAGTGAGGATGCATATGGCTCAGTTAGCTACCTACTCATGCGTAACAAGAGCAATGAGACACAATGTGCATTTATGATGGGCAAGTCCAGAGTGGCACCTCTCAGGCCCCCTACCATACCCCGTCTGGAATTGACTGCTGCTACAGTAGCCATTAGGATGGATAGTGTCCTGAGAAGAGAGCTACAGCTGAACCTTGCAGAATCAGTTTTTTGGACAGACAGTACGGTGGTGCTCCAGTATCTCCGGAATGAGACCACACGTTTTCGTACGTTTGTGGCAAACAGAGTTGCAGCTATCCTGAAAGGCTCTGATGTGGAACAGTGGAAACACATCAGCACGGACAAGAATCCTGCTGACTGCGCCTCAAGAGGGCAAAGAGTAGATGAATTTATGAAGAACAGAACGTGGGTGTCTGGGCCAGATTTTCTTCGCAGTCCAGTAGAGTTTTGGCCTAACACTCCACTGAATTGTTTGGAAATCACTTCTGGTGATCCTGAGATCAAGAGAGCCACAGTAAACAAGATAGAGGTGGAAGAAAATGTTGCTCCATTCAAGAGACTGATAAATTACTTCTCATCATGGACAAAGTTGAAAAGAGCGGTGGCGTGGTTCCTGAAACTTAAAGCCTTACTTTGGAGTCTCTGTCAAAAACGTAAAGAGCTATGCATCACCAGTGTGGAGAATAGCTTTGACAATGATCGACAGCTGAGGCAAAGTCAGATTGACAGTTTCAGGACAAGCTTTAAGCCTACACAAATTTCAGTGGAAGACCTGAATCAAGCAGAGCTCGATATAATCAGATTTTGCCAAAAGGAGAAATTCTCGGAAGAGGTTTCAGCTCTACACAAGGGTCAAAGTGTGAAGCGCAATAGCCACTTATACAAACTGAACCCTGTACTACAGGAAGATCTGTTGAGAGTTGGCGGAAGATTGAGCTGGGCAGCTATGCCGGAAATCGCTAAGCAGCCTATTATCCTGTCTAGAGACTTTCACATTTCTGACTTAGTCCTCCAACAGATACATGAAGAAACTGGGCATGGAGGGCGCAATCACATGCTCTCTGAATTGCGACAGAAGTTTTGGATCCCAAATGCCAACACAGCCATTAGAAAGATCATCGCAAAGTGTGTGACATGTCGTCGCTTGCATGGAAGAGTTGGGAAACAACTGATGGCTGATCTTCCACAAGAGCGAGTGTTGCCAGATGATCCACCCTTCACCCGGGTTGGTGTAGACTACTTCGGCCCATTCGAAGTAAGACGTGGAAGAACCATCTTAAAAAGATACGGTGTTATATTCACTTGTTTAGCAGTTCGTGCAGTGCACATAGAGCTGGCCTCATCATTAGACACAGATTCATGCATAAATGCAATCCGGCGCTTCATAGCACGGAGAGGACAAGTGAAGGAGATTCGCTCAGATAATGGGACGAATTTTGTTGCTGCCAATCGTGAGCTGAAGGAAGCAATCACTGACTGGAACACTTCACCGTTTCAGCATCTATTTCACCAGCATGGAATTAAGTGGACATTTAACCCTCCCACTGCTTCACATCATGGTGGAGCATGGGAGAGGTTGATAAGATCAATACGAAAAGTGCTGAATTCTACTGTGAGAGAACAAGTTCTGGAAGAAGAATGCCTTCATACAGTCTTATGTGAGGCAGAGTCGATCATCAACAGCCGACCAATCACCAGGGCATCAAGCGACCCAAATGATTTGGAGGCTCTGACACCTAATCATCTTTTGTTGTTGAAAACAAAACCTTCCTTGCCTCCAGGATTGTTTGACCAGAATGACCTCTACTAACGACGTAGATGGAAACAGGTGCAATATATGTCCAATCTATTCTGGAAGAGATGGACTAAAGAATACCTACCTCAGCTTCAGGAACGCCAGCGGTGGGCCACAGCATCAAGAAACTTTGCAGAAGGAGATGTCGTTCTTCTTGTGGACGACTGTGCACCACGAAACTCATGGATTATGGGAAAGATCATCAAAACAGTTCCAGACAAGAAGGGTCTCGTTCGCCGGGTCCAGATAAAGACAAAGACTAATGTTTTGGACAGACCCATCACCAAGATTTGTCTGCTTGTGGAATCTGAATGGGCTAGTGGTAAAGACTAAGCCCCTACGATGAGCCATGTGCTAGCAACCTCTGGCTCTTTCCTTCTTTCTCTCTTTCCTTCTTTTCTTTCTTATTCTTTTTCATCTGTTCTTTTGGAAATGGACAGAAACCAGTCTTAATATACTTTGCAAAGCTGATTGGCAAAGTATTGGACAATTCATTTGTCTATAAATAACGTTTTGTCATGTGTTTAAACATTGGATATGTCTAAACGTGGTTCATATTAAGTTTGTAAAGTTAAAAAGTGTGGTAATTGTTCTAAGGCAATACATTATTAGAACAATTAGGGGCCGGTAATGTAAGCGCCAGACGTCTGCTTTATATTTTTATTTACGATTGAGTTCATGTTTGTTTTATAATTCATAGATTCATTACATAAGTCATCTTTTCAGGATTAATAAATGTGAAAATATATGTGTTTAGATAAAGTAATTTTAAGTCACTGTTTTGGGATTGAAACCTAAAAGGGGGTACCTCTCACTTTAAGTATTTAAAGTGCAATAGTAGCATGAAACCCTGTGTGAGAGGGAAGGGGAGGAGCATGGACAGAGAGGTTAGGAGTCTCACGGTTTTCTGACCGTGTGCACAGGTAGTTTTGGATAACTGCTATTTTTTTGGAATTTTCATGCTTATTTTGGAAGGAGTTCATTGTTACATCCTCAGTTTGTAATAAATAAACAGTCTTCAAATCATAATGCAACTGGAAGCATTTCTTTTGGAAACCAGGAACACGCGTCAGCCATAGACTCCCTTTTTTGAGCTTGGTTTATTGGAAATCACCCTACACTGTGTTCTTTCCAAAAATAAGGATGAAACAAGGTCACACCTGAAGACAAATTAACACATTTTATTAAATAAATGAAGAGTACTATCCGTGTGTGCCGTTGAGACATTATAATATCAATGAGACTCCATCCAGTATTATTATGGGGTCTTTATCTTACAATATAAAACACTTTGAGGCGACTGCTGTTGTGATTTGGTGCTAGAAATAAAATTGAATTGAATTAAAAGTATTGAAAACAATCTCGTATTCATACATTACAAATCTGCACAGGTTATCTTTTTAAATATAAAATTAAAATTGTGTTTCAGATTTAGGATAAACCGTCTGTATCAAACAACTAAAACAGGAGAGAATAGCTATACAATACAACACCACACCATATAATACAGGATAAAATACAATGACTTCTTGATAATTTGTTATTACTGATAAGTGACTGTGTACAGCAGCTTGTTGCATACCATACAAGCATGCATTCATGCAGACACGTAGTCATACTCTTAATCAATTAATTACATAATCATCATGCTTTTTTTAAAGGCCGAATGACCACGATTATCAGTATAAAATGTTTCAGAAAATGCTATCGTATTAACAAAGCAGAGGCATAACCTACTTGATAAGTTGAAGAAGACTGTTCGAAAATTTAGTTTTGGTCACCTCTACATTTAAAATCTGAATGCACAACACTTAAAATACCCTGAATAAATGATCAGAGAAACAGATGAGTGGAATTAGGTTTTAACAGTTCTTATGAAAGCAGGGGCCGGCCTTTCAGTCTTTTGTATGATAGTAAAATTAAAAAATGAATTCCAGATTTCACTGGAGGCCAATGAAAGGAGGCAAGGAATGCACAAACACAATATTTTTATAAATTTGTTTTATTGAGACCTTATTATACATTTACATACAAAACATACAGTCTACATATAGTTAAACCTCAGTGTCACAACAAGTGTTTGCTAAAAGAAAAAAAACAACAACAAAGAAAAAGTTGTTTTGTTTTGTTTTTTAAGGGAAATGTCATGGTCCTGGGTCGGTGACCCAGTGCTTTTAGTTTATTATCATTTTCTAGTTTATTATGATGATGTCATGGTCCTGGGTCGGTGACCCAGCGCTTTTAGTTTATTATCATTTTCTAGTTTATTATGATGATGATGATTATTATTGTTTGAGTTCTATGTGTTATATTCGGTCTGCCTTTGAGTCTGCGTCTGTGTCTCTGTCTGTCTATCGTGTCACCCCGCCTGTTTGTGAAGCTGTCTGTTTAGTTCTGTGTCTTGTTTGGTTCCTCGTGTCTGAGTTTCCTGTTTTATTGTGAAGGTCTCTGTCTGATGTGAGTATGTTCAGTTTACATTTCCCCTGTCCCGTCAGCCCTGATTCCTCCCAGCTGTGTTGCCCTCCTGTGGCCCATTCCCTGATTACTCCCCGTGTATTTAAGCCCTGTGTTTTCCTGTGCTCTCTGTCGCGTCGCCTGATTAATTCCATGTCAGTCTGCATTATTCTATGTTACCCGGTACTCATTCTGCGTCTCTCTGCCATCTCTCTTTGTGCATTTTGTTCCTCCTCCCGTGAGTGTCTGGTTTAAGTTTTGTTCGTTAGTTTTCCCAGTTTAGGTTTGTTCACTCCCTGCTCTGCTCTTCTTGTTTTGTCACCTTCTCACCGCTGTAAATAAACACTCACTCGCACCCCAGCCAGTACCTGCATTTTGGATCCTTTTTCAATACACCACACGACTGCCCCCCCCCAGCCGTGACAGTACGACGCGACCACAAGATGGATCCAGCGGACTTGCCCGGGGAGAGTGACCTCACACGCGCCCTACGCCTGGTGGACTGGGTAACCCACACCTCCAATGCACGAGCTAAGGTTGTGGGGATAAACGCCATTGAGGCTATCCTGGCCGGAAATCCCTATCTCCACCAGGTCCGGGGATTTACAGACTTAATCGCTGACCTGCATAAAGCCCGGGAAGCGGTGCAAGCTTCGGAAGATTCTGCCCAGCAACAACGGACAACGACCGCCACAAAGCAGCCGTCTCAGATTCACCCACCGGAGGTTTCACGGCCCGACCCCCCAGAGGTTTTTCCCTGCCTGTCGGAGCCGTCAGCGGTGGGGAGGAAACATTCGCGCCACCGGCGCTTCACCCCACAGCTGGATTCAGGGACCCCTGTGCGACCAGCTGTGGTGAGTTTTAAGGAGTTTTAAGTTAAGGATGCTGGTGCTTCTGGGACTGTGTTTTCTGGGGCTGTTCATGGGGAGAGTAGAGACAGTTCACGGCGCTTACCTACCTTCGTGGTAACTGACCTCTCACAAGTTGGCATTTTCAAAACATCCAAAACAGTAACTGACTGGGTTTCATCCATTCCACTACCAACTCCAGTCTCACCTCAACCAGTACATCAGCCTTTAGCCAGTTCATTAGCCCAGCCTGCATCTATTCCATTAGCCCGGTCACCCGCTCCCTCCATACTGGAGGCTGTCTGTGCCACCCATTTTGAATCCCGTTCCTAGCACCCATTTTAAGCGGAGAGACAAACCCATTAAAACCACTCTAGTTTCTCAGAAACTGGCTAATTTAGATACTGTTATTCGCCCCAGGGCCTCCCCAGAGGCTGAGTTTCTGCCTTCAGCCGACTCTGGACCCCTGGAGGCCAAGCGCTGCCTGGGCAAAGCCAGTGCCCTGCACAGTTTCAGTTACCGGTGTCTCTGCCAGAGGCCCGTGTGCCTGCTGGTCCTGTTCTGTCCCTGCCAGAGGCCCGTGTGCCTGCTGGTCCTGTTCTGTCCCTGCCAGAGGCCCCCGCGCCTGCTGGTCCTGTTCTGTCCCTGCCAGAGGCCCCCGCGCCTGCTGGTCCTGTTCTGTCCCTGCCAGAGGCCCCCGCGCCTGCTGGTCCTGTTCTGTCCCTGCCAGAGGTCTCCGCACCTGCTGGTTCTGTTCTGTGTGTGCCAGGGGCTCCGGTGCCCACTGGTTCTGAGACTGTTTCAGCTGGAGGGCCCGGGGAGCCCGTCCAGCCTTCTGCCTCGTCAGCTGGAGGGCCCGGGGAGCCCGTCCAGCCCCAAGACTCATCAGCTGGAGGGCCCGAGGAGCCCGTCCAGCAACTGTCCTCGTCAGCTGGGGGGCCCGAGGAGCCCGTCCAGCAACTGTCCTCGTCAGCTGGGGGGCCCGAGGAGCCCGTCCAGCAACTGTCCTCGTCAGCTGGGGGGCCCGAGGAGCCCGTCCAGCAACTGTCCTCGTCAGCTGGGGGGCCCGAGGAGCCCGTCCAGCCTCCTGCTTCGCCAGCTGGAGGGCCCGAGGAGCCCGTCCAGCAACTGTCCTCGTCAGCTGGGGGGCCCGAGGAGCCCGTCCAGCCTCCTGCTTCGCCAGCTGGAGGGCCCGAGGAGCCCGTCCAGCCTCCTGCTTCGCCAGCTGGAGGGCCCGAGGAGCCCGTCCAGCCTCCTGCTTCGCCAGCTGGAGGGCCCGAGGAGCCCGTCCAGCAACTGTCCTCGTCAGCTGGGGGGCCCGAGGAGCCCGTCCAGCCTCCTGCTTCGCCAGCTGGAGGACCCGAGGAGCCCGTCCAGCCACCAGCTGCTCCACCAGCGGCCGCATCCACAGCTTCCGTGTCTCCACCCACGCCGTCGCCTGGTCCAGCTTCCGTGTCTCCACCCACGCCGTCGCCTGGTCCAGCTTCCGTGTCTCCACCCACGCCGTCGCCTGGTCCAGCTTCCGTGTTTCCACCCACGCCGTCGCCTGGTCCAGCTTCCGTGTTTCCACCCACGCCGTCGCCTGGTCCAGCTTCCGTGTTTCCACCCACGCCGTCGCCTGGTCCAGCTTCCGTGTTTCCACCCACGCCGTCGCCTGGTCCAGCTTCCGTGTTTCCACCCACGCCGTCGCCTGGTCCAGCTTCAGCTTCACCCACGCCGTCGCCTGGTCCAGCTTCGCCATCATCTACTTCGCCGTCGCCTGGTCCAGCCGCTGCATCAGCGTCGCCTGGTCCAGCCGCTGCATCGCCTTCGCCATCGCCTGGTCCAGATTCAGCTCCGCCTTCGCCTTCGTCTGGTCCAGCCTCAGCTTCCAGCTTCGCCTTCGTCTGGTCCAGCCTCAGCTTCCAGCTTCGCCTTCGTCTGGTCCAGCCTCAGCTTCCGCCTTCGCCTTCGTCTGGTCCAGCCTCAGCTTCCGTCTCGTCTGGTGCTGCGAAGGCCACGCAGCCTTCAGGTCCCCAACTGCCGCCTCAACATCATCGGTCATCTGCCAGGCCGCATGTTGGGCATCTTCGCCACCGTGGCCGGCCTCCGGACTTGTTTTGTCGCCGCCGCTGTCGTGCGCACGGTCGGCACCCAGAACTATTTCCACGCCGCTGTTGCCGTCCGCACGGTCGGCACCCAGAACTATTTCCACGCCACTGCCTACTGCATGGCCGGCCTCCGGACCTGCCCCTCTGCCGCTGCCTTTCACACGGTCGGCACCCGGAACTGAACTGTTTTGGCCTCCTGCGCTGTCGGCCCCCTGAACTTGGCCATCTGGGCTTTTTGGTCTCTGTCCCTCCGTCCTGGACCCCCTCCGCCCGCCCTGGTCGGGTCGTTTTCTGTTTTGTTTTGGTCGGTTTTTGTGTTTCTGCTGGGCTGTCTGGAGCCAGCCCTTGAGGGGGGGGTACTGTCATGGTCCTGGGTCGGTGACCCAGTGCTTTTAGTTTATTATCATTTTCTAGTTTATTATGATGATGTCATGGTCCTGGGTCGGTGACCCAGCGCTTTTAGTTTATTATCATTTTCTAGTTTATTATGATGATGATGATTATTATTGTTTGAGTTCTATGTGTTATATTCGGTCTGCCTTTGAGTCTGCGTCTGTGTCTCTGTCTGTCTATCGTGTCACCCCGCCTGTTTGTGAAGCTGTCTGTTTAGTTCTGTGTCTTGTTTGGTTCCTCGTGTCTGAGTTTCCTGTTTTATTGTGAAGGTCTCTGTCTGATGTGAGTATGTTCAGTTTACATTTCCCCTGTCCCGTCAGCCCTGATTCCTCCCAGCTGTGTTGCCCTCCTGTGGCCCATTCCCTGATTACTCCCCGTGTATTTAAGCCCTGTGTTTTCCTGTGCTCTCTGTCACGTCGCCTGATTAATTCCATGTCAGTCTGCATTATTCTATGTTACCCGGTACTCATTCTGCGTCTCTCTGCCATCTCTCTTTGTGCATTTTGTTCCTCCTCCCGTGAGTGTCTGGTTTAAGTTTTGTTCGTTAGTTTTCCCAGTTTAGGTTTGTTCACTCCCTGCTCTGCTCTTCTTGTTTTGTCACCTTCTCACCGCTGTAAATAAACACTCACTCGCACCCCAGCCAGTACCTGCATTTTGGATCCTTTTTCAATACACCACACGACTGCCCCCCCCAGCCGTGACAGGAAAAGGAATTTGGGTTCCTTAGTAAGGAAGGAGATATGAAAGGAAAGGCTTACGTGAGGTATAACATTTCTTATTGGCCCTTCTAAGAGAAACTATAAACTTTTCCAATTTAAGGAATGATATTAGATCTGTCTGTCAAGACTTTTCTGTTGGCGGCTTGGGTGACTTCCAGTGTGGGAGAATACATCTTTGGGCAATTAAAGAGACAAATGAGGCAATACTTTCTGTTTAGTTAACTCAGATAGATTACCCATCTCTTCATAGCTATTAGCTATAAGTATGTTGTGATACGATATCAGTCTCTAGGACTTGATTTTGAAAACATTTTTCTAAATTCCTGTTTAAACATAACATGAGACGGGCCTCACAAGTTTATTATTATTAGAGCAAGTTTATTATTTAAATATGATCTGAATATTTGAGATTTGTAAAAAAGAAAAAAAAGTGGATTTTATAAATACTATAAATGAAGAACAATGTTTGCAAAATGATCCCTGGAAGCAGGAGTTACCCTGGACTCACTCACTTAATCAACAGACTGCACTGCAGAAAGAGCAGCAACAACAACCTGCATAAATAAAATATACCAGCATGAATTTATGTTAATCAGATTTAAAAATCTAAATGGAATAATCTGCTGTGTTCACATGGCTGATCTGTAAAGATTTACATTTCCAAACAACATGCCTACGTCAGTAATCACAGGTTACCAAGTACCTGCTGGCAGCAGCTACAACTGAGCCACGCAGTGCTAACAATAGCAGGCACAGTTTATAGGAATAACAGGTGGAGTCAAGAGAAGATCAGACATTCTTAGTAGCCCCTATCCATCCATCCATCCATCTTCCCACAGCTACACACACACCACACATGTAACACACAAGGTTATTGTCTCACATCACATGTGGTGCCAGGCAAAATTGATTTTATGGCCTTCATTGCAAGAATCGATTATGTTCAGGGCGGGCACACGTTTTGTGCTATGCTCAACTTTAACAGATTGATCGATTTTTTTTTACATATCTTGCTCTTAATTCAATGAAACTGAAAAAGAGAAATATTTGTATTTGAAAAACAAAAAGGATTAAATTCACTACAGAAAGAACCAGAGACAAGTGACAAATTAAAGGAAAAAGTTGAACTCTGGCTCTCCATAGTGAGGGGATTTGGGGCTTTGCTCTGATGACAGGGGGGATTTTGCTGGTATGGTTTGGAAATCAATGTAAAGTTGTTTTGATTGATCACTTTTATCCTGTGATAAAATATGCAATGGGAGTGGTCTCTCCCAGGTCTCTCCTATTCACAGTGCATGGTTCAATGAGCACTCTCAGGTTAATAAAGGTGGTCTGGTTCTTCAAAGAATCTCACCAATAGAAGAAACTCTTTATTTTAATGATATTTTTTTTCATATACTTCATGTGGTTCTATTATGATTCTAGATTTTAGTGTTGTTGTTTTTAAAGTTTGTTAATTAATTTAACATGTGTTAAAATTTGAATTTAGGTTGAAGAGTGCGTCATGTGTTGAGTTTGTCTTCCCTCATAAACATACTGTTTGCATAAGAATACTTACATTTAATATAACAATAAAACAATAGAATATAAACTAGTCAAACACGAAGCATGAAGTCATGACACCACATGAATCATTTTAATTTTATATATGAAACTGACCAAATTTCAACTACCTTGATCATCTGTAGTAGATGTTCTAAGATGCTTAACTGTGTTTTGTTTTCTTTTAATTCATCATCTGTGTGTAAGTCAGTTATGATATCATTTAAAGCCAGTCCTTGCATTGCAGAACAATTAATCAGGGAACAGTTTTTCTATGAATACATGTTACAATCAGACTCTTCTGACAGTTAGTAGAGTTGACTTTGAAAAATGGCCCACTGCTGGTGTCTGTTTGAGGACTGATGGCCCGAGGCACAAATTGAGTAGCCAGGCAGCAGCACGTTCCAGACAGACCAGCACTCCAGCAGATGACGGCTTCTCTCTGTCTCGATCTCCCCTCTCACAGTCTGTTTTGAGCAGAGGCTTGGAAACACACACACACACAGAGGTGCCTTGTTTCTCTCGCGATCTCTCAGGTAGGTACAGGTCACGAAGGAGAAAGCAACTGAAAAAGCTCCCCACTAGTATTTCAAATCTATTTTAAAAAAAAATTGCAATCTGCAAACAGAATTGGGCAGAATGTGACTAATATTTTGGCCATTACTGAGCTTTCACTTGTTAAGAAAGAATACCTTTTGACCTTTGAGACTTTGTAGTCATGTTCTCAGCCTTCACGGAAGACGAGGAGCAGTTGGTTCATTAGTTCATAAACTGTTTTCAGTTACAGTGAAATCAAATAAAAAGAAAAAGGGGGATCACTGCTGGAGGTTTTATCCCAGGAATGGTGCCTGTCTCGTGGGGTGGGCTGCTCCGTGAGGACGGGGGTGGTGCACACCAATTTGACTCAACTCTACTTTCCAATTAATATTCACAGGTTTCATTTACAAACAATCATTTAGCATGCAATCCCAGTGAGGGGACACCTGTATGACCTGTATTTAATACCCGTAAGACATCGGTCTACATACTCACTTTAAATATATTGTCACGGCAAAACTGTCACAACACAGAATGGACCAAAAACACAGACCCAAGACAGTGGCACAGGTTAGTGTCACATGAGATTTATTTACAGTGATTGTGATATGGTGTAAACAGTCATATGTACAGGACGTGACACAATATGAGCTGAGAGCAGGTGAACTATAACAATGGCTGTGGGATAAACTCTGCCAGTGACTATATACAGGTGCAAGGGCAAAGCTAAGGTAAATCCTAATAACATGAACTGTGAGGCATTATAAAACTACAAAACTATATACAAGGTCATACACACATAGTCATAGAAACACTAACTGTGGGAGGCATACGCTGATTAAAGCTATGAAAGTTACATGAACAGGAGTGAAAGCTAGATACGGGAGACCCAGGGATGATAGTGGCACGTGAGTGAACTGTAGATTGGAGGCACTGCAACACAGGGAGAGGTGAGTCACAGTGGACCCAACGGAACGGAAAGAAACTGATTCAGTGTGGATATTGTGTGGGGGGCATTTTGACTCTCCCCTCCAATTATGCTCTCACCAGAAGATCTCCAAGGCTGGGATTTTTTCTGAGAGCCCTAATAACTCTCTCCTGGTGAGGCACGCTCCAGTTAGTTTGCCGCAAACTGTTTCACCACTATATGGAGGCAATGTCAAAGCACTGTCAAGTTTGAATTGGAGCATCAAAAAAAAAAAAAAAATTGATTATGTGCTTCTTCCAATGCATTATGGGTCCTCAAAATTGAACCCTTTTTTTCACTCCCAACTCAGCTTCTGTACCTCCTACATCCAGCAGGTGTTATATTGCCCTAAAGGTCTCCTCCAGCTCTATCCTATGATACACATACCTCAATTTCCTACCTTGCAACCATGATTCAACCAGCCACTCTCTCACAGGCCTTTAAATACCACAGTGGGCACCTAGGTGGCTCAAAAATTGAACTTTCTCCAATTGCCACCAAACTTGGCAGGCACGGGCCTACTGCTACCAACACCACTCACACAAAATTTCCCGAGTGTGCTTATGCTTCTCCAGTTATTGATGATCGTCACATGACGATTGTGGTTATCGCCAACCCCTTGGTATTTGGACACATGGCTTGGAAGCTTTCAAAATCTTTTTTGATAAATTGAACAATCACCACCCCTTTAATGAAGTTACAGTTTCAACTAAATAAATTCCAAGTTAACTTTTTAGACACAATAGTTTTCTTTAGAAACAATAATAATCAAAGCAAACAACTATGTCCCAAGGATTGTTTTAAGGATACAGATAGACACATACTGTTATATAAAAAAGTTTTCATCCTAGACATTTTTTCAGGAGTATCATTAAATATCAATTGATTAGATTCCATCGTATCTGCACCTTTAAGATGCATGTGGAAGAAGCTACTTCAGCGTTAAGGCTTTAAGACCTAGAGGTTACTCAGTCCGCTTTTTACGGCAGATTTAAAGTGAAGTGAAAGCACTCTTTGATAGGATCAGCCAACAATTAGGAGGAATAATCAGAGTGAATTGATTCAGTTTGTAATCACCTTTTCTAGACACATCGGAGTCTTGAATCAAGCTCTTAATACCTCTTTTTTGATGGCCCAACAAGCCCATCCTCCTTTACAGCAATTTAAAAAAGTTACAGCTTATAGAAGAAATAAAATTTTAAAGGATATTTTGGTGCACAACAAATTGAATCCTATTTTTAAACTATTACACCAATTACTTTAGTTTTGTTTGAATAAATAAAATCATTTTGAAAAATTAATTCACAAATGGATGATTTATTATACAATTCATAATTTAAGCACAGAATTCTTTATTTCAATGCGTGTGGCCTTGTGGTCCTCTATAACTGGCTCACAGTAAAACTTTCACACAGGATGCGTAAATTCCCACATTAAAAATATTTTTGGACTTACCTATTCTTACACAGTGGATGCATAATTCCACAGGACAAATTTGTGGCATTTATTTTTTCAAACCGAGCTAGATTTTTCTGATGTTTTGGATCCAAATAAACAGATTTGTCCAACCAGACCACTGCATTTGTCATCGTTCAGTCACGCCATTGTACTGAATATGCAACGACACAGAAATAGTCAAATAAACTCTACACTTTGTGTCCATCGATAAAGAAAACGTTTGACAGTTTAAGGAAATTCAGACAAAGGGGAGACAAACATTCAGACACAGGTTAAGTTTTCACAATAACAGATTTATTGCTGAATAAATGTCACAATGAAGCTGCAATACAAAAATAAAACAAATGAAAATCGACTTCACATCAGTTACCTGTTCATCAGGTGCATTCCTCTACCTCACCTGTACAACATGAAACTAATCGCCTAACACTGACCTGATCACCTGACATGATAATGTCAGGTTACCTGTCCAAACTTTTAATCCTTTAATCAGTTGTCAGTGGTTACCATGACATCATTTACATAAACTGTACATAAAACCAATTGAACGTTTTACTCAAATCAGAAAAGAGCAGATTTAGTTTCCGTAACCTTTGACCGCAAATGTTTTAAAGTAAACCTGCAGAAATCGATACAACTCCAGTTATGTTCATAACAATGCTGACAGTCAGCTGTCAGTCATACTGCAAATTTCAGTCCTTTATTGTGGATGAATGCCCACACAGTCAGAAAAATTACTTACTGACATAAAGAAACAGGGCATGCTGGGAAAAACTGACAAAACAGACAAAAAACAAAAACACCTGTTATTAGTTTTAGCCTCGCCCCCTCCTCTATTTGTGCCCCTTGCTGGTCTTGAAGGAGACCTGCAGGACTTTGTCCCCCAGGCGGTACCCGTTCAGGCTGTGGATCGCCATGGCAGCTTCCTCGTAGTTTGCCATTGTAACAAAGCCAAAGCCTTTGCACTTATTGGTGTTAAAATCTCGGATCACTTTCACATTCAAGACTGCGCCGAACGGGCCAAACATCTGCCACAGCATGGCCTCGTCAGCTTCCTGGCCCAGGTTGTAGATGAAGATGCACCAACCAGAGGATGAGCTCCCCGATGCCCCACCCCCTCCGCTCATGTGGTCGGTGCTCATTGGAGAAAACCTGGACACACGGAAGTATTAGACAGCTGCAGATTAACTGATTCTCAACGAACAGTAACAAACATCTAAATCGATTAGCAGCTGGATCTCGGGACAGGTAGGTTAGAGTACTCAGACTACAGTAATCAGGTTATTCTGAGCAGGTCAGCATACCGGAACCTTTGCGCCTGGTGATGGACGGGCCCCCCAAAGCGTCGTGATTGGCCGTGGTACATCTGTGACATCATCTGGGAGTTCCTGGCCTGGTTGGGATTGGCAGCAAACTTGACCGTGATTGGCTCAGCGCTGCCGGGAGGCGTGTGTCCGTTCAGGTGTTTGACAGCGTCATCGGCCTCGGCCCTCTTATCAAAGCGGATGAAGGCCACGCCACGTGACAGACCTAAACAGCCAACCAGAACAGAATTTTTTCAGTTCCAGACATCACAAGCCATCACATGACCCTGAGCTTACTGAGCGCGTGCGTTACCTGAAGCCTGGTCCACTAACACTCTAGAATTGATGATGCGACCGTAGTGCGAGAACATGTCCTCCACGTCCTGCTGACTGAGAGTCCGTGGCAAACCACTGATATACAGGTTCGCATCTTTGATGGCGTCCGAACTCGGCCGTGCAAATGAAACCTGCGGGGAAGTGACAGGAAGTAAGTCAGCTGATCATCTTTACAAAATAATTGTCACAGAAAACACACTGTGATGAAAATAAAAAAATACAGTTACATTGAGTTCAAATAAAATCCAGATTTAAATTTTTAAATATTCAATAAAAATAAATAAAAATCCACAATTTTTCCAAACAAAACAAAACACAAAATAAAAGCATCCAAACAGGCTCTGATCACCAAAATAAAAGCATTAATATCATTAATGTCTGAAAGTAAAAGGTGCAGTACGTTGTCTCACTGAATTGAAGAAATTCACAGATTCAGTGTTGACACGTGTCGGTGCGAAAACAATAAAAACAAAACAGCAGAGTTTGAAAATACCTTCATCCATCAGACAGGTGAGAGTGCCCTCTACTGTCCGGGGAACATAACACATCAGTTGAGACAGGAAAAACAAAGAGCACCTGTGGCACGTTACCTTGATAGTTTTAGACTGTAGCCTCAGGCCATTGAGGGTACTGATAGCCCTCTCTGCATCACTAGGGTTAACAAAGTTAACAAAGCCGTAACCTAAACTGTGGCCTAGAGAAACACAAAGGAAAACAACAAAATAAAAAACAAAAGCGTCTGTTACAGCTGCTACACAGTCCGAGAGAAACAAACAGAGTTCACACTAAGTACAGAGATCCATACAGTCAATTGGAAAACATCAGTTTTCTGAACAAACCGGGAAAACCTGCCGCCACCCACCACACCGCCTGACCGCCGCGCACCTGCCACATTTTAGCTCTCAAAACAGTTAGGTGGCACTGCAAGGTACATTGGCTATTTAAAAAAACAAAAACAAATCAACTTCGGAAAAAAACTCACTACAAACAAAGAGGTTAAAGGTCATCTCTCCTGTTACACTTCAACACAAATAAGTTCTCACAGAAAATAAAGTGATTAAAATAAAAACTGCATTTACATCGAGTTGAAATAAAATCCAGATTAAATGTTTAAATATTCAATAAAAATATTAATTAATTTTTTATTTTTTTTTATCTGAAAAGGTAAGATCTCACCTGATTTGACCAGTTCAGGTAAGATCTGTCCAAGGAAGTAAATAATTTATCGTCGTCAGTGAATGAGGTTAAAGATGACTCACTGGTGATATATTACTTTGGCATGACGGCGGTTAGCCACATGATGATGATCAAACCGTCGGCACAAATCATCTGCACATGGTTGTACTGAACGCGCGACGACCTGACGATTACACGCTGGCAGGATGTAATCCTGCATCGCCCCACGCGACTGTTGAAAACGACTGTTTTCTCGACTTGTTCAGAACAAAAAAAATCTTCAAATATTTTTAAAGTTTTACAAACAGCCTGAAAAAAAATCAAACAGGTGAAAATATTTTTTAAAAAAACAAACAAAATAAAACCCCACAAAAAATAAAACAAAACACCTTTATCAGAGGCTGGACGAAAAAAATTCAACCAAAACTTTCATTCTTTGCTCAGGCACTGACGTGCTCGCCGTTTACTCGCCAATCAAAGTTATTCTGTTTCTGCTGTAGGGCAGAAGACCTGAAAACCTGCAACCAAGCCACGTGTCATCTGAAGACATTCATCACCAGACGGCAGTCGCCTCAAAATGTAATTACAAAGTTTCAAATTCTTATAAAATAAAAAACAAGAAGTTCAGTTAGTGACAACATATTCTTACCACACCTTTTTTCTAAATCATTCTTTAATTTGTTTTGAATCATTCAGTAAATAACTTTTTATTTACTTTGTTCGCCCAGCCCTGATGTAACCAATCAGCATTAAGTACCTGTTAGACACTTTGATGTCATTAAACCTGGTGTGAAAAAAAATGAAGATTACAACAACAAAAATATCCAAATTGTTTTATGACAAAAATGAGAGAGAAAAATCACAAAATTCACCTAAAAAAAAGAAGAACAAAAAAACAGAGTTAAAACCCCCCAAAACAAACAAAATCAGCTGATCGTCTTGAAACCCCCCAAAAAACAACAGTGAACAGGAAATACTGCAAACAGTACTATAACGACTATGTACTGATACTACGACTACTGCAAAATACAGCTGTGACCTACTGCGCAGCATAAGGAGTACAAAGTACAATGAAGCATGAACAAGTACACGTGTTAATGCTGAAATACATTTACTTCAAGTACTGAAATAAAACATATTCACAGTAAAACTTATAATGCTTCAAAAGTAATCTGGTATTTGTCTTTAGTAAAATTATCATCATTAGTAGTGAGCAAAGTAATACCACAGTACTACTGTGTGTAACAGTACCCCAGTAATACCATAGTACTACCTGAATAATACTGCAGTACGATTGGGGAGCTCAGCGCCTGCTGCAGTCCAAGTACTCAGAAGTACTACAGTGATTCTACTGTAGTACTGCAGTAGTGGTACTAACAGTGATACTGCAGCAGCACTTCAGTAGTACTGTATTAGTGGTACTTCAGCGCTACATTAGCCGTACTTTCATCGTTACCTGCCACTTTGTCGCGGATGAGCTTGGCAGACTCGACCTCGCCGACGCTGCTGAAGAGGCTGCGTAGCTCGTCCTGGCTCATGCTCTGCGGCAGGTAGTTCACAATCAGGTTCGTGCGTGCGTCTTCATCCTCCATCATCTGCTCGCCGTACCCGTTATCGTACAGCTCCTGAGGTCATTACATCATCACCATCATCACTTTCACTAAAGTCAAAAAGATGCCAGAATAAAGGAAGTGAACGGATTCAGCCAATCAAAGCGTAGCACTCACATTTCCAGCAGCTCCTTTAGCGGCGAGCGAAGCGTCTCTGACATCACCCTGAGAGTTCTGAACCTCACACACCTGAAACACACACACCACACACACCTGTCGTAAACATGCACTAATCCCCAGGCCCTGATTCAGGAAGTGGGTTCAGCTAAAACTCTGAGTTTGTTAACCCTGAGATAAGGTAGACTTGGGTTTCTGTTCCAGAAAGAGAATGAACTGAATCAGCCACCATGGTAACAAATTTTGGGAACTAAACTAAACTTCGGGTAACCTCTGACAGGTGTTCCCTCTGACTCCTCCCCTCCTCCTGGACCTGAATCAGCTGAGTGACCCTTGCTTTCATAAAGTCACAGCTATTAAGTCAGTCCAACCAACCACTCATCAATATATCAGCACAGAGACAGCTATTCCATCAATGACAGATTACAACTTAGAATCAAATCTCTAGTGACAGTATGAGTGTAATACGATTACAGTTATTGTAGAATCACATTTAATCACATTTCACATGACATCAATCGTCACGCTCAATGACGGATTAGAGTGACGATAAGGCTGAAATGACTTTCAGATCCAAACTGAACTAAATGTGTTTAAAGTGACATTTTATAAGCAGACGGTCTGACTGTAATCTGATTACATTTCATGCTGACATGGGTTCACAGATTCAGATTCTGTCATTTGGGATGGGTGACACTCATCTACTAATTGGAAGGTTAGTGGTTCTGCTGCAGTTTGCAGGCCAAAGTGTCCTTGAGCAAGACACTGAAGCCTGAGCTGCTCTATGATGCGTTTATCGGAGCGTCAAGGCGAAACAGAAAGCAGTCAGGTATAGTAAAAAGTGTTCGTATAGATGTTCAAAGTCTGAAAATCACCTGAAAAAGTCTCAGCGACTTGACCCAGAACCAGATCACCCAAAGGAATCATAGGCTCCAGTTTTCAGATAATCTCTGAATTCTCTTTGCGATTACATTTGTAGTACAAAGCCAGATTGCCGACTTAGCAAGCTTAAGCTCAGAGTTCTGTGCCACAAAGGTGGCATTCTTTGTACCTGTGAGATCACCGTGGTAATGCGTGCCGATCACATGGTCAGGAGCAGGTTTAAATCTGATGGAACTACCTTGTTTTCACCGATTCTGTCATTTACGGCCTGAGTCAGTGAGACTGAGATCCTCTGCTCATCGTTTTATTTGTAAAACCTGTTCAATGGTCTCTGGGTGACATCATGGCCGAAACCCAGGTGTGAAGTCACATGATGCATATGTTCAGCTGCTGATGTAGAAAATGCAGAAACAGTTTGATGTTTGGTCCTCGTGCTATCATTTTGTTAAGCTGGTTAACTGAAAGAAAGCTTGAATTTGTTGAACCTGCTGCACAGCCTCTGAACAGGTTAAAAACACTTGATCACTACTGATCCACTCACCTTCAGGTACCTGATGTGTCCTCGTCTTTGCGCCATGGAAATGATTCAGGAAGTTAACTGCGTCTGGGAAAAATAGCAAAAGGAGCCGATTATTGATCATTGCTTATCATTTGCAAGCTACTCGATCAATAAACTGAAGGTGACCAGAATTCAATCCGTTTCAATCAGGAAACCCAAACCAGTAACTCTCTGATGATGGGTCGCCAGTTTAGCTCAGTGGGTGAGCAGGCAACCACATAGCCAGAAAGCAGTGGCCCGAGTTTGAGTCCGATCTGCGGCCCTTTGCTGCGTGCCAATTTTCCGTCTGTGATCTGAGTCACAATGTTCACAGGTCATTTCACTCCGTATTATCTTATGTTCCTGTTGCTACAGTAGCATTATTGATTGAGAAGCACCTGTGAAGTCCGGGTGTTCTCTGTGGATCAATGTGTAGATGTTGATTCCAGATCCCAAAACGTTGATTATGTTCATCTGGACGTTTTCAGTGGGAGAAACGTTTCATCACCATCCAGGTAACTTCTTCAGTCTCAGCTGACACTAGCCTACTGAATAAACAATGGAGTCATGCAGTCAGCTGAGACTGAAGAAGTCACCTACATGAGGAATTTTGGGAATTACTTACCTGGATGATTGAGCATACATCAAGACATTGATTCCAGATGTTTCTCGGCCTTTAAGAAGCACCATTTCCTTTACATCCTGTTTGACTCACCTGCAGCTTTCTATAAGATGACATCTGACCCCAAACATTGCCAATCAGAATGACGTCTGAGAATGTCATCAACATTTCTAACCAACCAAAGAGCTCTAGAAGTACATTTACCTGCCTGACACCCCGAGAACCGTCTAACCGCTGAAGCACCGCCCACAGGTCCAGGTGAACACATTAACTTAATGGATTAACACATATTTACTTAATCACTAACTTAATTACAGAGATCGCTGGCGTTTCTCAGAAAAACCCGTAGGTTTCCCGTTCCGGTCCAGTTCGCGTTACAGTCGGGTCTCACATGTGGATAGGTAAGCAGGTAAAGTGGGTAAAATAAAAGCGCGCACATTGAGGCCGCGGAGCTGCTAGCATTAGCCGCTGTTAGCACCGCGGGCACACCACGAGGCTACTCGGCCACTCGCACCTTGGCACTCAAAGACGTCACCGTTCTTACCTGTAGGAGTGCGGACAGGTGATCCGGTGTGATTGGGTCAGATTTCGATCCGCAGTTGGAAGATAAGATGATCTGTCGATCCTAACACGCACGTTCCCTGCTGCACACAAAGAACCAACTGCCGCCCAGTGAAGTATCGCGAGATCTCCTCCTGTCCTTCTCCTTCTCCTTCTTCTTCTTCTGTAAAATAGGACTGTGCTCCTTATTTGCCCCCTGCTGGAGTCATTGGGAAAACACGAAAATCAAATCAGAAATTTTGTTTTGATTTTACTGAATAACTTTATTTATAAAATAGAACCGATAACACGTGTACCAGAAAACTAAACATGACATCACCCAAACATTAAAATCCAGCTGTAAAACATCTGTCTGCTCAGAATGAGATGGTCAACTCCCGCAAATGTTGTACCTTTATATTGTAAGGAAAGACCCTACAATAATAAAAAGAAAACAGCAAAAACCCCAACAATCACATGACCCTCTTATGAGCAAGAACTCTGTTGACAGTGGGAGGGGAAAAAAACCCTTTACAGTTTTTCACAGTTATTTACACACAATTACTTGTACTTCAGACACAATGACTACAACATGTATCTGATGCACCAACCATACTATGGGCTCAAAATGTGGTCATAAATATTTTGTACTTGTAAATCAGTTTTGTACTTGTAAATCAGGATTTGTATGTGTAAAAAGAATTTGTGTGTGTGCAGTGTTTTGGAAATGACAGTCTTCATTACAAAGCTTTCTTCGTTATGAATTAGCATACATGTTTTTATTGAACATTTGAAGAACTAGCAAAAAAACCCAGAAACTCTTGTAGAGGACATAAAGTCAGAGATAGAAACGACAAGGAGCAGGTGCAACCAATTTGGTCACAAAATTTTTCAACTTAAAAAATCCTAGCTCGCACCGGTGCGACCAACTGTTTGAGTAAAAAAAAGAAAGAAAGAAAGAAAAAGAAAAGAAAAGCCCCCGCAACTCTGAAAGTCTCCGTGTGGTCAAAACAGACACACATTATGCCCCTATTGTGGTCTAAACCAATCAGAGCTAGTCAAGGGCAGGACCTCTCTGATTGGCCGTGGTCCAGTTGAACGTGCAGGTGGATAGAGAGAGGTGAGTAGCTTGAATAAAACGATAAAGCTCACAAAACTTTTTCAACAACCACCAAACAGGAAATAAGACCTCAGTTACTTTTGACACAAAGGCATCTGCTGTTATGCTCACACCTCTGATGAAGTCTCACATGTATCAGTACTGATAAGCGATCAGAATTATAATATTTCTGACTGTCAAAATTGAATCGAATCAGGACCTCGTGAATCGGAATCAAATGGATTACAGAAATCAGTGACAATACCCAGCCCTAGTGAGCAGTCTAGGCCTGACAGAAGTGGATTTAGCTATGGGTAATAAGAAAAGATGAAAAGAACTATTGATAACTTTTTTGTTAAGTTAAGGCCTGATCCGTCTGAAATTCATAGCCAGTCCTCTGACATGGAGCCATCAATCTCTGAACCCTGAAAAAGCACAGTGTACCCAGAAAACACATTATATAATGCAATAAATGCACTGCCCAAATGGGTAAACACCTTTCACGCATAATTGCAATTAAGAAATCAGAGATATATAAAGGGGCAACAGGTGAACTCTTCTGTTTTGGAGGAATGGATGCTAACTAGAGGAGTGAGACTAAGAGGAGGAGGAGGACGATGAAGGCCAAGGAACGTAATCTCGATGATATCAAAGCCACTTTAGTTGGCCATGTGGTCAACCATGGTCTAACAATGAGGGAGGCTGGGCAAAGTGTACAGCCAAATTTGATCAGGTGCACTGTAGCATCCATCATCCGGACTTTCTGAAATGAGAATAGGTAAGAAATCTTACAGTACTCAATGAGTACTTTACTGTAGCACAGTATTGCCTGTGGACTGTTCTGTAGAATGTGAAAGTAAAGTATGTGTCACACATTTGGGAAATGTATTCCTATATTGTATTCCTACATAGTAGGCCTATTCATAGTATTTTACAGTATACTATTTGTATTGCAGAGCTGAAAGCTTACCAACACGAGGTGGTCGGGAACGTCTGCTGTCTCCTGAACAGGAGAATGAAATCATTAACATGCTTCTAGAAAATAATGCCATAACAGCACAGCAAATACAAAGAAAAATAATAGAAGACAACAACATATTTCAAAATACTGATAAGGTCAGCTTATCAACACTGGACCGTGTCCTCAGAAATAATCTGAGGATGAACCAGCTCTACAGGGTCCCATTTGAACACAATTCAGAAAGAGTCAATGAACTGCAATACATGTGAAAGTAAGTCCCATACAATCCCACAATTAATGCATACTCTCAACACTATATAAATTACAGTACTGTACATACTCATACTCTGACTATGCTTCACAATAGTGACCACTCCAAGTCTGTATTACGTATCATGTTTGTTTCAGAGTCAGTAACTGGTTCACTGTCCACCCACACTTTTTAGTTGTTTATCTCCCTCCATATTCTCCATTCCTCAAGCCCATTATAAGGAATCTTTTTCTGCCTGGAGATGGAAAGTGTATGACCGAAATCCACACACACATATACCCCTTCCCAAGCTATGGAAGATGCATGTGAAGATATAGCAGTTGATGCTATTCATGGCTGGATTCGTCATGCTTGGCAATGTTTGCCCGATCAACCAGGGCAAACACTGCTTGTGATATGGATGAGGTGCTGTGGCAAGAATGAAACAGAAGAGTAGATGCAACATAGTTGGGTTTTTGTTTTTAATGAAAGAAGTTGGGGGAGGGGGGAGGTTATGAAAGAAAACAACAGAATTTGAATGAAATTCAAATTCAAATTTCGTTATTTTCATTCAAATTCCGTTGTTTGTTTTCAAATTCCTTTGTTTTCATTCTAATTCTGTGGTTTTCATCCAAATTCTGTTCCTTTCATTCAAATTCTGTGGTTTTCATTCTAATTCTGTTGTTTTTGTTCTAATACTGTTCTTTTCATTGTAATGAAATGACAATGAAAAGAATGAATGAAAATAACAGATATTTTCATTCTGCTTCTGTTCTTTCCTTTAAAATTCCGTTGTCTTCATCTAAATTCTGTGCCTTTCATTCTAATTGTGTTGTTTTTATTCCAATCCTGTTGTTTGTTCTGAAATTCCGTTGTTTTCATTCAAATTCCATTGTTTTCATTCAAATTGTGTTCTTTTTATGCTAATTCCGTTGTTTTCATTCAAATTCTCTTCTTTTCATTGTATTTCTGATCTTTTAATTCTAATTCTATTGTTTGTTATCAAATTCTGTTCTTGTCATTCAAATTCTGTTGTTTTCATTCAAATTCCGTTGTTTTCATTCAAATTCCGTTGTTTTTATTCAAATTCTGTTCTTGTCATTCAAATTCCGTTATTTTCATTCAAATTCCGTTGTTTTTATTCAAATTCTGTTCTTTTCATTCTAATTCTGTTGTTTTCATTCAAATTCTGTTGTTTTTATTCAAATTTATTGTTTTCATTCTAATTCCATTGTTTTCATTCAAATTCCGTTGTTTTCATTCAAATTCCATTCTTTTCCTTTAAATTCCGTTGTTTTCATTCTAATTCCGTTGTTTTCATTCAAATTCCGTTGTTTTCATTCAAATTCCGTTGTTTTCATTCAAATTCCAATCTTTTCCTTTAAATTCCGTTGTTTTCATTCAAATTCCGTTGTTTTCATTCAAATTCCGGTGCTTTCATTTTATTTGTTTTTTTTTTCATTCAAATTCCGTTGTTTTCATTCAAATTCCAATCTTTTCCTTTAAATTCTGTTGTTTTCTTTCACATTCTGTTGTTTTCATTCTAATTCCGTTGTTTTCATTCAAATTCCAATCTTTTCCTTTAAATTCTGTTGTTTTCATTCAAATTTTGTTGTTTTTATTCTAATTCTATTGTTTGTTTTCAAATTCTGTTTTCATTCAAATGCTGTTCTTTTCATTCTGATTCTACTCATTTTATTCAAATTCTATTGTTTGTTTTCAAATTCTGTTGTTTTCTTTCAAAATCTGTTGTTTTCATTCTAATTCTGTTCTTTTCATTCAAATTCCATTCTTTTCATTCTAATTCTGTTGTTTTCATTCAAATTATGTTCTTTTCATTCAAATTCCATTCTTTTGATTCTAATTGTGTTGTTTTCATTTAAATTCTGTTGTTATCATTTAAATTCTGCTGTTTTCATTCAAACTCTATTGTTTGTTCTCAAATTCTGTTGTTTTCATTCAAATTCCGTTGTTTTCATTCTAATTCCGTTGTGTTCATTCAAATTCTGTTGTTTTCATTCAAATGCTGTTCTTTTCATTCTAATTCTACTCGTTTTATTCAAATTCTATTGTTTGTTTTCAAATTCTGCTGTTTTCTTTCAAAATCTGTTCTTTTCACTCAAATTCTGTTATTTTTATTCAAATTTTGTTGTTTTTGTTCTAACCCTGTTGTTTTCATTCAAATTCTGCTGTTTTCATTCAAATGCTGTTCTTTTCATTCTGATTCTACTCATTTTATTCAAATTCTATTGTTTGTTTTCAAAATCTGTTGTTTTCTTTCAAAATCTGTTGTTTTCTTTCAAAATCTGTTGTTTTCATTCAAGTTACGTTCTTTTCATTCAAATTCTGTTGTTTTCATTCAAATTACGTTCTTTTCATTCAAATTCCATTGTTTTCATTCAAATTGTGTTCTTTTTATGCTAATTCCGTTGTTTTCATTCAAATTCTCTTCTTTTCATTGTATTTCTGATCTTTTAATTCTAATTCTATTGTTTGTTATCAAATTCTGTTCTTGTCATTCAAATTCTGTTGTTTTCATTCAAATTCCGTTGTTTTCATTCAAATTCCGTTGTTTTTATTCAAATTCTGTTCTTGTCATTCAAATTCCGTTATTTTCATTCAAATTCCGTTGTTTTTATTCAAATTCTGTTCTTTTCATTCTAATTCTGTTGTTTTCATTCAAATTCTGTTGTTTTTATTCTAATTCCATTGTTTTCATTCAAATTCCGTTGTTTTCATTCAAATTCCATTCTTTTCCTTTAAATTCCGTTGTTTTCATTCTAATTCCGTTGTTTTCATTCAAATTCCGTTGTTTTCATTCAAATTCCGGTGCTTTCATTTTATTTGGGTTTTTTTTCATTCAAATTCCGTTGTTTTTATTCAAATTCCAATCTTTTCCTTTAAATTCTGTTGTTTTCTTTCACATTCTGTTGTTTTCATTCTAATTCCGTTGTTTTCATTCAAATTCCAATCTTTTCCTTTAAATTCTGTTGTTTTCTTTCACATTCTGTTGTTTTCATTCTAATTCTGTTCTTTTCATTCAAATTCCATTCTTTTCATTCTAATTCTGTTGTTTTCATTCAAATTATGTTCTTTTCATTCAAATTCCATTCTTTTGATTCTAATTGTGTTGTTTTCATTTAAATTCTGTTGTTATCATTTAAATTCTGCTGTTTTCATTCAAACTCTATTGTTTGTTCTCAAATTCCGTTGTTTTCATTCAAATTTTGTTGTTTTTATTCTAATTCTATTGTTTGTTTTCAAATTCTGTTGTTTTCATTCAAATGCTGTTCTTTTCATTCTGATTCTACTCATTTTATTCAAATTCTATTGTTTGTTTTCAAATTCTGTTGTTTTCTTTCAAAATCTGTTGTTTTCATTCTAATTCTGTTCTTTTCATTCAAATTCCATTCTTTTCATTCTAATTCTGTTGTTTTCATTCAAATTACGTTCTTTTCATTCAAATTCCATTCTTTTGATTCTAATTGTGTTGTTTTCATTTAAATTCTGTTGTTATCATTTAAATTCTGCTGTTTTCATTCAAACTCTATTGTTTGTTCTCAAATTCTGTTGTTTTCATTCAAATTCCGTTGTTTTCATTCTAATTCCGTTGTGTTCATTCAAATTCTGTTGTTTTCATTCAAATGCTGTTCTTTTCATTCTAATTCTACTCGTTTTATTCAAATTCTATTGTTTGTTTTCAAATTCTGCTGTTTTCTTTCAAAATCTGTTCTTTTCACTCAAATTCTGTTATTTTTATTCAAATTTTGTTGTTTTTGTTCTAACCCTGTTGTTTTCATTCAAATTCTGCTGTTTTCATTCAAATGCTGTTCTTTTCATTCTGATTCTACTCATTTTATTCAAATTCTATTGTTTGTTTTCAAAATCTGTTGTTTTCTTTCAAAATCTGTTGTTTTCTTTCAAAATCTGTTGTTTTCATTCAAATTACGTTCTTTTCATTCAAATTCCATTCTTTTGATTCTAATTGTGTTGTTTTCATTTAAATTCTGTTGTTATCATTTAAATTCTGCTGTTTTCATTCTAATTCCGTTCTTTTGATTCTAATTGTGTTGTTTTCATTTAAATTCTGTTGTTATCATTTAAATTCTGCTGTTTTCATTCTAATTCCGTTGTGTTCATTCAAATTCTGTTGTTTTCATTCAAATGCTGTTCTTTTCATTCTAATTCTACTCGTTTTATTCAAATTCTATTGTTTGTTTTCAAATTCTGCTGTTTTCTTTCAAAATCTGTTCTTTTCACTCAAATTCTGTTATTTTTATTCAAATTTTGTTGTTTTTGTTCTAACCCTGTTCTTTTTATTCAAATTCTGTTCTTTTCATTCAAATTCTGTTCTTTTCATTCAAATTCTGTTCTTTTCATTCAAATTCTGTTCTTTTCATTCAAATTCTGTTCTTTTCATTTTAATTCCTTTGTTTTCATTCAAATTTTGCTGCTTTTCATTCTAATTCTGTTGCTTTCATTTAAATTCTGTTGTTTTCATTCAAACTCTATTGTTTGTTCTCAAATTCTGTTGTTTTCATTCACATTCCGTTGTTTTTATTCAAATTGTGTTGTTTTAATTTAAATTATGTTGTTTTCATTCAAATTCCGTTGTTTTCATTCAAATTCTATTGTTTTCATTCAAATTTTGTTGTTTTCATTCAAATTCTGTTGTTTTCATTCAAATTACGTTGTTTTTATTCTAATTCTGTTGTTTGTTCCAAAATTCCATTGTTTTCATTCAAATTGTGTTGTTATCATTTAAATTCTGTTGTTTTCATTCAAATTACGTTGTTTTTATTCTAATTCTGTTGTTTGTTCCAAAATTCCATTGTTTTCATTCAAATTGTGTTGTTATCATTTAAATTCTGTTGTTTTCATTCAAATTCTATTGTTTGTTCTCAAATTCTCTTCTTTTCATTCTAATTCTTTTGTTTTCATTCAAATTCCGTTTTACTTATTCTAATTCCGTTGTTTTCATTCTACTTCGTCAGTTTTCCTTCAAATTCTGTTGTTTTCATTTAAATTCTGTTCTTTTCCTTCTACTTCTAATTGTTTTATTCAAATTCTATTGTTTGTTTTCAAATTCTGTTGTTTTCTTTCAAAATCTGTTGTTTTCACTCAAATTCTGTTATTTTTATTCAAATGTTGTTGTTTTCGTTCTAATTCCATTGTTTTCATTCAAATTCTGTTGTTTTCATTCTACTTCTTCAGTATTCATTCAAATTCTTTTGTTTTCATTTAAATTCTGTTGTTTTCATTTAAACTCTATTGTTTGTTCTCAAATTTGGTTGTTTTCATTCTAATTCTGTTCTTTTTATTCAATTTCTGTTCTTTTCATTCAAATTCCACTGTTTTCATTCACAATCTGTTGTTTACTTTCAAAATATGTTGTTTTCATTCAAATTCTGTTGTTTTCATTCAAACTCTCTTGTTTGTTCTCAAATTCGGTTGTTTTCATTCTAATTCTGTTGCTTTTATTCAAATTCTGTTCTTTTCATTCAAATTCCATTGTTTTCATTCAAAATCTGTTGTTTTCATTCAAATTCTGTTGTTTTCATTCAAATTCTGTTCTTTTCATTCAATTTCTTTTGTTTTCATTCTACTTATTTTGTTTTCATTCTAATTCTCTTTTTTTCATTCAAAGTCTATTGTTTGTTGTCAAATTCTGTTTTCATTCTAATTCTGTTGTTTTCATTCAAATTCCGTTATTTTCATTCAAATTCCATTGTTTTCATTCAAATTCTGTTGTTTGTTTTTAAATTGTATTGTTTCATTCAAATTCTGTTCTTTTCATTCTAATTCTCTTCTTTTCGTTCAACGTCTATTGTGTGTTCTCAAATTCTGTTGTTTTCATTCATATTCCTTTGTTTTCATTCAAATTTTCTTCTTTTCATTCTAATTCTGTTGCTTTCATTTAAATTCTGTTCTTTTTATTCAAATTCTGTTCTTTTCATTCAAATTCTGTTCTTTTCATTTTAATTCCTTTGTTTTCATTCAAATTTTGCTGCTTTCATTCTAATTCCGGTGCTTTCATTGTAATTTTGTAGTTTTCATTCAAATGACGTTCTTTTCATTCAAATTCCATTCTTCGACTATATCTAGCCGGTACCTCTCAACCTCACCAGAGAGGTGACATTCCATGTCCCAATTGCCAGTCTTGGTAGCCGGGGATCAGTCCGCCAGGGCCTCCTGCGGGTGGTGGGCCTGCGGGAGGATGGGCCCATGTCCCCTTTTCAGGCTGTGCCGGGCCCCATGGACTAAGGCCCGGACACCAGACACTCGCCCTCGGCCCCAGTAACCCTATCCCGGGCAGGGTAAACTGTTCCTTCAATGTTTTTCTCATAAGGGTCTTCTGAATCGCTCTTTGTCTGGTCCCTCACCCAGGACCAATTTGCAATGGGAGACCCAACCAGGGGGCAAAAGCCCCCAGACAACATAGCCCCTGGGATCCCTGGGTCACACGAACCCCTCCACTACGATAAGGTAGCAATTCACGGGGAGGAAATTTCGTTCTTTTCATTCTAATTCTGTTGTTTTCATTCTACTTCTGTGTTTTTCATTCTAATTCTGTTGTTTTCATTCAAAATCCATTTGTTTTATTCAAAGTCTGTTGTTTGCTTTCAAATTCCATTGTTTCCATTCAAATTCAGTTGTTTTCATTCAAATTTTAATGAAAATAACAGAATTCGAAGTTCAGGTGACTGAGGCCGCTTTGGACACAGGGAATTGGTGGGAAAACTTGTCATTTCCTTGAGTCATTGGGATATGTTATGGTTTCCTCACTGGGTGTTTTTGGCAGACCCAGCTGTCTCCAGTAAGTAATTTCTGATGTGCCAGCAGATTTAATAGAGTGTAAAAACGTTCTTGCTTTCTGTCTCTATTAATAAGACCCATAATATCAGACCAAATATTACCCCTCCTCCTTCCTTTCTGGGCCCATGCCTAAACCGTCCACTACTCTTAGACAAAATAAGCAATCTCTCTGAAGTGGCTCGTAAAGTGAAACTACCCTCTTGCCAACTTGACATTTCATGAACCTCACTATTCAAAAAGGTCTTTCACACCATGTGTTCTTAAGGTAATGAATAATTGCTTTGTTGCTACATATTTCAAACAGGTTATTATTTACCCTCTTTTAAAAAAGCCCAATGCTAACCCCTCCACTTGAGAATTATAGGCCAATTTCAAAACTCCCTTTTATTCCAAAAATCTGAAAAAGTGGTGGCCAACCAGCTAACAGACGTTTGAACTGCATAATTTCAGTCTGAGTTTTGCCAGATGCACTCCACCAAAACAGCTCTTCGTAGAGTATCAAATTATATTTTAATGTGTAGAGACATGGATGAATATTCTTTTCTCTCCTTAAAGACTGTAATTATGTTATAAAGAACTGAATGACAGCAAAATATCTGTCTTTGAATTAATAAAAAACACATGAAGTTCTGATCTGTGCACCTGACAACTTTGTTCCCATAGCAACTAAAAATCTTGGACCACTCTCATGTTCAGTTTCCTCCACTTTGAGAAATCTGGGTGTTACCTTTGATCAGGTGCTCAACTTGGAAAAGCATGTTGACTGTCTTGTCCAAAGTTGTTTTCATCATCTGCAGAACATTTCCTGTCTTAAATACACTGTCTCAAAGTTAAATGGAAATGATTATACATGCTTTAAGTTCATCCTGCCTTGACTATTGTCATTTGTTATTTCTCTGCTTGAGCAAATCATCCCTGGATCACCTACAGATCGTCCAGAATGCCCCTGTGAGGCTTATCGGCAAGTTAAGCAGGTTAACCTCTCTCTAAAAGGTTCTATGTGACACCAATTTTGTCTCTTTATGCTATTTTATTTGGTGCATACCTATTTCTGTATTGTAAACACTTTGTGAATTTTGTTATTGAAAAGCGCTATATAAATAAACCGTAATTACTTACTTACTTATTTAACTTAAACAGAAACGCTAATTTTTTGTGTGTTCTGTGTTGGCTTCTCTCTGGCACCAGCACATTCAAGAGTTACCTAAAACAAAAAATATTATTAGTATTGTTATTGTTGCTGTTTTTGTTGTATGTTCACTATTCTATACAATTCAATTCAATTCAAGCTAGTGAAACCCTAAAGACACAGCAAGTGAATACTGTGACGATAAACTCTGGAGCACCCACAATTTCGTGGGGATGTACAATGACAATGACTGGCCGTTCTATTCTATTCTATTCTATTTCCCAATGGTTGATTCTGTTCATTCGGACGTAGCGTTTTCAATGGGAGAAACGTTTGGTCACTCATCCAAGTGACTTCTTCAGTCTCAGCTGGCTGCAGGTTTCCCCGACCTTATAAACAATACATTTGCACAATAACTGAAACTAGCCCAGTGAATGAACCCTTGATCATTAATATGCAAATTGTGCCTTTCCCCAACTCTGTGTAGGTCACTCATGACCATTGATAAGTGGCCTTTGATCAATGGTCAGTGGTCTATGATCAGTGGTTGTTGATCAATGGACATGAAAATTTACACAAAATGTTTCTCCCATTGAAAATGCTACGTCCAGATGAACAGAATCAACCTTTTATGTTTTACTTACCGGGATGATTGAGCATGCATCAAGACATTCTATTCCATTTTATGTATACAGTGGTCCCTTGTTTATCGCGGTAGTTACGTTCTAAAAATAAATAGATGAATATAGGTGAAATAGATGTTTTAAGACTGTAAAACCCCTCACTACACACTTTATACACTTTTCTCAGACAGACATGACCATTTTCACACTTTTCTCTCTTGTTTAAACACCCTCAAAGTTGAAACCTTGGTAGAAAAATAAGTCCAGTATTATAGAATGAAACCAAAGGCACCCACAGTTGCCTTTGACGGTGCAAAACGTTTCATCGACATTGTTGTGTTTGTTGGGGAGAAAACAAACATACAATGCACTTCAGAGTCACACTGCTAGCGATCAAAGATTTATGTAAATTGGACAAGCTGAACTCATTCTGTACTGTACAAGACCACGGCACGAGATTGATTGACAATGATCTACAGCCAATCAGGACGTAGAACACAATGCGCTGTAAAAAATAAAATAAAATAAAAAATCATGCAAAATTGCACACAAAAAAAAAATCCGCGAAAGGTGAATCGCGGTATAACGAGGGACCACTGTATAATATTGCAATTACATGTTATTTCCCCGCAACTGCTCGTGGCGCTGTTTTCGTATTTGGAAACTGTAGTAAGAGTCGGAGAAGAAGAAGGAGCGTGCCATCGCGGAGCTGTTTCCGGTGCTACGTGTAAACAAAGCCTGTTAGCGGCTCCGGTAGCGGCTTTGTGAGGACGGACCGGCGGAAATCAGAATCCGCGGATTCGGTTACGAGAAAGTGGGTGATGGAGTGAGCAGAGCCGGCGGGATGTCCATGGAAGACCCGTTCTTCGTCGTCAAAGGGTCAGAACTGCGTCGCTAACACAGAGCTAGCAGCTAACATTAGCCTGCGGACAGGTGATAGCTGATACATAATCGATCTGATCATCGATCTGTTTCCGTCAATAGTGAGACCGACGTGCGAGCCGGAGCAGATTCACGGCAGCTAACGTGCTAACGTTAACATAAACGTGTCTTCGCAGTTAGTTTATTAGCATGTTAGCCTGTTAGCTTTGTGTGTGTGTTTTTTTTTTTATCAGATTAAAGTTTTAGGAGGTGTTTTAGACCGTGTGTGTGTGTACCACGATGATGATGATGAGAAAGAATGAGAGACTCTATTTAGATCAAATTTCCCAGCTTCTGTTTGGAGCAGGTGGAATGAAGCTGAAACAGAAACAATTAAAATAATATAATAATAACATTTGGATAGGCGACAGAGAATGAACGAGTGAGTGGATGAATAATAATAATATTGTTATTAATAGTAATGATGACATTTCCAGATAGGTGTCTGTTTATCAGAGAGTCACAGACCTGTTGTGGAGGTGAAGCAGTTTGTGCAGCAGGTGGTGCAGAGCGAGGTCAGGATGATCCGTGGTGGAGAACACTTTGTGCACTGGCTTCGTTTCCACCACAGCTTTATAGTGTCTGCAGCCAATCACAGAACGCTCTCTTGATCACTTTCTATGGTCTCTTGGTGTCGCCAACTTTTATGATGCTCCTCCTCAGTGATCTGTGAGGGGTGGGGTGTGTGTTTTCTCGCGATGTTCCCAATGAATCCCTTAATCACTTGTCACATGAGGGAACACCTGTATCTCCTCCTGATTCACACACAGGACCACAGCTTGTGCTTATATTGCTTCAGCCTGTTTGAACATTACAGATGAGATGTTTGATTTTATTGATCAGTAATAATTAACCTGTTTACAGGTGTAACATTACTTCACCCTAATAGGTTCCTTTCTATAAGTAGCTTTTCTAATGATTACAACTTGATATTAAAGTATGGGTCTTATTCACAAAACTGTTTGTATGAACGTGTCATGTTGTGATTGATCTGTTACTTATCAATATTTTCTCACCTGAATTTGTTCAGATTTAGACTCATTTTGTTTTGACATAATCAGTTCCTTCACATGTTTTCTTCTTTTTCATATTTTGCGTGGAGAAATGGGGACATGGCAGAGTACAGATAGTGAGCCATGTGATTTTAAAAACATTTAGATTCCTTGGCTCTGTAGAAGAACAACCGGGTGGCTGTGCAGATTTGACTGAAATTGTTGCTGGACATTTCAACACTGAACAGTAAACGATCAATAAAGTTGACCATCCAGTTTTGTATTTATTTAGTTTTCCAGTAACCTTACATCACGTGAAAACACCCTGCAGCAGATAGACTTGGTTCTGTTTCTGGTTTGTGCTATTAAGGTTCCTCTGAAGCTCAACTTCACCTGTTTGTTATTTTGTTTTGTTTTTTTAGCGAGGTGCAGAAAGCAGTCAACGCTGCTCAGAGCCTCCATCATAGATGGAGTGAACTGATGGTGGAGGGAGGCGGAGCCTCCAAGGAGGAGATAGACTGGACGACCAATGAGCTGAGGAACAGCCTGCGCTCCATCGAGTGGGACCTAGAGGACCTTGACGAGACAATCAATATCCTTCAAATGTGAAGCCAGCAGAAACACGCACAGGTGTATATACAGGTGTACTGGAAAGGTAAATACAGTTTTATGATTAGAGCATCTGAAATTGGCTGATTCGTTCAGCTGTGGAAAAAGAAAGAAAGAAGAAGAAGAGGAGATGTGTATCACCTCAAAACCCTGGACAGTGAAGACAGTTTTGTTTGTAAATCCTCACATAGACCTGGTGCACAAGGTGAGATGGAGCAATTTGATTGGTTCATAAATGGTTAGAGTCAGTTTGATGACAATTTAATGAAGAAGAGCAGGGTTAACAGACTCCTCCCCTCCCACTGCATCTGAAGCTGCTGATTGACACCCGTTTCCTCGTCCATGCTGAGAGCAGATCAATCAATTAGTAATCATTAATTACATATTTACAAACACTGAAATTGGCTCAATCAATCACTGATTGTGAAGACAGAGTAAGTGATCGTGTTGAATTTATTAGAACAGGTCCCTCTTCTATGGAACCAGTTTCTAGTTTGGATTCAGGAGACACTATTTCTACTTTTAAGATTAGGATTAGGCTTCAAACTTTTCTTTTTGCTTCTCTGGCTCTGTTCCACAGCATGGTTCTGTCTTCATCCCCTCATCCCTAACTGATCTCTCAGAAGGCCACCCCTCACTGAGCATGGTTCTGCTGGAGGTTTCCTTCTGTTAAAAGGAAGAAACCTCCACCTTTCTACTGTCGCCAAGTGTGTGCACATAGGTCGTCTGATTGTTGTTATTTTTTTCAGTTTTCTCGGGCCTTTACCTAACCTAACACTATAGTGATTTTTCGTCATTAACTTCAGCTAATTTATTAAAATGTGTTTCTTATTTTGTTAAATATGCTCTCTGAGCTGAACTAGGTTTTACTTTCATCTTTAACATGCATTAGGGGGCTACATGCCACCCCTGAGTTGAGGTCACGTCACCAACATTGTCATTATGTAACATGTTTTATATGAAAATAAGATAATTCTTCTTAACGGTAAGTTTACGTATTGTCGAGTCGAACCCAAAGAAGTTCAACCTGGATGCTGCCGAGCTGTCGAAGAGGAAGGCCTTCATCAACAGCATGCGGGTTGCCGTCAAGGTAACTTTATTGACAACAGGAGATCAATGGCTCAGACAGAAGGACCCAATCATATTCTAATAATTTACAAGGTAGATCGTTCAGGTGATTAATTACCTGAGATGTCCAGAATTGATCGATTTGATTTGCTGCTGTGTTTGTTTTGCAGGAAATGAAAGCTCAGATGTCGATTCCACCTGCTGCTTCTGACCGAAAGAACAAACAGGTAACTTTCACACCTGCCTACGGGTGATCCATTACCCAAGACTGCAGAACCTTCAGGGCACCACAAGATCTCAGTTGGATCCTCTTGGGGTCCTCCTGTATACCCGGTCTTGGTGCACGTGTAACTGTTGTTGTGACCTTCAGGCTCTGCTGGGTGAACGTGGTGCTCAGGGCCCCATATGGCAGCCTGGTGCAGATAAGTACAGCCGACTGGACCACCAGCTACAGAACGCTAACTCTCAGATCATCGAGGAACAGCAGGTCCAGCAGCAGGTACAAGAACACCTGAGAAACCTAAACAAGCTTTCCACCTTTACAATGCCGCTAAAGTGTTTCCTGTCTCTGATAGCTGATTGCGGAGCAGCAGGATGAGCAGCTGGAACTTGTGTCGGGAACCATCGGAGTCCTGAAGAACATGTCGGAGCGAATCGGCATGGAGCTGGATGAGCAGGCCGTGTAAGAACCAAGTGTAGTAAGAGGGGTGGGTGGGAACATCATGTGACTACAAAATGTCAGAGTGATAAAGGTGATTCGGTAAACTAAAGTTCCTGTGATCCCCAGGTCGGTGCTTTCTCAAAGGCATTATGTTTGTTTTTGTTGTTGTGTTTTTTATGTGACGATTAAAGGTCACTTCCTGTTCTTGCTCCTCACCATAGCGGCTCATTGTCTGATCTTTTGTATATGAAAAACCTTTAGACAGCTTTTAGTTTCTGATATAGTAATTTCCAAATAAAATTTAATTGAACTGGAACTTTATTTGGCCTGTAATAAGCAAAGAGGTGAGGGGGAGAGGAGACACCTGTCAGAGACTTACTTATGTCCTTCCTGCAGGATGTTGGATGACTTTGGCCATGAAATGGACAACACTCAGTCCAAACTGGACAACGTAATGAAGAAGCTCGCCAAGGTGTCCCACATGACCAGCGGTAATCTGCCCAACGACACATGAAACAAGATATGAGTTAACTCAGAGGGGTGGGCAGGGTTTTAGATGTTCAGAGCTGATGAATCAGAAATGATCAATTAGGGCAGGAAATTTTGTAGCTTTAAGCTGATTTGGATTTATTGATGATGATGATGATGATGGAAGTATTGATCTTGCTGTAGTTCTTCCCTCTGCGGATTGAACTGAGCTGGAGTCAGTGTGACTACCTGTATTGATGAGGTGCACTCACCTGTACTCATCTTATTAACTCTGTGTGTTTGCAGATCGTCGTCAGTGGTGTGCCATCGGCGTGCTGCTTACCATCCTCTTCATCATCGTTCTCCTTTTCTTTATACTCTGATCAATGCCTCCACCTATCGACATGAAATCTTAATCCCGTTTACTGGACTCCATTTATACTCTACTGAACATTCTTTGGACTATGCTGAACTTTATTTAGACTCTAATGGACTCTTCCTGCTGATCGGGAGTGAACAGCACTTTTGGTTCCTTGAGTGTTTAACTGTTAGAACCACCTCAGAGGTCAAAGGTCATGTTTGGTGTGGTTTTGATTGGTTGTTCTTTTTATTTAAAACTGAAAATAACAAGTTTCACTCGAGTTTAATGTGGACTTATTCTGCTCCTTTGCACAGTAGCTTCGCGTGAGTCACAGCTCAAAGTAATCGTTCTTTCATTTGATATAGGCCTTGGTGCAGCCCCTCAATTTATCCTCCAACGCTTCAAGACAGTCTTATTGGCTGCCCCTCATAAACAGAAGGTATGAACAGCAGGTGGGTGGGGCTTCTATCCTCTCTCTGTGGCATCTTCCAGATTCAAGAGTAGAAAAAATGTTGAGAGCAGTCTGAGCTCTTGGCTCACAGGGAAAACTATATCCTCCTGAGAACCAAGGAAAAAGGAATATTTTTGTGATTTCCTTCCTTTTTGGAGCTAAAAGAGGCCACCCAGACACATGAGATCTCAATGGAAAGCCCAGGATGTCCTCTATTTAGTACGTCAGGACTTAGTAGGGTAGAACAAATAATTCAAAACATATAGACCAAAAGCAAATGTCCATTAGAGAGGAAATGATGAATAGGCTGGTTCTCAGGAGGGTATGCACTGTGACTTAATTATTAGAAACTTTAATACAAACATCCGTCACAGGAGCAGGAGACACATGACAGGAAGTGAGGAGAGCAGGTCCACTTTAAAGACACTTTTATCCAGTTGTGTTGAATACTAATCTTAATTTAATGTCAGAGTTTAACTCACATTTAGTTCAGTTCAAACTGGTTTAGTTCAGTTTGAACTTCATGGCAGTACTTTACAGCTAAAGTAGAAACACTAAAATTCTTGTTTTGTTTTTTGACTGAAACAGTTTTATTTTATTGTCTTTTTTATTTCTGTTTCCTGTATTTATCACATGTGCAGCATATTGAGTGACTTATTGACCTGTGGATGACTTCCTGTGGCTCCTTTAGTGTACTGTCCTGAAGGCTGGTGAGCAAGTTAGTTAAAACATGAAAATGGATGACGGCAGCAACAGCCAGTCACATTGTCCTAGATATCGGGTTTATGGTACGCCGTGATGGTGGCAATTCTCCTGTGGCCGCTAAAGTGTTTCCTGAATAAGTGATCTCAGTGTTCTGATGTCTGACTGAAACACAAAACAAACTGAAATAAAGATTGTGACAAACCTAAAATTTCACCTGCTTTTACACTAAAGATTAACTAGACTGCTCATGTTTCCGCAAAACTTTATTCCTCACACTAAAGAAGAATAAATAATGAGTGTCTGAATGGAGAAAGCTGTTAAAGATCAGTGATTGATAAAAGTATTATCTGGTGACCGATGGTGTGATATGTCTCGAGCTTCTTTTTTTTTTTTATTCAATAAAGAAAAGAAAAGAAAACAGACTTTGACCATTTGATTAAGGTACATTTTAATCCAGTCTGACTGATTTCAATTATTGACCAATGAGTTTTTCACTTTGAATAATTTTCTTTTGGCAGGTCCCAGCTGTTTTTAAACAATTTTTCTTTTTCTTTAACAAAAGCAAAACAAACACAGACAAAATAAAAAACCAACCTACTTCATGAAAACAAAACAAAAAAAATCAATATTAATATTATTAATATAATAATGAAATAAAATTGAAAAAACAAAAAACAGTATCAGCTCTGAGGACAAATACTGCATGGCATTAAACAAATATTCACACCAGCAAGTCAAAGTGATTTAACAGGAAACAAGAAGCTTCTCATCATGAGAAAGTGTAAGACATAGACTGCAGTTTTGCTTTAACTCTGTTACTGCCATAAACAGGTGAGTCAGGTTCAGTGTTGGCAACTGGTTCTTCAGTCAGGCAGTGTGGTTATCACTCTGAACATGTCCTCTGGTGTCGAAGGACCCGAATGGTGACAGACTGGTTCTCGATCAGGAGGTTTGTCACCTGGTCCAGACTGAGGCAGGCCACTTTCTCCTCGTTGATTTCCAGGATCTCATCTCCAATAGCCAGCAGGCCAGCATACAGTTTCCCAGTGCTGCTGTTCATGTCTTCTATATACACACCTGTAATGTACATAAAAATGTTAGTAGTTTGTTGCTCTATAAAAAAAAAAGCCCTCATAAAGCTAGAATGTCTTACTATTTATTACTGATTGAAGAAAAAAAGAACAATGTTTCTCTTCAGCTCTGTAGCCAGGCTGATAAGAAGTCAGAGCACTGTTGAGCCAACCATTCCTTTAACATTAACTAGTAATGACTTCATGAACTTCACAAATAAAATGTTAACTATTGCAAAACAAAATTATTCATAACCATTTCACAGATGTACCAGTATATACAGCTACTTTCAATACCGTTGATATTTATTTAGAGTTTTGATTTTGATTTTTCTAACTTTATTTCAATAATTACTTCCTCCAAATGATCAACATGTCTTTAGACCCCATTCCTACAAGACTGCTCAAAGCTGGCAGTAGTTAAACCGTTACTTAAAAAGTCATCACTTGACCCAGCTGCCTTAACTAAATATAAGTCAATCTCCAACCTTCATTTCACCTAAATTTTTTTTGAAAGAGTAGTTGCCAAACAGCCAACTGATCATCTACAGAGGAATCATTTATTTCAAGAGTTTCAGTCAGGTTTCAGAGTTCCTCACAGCACAGAGACAGCTTTAGTGGAGGTTATAAATGATCTTCTTATGCCCTCTGGTGTTGTATGTTATTCATCCTTGACCTTGGACTCACATATAAAATTGATCTCCCATTCCTGTTTCTTCCATTTAAGGAACATTTTTAAATTGCAAGCTATAGTTGCCTCCTCTGAAATGAAGAAAATTGTTCATGCATTTGTATCATCACACTTAGATTATTGAAATGCTCTCTTTATGGGCATGGACAAATTATCTCTGTTATGCCTCCAAGCAATAATGAATGCTGCAGCCAGACTCCTGAAACACTCTGGGATGCCAGCTCACATTACCTGCATTTTATTTTCTTTACATTGGGTCCCAATTGACTTTAGAATTCATTTAAAAATTCTCACACTTACATGGAAAGAATTATTAACCCCTCTATAAAAATGTAGTTTTTTCTTTATTTAAACAGTGTAAGGAATGTTTAACACAGGTCTTCCAAACATTGTAGTTTTATTTGTGATGCTTACATACACTCAATCTGTTACATTTTTTGACCTATAGTTTTCTGCATAGTTTTTGTCGATAACCGTTTTTTTCCTGACAATACAACATGGTAATTAATTAAAAACGGATGCACAAGGACAAAACTATGATGAAATGTATTTATACTTTTGAAAAAAAAATTATAAAAATGAGATCCAATCAGAACAAATTAAATTGTGTGGAAAGGCAGGACAAATGTGGCAGTGATCCAATCCTTGTGCAGTTGTTTAACGCAGTGTCATTTTCCTGGACTACATCCAGGAAACTTCAAGCTGCATGGTGCAAGGAACAGCTGTGACTGGCTCATCAGGCAGTGATGTGCTTTGTGATCTATTGGTGGTGCCGCACGCTCATTTCATTGTGGGAACTGTCATTTTCTACATTACCGTCACTGTTCCACAGCAGGACAATAAAGTCCCCAGATAGAATCTCCCTGACCCCAGCATATTAGTGAGTCGATATATTTAGTAATGTGAGTAGTATTTAAGATGATATCAGTAGTAATGTGAAAAATACTTATATATATTAAGTATTAGGGGAAGTGTCGGTAGAGTTAGTACCAGTGTCACGTCGTCCTCTTCCTCTGCTGATGATGAAGCCAAACGTTTGACCCACTGGTCGCTTAAGCTCCAATAAAAATGTCCCATCAGGGCAAATCTGAAGAATCCGCCCAACAGAGCAAACTGAAGAGGGACAACTGATGTCTTTGATGCCAAGACTACCAGGTAAGGACCTGAGAAACAAACAGGTGGGTAGGCTGTGATGGGCTGGTCTGAGAAAAGAGAAGTGTGTGTCTTACTGTTCAGCAGCTGGTTTATAGTTCGCAGAACGATCTTTCTTCTTCTTCAGCTCCAAAGATGACTTTCTTGACTGGAAAAGTGGCATTTCCTGCTGAACAGACAGGAAACAGATTATATATATATATATATATATATATATAGCTATATAGATATATGTATAATTCATGTTCTCACCACACTGAGCGACTCAACAGATAAAGTTTTCTTCACCAGGCTGGAGGAGTTCCTGGAAATTGAGGAGGTGGAGTCAGCGAGGGAAGGGTGGGTTCGCTCATGGGTCCGTGAGCAGAGGCGGTCGAGGCTGCTGGTTCGAGTCCTGCTCAGTGTGACGGTGGAGAAAAAACGTCGCAGAGAAAGACGGGAGGAATCTTCTCTGCTGCTTAAACTGCAACACAGATCCTGAGATCAGTCACATGACACCTCACCTGGAAACACCTGAGATCCCAGCTGGATTTAAACAGTGTATTGATCTTTCTGAGTTAACTTCAGTAATTGCTTCCTCTAAACCATCAACGTGTCTTTTAGACCCCATTCCTACAAGACAGAAGTCCTGCCATTAATTAATGCTTCAATCTTGATCAACCTATCTCTAATAATCGGCTGTAGTTAAACCATTACTGGCCTCTGACCTCTGACAGTGGACTCATCTCTGTACTTCTCCTGCTGGACCTCAGTGCAGTGTTCAATACTGTTGTGATCATAATTTTCTGTTAAAATTATTAGAGCATGCTGTAGGTATTACAGGTACTGCGCTGCAGTGGGTTGTATCATATCTGTCTAATAGACTCCAATTTGTTCATGTAAATGGAGAGTCCTCTTTACACACTAAGGGTAATTGTGGAGGTCCACACATTTACATTATACATTATAGACCTCTCTGCATTGAACCATACTTGTTATTAATCTCTGGCTCTCTTCCACAGCATGTCTTTTATCCTGTCTTGCTGCTCTCACGCCAACCAGTTGCGGCAGATGCCCCCTCCCTAAGCCTGGCACTGCTGGGGTTTCTTCCTGTTAAAAGGGAGTTTTTCATTTCCGCTGTCGCCAAAGTGCCTGCTCGTAGGGGGTCATATGATTGTTGGGTTTTTCTCTGTATGTAATATTGTAGGGTCTACCTTACAATATGCGCCTTGAGGCAACTGTTGTGATTTGGCGATGAATAAATAAAATTGAGTTGAATTGAATAGCGGGGATGAGCATGTGATCAAAACACAATTAAATCCAAGTAAGCGATCAGTTAGGCTGCTGCAACTAAACTCATGAAACACATGAATCCAGGTGTGATGCTCATCTCCTTGACCAGCTATCATAATGAAATCACACAAACTCACTGTGCAGGAAGTGAAACGTCAAGTTGGTGGAGCTCTGCTCTCATTGGCTCTGAGGTGGGCGGGGGATGACTCTCAGCTGTAAACAAATTAGAAATCTAGAGGTTAAGGTGTGTTTAGAGGCGCATGTGATATCATGTGCAGCTCTGCAGTGAACTCGGGAGGCCAAACAAACTGCTCACAGATTAAATAAAAATGATTTATGGTAGCTCCATGTTTATGTTTAGAGGTACAACAGAAGTTACAAGGTACAAGGAAGTTCAAGATATCCAGGCTTTCGCTGTGTTAGCTGGCTCAACAAAACTTAAAATCCCAGTCAGAGATGATGGGTGTCAGCATACTGGTTATCAACTTTCTCTGTTAAACTGGGCTTCAGGCTCTGAGTGCGCTCACATAAAAACTTGTGACTCTTCCTCTGCACTAAATGATATCTGTGAGTCCTGCCAGTCCAGTTAGAGCCATTATCAGAAGATGATGATAAAAATAGAGATAAAAATCTGTAAAGAACATAAAATTCTAATATAAATAATCTGAGAGACGAATGGTGCAGTAGCTGTTTAATCTGGTGATTTGTGGCACAGAGTGGTAAAATTAAGATCTGAATCGCAGTGAATCCATGTAAAACATTAACATACAAGCTTCCTGTCCCACAGGGTGATTAAGAAGATGTGGAAATCAGATCAGCGTGAATTAATGTAAATTGTTGAACAGCTATGCTTGGTGTGTTTTCTGTGTTTGCAGCAGTGTGAAAGAAACAGCAGCAGATCATAATCAAGCACAACATTTAGACATTTTCTGTAACAGCAACGAACACAGGAATGTTCAGTCTGAGCTGCCGCAGCTTCATCAACTGCTTTTAGGAACAAGCTGCACATAAAAGAATCAAAGGAAATTCTTCAGCTGATTTTAAACTCAAACTCTGAACATCACCTGATCCTGACTAGGCGATGCCTTCGGCACAAGTTACTGTGGTGATTTAGCAGGTAAATTTCTTAGCTCAACACAGAGTGTGCAGGCAAATGTTTTTCAGGAGATAAAGTTCTCACCTGTTGTATCTGCGCTCCTCTCTGAGGATGAGGAGTTCTTCATCATGTTGTTCAGATCTTCCTCCACCTCACGCCCTCTCCTCTCCCTAGGCTCAGGCCCCAATTGATGCTCTCTGTGCAGTTTGGGCGGGTGGGTGGTACACAGCCCCATTGAGTGAGGGGCATAGGGGTTGATTGGCAGGCCAGCGTAGGGCATGGCTTGATGAAAAGTCACCTGGGCTCCATTTAGCTCCACTGATTGCCGTCTCACCTGTGTGTAAGCCCCATCCTTTTCCACACTGGTGACAGAGCCGATGTAGGTCTCTCTGATTGGCTCAGTCCGCAGGTTAAGGTGCTGTCTGTTTAGGCTCCCCCTCTTGTCAGTTCCAGGTGAGTGTTGCCAGAGATTGACTCCGCATCTTATTCCTCTCTCACAGGTGTGATTCTGACCTGCTCTGCTCACCACTGTTCGCCCCCTTGGCTGCTTGCCAACAGCGTGCCCTGCCTCCGCCGTGCCATTGATGTACAGGTTCAAGTCTGGTTTGGACATCACCACACCAACTCCGCAGTTCCCCGTCTGTCTTTTCTGCCGCTGTCGCTCCAGGTAACGAGATTCCGCCTCCTTTTCCGTCTCATCCTCAAACCGCAGACGACGAGTCGGAGATGCTGCTGGCCGCTGCCTGGCCGACGCGGTGTTGGGTTTGCTGCTGGATGAGCCTCCTGAGAGACAGGCCACACCCCCTGACTGCACCTGTTCACATTGCCTCAACCCCAGGCTGAAATAGTGAGACATGTAAAAACTGATTCTTAATGGTTTCAGAGAGAAGGTTAAAAATAAAACTGATCTACAAAATCAGATTTGTCAGCGAAGCCTTTATTTAGTATTTATCGATTTGTTTGTTTCATCATAAAACAATCTTTTTTTGCCTTATTTTTAGAAGTAAAATATAATTTAAAAATAACTTCTTTAGTGTTTTGATTACAGTGTTTGTTTAACCCATTTCTATCTTTTCCCATTATCTGGTAAAACTTCAAGATTCAGGTGTTTGTCACTAAAGGTAAAGGTGACCAGTCAGCTGCTCTGCAGTGATGTAATTAAGAGCACAGAACTAAAGAACAGCTTCTTCATCAGAATCAGAATACTTTATTAATCCCGAAGGAAATTAGGGTTCATAAAACTGTTTGAGCCTCATTAGTCAACGTGTGTGTGTGTGTGTATATTACTCACGGCGTGTGTGTTACTCACGGCGTGTGTGTGTGATTGTGTGTGTTACTCACAGCATGTGTGTGTGTGTTACTCACGGCATGTATGCGTGCGTGTGTGTGTATTACTCACAGTGTGTGTGTGTCAGGGGTCAGCAGGCTGTGGTCTCCTCTCAGAGGAAAACAACGACGCTTCATACGAACTCCGTCCTCACACTGCTGCTGCCGCGGCAACCGGTCAACCACAAAGAGGCTGAACACATACACACACGAGGAGGGGTGAAGAGCGAGGATGACATCAGGTGCTCTGATTGGTCAGAGGGACAGAGGAAGGAGGATTACCAGGAGCAGCTGGTCAGGATTAATTAAGCTGACGAGCCCACAGACTGTTTACATCAGCACAGTGTGTATGACTCACTCTGTGGGGACATTTCTGCTTTTTCAGACTTTTGGCCCTCGTTATTTTCCAGCAGGACAGTAAAGGTGTTGTACTTTAACAAAAATTAGTTTCCATCATGTTGTTCTGGAACATGTACAGGTGTGCTGTTCCACCTGTTCTCATGTAATGATCAAGTAATAATTGTGTACTTGTAGCACTGATAGTACTTTTTTATACTTTTAGTCCCTGAGTGTTCGTTTGTGAAATGTTGTCAGCCGCCAATACACCTGAGTAGGTAGTGTAGACTGCTGACGGCTGATGTAAATTCACAGTTTTCGGGTTATCTCTACCAGCATGACACACAGCAGAGTCAGAACTCTGCAAGAGGCAGGGTTTTGGTTTTTGGTTATCATGGTAACTTCAGGTGTTTAACTCTATGGTTTCAGGGCTACTGGGGATGCCACCACCTGTTCCCAAAAATTGTCGTATATAGTTTTAAAACACACACACACACACACACAGACTACTCCTAGACAGGCCACTTCTCCTGTTCATCTCCCAGGGGCAGATGTTAAAAAGTTGTATTTTACCTAGAGATAAAAGCTACTTTTTATTAAGATGTTTTACAATCTTATTGTACATGAACAATATCAATAAAAGGCTATTCTATTCTATTATTTAGGCCAAAAGTATTTGTGAACTTGTTCAGATCATTTATTCTGTGACTATAAAGCTAAAAGTACATTTAAATAAAGATGCTCCCCATGTCATTCTCTTTCTGTCGGTTAGGTCACTGGAGGACAAACAGTGACTCTGTTTTCTAAAACATCAGCTGATATTTTTACTTGTGCAGTTATTAACTGGCCACCCTGCAGTTTTCTGCACAGCCACATCAGTGTCACTGTTCACACACTAAGGTTAATTATGGTGTGTCATAGGGTTCAGTGCTAGCAACAATTTTGATTGCATTACACATGCTTCCCTTAAGCAGTTAGAAGGCATAGCATACATTTTCACTCCTATGCAGAGGACACCCAACTTTATCTATCCATGATAACATCTGTGTTATTTGGTGTATGTATGTATCCAGATAACACACACTAATTAAACTACAGAAATGTCTTAAAGACACAAAAACCTGGATCACATCTAATTTCCTGCTTGCCGTGGACATTTCTCATTTCTATGGCAAATTCAGATAAAACAGGTTATTGTGGTTGGCCCTAAAAATCATAGAAATATGGTATCTAACCAGATTCTTACTCTGGATGGCATTACCTTGGCCTCCAGCACTCCAGCGGAATTTTGGTGTCGTTTTTGACCAGGATATGCCCTTTAATGTGCACACAAATATTTATGACTGCTTTCTTCCATTTGCACAATAGCTCTAAAATTAGAAACATCTTGATTCAGAGTGATGCTGAAAAACTTTTGTATACATTTATTACTTCTAGGCTGGACTAGTGTAATTTGTTATTGTCAGAATGTCCTAAAAACTCTATGAAAAGCATTCAGTTGGTTCAAAATGCTTCAGCAAGAGTACTGACAGGGACTAGAAACAAATGGCATTTTACTCCCATACTGGCTCTTTACTGGCTCCCAGTTAAATCCAGAATGGATTTAAAATTTAAAATCATTCTCTTCACATACAAGGTCTTGAATAATCTGGCCCATTATTTTATCTTAAAGACTTCATAGTACCATATCACCCCAATACAGCATGTCACTCTCAGACTGCTGGTTTCCCATGATGCAGTGAGCACTTCTCCTGCTCTTACCTCTTTTAACTCACCATGTGCTTTATACACCACTCTCCATTTAACTACGAGTTATCGATCATGTCTTGCTCTCTTCCACAGCATGCCTTTTGTCCTGTCTACGTTCCCTCACCTCCAAGTGGTTGCGGTAGATGGCAGCCCCTCCCTGAGCATGGTTCTGCTGGAGGAGATGTTTGGGGTTTCTCTGTATTATGGGAATGTCTTTAGCCTACAATATTAAATGCTTTGAGTCAACTGTTGTTGTGATTTGGTGCTATATATATAAAACTAACTTGAATTGAATTGATGTTAAATATCAACCAAAATAATATATTTATCTGAGCACTAAATCAGATACAGGTCTGAGAAATCAGACAAAACTTTAAGTAAGGCCCATGTTGGACAATAGATAACAACAAATAAAACTATATTTTAAATTTCGACAAGGCTAAATGTCAGGCTTTCAAATGAATTAAAATTCTGTCTGAGTCTTTGGTGGATCAATAAGTTGGAGGAAAAGATTGCAGCCTGCCACACCCTCTCATCGTCCTGTGTTAAGAGGATTCTGACAGTTAACTCAGGGGTGTTGATTTATTTAAACTATCATAATCATCCTACTGTAACCAGGTTTCTGTAATCAATCAATGTCTTGCTCAATTATTAATTCAAGTAGTAACAAGGATAGAGAATATAGAGACCTAATGTTGGTTCACTGACTGATTGGCTGATCGATGCATTGATTGACTAGTTGGGTTGTTCAGCTGATTGATTAATGGCTTTAATGGTTGTTTGGTCAATTGTGCTTCGTGCACCATTGGTAGTGCTGCTGGAATCAGTGCAGCATTTGAAACTATCTAACACAGAAATCTTCACCCAGAAGGAAGAAACTGAAATTCACTGTGCAAAGGGTTTGAGTCCAGAAAATTGAACCAGCCAACCACTGTAACTGTCTGGTGTAAAGGGATGTTAGGTTCCGATGTGGTTCCTTTTCTTTACAGATAACCACAACACCAAAGAAAAGATAAAGCGGATTCAATGAAAGCACAATAAAATAAAATCATCATGGTTTTATCAGTCTAGAAACGAGAAAGCTTGTTGAGATATTTAATTTGTGTACTCAAGTTGTGAAATGTGTTGGACTGCATTCGTGGTATTGTTTGACTGAGACGCAGTATTTTAGTTGTCACCACAAGGGGGCACAGTTTATCCGTGAAGACACGTATGCTGCTTCATCACGCCCCTGACCAATTGAGCGGGTGGAACTCAGGAATGTTCGCTTTGAAAGACAGGATGTAATGTGTGTCAGTGTATAAATAAAGTTTCCAAAGAGCTTAAGGATATTCTTTTGCTCCGTCGTCATTTTTCCTTCGAGTTCATCGCTGTTGATGCTGCACTGCTCAACAGAGCTTACTCAAACACGAGTCGCTAGTGCCCCATCACTTTTCTTTAAAATTAATTACGCTTTAAATCAATAACTGTTCTAAGATATTTATAACGTCAAACACACTCCAATCTGACCTGTAGGAAAAGTGATAAGGGCGAGAGCACTGTAATTGAAGTTGGTGCTACCAATTTCTACAGGTGTCCTTACAAGCGTGATAGGCCCCTCGCAGGATCAAAGCTTCAAGAACAGCTTAATAGTGATAGTAAGAAAGTCTCAGTTTAGTCTGTAAAGACAAGGCTTTCATTTACAAATTTGAGAGGTTGAGTTGGAGCAAAAAAGCCATTGCTAAGATGTTAGAATAGAAAAAAAAAGCTTGCTTGACTGGGAAGAAGTTGTTATCGACTTATGAACCAAAATTTGAGCCCTTCAGTTCATCATGCAGGATTTTTGTACGCCGTTGAGTGGGCAAAGGGATGGTTCATTAGTGTGTGACATCAGATGTCAAACGTGGAGGAAGACGCGGTCTGATGATCTGGGGCTGTTTTTCTTCATCCAGGGTCGGTGATTTGTAAAGACAAAAATATACAGTGTATGTGTCCTGTTTTATTTTGAACTTGAAAACGAGGGCACTGAGATTTGAACTCGTCCAAGATTTTTGTAGCGACACCTGCGGTGTCGAATTAAAACTCCTACGTGTTCTTGAGTTATCGCATTCACAAACCTCGGTGTCCACGGAGCTGGCCCCCCAGCAGGGGGATGATCGTACCCCATCAGCCTTTTGTGGTTGAGGGGTAAAAATGTGCGGTTCTTAAAATGGAGGTTTAATTATGCAAAATATTCATATTTGCTTTCAGGTGAGTAAAAACCTGAATGATTTATCATTTGTTTAGAATGTTTGTATAAATAACGCCTCCCGTGCTCTAAGTTGTATGTTTACTTGTGTTAAATATTTTTGGAGAAAAACAGGTGTTTCTAAATAGAGCCTGTCCCTACATCTCCCACAGTGCACCGAGCCCGGACGTGACGTAACGTTCTCGGACGTGACGTAGAGTGTACAGCGGTGGCCGGTGTGTGTGTGGATGATGGCGGCTCCTCTGGAGGTCCTGCTGAGCAGCGATTCGGGGTCCCAGCTGTGGAACTGCACCGTGTTCGACCCGCACAGCGGCTCCAGTCTGCTCTCGTACCGCGGCGGGAACAGCGGCGCGCGCAGCCTCACGGTGCTCGGCGGGGAGTACCTGCTGTCCGCGCAGCTCGGCAAGAACTTCATCAACGTGTGGGAGCTGCAGAGAAAGGTAGGACAGCACCTGGCCCAGCTGAGCTCACCTGAGCCCACCTCGCTCAGCAGGCGATAGTCACCAAAGTAACGCTCCGCCGCCCAGTGCGGACAGGGGCTCAAAAACCCGCAGTCCCTCTAAAGGTGTAAACAAAGCGTTTAGAAAGCTGCCACTTAAGAAAAAGTAGAGCCGTTGTCAGAACCACTCGAACCCCCTACCGAACCCCGTGTATCTGCCCTCACACCTTACCTGTGTGATGGCTGCAGCTCAACGTTAAAGAAGCGGATTCGTGAGTCCACGTGTTTTCGCAAAGGCTGCTGTGTTAGTACACACAGGTCTTGTTGAGACATCCTACAGATGTGCAGTTTCTATGTGAAGCATTCTACCTTGAAAGCGTGCTGCTCAAATGTAACATGGACACACCTGGTGGTACAGCAGGTACGCAGAGCTTTTTTCAGTGTTGCGGGTGTGCTGCTGATCACCTGTTGTTTGAACCTTGCTGACCTGTGTCTGACTTTCCCTTGGAGGTTTCATCACCTCAGTTTGATATCCTTTGGAATTTGGAAGCAGAAAATTAAAGGTCATCCAGGTCTTTGTCTTTAAGACAGTTCTGCAGTTTAACTACTTGGTGTGTGTTATCGGGCTTCATGGATTTGATAGTTGTGTGTCACCTGCACAACAGTGAAAATGTATGCTATGCCTTCTGATGATGCTGCCTAAGGGAAGCATGTATAATGTAAACAGAATTGGTCCTAGCAATGAACCCTGTGGAACTTCATAATTAACCTTAGTGTGCGAAGAGGACTCTCCATTTACATGAACAAACTGGAGTTTATTAGAGAGATATGATACAAACCACTGCAGCACAGTACCTGTAATACCTACATCATCCTCTAATCATTCTAATAGAATATTATGGTCAACAGTATCGAACACTGCACTGAGGTCTAGCAGGACAAGCAGAGAGATGAGTCCACTGTCAGAGGCCATAAGACGATCATTTGTAACCTTCACTAAAGCAGTTTTTGTGCTGTGATGAGCTCTGAAACTTGATTGGAACTCTTCAAATAAGCCATTCCTCTGCAGATGATCAGAGATGTTTGACAACTACTCTTTCAAGAGTTTTTGATATGAAAGGAAGGTTGGAGATTGGCCTATAGTTAGCTAAGACCACTGGGTCATGTTCCACAAAATGCATCAACTAAGCTCCACGTCCTCCTATCAGAGGAGCAGCTGTGCTGGTGCCTGGAGGGGCGTTAAAGAAGTAGGATAATAGTCTCCAGATGGGGCGCTCTCCAGGACCCGCTCAGGGACCTCGAGTAATCTGAACTGCTCAGCGCATAATGGAGATCATCAAATATTGTTTTCAGTTCTTGCTTTATTCTATTTAATCTAGTTTTATTTTGGTAGCAAAAATGTTATTCACACTGCGTTTCCTCTTTTAATTTCCTGTAGTAACTCTGATAGACGTCTTTAAAGAAAATAAAAAGAAATGCTGCTGGTAATACCCAATCATCAGAAGCACACAAAGCGTCACAATAAAAATGTTTGCTGGGGTTTATGTTTGTTTCTAATGTGACACATCAGAGCTCTGAACTGTATACAGCTCCATGAAGTGTGGTACCTGGATGGCATTACCTTAGGGCAACTGTTGCTGTGATTTGGTGGTGTATATAAATGAAATGGAATTGAAGTGAAAATTGAATGTCTGATCATGCTCAGAGCCTAAAGCAGAAAAGAAGATGGGGGGTTAAACACCAAGCTGATGCCCATGTTCTGATATTCATGGTCTCTGATAATCTCTGACTGGGCTTTTTAAATTTTGTTAAGCCAGCTAACAGAGTAAACCTGTATATGTTGATCTTCCCTCGTAGACACACCCACTTGTTCTTTTGTTGTTCAGGATCAGCTGCAGCAGAAGATCGTGTGTCCCGGTGTGGTCACTTGTCTTTCTGCTTCACCTAATGGACTCTTTCTTGCTGCTGGAGTCGCTGAGGCCATTTACCTGTGGGAGGTGAGTCTATTCAAGCTCTGATTGGCTGAATGTAATTTATTAATTTTTAAGATCCTGTTTAGCCTGTGCTGTACGACTTAATAGGCAGACAGCATGATGCAAATCACAAGTTCTTTCAGTAACTCTACTGATGTGAAGTTACTGTTCATCAGCATTCATTCATCCTGGTCACTCATCAATCAAGCGGTCAGTAAGCAATCTGCCCTTTGATGAATGGGATTGCGCCAGTCTGTGACCAGTGTGATGAGAAGGTGCCAGGCTGTTGTGGCTCTGTGTGGTTTGTACAGATGCTAGTGAGGCCCCTGATTGTTCAGTTCAGTAAATAAACTGTTAAACATGTCTTGTTTCTTCAGACTTCAATCATCCGATCCAATATATGTTACACAAAAGAGAGCCAATAGCAGCTGTTTAGCATTGGCAGAGAAGATTTGGTTTGTCATGGGTACAGCCCACATAACTGAACTCTGTTGCTCAACCCACGAATGCCTTTTCTCTACAAATGTGGCACAATTTAAAAAAACCAAAACAAAAAAAACAGACTTTCCAATATTACAGGAAGAGTTGTTACCAAAAAGAAAATATTGACCAAACAGAAAGTTTAGAATACATCCATCCATCTGTTTCACTCTGATTTAATTTAGTCTTGCTGGGGGAGGAGATTATCTGAGCTATAGGTGACACCAGGTACACCTGGACAGGTCTCCAGTTTATCACAGGGTTAACATAGAGACGGATCAGCACTCAGGCTCAGTCAGGACTTAGACTGGGGAAGGAACTCTGAGAACCAGGAGAGAACCCACACAAGAACAAGAAGCTCAACTACCCACATTCGTGTGGAGAAAAGATTCTCATATTCTTGTGTTCTCTGAAGAACTAACAGATAAAGTTAATCTGAACAAAAAACACGTCTTTAAGCATCTCCAGGTGTTTAACATAAAAGCTCATTATTGACTTACTGACACCACAAAAAACTGCTTAGATGATGCTGACAGAGGAGTTTAAGAAAGAGCATCACCATCTCAGAGCTCCTCAGCTGTTTCCATCCTGTTCATCAGAGAGGTCACAGTAGAAGCTGAATGCATGGAGGAGGGTTTGGAAAGTGAAATGTGAACACAGGATTGGAGATCAGCTCGTGCTGTGCTAAGACTAACTCACTAAAACTGGTTCATGAGAACATCTGGACCTCCTGCAGGTTCAATGTTAGAATAAAACTCCAGCAGACATATGGAGGTGATCAGAGGCGGAAGGAGCTGATTGGAACGAGGATTCAAACAGTTCAGGAAGAGCTTAGAGAGACAGTTCTTCCTTTTATGTTTTTGTCTTTTTGGGTTTTTTTGTCTCTTTGTTCAGGTTTGTTTACTTTGTTTTCTCACTGACCAGGTGTGCACAGGTAAACTGCAGTCTGTCCTCAGTCGTCACTATCAGGACGTCACCTGTCTGAAGTTCACTGATGACAGCAGCCATTTTGTTTCTGGTGGAAAAGACAACCTGGCTCTGGTGTGGAGTCTGTCAAGGTGAGACATACCTGAAAACACATCTGGAGCGTTCTGTAGCTTTTAATGAGGAGTAAGGTGTTTCATGACAAGAAGACAAATGTGAAGTCAGCCAGGAGAGAGGCGCAGTGTCCAGCAGGTGCAGCTTTAACTGTGTGTGTGTTTTATAAAATTCAGACTTGCCTGGTAAGGTCGGCGCGTCACCTGTGACTCTGAGATGTGCCAGACGGATCTCTGACTCACTTACTCTGTTCACTGTGTTTCAGTGTTGTCCAACTGGATGTAAGCCACGCCCCTGAGCCTCGCCACATCATGTCTCGTCACTCTCTGCCAATCACAGACCTGCACTGCGGCCTGATGGGAGCTCAGGCTCGAGTCGCTACCGCCTCCTTAGACCAGACAGTGAAGGTGAGTTTGTGCACTTCTGCTGATGTCACTCAGCGATCCAGACAGCTGTGACCCAGGTAAAGCGGACAGCTGATGATCTTCATCTCACCATAATCAAGATCAGGAGTTAGCGTGGTATTGAGGAGGAAGCTTACTTCGTTTAGTTTCTTTAAACAAGTTAGTGTCTTGAAACTGTGTCTGTGTCTGCAGTTCATGTAGTAATGGGTTAAATCATACCAATCAGAGCTCAGCACAGTAAAATATCAGTCATCACAGTCTTAGAGGTGTTTGTTTCTGCTAATTGTCTAGGTATGGGAGCTGTCCTCAGGCGAGCTACTCCTCTCGATCCTCTTTGATGTGGAGATCATGTCTGTGACCTTTGACCCTGCTGAGTACTTTGTGTTCTGTGGAGGAAGTGATGGAAATATTTTCCAAGTGTCTCTGTGCAGCCAGGTGAGTCTGTCTCATTTTTTCACCCAATCATGTTTTGACTCCTCCCGGCTTTAAGGGGAGACGATAAAGTTTACCTCTTTGAACTGTTTGCAGAGTCTCGGTCGGGAAAAGTCGTTCCAGTCGGATGGCGAGGGGAATCAGGTGTTTAAAGGTCACAGGTGAGACAGCCGCTGGTGTTTGTTTGCAGGAATATGGTCGCATGACATCTCGTGTGTGTGTGTTTATGTGTGTGTGCACGAAAACCAGCTTTCTTTTTTCTTCTTTTCAAAATAAAGTCTTACCCTAGAAGCTCTGATGAACCGTTTTTAACTTTTTGTTTAATAGTGAGAAAAAAACTGTGTGGACATTAAAGCTGGTGGGCCTAAATGTCACGCCACAGGTTCTTAGAATACGAGGGAGAACACGTGTATCAGAAACCCAGGGAGGAGAGACTGAGCAGGTCTTAATCATACACAGTTTGTTCCCCAAGGAGGAGACCAGGAATAAATAGACACAATTCTTTTGCGCAATTTTTGCAATAAGATGTTCTTTGTACATTAAATCCCGCCCAGTGCCGCGATAAAATTGTCCTACAACCCAAGACAAATGTTCCTTATATGTACAAGTTAGAGAGAGGAATTCCTCTTCTGAAGTTTGGATCACGCCAGCCTAGTTTCAGGAGGACGAGGAGAAACTCCCATCTCCGTCCTGTCTCTCTATCAGGCTCGTCACATCACAACCCAGCTGCGCTCCGCACTTGAGTCTCTCGCTAGCTGCTACTTCCCTCGTGGCACCGCCCTGTAAACAGACAGACACTGGACAGAAACGTCATCCGTGAAGCTGGCCTGGCTAATAGCCACGGTGACCCTCTCCCAACACGGCTGCACCCGGCAAACAACATTGGAAGCCGTTTCACCTGGCGATCCGGTAGCATGTCCTTCTCTCCCACGCCTGGTTCCTCCTTCCTCTCGAGCCTGTGCCTGTCCTTTTCTTTTAACAAGTCTGTTCAACCGCTGATAGGCCACCTCAGGGCCCACCCACACCTCCACAGATTGTCCAACCATTCCACAGTGGATTATAACAACATTATGCAAAGCACAAAAATGATGCAAATAACATCAATACTACACATACAAATAAACGCTAAAATCAGAATAAAACAAACACAAATTTCCACTGTGTGACAAGATGGAAATTTGTCTGTAAAGATTTATATCAGCGGATAGCCCTGGGTCATTTCCTGTTCCTTTTGCAGTAAAAGTCTTGTTCACTGAAAGCAGAGTGTGAAAATCTGTAGAAAGGATGGGATTGCTTCAATGAGTTTAATCTGGCACCAAGCATTTCTCTGTGGCGGTGACAGGAAGTGCGAGTATTTTCATGTGTGTGGAACAAATTGTGTTTCCGGTACGGTGCGAGGAGCGGCGCTGGTGATCACGTCGAGCGTTTGGAGGTCAGCGAGTCCACCGATAATTAACCTTCATCGTCTGTAACAGTCACGACGTTTAAGCACAAAGTTAGAACAAGTGGGGCGGGGCTTCAGACGGAGTGTGGCTGGGGCATAATATGAGTAGCAGAAAATTAAGAAACTTCATGTGTTGTACAAACAGTTTTATCTCCATGTTTGAAAATAAATGAATAACATGTAGACCGTCACATGCTCAACAGGATATGACCATGCCAGCCGACCAGTTCTTTATCACAGCAGAATATTGTCCACATGTTTTCACGGTGCTTCTCGTCAGACTTGTGGGAGTCTGCTTGGGCTGAGGTGTGACATCACGGCGATAAATGGTGGTGGGCTGTCTCTTCATTAATTCCAAGCTCGCCAAGCAGTGGGTGTGGTAGGAAACATGAATGACCATAAACTGAAAACAGGTGTGGGGAAAACGACACGTGTGATGAAGAGCTCTTGTCTCCATTGGTGAAATAATCCAGATGGTAGTGAATAACACACAGGTCAGAGGAAGCCCTTCTAACAAGTGTTTACTGTGGATTAACTTCAATGATCAAGGTTCAGGATGATTGTTGATTAGGGTTTATTAACTTTATTGATCGTGGTTCTGTGTTCTCCTCAGGAACATGGTGACGTGTCTCTCAGTGTCGATGGACGGGACTCTGCTGCTGTCAGGGTCACACGATGAAACGGTTAGACTGTGGGACATTCAGAGTAAACAGAGCATCCGCTGCCTCACACACAAAGGTAAGTCCCGCACCCTGTGACATCATCAGGGTTGAGAGTTTTTCTATCTGTGCTGCCTTGCTCAAAAGAAATCTCAGCTTGAGATCTACTTCTGGTTCCATGTGGGTCAACGGAAGCTGCACTTTTAAGCTGTCACCTCAGGGAGGTGCTGTTTAAATGCCTCCTCCAGCTGCTGCTGGGTTATTAATGAGTGGTGACGCTGGCGGTGCTGTCTCCTCCTCTGGTGTCTGCTTGATGATGAGCGGCGGTGTGGTTCTGACAGGAACACGAGAAGGGACCTCCCCGCCGTGATCGTGACTGACATTTTGTAATTAACCAAATCCTCCGCGCCAAATTCGTCTCACTTCAAACGGCCGTCAGCGACCGTAATCCCTGCTTTGGCCGGATGCGCAGCTCACCCCCCCCCCTCCCGGTCACGTTTCTGCTCACAAAGAGCCAGAGTGAATTTAAAGAGAAAGCTTCATCCTCCATGACGACAACGCCTCAAAAGGATTCGTCTCAGCAGAGCAGATTCAGCTCCTCACAAAAAGGCGAGAGGAGGTGCTCGCTCTCAGCCCGTCTGATGATTTTACCTGACGTGTGCAGAGTCGGACTCATCAGCGTGATGAAACACCATAGAACATAATTCCTGCCATCTCAAACCTCACCTGCTGCTGAAGAATATTTAACCTGGCTTCACTAAACATGACCAATGTGCTCCCCTCAGCACTGGTCTATGAGGAAACCAGTGTCAGACAGGTAGCGCTGCAGGTATGTCACAGGTGGAGCGAACCTGAGTTGAATCCAGGCTGAAGCTGAGCCTTTTTAACTGAGTGAAGAACGATCAGTGTGACATCATAGTGATGTCACTGATTAACATGCAGATGTTTGTTTGTAGGCATCATGCTGATGACCTTCACAGAAACCAGCGCCCTCTGTTGGGCACAGACAACAGGCGAGAGGTGGGACGCACCTGGATAGGTCGCTGTCTATCACTTTGTTAAAAATGTAAACTCACATGGCTCCAGGACCCTGGAGCACCCAGGAAGAACACAGGAACAGAAGGCGGTCCTCAGACATCTCCTCGCCATTTTTAATCAGTTATTTTGTTTCATTTGATTATGGTGAGAACAATGATGCCTCACAGGAAGTAGATCATTTGATGGTTGGGTTTGACTGAGGCAAGTCGGTGCAGAGGTCTCTGATCTGAGATGCTGTGATTGGCTCAGCATCACGTGATCCTCAGAGACGTCATTTGAGATCCGTCTACAGATGCTAAGCTCAGAGGAGACGCTGCATCCCATCACTGTTATCGAACACATTGTGTGTGTGTGTGTGTGTGTGCGCGCGAGATTGATTATCTGAGCTGCTGTGAAATAAACCAAATAAAGTGAGAGGTTCATGAAGAGTTCATGAGAAGCGAGGAGGGGGAGGTGTGCATCAGTCCGAGTTCTCCTGCCTCCTCCGCCGTCTCTCAGCGTGTCAGATCTGCGACTGTTATAAAGAAACATCCATCTGACAGCAGAGCACCACTCCTGCAGGCGACGAGGCGAGACCACCTCTCTCTGCTGCCGCCACCTCATCTCAGGACTCATTACCCCGAGGGGCTGCGGGGAGACACTGACAGCTCTGAGGGCCCCTGAACACATCGTACTTGAATAAAAAACACAGTGACACTTGAACACACCATGCTGCATTGAACCGTACACCTGAGCGTGACAGCATTTTCAGTCACAAACATCAGTGGCTCAGTTGAGTTGTCTTCTGCTCTGACTTTTCAGTACAAACCTCCTGAGTTTCACTGCTCGGGGATTTTATTTATGATGTAAGAGCAAGGACACCCTTCCGAGAGAAACCCTTATACGATGTGTTAAAACAGAGCCTGCGGGTCCCCTAGAGATTTACAGCTTTTAATTAAATAACTGAGCATCAGCACCAGTTATTATTATCATTCCACCTAAATTTTGATGGCTCAGTTGAGTTGTCTTTGTGGCGTTCCTGCAAACTGCAGGTTTTCTTTACATTTTTTCAACTAATAAACATGAAGCTGCCAACTCTATGGCGTGGCAAGCTGTCCATTCATGTGGCTGTAGGTTACTGTTGTAGTCGCCAGGTATTTCCTGATGTCATAGATCAGCTGTTTGGACGGTGTCCTTGGTGTGATGCGTCAGAGTCGCTTCCTGATGTGTTCTCTAATTGAGCTGCTGGATTTTTGTTGTTCAACTAAAAAGGAACTTTTGGGAAGAGCTGGTGGGCTGGATTAGTGTGATGGCCATACAAGAAGGCTATTGCGAGGCAGCCCATCTGCAGTGCTGACATTTAACTGCTGCTTTTACCTCCCAGAGATTCATCTTCACTACAATCCTGAGATTTTTTGCTGAGACAAATCATCAGCAGCTGAATTATGATCAAAGTCTGTAAGAGAACCACAGACAGGAAGCTGACTCGCAGAAGAAAGGAATTATCATGATAGAGATAAGATAAATAATTTCTGTGACATCGCAAAACATGGAAGCTTTCATTTCAGCAGCCCACATTTGACTGACAGTTTCAATGATTTTCTTTTATGTTTGATAGTATTAAATTAAATGCAATGATCTCAGGAGTATCTCAGTAAACAAACGGCATTCAATGAAAACTTGAAGACTCACCACCTGCAGTTATCAGTGCTACTGATGGGGGGCGCTGTGCTCAGATGAAATAATCTGACAGTTTTTAAGATGAGCTAAGTTATATTAGCAACTAATCTGCATACTTGCGTTACATTAACATCCACACTCAGTAAAATTAGGCTTTTGGTGAAGCTTTGACAGGTGGCTAGCTGTCTGCAATCAAAGAGGCCACGCCCCCAATAATGCAAACCGTTGTTTTCTAAAAACATTCTTCACCTGTACAGTTGTTGTGAAAAGAGAAATTATCTTTAGTGGCTAAACCAGTTTTTGTATCTGGTTGTAAACTTGTTAATTTTAACATAGAGATAGACTCACTGCTGCCTATGCTGGACGGTAGATGAACTGCAGATTTATGGTATTAAAAAAGAAAAAACTTTCCTTCAGCTCATGAAGCAGTTGATGTGATAAGTGTCTTTCATAGGTTTGTTTAGTGCAGGGGTCTCAAAGTGGCGGTGCCACTTTGTATTGTTGAATACGAACAAAATGATAGCAGAAGTGCTGCCATGTGTGGCCAGAAAGAGAGGACCAATGTGTTTATTTGGTAGTTAAATGAAAGGCTTCAGTTAGTTAAAGAGTGAAGAAAAAAGTTGTCTTGTTATACAATATTTGAAATAAAAAAACAAACAAACAAAACATTTTCTGAAATATTTGTGGATTTGTGTTTTCTTGTTTGTTTTTTTTTGTACTACTTGAACACTAAAGTGGCCCTCCAATGAGATGACAGTGCCTGGATTGGCCCACGGCTCATTTAAGAGAGCCCTGGTTTAGTGGAATATCGATATGACATCCAGGTGAGAGGCTCCGAACCAGCTGAGGGTGTTTCCTCAGAGTGTCTGCAGTGTGTTGGCAGCCCTTCAGGCTCTAACACACTCAGTCTGATTTATCTGTCGTTCTGGACCACATTTGGACCATTAGTGTAATTCCAGCAGCCGGAGCCAAGCAGACGATCAATATGTGTAATTGAGTGGGGGATAATTAGCACAACAAGCAGGAATTCTGCTCTGACTTTTCAGTACAAACCTCCTGAGTTTCACTGCTCGGGGATTTTATTTATGATGTAAGAGTGAGGACACCCTTCTGAGAGAAACCCTTAAACTATGTGTTAAAACAGAGCCTGCGGGTCCTCTAGAGATTTACAGTTTTTAATTAAATAACAGCATCAGCACCAATTATTGTTCTTATTATCATTCCACCTACATTTTAATGTTTAACTTTCCCTCAGCTTTGAACCCCCCTTTGCCTTTGTTTTACTGGGAGGAAATCTTGGAGAAAATAAAGCCTTTCTTTATCATAGACATGTCATTCAAGGTTTAAATGACTAACAGGTGTTACAGGAAGTGTGCTAGACTTTTTAAAACTCATCAGGGACTGTAAGTGATGCCAGTTTTTATGGCTTTTCAAAATAAAATCTCATAAATATCAGAATGACCCTTCAATAAATGGTAGCAGTCATGCAGAGACTCAGTGGTAGACACACACATTTACTTTGTTTCACCTTGAATCATTGTATCATTGACTTTCATATAAAAGCTCAAAAATATTTAAGCTGCTTTTTAAGGTTTATAAACACTTTCATTTTGAAATCTATGTCTGAGCTTCTTTCGGCTCACCTGCAAGGTGACCTGGCGGTCATTATGTTTTGCTGGTGGAGTTTCTCACAATGAGCATAGTCTCTCAGGGATTGGTTTTATTGAGGAGCGGCAGCTTAGTTGAAATCAGATGAGCTATCAGCTGCACCAAGGCACTGACATGCCTGGGGACTGAACCCCCAAGACAGACTGCAGGTGTAAACCTGGTTCAGCAACTGCTTTTATACTTGATCTGGTGTTGGAATCGCCTGCTCTGGCTGATCGATGAGCCAGAGCAGTGTTTGAAAGTATTTTAATCACAAACTTTAGAGTATTAAACATTTAGCGTCATGCTAACCTAGGAGCCAATCAAACAGCTTGTTATTGTGGTTCTGTTTGACCTGTGTCCATATTTTAAATTGGCACATTATGTGTCTGGTGCTCTAGGTCAAAGATGAGGTGGATAATGGAAAAGTTGATGGATGGCTGGATGGATGGGTGGGTAGATTTCAGAATCGCTAAGCATAAGATTTGCTCTGGTGGGGAGGGGGCGTGGTGGGCGTGGCTCAACTCCTCATGGGAAACCTTCAGGTGAACAGACTCTGAGTCGTGGTCACACGGCCGTGGTTTTCAGTCTGCTGTAAACTGTTTTCTGAGCAGATAAAACATCTTCAGTAGCTGCTGCAGTCGGACCAGTTTCACATTAACCTTTGAAAGACTCTGCCGCCGGCTGGTCTCACAGCGAGGAGCACGGTGAAGCGGCTGCTAGAGGTGAAGCTGCTACCTGAGTACAGGTGATAAAAAAGCTGTTTAGAGTGAACAGGTGAGGTCAGCTCGCTTGTTTCTGTCTGTGTCTAAATGAGCCACTTCCTGTTTCGGGGCTCAGGCGTGTCAGTCAGCTCAGCTGCTTTGTCATCTCCCGAGCGATTTGTCATCCTTCAGGCTCTTAAACAGATCCTCGAGCTAATCTCAGAGAAATTAATTGTAAAAGTCCCCAGACAGGAAGTTAGAGTGACAGTGAGTTGAGGCGCTGAAGGCGGCGTGAATACAGAGTGGTGAGGTGGAGGTGCAGACGGCTGTTATAGAGGGCTGTTATGGAGGACTGAAGGTGGAGGCAGATGCAGTAAATCCGCTCCCACGCGCTGCGGTTTGGAGCTTCTGTTGGCGTGAAATGAGTCTGGCAGCATGTCAGCGTGGCGGCAGATTTACTGATGGAGCACGCCTCGCTCAGATCCGCTCCTTTTGATTGGCTGCAAGTGAAGGAAGCAGAGGAGATTAAAGGTGCCATTCCACTTCCTGTGTTTGTCCTGACCTGATTGGCTGTTGCAGCTGATGGATGAGTGTTGATGACAGGTTGAGTTGCAGTGGGACAGTTTCTCAGAGGACCCGTGGTCACCGTGGTTGCAGATGGCACTTTAAACTGGTTCTCTCACTTTCTCTCACGCACACACACAGTGTCCTTGTCTCAATCAGCAGCCAGAGGAATCTTCAATAGGTGGAGGAGAGCCACCATGGACCTTGTTATTTAACCTTTGACCTCTGAATGTTTTGACCTCAATTGTTTTTGCCAGTGATGATGATTGGATTATTTAACTGCTTCACGGCGGACCCTGACTGGACATTGGTCTGGAATATTCCATGATTTTCATTCATCTGTGCAGATCTTTATGGCACTGGACGCCAACTTGCTGCTGCTAGAACCACCCGTTGGGAACAAAGCGCCACATTTCAGAGACGTTTGCGACTGACAGAACGCGCTCAGTTCATTCACACGCAGATCCTCCTGTTTCCGTTCTTCCCACAAAAACACCTGAACGTGTTTGTGCAGATCGCAGCTGTCTGAGGGACTGACGCAGCGATCGCGGCAAAATTAGCCGAGGTCTGAAAACTTGAGGTCAGACATGCCTGACAGAGAACCGGTCATAGGTAGCCTTCATCAGGACCAAACACATCAGTGGTGTGATTTACCTGGTGCTAATCAGAATCGTGATGAATTTCGGGATCTTAATAATCCCGTCTGCTTCATGAGTCTCATTGATAAATGATCATGTAGGTCATGTGACCTGGCAGCTTTTAGGAACAAAGTGAGCTTGCCCTTGCTGCAGAGCGCAGATGCAGTCATGTGTTATTGAGGTGATCACCATCTGTTGATGTCCATCAGCTCCTCCTAATGTGACTTGAGTGCAGCAGCTTGAATATTTTACTGATGAACCAGAAGAACTTTAATATTTCACACAAGTTTCTCTGAATGTCCTTCACAAACTCAGACACTTTGCTCTATTTTCAGTTTTTAATACTCTTCATTTGTAGAACACCAAATCAAAGGCACCTGTGATGGAAATGTCAAGTGACAGTGGACAGCTTCTTCTCCTCCTCCTCCTTTCTCATGCTCCCTTCAGGGAAGGATAATCTGCCTCCATCTTCCCTCTCCAGCATCCTCTTCTGTCACACGGGCCAAGGCCTTTGTGACAGAAGAGGTTTGTTTGGGTGTGATCAAAAACTGATGGTCGTCAGTGCGTATTGGTTATGGGTCAACACATGTTGATATTGTGTTAGTCCCAGAGGAGCTGACATACAGTATGCAATCAGGTGGTGGAGGTGAAGTCCTGGTTTGTCAATGAGGCTGTGTGTAAAAGTTTAAGCTAACTTCAAGCAGGAACATCTGATGAAGTTGATGTAATGAATGTTTGATGGTCAGATGGTCAGGTCAGGCCCACTCGTCTCTTCTTGTTCTGTTCTGGTGCTCGAGAGAGGTTCTGTCAGTGTGCCGAATGAGGAAACACTGCAGGACAATTAAGGTTTTATCAGCCGAAGGAGCTGCTGAGAGCAGACCAACGAACATCAGTAGATAAGAACTGAGCACGTGCAGGAAACCAACAATTCGTTTTTGTTTATGTTGAAGCACAATATGTATCACTCCGCAAGGCTCCTGCCTACGATAGCCGTAATGCTCTGACAATCCATCAAGCAGTGCGACTTCGTAGCTTAGCAAAGTCGTACTAAAACATTTGACAGATTTTCGAGCACCGTGTACTACAGAAAATTGTTTCGAGGTCAGTAAACACAACCAGAATTGTGTTTACTGGCACACGGGATTATAAGGGGCACTGGCAATTTTCAGAAAAATCAAAGGATTGATTTCAAGTGTGCCATATTTTCCAAAAAACATGGTAATAACGACGGCCCGCTTGCATGCTCTACCAAAAATAGTGCTTTGTTGTTTATCTTCAGTGGTGTGGAACGTTCCACACCACTGAAGTTGCAGCATTTTTACAAACCAATTCTGGTTCATCTGTTTCATTCAACGATCCACTTTCACCCTTCTCATTCTCCGTTGCCGGCTCACTTTTTCCGCCATGTGCGTATGAAAACAAAGGCACTGCGCATGGGCGTTTTACCCATATTCTATCGCGATATTTCATTTTCTTATCGTTGCCGGACATTATACCGGTATTACCATGAACGGTATGATATTGGGCCATATCATACCGTTCATGGTAATACCGGTATAATGTTGTTACCTAGTTGTTACCTTATGTCTGCTGCTAGGGGTCACCTTTTTTGTTTTATGGTATGGTGTGTTTATGTGAATGTATTTAAGGTAGATACACATAATTAGCTCCAGGTGTTGTTATTCGGAAGGAGCAAACAGATTGTGACACTGTTATGATAAATGATGTTGGATAAAGAGAACTGTGGAACAACAAATACAACTGCTGGAAGTGGAATAACAGCGGCATCGCGTCACTCCCGCCAACGAAAACCTCAGTGGCTTCAAGTGTAGGCTTAGTGTAGGTTACAAAACAAGTAAGCAAAAAACCCTAATTTTGTTTCACCTAAGTGACTTTCTAATCTGCAGGCTGTCATCATTTGCATGTTTCAGGTCGGTACAGTTTCAGCCTGGTTACATGACATCACTGACTTGCTTCCTGTTTCATCTAAGAGACTGATATGTTCTTGAAAGCCAAGATGACAGGAAGTGATGTAAACATGGCTTCAATGTTATTCAAAAACAAACAGCTTATTTAAACAACACCGTGGAGCTATCACGAAAGAAGAAGAAACAGTTTTGACCTTCAGGAGCTCCCTACATCATCTTTATCACCCCAGCGGGGCGGAGCCTATCCCAGCTGCCATGGGGCAAGAGGCAGCATTCACCCTGGACATGTCGCCATTTACACCCGTGAATCACCGAGGAAACTCACGTGCACTCATCACCTTAGGGGTCATTGTCATTCAGCTAATGTCTCTGGTCAGTTGGCCCCTGATTAGCCGGTTCCTGTTCATACCTATGACCTAATGGTTAATGAGCTGATGATGTCATGAGCGATGTGGGGTTAGCACAAGATCATGCGTGATGTAGAATTTACACAGGAAGCAAAATTTCTTCTGTAGTGATTATGTCTCTCCATCCACAAATGACACTTCCTGAGCACCACGACATCACTTCCTGTTTGTGTGTTTAGGGCCAGTGACAAACGCCATCATCACGCCAGCTCCCGCTAATATGTTCCTGCCTGACAGTCGGCCCGCCGTCCCTCTGCCACGCTTCAGCCGACACCTGCATGCCTCCGAGAGCGACGGCGGTGAGCCGGGGGAGGTGTGTGTCCGCCTCAGGCTCCACACACAGGTGAGTGCTGCCTTTCTTCCTAGTGTCTTCCATATTTGAGCTGCCTGTTTATGGAAGTAAAAACCAAAAGAATGTCTGAGCAGTTTATTTTCATAGATGGGAGCCACAACAACAAGAAATTCCGACATGACAGGATAGAAATGAAAACACACACACACACAGGTGAACAAAGGAGCTGTGCAGGTGAAGGCTGAACGTAAAGATGGAAAGATCAAACACAATTCAAGGAAACGTTTAAATAAAACATGAAGCTGCAGCTCAACCACATCGATCCCTCTGAAGGAGGAAGGTGACATAGACATGCACAAATGCATACACAATGAGAGGGAAACTTTCATAAGCATCCTCAGAGCAGTTTATGCTAATGAGACAGAATCTAATACAGGCTGAGACACAAACACACACTCTGCTGTAATGACAATGGGTTTGAAAAATGCGTGTGTTTGCTGGCGTCTCAGTGGGTAAGCAATAATATCAATATTTACAGCTTTGATTGCCTGACAGGTCAGAGTGCTCTGTCACCAGCGTGCCTGCTAACATCGTCAGTCCTGTTTGGAGTGTTTAACATCGTTTAGTTAATCAGTTCTCAAGACATAAAATTTTAGATGTCTTTCATCACCACATTCACACAGCAGTGCTAAATTTTATTGCTAAATAATTTTTGTAATTATGGTGGAAGATTTCAGTTTTATTTTAAAGTGACAATCTGCACATCTCACTTAAAGCTGATACATTGCAGGTTTTACTTTGAAGAGGTTTTTCTGTTTGTTTACAGGAGGAGGAGGAAACGTACCTGCAGAAAGCTGACACGCTGAACTCGCTGATGAACGCCGTGACTGAAAAGGTGAGAGGGGCCGAGGTTTCATCGAGTGTTGGTTTGCATTCTCTGACAATCCCACAGTTTAACTGGCCAAGGGTCAGAGACAAACTGACTGTGAGCCTGGCATTCCTGTCAGTCTTATTGATTATTGATAGCAATGGTGGCCTGAGATGGTGTGAAGCTGGCAGCTCTATTGGTCAGCCCTGTGTGTGTCTGGAGCGTGGGGTCAAAGTTCAGACTCTGAGACTGCCTCAGTTCAATTCAGTTTTATTTATACAGCGCCAAATCACAACAACAGTCACCTGAAGGTAGTGGTCGGCGATATGAGGAAAATCTATTTTGCACGATATATATCATGATATGTTTAAATAACCTACAAAAACAAATGTTATTATCAACCATATAGTGCCTAACACTGCATCGGTACACTCATTCACATCGACAATTCAGTGGTTTCATATTTTCATTCATATTTTTTGTATTAAAATGGTTTATTTAACTATGTTTTTTAACCATCCGTTGTACACAGAGGTTTTTAACAAATGACAATCCTGTGACAGTTAAGTCTCTTTCGGTGGTCAACACTAGACCTTTTAACAAACAAACACAAGATCACAGCAACAAAAACATCAAACAAGAATTCACGAGTAAAAATAAAACAAACTTTTGTGCTTAAAACATTTAAAATTTGTAAAATAAAAAATATAATGATCAACAGAAACAAAGGTCTAGACAGTCAGTATAAAAACGACTGACCAAGAGCAGTTACAGGTATCAAAGCTGGTTTTCTTTGTGTGGGGAGACGTTCACATGCAGAGTTTAAAACAGTCTTCATTTTGGACAACACTGGGTTTTGTAGTGTTTTTCATGCTGATTTCAAATCTGTGTTTAGTTTTTCCCTAGCACGCACAGTTTTTGTGATAATGCTAGTTATATTGCATAATAGTTGGTATAATTAGCCTAAGCATGTAACCAGATTTAACGACAGTTCCCTGTGTTTTATGTTACATACGGCATTAATTGCAATTGATTTCAGTTGTTACCGTGCCTAGATTGTATTAATCATCCAGACAGTTGCTCTTATGTGTGTGATTCATTCAAGACAAAAGCATGCCTCCCGATTACTATAGACCTTAAGAAGATATACAAATTGTACTTTGGCTGCCCTCTGGGTGACCAGGATAAATCTTGGGCTCAACATGTCATCTGCAACAGTTGTTCCAATGGACTGCAGCACTGGCTAAATCTGTGAAAGGCAGCAATGCCATTTGCAATCCCAATGGTGTGGCAGGAACCACAAGATCATCTCAACAATTGCTATTTCTGCCGTGTGAATACAACAGCATTCTCATTCAAAAATAAGCACAAAATTGTATACACCAGCCTGGATTCTGCAATAAGGCCTGTTCCTGTGCTGCCACATGATGGATTCGCTTCTGTAGAAGGTGACGAGGAAACGGTCAAGGTGCCTCTGGTTACAATCCAGAGCCATCAGATCCGTTTTGGCTGATGAAGATTCAGAACCAGAGACTTTTAAACAAGCAGAGCTAAACTATCTCGTTCGTGATCTAAATCTGTCGAAAGACAAAGCAGAACTTCTTGCTTCGAGGCTTAAGCAGAAGCATTTGTTTGCCAAGGGTGTCACTGTAACTCACTACAGTCATAGTTGAAGTCATAACTTGACAGCGGTCTTCACAACTGACCGCTCAATGTGCCATTGTCATGACATCAACAGACTCTTCAGCATGTTCCAACTAAATGGTGTCTTTTCATTCTTTACAAAAAAGCTCGAAGGCACTCCTACTCCATAACGGAAATGCCAAACCAAGTGTGCCGATTGCCCATTCTGTTCATCTAAGGGAGTCCTATGACAACATGAAGACACTGCTTGAATCATTTGGGTATAAAACTCATTAGTGGAACATCATCGGTGGTGATCTGAAGGTGATTGGTATGTTGACGGGAATGCGAGGAGGATTCACCAAATACTGCTGTTTCCTGTGCCTGTGGGACAGCCGATCTACTGCGGAACATTATGTCAAGGGTGACTGGCAGCCAAGAGATGCCTATGAGCCAGGAAAAAGCAGTATCGAGTTTCTGCCTCTGGTTGAGCCGCGTAAAATATTTTTGCCGCTTCTCCCATATCAAGCTAGGCTTGATGAAGAATCTTGCCGAGGCCATAGGCAAAGGGAATGCATGCAGTTTTCAGTACCCCACTGAAAGGTTTCCAAACATAAGCAGTGTAAAAATGAATGAAGGTTTATTTATAGGTCCACAGATCAAGTCCATTTTGCAGAATGAAGGCTTCAAACAATCTCTCTCAACAGCCGAGTTCAAAGCTTGGGAGGAATTGAAGTGGCTCTGCAAAAACTTTCTGGGCATCCACAAGTTTTCTGCATACATGGAAGGAGTTCAGCTTCTGCTTGATTCCTACCAGAAACTGGGCTGTCGCATGTCATTGAAAATAAATACACTTCCTGCACTCAGGCCTCAAGTTCTTTCCAGAAAATGTTGGCATGGTGAGTGATGAACAGGGAGAGCGTTTTCATCAGGACATTCAGTTTCTGGAATGAGAGCATGATGGCAGACTACTGCTGGACCCCGACAATCCAGACACAGTGTGCACAAAAAAATCATATGCTAAGGATTTTTTGAAGAAACAGTGGTAGCTTATATCTATGCCACAGTGTGCGCCTATCTGACTGAAAATATTGAAACAGTTGCTTGATTGGTGCCTGTTTAATAAAAACTGCGTGGAGGTCCATTGCAAACTAATATTACTCATAATTCAAAATTATCTGGCTGATGTAACTGAAAAAATATTGAAAGCAGACCTGAAATCAGCATGAAAAAACAGTTTAGAAAAGTGTTTTGTGGTTTCTGATGATTGCAAAAAAAATAAATAAATAAAATTGTTGACCTGTGTAGTTTTACGGCATGTTTTTGCAAATTACTGCATTTTGTGCAGCATTGTCCTTGTGAAATCCAAATGACAGCGAGTCTGAAACTCCAGCTGTCGCTATATTTTTCCCTGTCTAGTAGTATATAAATGCGCATGCTCAGCCCAGTGTGGCAGGTAGAACATTTTGGGGTGGGGTGGGGGTTAATGATGCATTGGCAATGTGTGTGAAGAAAAAAATCTCAGTGAATTATATGCAGACAGCTTAATATTGCCATGGCAATTTATACTCGATGGTTGCAATAAAGCCACTTTAACCGTTGTATGTGGAAAAACTTGATATATTGCACACATCTACCTCATGGTGCTTTATATTGTAATGTAAAGACCCTACTATAATTGAAAGAAAACAGAATACCTCACCAATCATATTGACCCCCTATGAGCAAGTGCTTTGGTGACAGTGTCTCTCTCCTGAATCCAAACTGGAAGCTGGTTCCATAGAAGAAGGGTTTGAAAACTGAAGGCTCTGCTTCCCAGTCTACTTTTAAATACTCTAGGAACAGCAAGTAATATGGAGATCAATTAGGGTCCAGCTCAACCCAGCCAATCAGATAACAGTATTTACTGTTGCTGGGTAAATATTTCCCCACCTTAGTCCATCATAGGATGATCAGAAATCATGTTTCTTACCTGTTGGCTGGTGTCTGCGGCATCCCTGGAAGGAAGTCGTGGTCATCTTTAACCAAAATGCTAATTTTTAGCTTGTAACCAACGTGACACAGCAGCTGTCAATCATTAGCACTTTGAAGCTTTGTTATGAGTGTGTCTGCTGCCAACGTCATCGTGTTTTCAACCCAAATGTGGTGATTAATGGGAGGTTCTGATTATGACAGACTGGTTCACAACCTGTCAATTACAAGTCATCAGCCAACGAGTGTACAGCAAAAACCCTCCATTTGAAACTTAATGTCAGGACTGAGTCTTTTTAGAACCACAACTTTCACCCCCTAGTGAGTGGCCGCTAGAAAGAAAGCATGTTGAAGTTGCAGTTACTGTTGGTACTGTTGATGATGATAATGGGGGCAAACACCTCCTAGCGGCAGGATCATCTGGTGCTGAATCAGTCATGTATTGTATTTAAAGGGACGGGAAAAAAGTGATTTTGGTGAGCTCGTTAAGCAGAGGACGATGTTTGGAGACAGATGACAGAGATTTTTTTTTTTTTTCTGTGATGTGTAATTGCTTGTTTTTTGTTTGTGTTTTCAGTCGGTGTTTGGTGATGGCGAGAACACGAAGGTTAGAATCGCTGAGCTCGAAGAAGAAGTTCAGACTCTGAAAAAAATGAACAAAGATTTGTATGATTTCTCCAGCCAGATGCTCACCAAACCAACATAAGTGCACTCACACACACAAACACACACTGTGATGTTTTTTTTTGTTTATTTGTTTTTCTACAAAATAAAAGTTTTTGGAAAACTTCCTGTGTGTGAGCCTATGATTCCTTCTGAGTGATTCTGGGTCACGTGCCGAGACTGTTTCAGGTGATTTTCAGACTTTGAACCTTTAAAATGTTGTTTAACAGTCATTGACATGGGTGGATCTGTCTGTGAACACGAAATGTAATCAGATTACCTTTAGATTACACTTGTTACTTTCAGCAGCTGCTTCTTTAAACTCGTCTGGTTTAGAAAGTCATTTCAGCTATCCATTTTTACTGAGATATTCACACCAAGATCCAACATTTGTCCATCATAGTGACCAATAATCAATCACTGATCAGCCTGATAAATGACTGATCACAGGGATGTAAATGGCGAATCTGCAGTAAATGTAATCAGATTACATTTCCAGAGCTCTCCGTTACAAAGATGGAGAGTCAGGCTTAAGAAACTCAGAGTTTTAGCTGATCCAGCTTCCTGGATCAGGGTCCAGGTCCTGAAAACCAGAGAAGAATTAAATTTCAGGTTCCACTTGGTGTGCAGCAGCTTTTCCAGGTGAATTACTTTGTACACACATCAACACACAAAAACACAATCGTCCAGACATAGAAACCCCAGAAAGTAAATGCTTTTGTGTTTTCAATAGGAGACAGGTGTGTTTTCCTTCCTGTAATCAGGTGTTTGAAGATGTGACACAGTTTAACTTGTTTTATAATCTCATGTTTTTACTACTCTCATTTTTAAAGTCAAGATTTGAATATCAACAAACTGTATTCAAACATTTAATTTGTGTTCATAGTTAAACTGGTACGCTGCATTTGAGCCTTTCAACCTTTATTTAAACCAGCAGTGACAGGTGTTCACATAAAAAGAGCCCAGATGTCAAACTATAAATAAAAACCAACATGAGGGGAAAAACACATTATAAAAATTGAAAACTGGATTAAAGTTGGAGATTAAAGGTCAGACATGTGTAGGTGGAAGAAAACTGTCAGTTCAAACAGGAAAATCACAAAAACCTTTTTTTACATGTTGTCTTTGCTCAAACTACAATCCAGAGCCTAATAAGGGATTGATTTAATTAAACAAGGACAAAGAAAACCCCAGTATCAGTTTTACTGGTCACATGACCGGTATAAAAGATATTCGGAGAGAGGCTGAGCTGAACATCTCTGTTAAAGACTGTGAGAACTAGTGGATTACATCAGCAAGGGTGCCAAACATAAGGCCCGGAGGCCAGAATCAGTCCGGCAAAGACTCCAGTCCACTGGACAGCTTGAAGGAGGCATACAATTAGTACTTCCCATACGTTTACAGCTTTTTCTGCTGCCCCTTCATACTAGGCTAAATTAATCAATTAATAGGTAAAATGTTTAGAGGACTTTAATAGTGTTTTAGATGTCAGTGTCACATTCAGCATAAGTGTCCACAGCAGGGTACCATAACCTGAAATCCCTGCATGTAGCATTTTTAATGCTGCTATCTGACCACAATAATAATAATGTTGTTAATTGTACGAGCAGACTCTCCAAGATGTCTGAGTTCCAGTTTAGGTGCACAGTGAAATTCAAGGATTTTGACTGGATGCTGCTGAGCAGTGAGTCTGTTTGAAAGTAGCTCACATTAGCTAATAAATCCACCGTCTCTTCCAAATATGGCCATTTTGCAAATAAAAAAAACAAACATCTTTTATTAAGAGTGTGTTTTTGTAGACTGAAGTTCGTATGAGCCACAAATCTGTAAACACATGATGAAAAATGATCAAATATCAGGTTCAAATATTCAGCAACCTGATTATTTTTCACGAGCTCACTTTAAACTTCAGATCGTCACAAAATCATATTAAAACCAAACACCGAATGTCTGCAGTCGACACCTCCGATTGGTTGGAAATTGTTTGACAGCTGCTAAGATGAAGGCTGAGAAAATCTGAAATCCTGCAGTGATTTTTTTCTTCCATCACTTCCTGTTGTGCCTTTTTTTAGAGGATCTGAGGAAACAAGTGTGACTGCCTTGGTGTGTACAGAGGAGGTAAAATCATTTTACAAACATTTATTTATTCTTTTTTCATTTATTTGACAGGTATAATGATGTGACGTTCCTGTGTGTAAACACTGCAGTAGAAGGAGGATGAAGACATTTAATCTGAGAGTTGTGAGACCTTGCCTCGCCCTATCATGTGACCTATTAAGATCAACTGACACAATATGTGAGTGGGTGTTAACGCACCTGGGAAGGATCTCAAAACTGGATTGTATGTGGCTGACAGTTGGTGTCATAAGCCCCGCCTTCTGTTCAAAGATGGTTGTTCACAGTGGACATAGATGGCTTCTTTTTTTTAGGGCTGGGTTTTAAAAAAAATCAATTTTCCGATTCAAATCTATTTTAGCTTAAATAACGCGACATCAATTCATTGAATCCTGAATCGATTTTTAAATATAAATGTATTTTTGCCATAAACGCCAGAATCTACGGTGAAAGCTTACAAAACTATTTTAACAACCACCAAACAGCTAAAACAGCAAATGAAAGCAGGTAAATGGATTCTGCACAAAGATGTAAACACAAAGTGCGGATCGTTCACCCAACGCAGACATCTCATAGATGCCGCTCTGACCAAAATTCACCGAACCAGCAGCAAAAGAAGATCAAAACTACCCTTCACGTTTGATAAACATCGTCATTAATTCCCTCTTACTTTGGCTGTTTTGCTTCCACTACAATAAAATCACAGTTCCTGTACAGCTCTCTCTCTCTCAGTGTACTCAGAGACCAGTTTACCATCAAAAATCTCAGTTTTCTGCATTATTCACTGCTTAATTACGCACCAGTCTACTGTTATGTTCAGTGCTGTCGACTTCTGACATAAAAGCCTCAGAAATTGAACCTTTTACAAATGATTGCTTAGCTGTGTCTCTAATAAAACCTCTGTAACTTTGCTCTGCTTCACTTCAGCAGCAGGTAATTTTCATATGTTGACTCATATTTCTCTTCAGTTTTTGATCTACTGCAGAATATTTTTAAGGTGGTTCTCTGCTATAAAACGCCAGACATCTGCTGTGATGCTCACACCTCTGACAAAGTCTCACAAGTGTCAACTTTGTTTTTATACATAGATACATAATATATGGATATGTACTGATAAATGATCAGAATTATAATATTTCTACTGTCTGGGTCAAAATTTAATCTGGACCTTGTGAATCGGAACCGAACCAATTATAGAAATCAGTGATGATACCCAGCCCTACTTCTTTCACTCCTCTTTCATACTTCTCTGTCCTTTGTCTGCCACCTACACATGGTTTCACCCAAAACCTCCACTGATAATGAGCCACACCCTTTTTTACACCTTGGCTCATTCGATGAAGCACATAATCAATAGTTGGTCAACGATCCTCCCACTAGGGCTTAAAATCTGAGACTCTCCACCATTTGATTTTAGAACTGAACAAGCTTCCGAATGAAATGTCTTCAAGAAACTTAAAAAAGTCCAGACACTTTTCTTTTCAAGCTCCTTAGACTATGTCCTGGATGACTGAAACCCTTCACAGACACTGCATTAGAAGCTGTTCCTCCTCCTCTTGCATTAGGGTCATATCCTCACACATCTGGCTGAACATGTTGACCTGTCTCAGTTACAGATGTTTGAGAGTTTTCTTGCATGTTTTCCCATTTCAGATCTCTCCACAGCATTTAATCCAGACTCAGATCTTCTTTCTCTGCCGGTCATTGGTGGATTTGTTTGTTTCCTGTTTCACCATCCAATCAGTCAGATGTCCTCAGCCTGTAAAGAAGAACATTAGTGATTGAAATCTATCCAGCATCCAGTTGTTGGGGTTTGAGAGGTCTTTGGATGTTCGCATGATGGCACCTAGCACTTTAACTGCAAAGGGATCAGAGTGTCAGCGCTTCTATCAAACCAAACTGGTCTTTGGCACCTGATCAGGAACACTTGAAGCTAAAATGAAGACATTTAGCAACTTTTACTTTGTTCCATACATGAAATACATAAATACAATCAATTATATTAGAAACCTTATCAGTGATTATAATGTTTTCGTCATGCTGTTTAACATTTCACTTTGATTAATAAAAATTAGCCCAGCGTGTTGGTGAAGATGATCAATGTCCTTCAGTTTTTGCTGGAAATGTCAGATTCAAGCCAATCCAACTTTATTTATAAAACACTTTATAATAGCCAGTACAGAACCAAAGTGCTGTACATTAAATAAGTTAAGAACAATAGATAAAATGAAACAGCAACAAAAATAAAACACATAATACATACACATTAAATTTAAAACAGCCCTATATTTTAAAAAAAACAACATAAAACAACATAGAATCAACTAAAAATAAATAAATAAAATAAAAACAAAAACCAACATCTCACAGGGTGTCAAAGGCCAGGGTGAAGAGATGGGTTTTCAGAAGTGATTTAAAAACAGGCAGAGAAGAGGCCTGCCTAATCTCTAAAGCTCCACAGTTTGGGAGCAGCTAAAGTTTACGCTCAGTCCTTGGTACATTCAGCTTATCAGCTGACCGGAGAGAGCGGTGGGTGTATAAGGCTGTAGCAGCTCACAGAGATAAGATGGGGATAGGCCATGGAGGGCTTTAAAAGCAAATAAAAGAATTTAAAATCTAAAAGGAATGGGCAGCCAGTGAAGTGAAGCTAAAATAGGGGGAATGTGTTCAAACTAGTTAAAAGACAGGCTGCAGCATTTTGCACCCTCTGTAGATGAGCAATGTATGAAGCACTGACCCCAATATAATGTGCATAACAGTAATTAAGCCGAGTGCTAACAAAGGCGTGGATAACTGTCTCAAAGTGCTGCCTTGAAAGAATTGGCTTTATTTTTGCCAACTGCCTGAGCTGAAAGAAGCTTGATTTTATGACGGCCTTAATCTGGCTGTCAAGCTTCAGTTCAGAGTCCACTTTGACCCCCAGGTTTGTGACAGCTGGGCCAAGAAATCTAAATACAGATTTGGGGTCTCAGTAGGGCTACCAAAAATCATCACCTCAGTCTTTTTGTCATTGAATTTTAAACAGTTAAGAGACATCCAAGCCTTAATGCCATCCAGACACTGAAGTAATGGCTGTACAGAAATGTACCTTATTTCTGTAAACGGACATAGATCTGACAGTCATCAGCATAAAAGTGAAATGCATTACCGTGTTTTCTCAGTATAAAACCAAGAGGGAGCACATCCAAAGAAATGAAGAGGGGGCCTAGAAGTGAGCCCTGTGGGACACCCCACAAAAGAGGAACAGAGGACGACACACAAACACAAAAAGTTTGTTCTGCCAAGTAGGACCTAAACCACTCCAGTGCTCAAAACGAGATAGTAAAATGGCATGATCCAGTGTCTCAAACGCAGCTGTCAAATCTAAAAGCACAAGAACAACATAGTCGTCAGTAGTTAATAATATGTAATTAAAACCTTTTAAAAGGGCTGATTCAGTGCTATGTAAGGATTTCAAACCAGACTGGAAAACCTCTAAAACATTTTGCTTTTCCAGAAAGGTCATTAATTGACTGTGACATCACTGAAGTCTGCATAATTATTTCAGTTTAACTTTCACATTTGAAGCATTTTGATTGGAATGGATTGCCAAACATCAGAATCAGTAACACATATCACCCTATGTGACATCATTCACTGAAGAAGACTTCTGTAACCTGTACTCTTCATCTTGATCAGTCTGCAGACTCAGGATGTGATCACAAGAAACGTCCTAAATCTCCACATTAGCGCCTTCTCTGCTACGCTGTTTTCTTTAAATGTCACCAAACACTTTAACATTCTGCCCAAAGCTTCGACTGCACAGGAGCATCAAACCCAGGAGCAGGAGGAGACATGCTGGGTCAGTGCAGATTTGCCTGCAGTCAGGTGACTCCACAGGAAAAGTAAGCTCACAGACTGAAAGGTCTGAAAATGCCACGAATGCTTTATCAAGAAACGAAACAGAAAGTTCAGCCGGAAATGTCCTCCTCTTCTTAAGCTCCTCTTCCTCAGCACCACACAGACATATCACGTTTCCGCTTTCTGAATGCTGCTACTGACGCTTCCAGTCACCTCTGATCTTCTCTGCAGCTGTGACGCTGTCAGAGTTCAGCCTCCATCAGCTGATTGCAACTGATTAACATCTGATTCATGTGTCGATCCTGCCCCGAGTCTCGCCTCTCATGCTGCATGCAGTCTAAACATCTGCAGAAAGAACTCAGGTCTAAATCGGTCTAAAGTTAAAATGCCACTCAAGGAATCGGGTTCAGCGTCAAAGTGATTAAGATGAAGCATCTTCACTGTTTGCTATGATGAAACCATCAGATGACGCCATCAGTTTAACACCTTGAGCCAGCTGAGAGCGGGTGAACCTGATTCTTCTTAAATGTAGTTCATTTTATTTATAGAACTTCCCTTCAAAAAACTCATTATATTCTGTAAGGTAAAGCACAATATCTGGGAGAGACACCTAAGAAATCAGACAACACACGTGAGCAGCAGCTGCTACCCTTGGGAAAGAAAAATTCCACTTTAACAGGAAAAAACCTCCAACAGAACCAGGATCAGGGAAAAACAGCAAGTAGAAGAAGGACAGAGAGACCACAGAGAGCAGGCCGAGTACAATAACATGTTTTATATAAATTTAGAAGCAGGAAATTGCAGGTCATCCAGCTTTTTATCAGACAGGGGTCTCAAACTGGTGGCCCGCGGGCCACTTCCCACCCACGTCACATTACTTACAGCCCTTATATTGATGTGAAAATATATAATGCAGTTTGGCCCTTGAAGTGACTTTTTTTTGTTAGGGGGGATTTGTTTGTTGTTGAGTTCAATGTTAAAATAATTCTTTAAAAAGCAAAAACGTATTTAATATGAAGGCAATATGAGCAGAGAGTACAAACATGCTGAGGGATTGGCTGTGTTAGTCGAGAGAGTCAAAAACGAATATGTACACTTATGTCTGCCTTTTTATTTGGTTAAATACGAACAAAATGATAGCAGAAGTGCTGCCACGTGTCTGGCCAGAAAGAGAGAACCAATTTCGTTATTTGGCAGTTCGATGAAAGGCTTCAGTTAGTTAAGAGGGAGAAAAAATAATCTGCGTTCATGTTTGCAGTTTTATCTTGTTATACAATATTTGAAATTTAAAAAACAAAACAAAAAACAACTACATTTTAGGAAACATTTGTGGGTCTTTTCTTGTTTGGTTGGGTTTTTTTGTACTACTTGAACGTGGCCCTCCAGTGAGACGACAGTGCCAGCAGTGGCCCACGGCTCATTTAAGTTTGAGACCCCTGCTCTAACTTATTGGTGTGTGTTATCTGGCTTCATGGATAGATAAAGTTGGGTGTCATTTGCATAGCAGTGAAAATGTATGCTATGCTTTCTAACCACACTGCCTAAGGGAAACATGTATAATGTAAAAACTAAACTAAACCAACCCCACTAACTGCATGTCTTTGGACAGTTGGGAGAAAGCTGGAGTAACCGGAGAGAACCTATGCAAACACGGGGAGAACATACAAACTCCACACAGAAAAGGCAAAGTGAATTCAGCGAGCATGGCGGACACTCCCGCACCACCATGCCCTGGCACGCGCAGCGGAACAGCAACTCCAGGTCTGTGGTGGGCAGCTGCCAGGTTCTGCTCCAGCTAAACTAAAGTAAGTAAAAATTGAAACAAACCAAAGACTGTAATCCTGTCCATCTGTCGACCTCTTGTTTTTCTCTAAATGGAGCAGCTATGATGTTCTTTAAATGAATTGTTTTCCAGTTGAAACCTGTGAAATCTACTGTCTATCAAAACCACGAGGAACTTTTCCAGGTATTTTTCTGAAAATTGGCCTGAAGTCTGGATCTTGAATAGAAATATTTAACATAGTAACAGTAAGGAGGTTGTTATTCCTTCACCTTCTCCCAAAGAACCAATCAGGAGCTGAACAGGAAACATATGAACCAATTATCTTGCTGCAAACAATTAAAGAACAAAAGAGGCCGGGAGGAGAGACAGTGACCATCTAATGTTCAGGTGACAAACTAATGGAGATGTGAACTTTGAGGAGGTGGTGAGGAACTTTGAACTTTGATTGAAGCGAGACCCAACAGGAGTGAATAATACTGCTGATTGACATATGTGGTGTGATAAATACATTAGAGGATAACCTAAGAAACCAGAGCCTGAAACTGGACCAGCTGTCACATCAGCCAAGAGAAGCGCTGATTTTCAGATGCCTGTAAGGAGCGACGCTGGGACTAGATGGTTCTGCTTGTGATGGACTGAATGTCTGGGACTTAACCTGGTCTCTGTGGGCGACGACCCTTGGCCCCTAAACACCTGTTCAGAGGAAAGACGAGTTTCAGCTAAACAAACTGTAACTAGCAGCAGTTAGTATTTTTAGGTATTTACAGGCGATCTTTTGTGTCATGGTCTGTGCCTCACCTGCCTGCCCTCCTGCCATCACACTCCATCTGAAGCCCCGGATCTCAGGTCAGCCTTTCCACGCCTCTCAGCCCCCCCTGGATTCTCTCACCCCCCTCTCAACACTCCATGTCCCCTACTGCAAGTAAGAATTGCTACCCTTACAACTTGCCACTTCAGAGCTGCCTCCACTACCTCCCTAACTCCACTATCTTCTCTCTTCAGTGTGACTGTTCCCTGCTCAGCTTCACTCTGCGTCTCAGGCCTCATTCCCTCGCCCTAGCCACGTTTCCCAGGCCACGCCTCGTCAAACTCCACGTCTTATTGTTTTGTCTTTGCTACGTTTTTTGCACTTATGCCTAATAAATTGTTACATCATCTGCTGTCTCTGCTCTGGGTTTCTGCACCTGAGTCCTGTTCAGTACAGGCCACTTGGCCCCGTGACATTTTGGTTTCTTCGGTTCTGAATTAAGGTGTGTTTGTGTTCATTTAGAAATGAGGAGTTCCTCCTAAAAAGGACCATTGTGTGAGGCCCTGGAACACCACAGACCGAAAAAGTTGGAGAGGCCGCCTGCCGCCCGTGGTCATTGGTTAAGAGTTGAGACCTGAGGAGAAAGCTCACCGAAGCAGTACATCTTATGTTCAAGTCTCTGTCTGAGTGGTTGCTGCTCCTTCTTTAAGCAGCAAGTCAGGTGGGGTGTCTCTGTGTGTCGCTGACTTCACTGCCTGACCGCACACACCTGTTTGACCTCACACACCTGCTAGATCACACATACCTGTCAGAACTCACACAACTGTAATTAATGTGGAACTATTGTCTCTGTTTTTGGCTGCTCACCTGGTTTGGTGCACTCACATACACCTACCTGTTTGGAAAAGTGTACATCTACAGGTGGTAAGTCAGCTGTTTATAGTAAGCAGTCAGTGAGCTGATTGAAGTTGCTGTGAGCAGTGATGCTCACCCTTCCTGTCTTTTTTTTCCTGACACCTGTCAGTTCATCATTTTTCAGATTTCATGTTTCACAATAAATAAATTAGAATTTTGTTCTGCTTTGATTGATTTTTTGTCTTTGTTTCCAGTATCCAGTTAGTTTATCCCTCGCTGGGCATCACCCTGCCTTCCTCTTCCTTCTCACTCAGTAATGAAAATGATTTCATTTGTTTTCAGGAGAGTACAGATAAAAGCAGATTGGAGGTTTTCATTAAAAACACGCAGAGCTCCAAATGCTCAGGAAAAAAATGATTTCAGGTCAGTTTTTATTTCCTGATTGTTGCTCCACTTTCTCACACAGATTTCAAATGGAATATTAACACTGTGTGTGTGTGTGTCTGTGTGTTATGTAACGGCCCAGCTCTCAGCTGTGATGTTCGGAGGATGACGAATCGAGCTGGATTCTCCTCAGAAAGCCTCGGCAGCAGCTTCCTGTTCCCGACCTTATCGTCCTTCAAAACTTCAATAAAACATCTGCAGCAGCTGCTTCTGCTCCTCCAGATGCCCAATAATAAATACCAATCAATACACCTGTGATTAATACAAACAGGAGAAGGAGGGAGGCTTTATGAATCTCTGATAACAACAGGAAAAATTGTGATCAGGAGCCACTTTTATTGTGAAGGTCAGAGAAGATTATCATCAAAGCCACCAACAAACAAAAAAATAATTAAAATGATCATCAATGGAGACAACTGAATAAAATTAAGTAAATAAAACAAGTTGTTAAAATAAATAAACAAACAAACTGAATCTGCTCCTCTTCTCTCCACTCACCACCTCCTCTGTCTCTTTGACCTCCCCCTTTTCATTTCCTCCTCTGCTTCTCCTCTCCCTCCCTCCCTCTCTCTCTTCTCCTCTGCACCTCCTGTTTCTGGGACAGCGCTCCCCCCCTCCCCTCCGCTCCTTAGTCTGCTCCTCCCTCAGTCTCCTGTGAGCAGCAGGAGGAGCAGCAGCCTCCTCTCGTGTTTGTCGGAGCAGCAGGAGTCAGCGGAGGAGCGATGCTGAGCGCGCGGCAGGATGTCTCTCACCTCCTCCTCCTCCTCCTCCTGCCTCCGGACTCTCCGAGCCTTCCTCCTCCTGCAGCTCCTCCTCGTACCGCCGTGCCTCCTCCACCCGCAGCCGTGCCGCCTCCTGGCGCAGATCGGCCACTCCGTGCGCGTCGGTGCGCTCCTGCCGGCGCAGCGGGCGGCGCGCGTACAGGTCCAGGCGGCGCTGAGCCGCGCTGCGGCCGCGGTGAGCCGGGACCGGGAGCTGGAGCGGGACCCGGAGCGTGTGAACTTCCTGCCCTACAACCTGAGCCTGGAGCTCGTGCCCCGGCAGCTGACCGCCGCGGACCCGGAGTCGCTGCTCCGCTGCGCGTGCCAGGGCGTGGTGGTGCAGGGAGTGTCCGCCGTGCTCGCGTTCCCGCAGAGCCGCGAGGAGCTACTACAGGTGGACCTCACCGCCTCCTCCCTGGAGATCCCCTTCATCAGTGTCCTCCAGCACGGAGAGCCGCTCCGCACGCAGGTAAGAGCTGCGCCTGCGCGAGCCCGCACCTGGACCCTGGGCACGTGTTTCGGAACCGCCCGGAACCGCCCGGTCCGAGTCCCCGGTTTGACCTTGACCTGTGTGACGTCTGGAGGTGTGTGGGGGGGGGGGGGGGGGGGGGGGGGGGAGTGCGCTTGCGCGTATGTGTGCGCTTGCTTATTTGCTCTCATGGATTCACTTTGAAGCTTCAACAACTGAAGAACAGGTTGGAGAATGTGGAGGAGGAGAACAGAGAACAGGGAGGAGAACATGGGGGAACAGAAAGGGAGTAGCAGAGAAACCATCTGAGGTTGAATAACTGAAGCTCAGGTTAGGTGGAGCTCAGGTGTGTAACAGGTTGGATGAGAAAAATCAAAGCTGGTCTAATGTGAGGAGAAGTTCCTGCAAGTCGAGACTGGACCGATCAGATTTATCAGTGAACTGACTGATCAGTTAAGAGAGACAGAATGTTTTCCGTGGATGTTTCAGGAGAAGTTGGTTTGATGAAGTCTTTAGGTTACCATGGAAATTAGTCCTGCCCAAGGTGACAGTGGTGGCACCTTGGTGCTGACACAGTCACATCTAAAGCATTATTTAATTCTGGTTTCCATGAAGATGATGTTTCATCACCTTCACAACCACGAGAGGTCCTTGCATTAAACTTCAGCTCACGAGCAGGTGATGCTTTGGCCTCTGTTGTGGGAGGAGCGTCACTGCAAGTCTGAAGCCTGAGCCGCATCAATGTTGATACAATGCAGAGAAACGTCTTTTAAACAGAGATGCTGGACTTCCTGTTCTGTTCTCCAGGTGTGGCGTTGATATCAGTAAGTGTGCGGAGGCACTGTGCATGTCACTGCTAATTGAATTAAACTTCAGCAGGGGCGGATCTATAGGGTGGCATGGGGTGGCATGTGCCACCCTAAAATAATCTCGTGCCACCCAAGTTTTGCATATGACAATGTTATTTATTAAAATAAGGTAGCATTACCACTTTGAGCCTGGTTACAATTAACATTGAATATAAATTCTAAAACTACCACCACTAAAAAATGGTCCAGCTCCTAGCCCAAACTGGCTTTATTTCTTGAAGTCAGTAGCAACTGATGCTTATGATTGTGCTAGAGCACATTTTGAATCAAAACTATGGGCATTTCAGATTTCAGCACAGGTGGCTAATTGTTACACTCTGGAAATGGAACGTAGTAACCGTCTGGGGTCCACAGACATGCTGCGTTGCCAAATCACGTGACCAATTTAAGCTGACATAGCTACAAGCTGCAGCCACGCTGAGTCTTTATTTCAGCTTGTGTTGAAAGTTTAGACTTCAAACTATATGCCAATTTTTACGTTTTACTTTTAGGCCACTAAAACCAGAGTTATAATAAAAAATATATAATTTTCTGAATACTAGCGTCATGTTTTGTGCAGGAAGAAACGGTAAAAACTGGATTTTCTAAGGGCAGTGGGAAAAAAAGAAAAGGAAAAAAATGCCACCCTTTCCTATTGGTGGAAAAGTGTACCACGTCGACCAATACAAATGACACAGCAACACGTGGGATTTGGTTATTTATGAAGAGGGGAAATTTTTCAGAGTGATGGTGATGAAAGAGAGCGAGAGGGAGCAATATCGACAGCGAGTTTTGAGATGTGAGAAATTTGTGATGTGTAGCGTGTTTGGAGTGTACAGTTAGTATATTGTTGTTGTTTTGTTTTGTGTGTCAGAACAGAGACGAGTACTGAATGTCACAGTTGGTGCCAAAAACCCTCCATATGCAGATTGCAGTGTAAACGCTGTCTCCAGGTGGGAAACAGAAGTGATACACCTCCTGCTGTCAGGCCTGCAGGTTTCAGACCTGTAGTGTTCCCCTCTCTCTTTGTGTGGCATCTTATTGTGACTCTTGATTGTTCTCTCATTTTAGTTTTGGTATTTATAAACGGTTGTAGAAAAACCACCCGATGCAGCAGCTGCGATTTTAGGCAAATACATAATATATAACTTTATTGTGTACAACATTTGTGCATAGGTTTTTAAAATGTACAATTTACATTTGCATTTCAAGTTATGAAAATAATTCACTAAACACTTCTGTAGATTTACGGCTTGATTTTGTGTGATTTCAGATCAGTTGGGTTAATACAGTATGCCAAAATGAAAAGATAACTGTAAATTCAGACAAATGAGATTGTACTGAAAAGAATGATACCAAGCAAGGCAAGGTGGAAAATTTTAGGGGTCAATTATAAAGATAAACTCAAATTGTAGTCAGCAATGGGCAGTTATATCCTGGAACCCAGAGACTTAACCCGATAAATCATGACAAATTAGGTTTCAATGTTTTGTGAAAAGTGTTTCATGACAGTGTAGATTTCTGGCATTTTGTGTAAATTTAAGTACGTAACAATTTAATTATTTGTAATTTAAAAAAAAGAGTTAGACCTGTGTGTTTGTAAATGAACCACCTTGCGTTTTGTAGCTTCTGGATTTTAAACTTATTGGGCCGCATGCTTACTTATCATCCAAGCTATACAGTACATAACATCAAAATTCACATGTTTTATGTAACTGCAATCTTTAATTATCTGGGCTAAAGAAAACAAAGTTATAGACAATATTTCCATGAGACATGTGTATACTTACTGTATTTTAACCTCATATATATAATGATGTAACAGGATGTAACACCTGTGAGACAAAGGCTTTGATTTTCATACCACCCTAAGAAAATTTCTCCTGATCCGTCCCTGTACTTCTGACAGCCTATCACACAAGACCAAAGCTCAAAGTCCACAACATGCTGTTAACTGAGCTGTGTTCAGCTCAGGTGTGTGGAAATTAACCATCATTTTTGTTGATTATTGATTAGTTTTATTCTAGACAGCTAACTGATCAATCAGCTGATCCGAGGCAGTAACATCAAAGGGTTCATGTTCTTTCTTCCCTGGCTGACTATTCTGAAACAATTAGCAGGTTTTTAGTCTTTATGAAAATATAAATTTTTCTCGATGTGATTTAATTTAGTAGAGGATGCAGCACTTCCTGTGGGAGGGTTTCAGAGTAAAAGCCTAACTGTGGTGATGGGATTAACTGAGCAGAGATTTTCATTTTTAACGCTGAAAACAATCCGGTTAAAGCTGCAACCCAGACACACACACACACACACACACACACACACACACACACACACACACACACACACACACACACAAACCTACTCAGACCAACACACACACTCACACACACATAAACAGACACACACACTTGCTCAGACACACACACACAGACACACAAACCTACTCAGACCAACACACACACAGACACATACACAGACACATACAGAGACACACACAGCTGCCCACACACACACACACAGGCACAGACAGACAGACAGACACACACACACACACACACACACACACACACACAGACACACACACACACACACACACACTCACACACACTCAGACACACACAGACACACACACACACACACACACTCAGACACACACAGCAGCCTTCATCATTCAGGTTTAATCCTGTGACTCAGGTGTTCTACCAGAACCCGTTTTTGTCTCGCACCATCATCATCTTGGAAATGAGCTTCAGTCCTTATTTGCCTCTTTTAGCAGTGGAGACACTGCAGTATCCTTAAGAAATTAAAGCAGATCATGGTGTCCCATAATACATAGCGATGCTCAACCTGATAGCACCACCTGTTGGTGTTTGAGCTGTGTGAAGTCTTTTCAGAGGTTCTCGTTGTAGACTGGAGCTCAGCTCGGTTTTGACGTCAGAGATCCCGAAGGTATAATAAAGGAGGATGTGATTGGGCTGTTCTCCTCCGTGACCTCAGTGTGAAGTGATGTTTTTCACCCCACAGTAAGGGCTGATGAGAGTTTGTAGGAGGGTCTGCTTGTAGTTCATTGTCACGATGTGGGGAGAAGGGGGAGGAGAGGTGAGCCAGCAGCAGGTGGAGGTACAAGTACGGGTACAGGTATAGGTCCAGGTCCAGGTAAGTACAGGTGCAGGTACAGTACAGGTGTAGGCACAAGTATAGGTATAGGTCAGGGGTGGGCAATTTCCAGGACACGAGGGCCAGTGTCCTGCAGGTTTTAGATATCACCCTGGGTCAACACACCTGAATCACATGATTAGTTTGTTACCAAGCCTCTGGAGAACTTCAGGACATGTTGAGGAGGTAATTTAGCCATTTGAATCAGCTGTGCTGGATTACCTATACCAGGGGTGGGCCTGGAGTTGCCCACCCCTGGTATAGGTACAGCTACAAGTGCAGGTGCATGTAAAGGTACAGGTGTAAGTGCAGGTACAGGTAGAGGTGTAGGTACAGGTACAGGTACGGACAGACACACACACACACACACACACACACACACACACACACGATGCAGGTGCATGTATGAGATGTCTGTTGAAGACTGGGCCCTAGCAGCTGTAGCTTTACTTTATCTGCTGCAGACCAGAAACATCTGCAGCAGATGTTTTTAGCCTGGACACAGTTTACCGTCATGTTCTCATCCTTGGCGGCGCACAGACCCGAGTGAGAGGTTCAGCGGAAATTACAACAAACTTTGCTTTAAACCGTCCTCCTGTGGCTGGTTTATGTCCAATAATCTGCAGATCTGACTCGACCTTTTCTCTGACGCTTTGAACCACAGTTTGATGCTGAGACACAAACATAGTATTGACGTAATGGCAGGCTGGGAGCCGGTGTTTGTAGTGATGGAATATAAAACCTCCTTCCTGCTCATTTCTCATACTTAATCAAATTAATCTGTCCTTTATTGATCCGACCTACAGGTCCAATCATTGGAGCGAAATTGTGAATGTTTAGGAGTTTAGTTCTGATCATTAACTGATTTCTAATAAATGTCTGGGTCATGACGGTCCTCTGATGTCCTTCACCATGCTGGACTGCATCGATCTAGGTTCGACTGAGGACTGCTTTTTCGGATCAGTTTTTACTGTGTTCCTTGTGCCAGTGCATGCTGTTCCCCTCTGTGTACGGCATGCAGAAAGCCCCGTGTCTCTGACTCCTCTGATTGGTTACAAACACATTGTTTTTCTCATGTTTCTGGTTCATCCTGCTGCTGTTTGTTGATCTCAGAGATTCTCTGAAGGAGTGCCAGCATCTGCTCAGAGACTCGGAGGAACACGGGAGATTCTGTTTGATGTTTGCACAGCAGACATCTCTGATCGGGTCAACTCGGTCAGCACGCTCAGCAACAGCTTCTTCATGATCTGTCACTGAGGCAGTGGGGTGCCTGAAACCTGTGAAAATATGAATGGGCTTGAGTTTTCTTTGCAATCAGATTAAAGTTTTGAAAGGCAGCATGTGCTGCAGTGCTTTAAACATTTGGGGACTCCTTTTATCAGCTGACGTGGGCCCACGCTCCAAGTGTGGACAGAGACAAAGACAAGGAGAGTGTGAATTCAGCTGCCGCAGTTTGAAGCTCACTCCACCTAACACAGCCGAATCACATCCAGGAGCAGGAAAATGTTTGCAGTCTGCTTCACAAGGACCACGTCATTAACAGCTGTGTTACGTCCAAGAACAATCACTCAGGTGTGCTTTATAAGCTCGTCATTTTCAGGCTGTTTTGCTGGAGTCACCTGTAAAAACAGAAAAATTCAGCGAAGGGATGATGTGTGCTACTGTTTTACAGTGATTTACAACCAAACATGTTTGAGCAGCCTTTGTTGCATGCAGGTAAATGAAGGGATTTCCCCCAGGTGTGAACTAGAAACTGTCTGATGAACACTTGTTTGTCCTTCCTTCCGAGTCATTTCTCATGCTGAGGTCACAGCACGGTGTGCAGTGGGAAATAGGATCAGTGTGTGATGTGACACAAGCTTTAACGACTGGTGACCAAGTGTAACGCCTGCTCATCCTGAGCATTTGAAAGAGGTTCACCGGGTTTCTGAAACTACTGTCCTTAAATTCAAATTTTTTACTGCATTAAAATAATCTGAATGAGGTCTGGGGTGAAACAGTTTATTCAAAGATTACTTCCTGTGGTCACTTCCTGTCACTCAGCTGTAACATATGAATGAACATATGCTCCTGGTCACATGAGAGCTCTGTTCTGAATCCACTTGACTTATGAAGAGGAAACAGTGAATTTGTCCTTTAACCTGAGCTGTGTGTGAGACTGCTGTGTGACAGGTAAGGCCAGGTGAGTTTAGAAGCCGCGGATGTGGCTCAGTGAGTGTGCTGATGATTGTTTGTAAATCTGATGTTTTCAGGGTTAAATTCAGCTTGACGGTGAAATAACTGAATCTTTTAATCCCTCTGAAGACGAGCAGCAGCAGATTAGTTTCCCATCATGCCTCACTCGTCTCTTTGTTTGACCTCAGCAGGTCTGACTGGTTTCATTTCACCTGTGAGGTTTGAATGCAAACACCTAACTGAGACATCCTGACTAAAAATACTTCAGCTTAGAGCTCTGCGGGGACCAATGAGCTGGCAGGAATTGCTGATGAAACACTGAAAGTCAGCGGCGCTCGTATCAAACGTCTCGTCTGAGCATTGCAGAGTAAAGATGAGATTTGGCCCCTGAGACTTTTTAGCACAAACTACCTGAAAGATTTCTCTAAACCGTTTGACAGCTCAGAGCGCCGACACATCAGCTGATCTCATCAGAAGGTGCGCGGCTGTAACGGGTGGATTAAACCTGGTTTTTCACCTTTTAGCGTTCTCTGAGGCTGCAGCTAGATAAACTTTGGATCAGCAAACTGTGACCTTCAGAGTTAAAGAGCTGTTCGGTCCTCTGACAGCAGAAACAAACTGAAACCATAACGGCGCTTTCTTTTCCTCCCTGTGTCACAGAGGAACCTTCCCTTCTCACACTCAGTGGGTAGAGTTCAATTTTACCGCTGCTGGAAATTTTTTTGACTGATCCAAATAAGATTTTCATTTTAGTTTGACTTTATTTATACAGTTTGAGTTCACGGTAACAGTCATCTCATGACCACTGCAATGTTGGAGGGAAAATCTCAACACAGAGGATCCCTATGAGCAGCACTCAGAGACGGTGGGGAGGAAGAAGCCCTTTCAATAGGAAGAGACCTCCAGCGGGAGCAGGGAGGAGCAGCCAGAAGGGAAGAAATGTGGTTTCTGAAAAATGTGATGACAGGAAAGGTCAAGACTCTGTGTTTAGGAGTTCAAGCTTCCTGTTTCTATGGTGATGAGCTGTGCTCCAACTGAAGGAGATGACACCGACTCACATTTTCAAGGGCTTTATAAGAAGTCATCTCTTACTTCTAATTAATTAAATTAGAAGTAATTGTCACCCCTGAAAAGCTGTTCATTCCTACCGCCACATGAACTGAGGCATCGAAATGTTCATCAGGTCATTTTTCTGTTTTATTACCTTAATTCGGTTACTGGATGTAGTCACATTAATCAGATTGCTGGGATTAGTAACTGTAATCTGATTACTGGGTTTAGTACAGCAGTATGGAAACATTGTGCAGCCACAAATCTTTGGTCTACAAACTCGGGTCCAGGAGAGGAAGTGAAGCCTAAACTTCATTAGGCTGGTGCTCTTCTCCTTGAACCTTTGAAGGTGCAAAGTTGTGGCTGAAGTTTGCTTTGAGTTTCTCTAAAATGTGACTGAAAACAGAACAAGATCATCTGTAACTCTCATAAACTCATATTTTATTCGCATAGAAAAAACGTTATTTAGTTGAATTTATTCTGTTTCTTTTTTTAAATGGAAATACCAGGTGACGTCTTCAGACTGAACTAATAAAGTTTCAAATAAAGTTTATTCTTTTATTTTTGTGTAAAAAGTCTTTTTGAGCTCCCCTTGTAGGAAACATCAGTGGTACAGTGAAGGGTTACTCTGGGACTGCCACAGACACATGTTTTCATTAGTGACAGGAAAACAGAGAATGCTGGGAAGAGTCTGACTGTGACTCTCTGACATCAACCTGCTGAGCTCTTTGTGACCTTTGACCTGCCATCAGTTGTATTTGTGTTACCAAGTCACACATAAATGTCCTTTGTGCTGCCAGGTACAGAGTGCACAATATTATCAGCGAAGCAGAAACATGTTCACATATGATAGACGGGGACAGCCGGAGCTGCCGGACGCAGTCCAGAATCTCATTAGGGCTCCCTCGTTAGGAAGCTTAATGAGCTGATAATTAGCTGCTGACGCGTGGCACTCTGTAGGCTGATAAACAGACTGCTGATAACATATCAGACTGATCCTACACCAGCTGGCACAGACATACAAACACACTCAGGACCACCACCACTGGCAGTGATGATGCATTCAGGTCCTGTGGGACAAACAGGAACTACTCGTTTGTAATAAATTCAGTTTAGATGCTGCTTCATTCAGAGATGATTACAGTACACACACACACACACACACACACTCGGAGCCCTGAGCTGCCTTCAGGCTCTCTGACATTGGTGAGAAACATTCCACCAGATAACAGACAGTAAAAATATCTACATTCAGTGTGAGGCTGTATGTTACAGATGAGACTTACTTATTAATTCCCACAGGATCACACACACACAAATTGAATCATAACACACTCTCAGAACACGTGCTTTTCCATTTTCATCTGATTTCAAGGTCGTTTCTTTCCTGGAAGAAGACGTGGAGGTGTACAGGGTGCAATCAGAAGACGCAGACTTCCTTCTCCCCATGTGTTGTTTTTATGCCCCTGGTTTCAGTTTAATTATGTTTTCATTATGCGATCATTATTTAAATGTAAACAAGAAACAGCCTGAAGCCTACATGCTGCTTGATTAGACAATTAGGATGATTTTTCATCTTTGTTGATGTTACAAACACAAACACTGAGCAGGTGAAGCTAACACCTTAACTCACCTTTATTAATGACCTTGCTGACACTCGAACGCCACGTTCTGCAGCTGCTAAAGAGCATTTAATTCAGTTCAGTGAGTCCCAGATTCATCAGGAGCTCGAAGCTGAATTCCTGAAGCAGAGTGTGAAACATGAAGACAGAAACGGTGGCACGAGTAAAGACTCAAATAATCCAGTCAGAGAAACGGGAGTGTGTGTGTGTGTGTGTGTGTGTGTGTGTGTGTGTGCGCACGCACTGGTCGGCGCTCTGAGTGTCTTGTTGTGGTGTTTTGGGTCCCCAATGGTCCTCGTGGGTCCTCGGTCTTATAACAGGCCCGCTAATCCGCTCGCTGTCCTCGCTCCGTCTGCAGAGCAGCCTTCATATCGTGCCTTTACCACGTGGCGTGTTTGTGATATCATTGGTGATGTAAACTGGCGAAGCTGAGGACTCAAAATCGCTGAGCACTCAGCACTTTTTCTGCTCTGGGTCCACACATGTAAAATCAACTACACGTCTGTGAAATAAGAGGAAACACCGCGAGGCACCTTGTGGGCGACACAGTTCGTCACCACAGCCAACGATGTGCTGGGTTAATCTGAGATTGTGTGGGTGGAAGGTATCAGAACCTGAAGGTCACAGAAAGACGTTCTTTTTGAATTTTGAAATATGTGTGGACTGTTGACCTTTGAGAAGTCAGTCATACCACAGGAGCACTGTGTTGTGGCACTTTAGTGGCAGCGTGCCATAAATGAAGTCATTTTATTTGTGATCAATGGTGTGATGACAACGGGATGCTCAATAAAGTGTGTTATTTAGATGGAAGAGAAAAACTCAGGGGCTAGGATGAAGATGCTGCGATGGAGTGATGAGCTCAGCGGGAGGTGATCATATGGAGCTCTTTGCTCTCACACTGCAGACTTTCTTGTTGTTCCTAGAGCATTTAAAAGTAGAATGGGAAGAAAAGCCTTCAGCTTTCAGGCCCCTCTTCCCGGGAACCAGCTTCCAGTTTGGATTCAGGAGACAGACGCTATCTCTGCTTTTAAGATGAGGCTTGAAACTTTCCTTTTTGATAAAGCATATAGATAAAGCTGGATCAGGTGATCTTGAATCCTACCTTAGTTATGCTGCAATAGACCTATGCACTGACATGAGCTCCTGCTGTTCAATCAAAGACGGACGACGAGCTTTAATTGTACAGTTTCTATGACAGAATGTCTTTGTAGGGGAGATTTTGTCCATTGAACCATTTGAATCATTGTCCTTAATGTAAATATGTAAGAAAAATTGTGTATGTTTCTGTTCCGTGTCCTGTGTACTGTTTGTTTGTATATTTGTCTTTTTGGCTGCTGTTACAACCAAATTTCCCCTTGTGGGACAATTAAAGGATTATTCTATTCTATTCTATTCTATTCTATTCTATTTATCCCCTCTCACTTGATTATTTTGATGTAATTTCTGCCTCCGTCCCCCTTGTGTGTCTCATTTGTGCAGGTTTGTTTCTGTTGTCTGTGAGCATGATGGTCATCTAACTGGTTTTTGCTGAATGACCTTGAACCTGTGCCAGTATTTGTGCTGTATCCGTCCACCTGACTGTGCTTCTGGTTGTCTGAACTCTTCATTTCTTCTGCGTTGCATCAGAGCAGCGCTGCAGCTTGCTGTTGTTCCTCTGCAGAGTGAAATCTTGCCGCACTTTGATGGCTTGTGTTTCCTCTCTGTGACTCGGTTTGTGTTGCTGTTGTGTCTCAGTGTGAAATAAATCCAGTGTGGCTTTGAGCTGCTGTTCACGGATGAAGTGAAAACCTCCACAAACACAAACATCTCTTTACTCTTTAGAAAGTCTTTGATCAGAGAGGATTATCCAGCCGTCTGTCTGCCGTCGCTCTCTGACTTCTCCACGTTCTGCACGCTGACATCAGCTGCTGCTGCTCCTTTACACCAGCCTCTGCTCCCTGATGGACAGATGAAGATAAACAACAGAACGAATGGCATGGAAATGAGCTGCTCTGCAATTTGTTTCACAGCAAGAAAAAGCAACAGCACAAAAACATCCAGACAAAACCCACTAGGAGATAAAGAAGAAGAAGAAGAAAAGGTCCAAACAGAGAAGAAGCCTCTCTCTGACTAATCAGAAGAGGAGTTACTGTTTGTGGATGCCGTCCTCTGGGCTAAAGAGGAGAGGGATCATCAAGCTCACAGCTCAAAGCATGCATTAGTGCACATGGGAGGCGTAACTGGACATCTGTGAAGACTCCATAAGGCTGAAGCACATCTGCAGGTTTAAGAGCAAAGTCTACAATCCAGGCCCCGTATGATTAATTTACAATCTCTCTGATTTCATACAATGAGCTCAGACTTCAGCAGCATGACTCCATAACTGACCTGAACAGTCCAGACCATCGCCCACTGAAACATCTACCACAACAGAAACATCTGGCTTCAACCAGGAGCAGCTGGTCTTCTCACTTTAAACCCTGGAAAACTTTATTTAAGCAACCTGCTGCAATAAAAAAACTTTATTTAAACATACTGAGCATGAGCAGAAACATTTCTCTGGCTCGTGATTTGAATTGTTTTACGATAAAGACGTTTACAGCAAGTGAGCATGTAGAAAGTAACGGACACTGAAGCTGAACCCACCATCAAACCTTCCACTGTAACACAGCAGCTGCTTGCTGTCAGCTGATTGAACTTAAATTTTTAGTAAAAAGCTGAGAATGGCAGCAGCTGTTCTCCCAGCTGTCCTCCCCCGCCCCAGTCACGCTTCCTGCTGACGAAGGTGAATGTGAACAGGTGAAGGCTGCTGCTGCACACTGATGGAACGTGTCTGCTCATTAACATCATTCAGACGTTTTCATCAGCAAGCATGATTTCAAAGGTTTTCCCTCCTTTCAGCTGAAGCAGATCTTCTGCTGCTGGGCGTCTCGTTAAAGAAAACCTCTGAGATTAATGGTAGCAGAGCAGAGGACAAATTTCGTAACAACAACAAATAAATTCTACAGCGTACTAAACATGAAATCATTTGTTATGTGAGGCTAAACTCAGTTTTGATCCTGGGGCGAGATGCGGCGACATCACAGTTTCTTTCTGAATGGCGAGATGAACCTAGCTCTGAGTCATGCTTGTGGGCTCCACACAGAGTTGTGAAGCACCAGCTTCGCTACTACGTTCAGGGAAGCACTGACACTTTTCCAAAGTGTCATGTGACCAGGAAGTGAACCCTTGTTTGGTGTGAGAGTGTCACGGGTCCAAACCGCTGGGGTTAACAGGGCCGACGCCATACTGAGAGGTCATCACAGAGGGTCAGAGGTCAAACATGAATGTTTCTATCAGGTTTCAGCTGTTTGTAGGTGTCTGAAGGTCACTCTCAGGTGAGTGTTCAGGTGTCTGAGCTTTCTGTGATGACTGAACTCGAGTCTCCTTCCTGCAGATTTGGAGTGAAGTTGATTCAGAGAGCAGACTGCCTGATTAGATTGGCCCTGTGTCGTGTTTCATCAGAGAAACTGGGAGTCAAACTATGTCTGCCTTATTCTCTGAAATTCTGGATGGAAAAGAAGAAGTGCTTTCGTTCTCCTCACCGCAGTAATCTGAGCTTTCGTCACTCATTGATTGCAGCTCGTTTTCCTCCTGCTGTTGTCGAGCCAAGTGGGATCCAAGAAGGATCTCACGTGCACCATCTTCAGATTTGTCCAGCCCAGCGGCAGGAAGCTCCTTGATCAGCTGGCTGGATGTGCGGAGTCAGGCTTCACCTTCACCTGCTGAGAGTCTGAGTCGATAACGTGCTGCAGCCAATGGCAACAGCGTGACCTCCAGCGGGAAGTCGGCTGACCGACAGCTCAACATGGCCTGAGTGACTGCCGTCACTGCGCTGAGCCATTTGTCATTGCAGCTGAAAGGGCATGCTCAGTTTTTACAGTGTGACGTGTGATGTCTGCAGATCAGACGAAATCTCATGTGGGGGCCCACTGCCGCCCGCAGTCTCCCTAACTCTAACCACGGCCGTCACATGACTGTTTCTGAAAGTATAGGCGGCAGGAGGTAGAGCAGGTCAGAAGATCGGTGGTTTGATCTGCATGCCAAATGTTCTCAGGCACAATACTAACCCCAAGTCACTCGATGAGGCATCCACCAGAGTGTTTTTGATTGTTAGAAAGCACTTACACAGAAAAAGCACAGAAAAGGGTGCTTGTATGAACTGATGTGAATGAGGCAAGTAGTATAAAGTGCTTTGAGAGCTCAGGTAAAGTAGAAAAGCATTGTAGAAGAACCAGGTCATTTTACTTTCTGCACATCGTTGCCGGCTCTGAGCTTGATGCCTTCTTCTGAGGCGTTTACACGCTGTGAAGAACTCATCGCAAAGAATTTAAACAGAATGAATTTTATTTTGGAATCGGTCCTCAGACTTGGACATTTCAGCAAATCGTGTTTCATTGAAATCAGACAGATTTTTAAAAAAAAACAACACTTTTTTTTGATGATGATGATGTCACTGAAAACTAACTCCATTTGTTCAACAGCTGAAATTGTTTTATTTGGAAAATTCCATCAGTTTCCATGATTTTTTTCAGAATGCATCTATTAAGTTACATCAAAAGGGTTAGCTCAAGGGTTATCCACCCTGAAGTCAGTTTTCTCTGATGTTCTTTGGTGTTCCATTCTCAGAAGAAGAAAAAACAGAGGGCCTTTCAACATTCGTTGAGTCCCTTGGTATAACCCTCAACACTATGCAGTTCTAGGCTTCTTTGCCTATCAAAATACTCAGTCATATTATTCTCCTCCTTCAAAACTTTCTCCGTGTTTCCACATGTACTAAACAACAGCTACACTCTCTTGCAGGACACCTAAACTTTGCCCTACGTATAATTCCTCAAGGCACCTCCTTTATTTCTCACCTGCTCTCTCTTGCAGCATCTAATCAATCCCTCCTCGACACAATCACTCTGGACATCTCCTCCAAAGCCGAACTGTGGCTCTGGCAACTACTCCTTGCTAACTGGAATGGCATTACCTTCTTTTATGACGATCAGCTGTCCCACCCCGATGACATTCAGCTTTACACAGATGCTGGGTTTTTTGTCAGCTGAGGGGGTTATTTTGGCAGATTGTAGTTCTCTTCAGCGTGTCCTCCCAAGATTTGCCAACATATCCAGGAGTGTTTGCTGCCTTTTTCGACTGTTTTTGAAATCTATCCCTTGGTAATTCCAGCCTTACTCACCAGTTGCTCCTTTTTCAGCCACAACATCCGACATCCAAACCCTAGCATCGTAGAGCTCATCACCCTTTCCCAAAAAGCTATAATTAACAGACCCTAGCACCTTGTCCACCTACTGGACTGCTTGGAAAGCGTGCCGTTCATTCCACAACCACTTCATTTTCTCGTCCCATCCTTCGACATTGCTACCATGTTTAGCTTCATGATTTTGCACATCGATTCCTGGCCATCAAAAATCCCACGATCCAATCTCATCTCAGCAGCATCAATTTCTTTGCCAAAATACTCAGGGGTTGACCTTGCTCGACCTCTATATTGTCTCAGCTGTCGCTGCCCATCAAAGGTCTCCAAAGTCAGGCACCCCCTTTGACCCCATGCCATTTACTCCTAACTTTGGAATGCAGGCCACGTTGAGCTGTCGGTCAGCCGACTTCCCGCTGGAGGTCACGCTGTTGCCGTTGGCTGCAGCACGTTATCGACTCAGACTCTCAGCAGGTGAAGGTGACGCCTGACTCCACACATCCAGCCAGCTGATCAAGGAGCTTCCTGCCGCTGGGCTGGACAAATCTGATGGCAAATGCAGCGCACAGTAATGGCAGTTTTTGTAATAAGGCAGATCGCGCTAACATAATATGCACTGTTAGTTGATTATTTACCTGCCGCATTAATGGGAGAGGACGTGCAAACGTTACCGCTGCTGCTGGGTTAAGATTCACGAGTCCGGAGCGGAATTAAAAACATGACATTCATTTAAGGTTATCGCGTGTTTTGTGAGCAAATGCTTTTGCATATTCGTAGTGTTTCCTTCCTTAAATGAAATATCTACTTTGCAAGTATTGCAAGTTGCCCTGTTGTCATCCGTTCTAGTAAAGTATAACCAAACTTTTGAGCGTTTGAGCCGCTTACGTGCCATGTTTCCTGCCAGGTAAATGACGTTCCGCAACGTGGTGACGTCATTCGGGGCGACTGGAATCGATAAGGGAATCGTTTGCAAAAATGGCAAACAATTCCAAGGAATTGAAACAGTGGGAACCGGTTCTCAACAAGATCCGGTTTTCGATACCCATCCCTAGTGCTGGCTGTATGTTCAATGGCAGTCACAAAGTGCCGGCTGGTCCTTCAGTCACAATAGCACTGGCCTGGTTCAGGATCAGTGGTGCTGTTCTGGATGAGTTTTCCTGGCTGAGAGCTGACTGGTTGTTGTGGAGCACTGGATCCAGATGATTGTTCAACTTTGAAGAGACATCCTCCCTGAGATTGCAGCAGCATAGCTTTTTTGTGGAAACCTCAGAGAGCGCAGTTAAAAGAGAGAAACGAGAGAAAAATCTTTTTATTTTCCATTGATGAGCTTTGAAGCTGCTGCACTCGCTTGTCTGTCTGCTGGCAATTAAATTCTGTTAATGAAAAGATTAATATTTCCACACAGAGAGAAAGAGTTCACAGGGGGAGGAGGGTATGAAGGGTGAGGAAGAGGAGGGCAAGAAAGGGGGGTAGGAGTAAGGAGCGAGGAGGAGGAGGCTGATCAGAAGTTGAGCAGAGAGAACAGAACAGATTTCATTATCGACCTCTTCAGCTGCTGCTGGACTTTAATAGAAGAAGTGAGTGTGTGTGTGTGTGTGTGTGTGTGTGTGTGTATATGGGTTCTTACTATCTCAGTGGGGGACCAACAGCCCTTGTGAGGACCAAAATCCAGGTCTCCATGGGGTTGAAGGCATTTTTCATACTCATACTCAGAGTTACAATTGGTTATGGTTAGGTTTAGGGTAAGGGTAGGGTTAGGCATTCATTTTTGATGGTTAGGGTAAGCGGCTAGGGAAAGCATTATGTCAATGGGATGTCCCCATGAGGACAGCAAACCAGTGTGTGTGATTGAGGGGATTTGTGGGGGTTTCCGTCTGATAGCCAATCTGAAAGCTGAACAAAATAATGAACCAATTCTCAAACTGTCTGAGCACAGACCTGAACTGTCTGTCTGTGTGTGTCTCTGTGTGTTGGGGATATTTGCACACGCACGCACGCATGCATACATATGCACACATGCATGCATACATACATATATATATATATATATATATGTGTGTGTGTATATATATATATATATATATATATATATATATATATATATATATATATATATATATATTATTAGCATTATATTAATGCTATATATATATAAAACATTAAAAAGGGTTTCCCCATTTTTAATGCTCTGCCAGCCTTTACTGCAGCAGCTTTCAGCTCCTGTGTGTTTGTGGGCCTTTCTGCCCGATATTTAGTCTTCAACAAGTGAAATGCTCAGTTGGATAAGCACTGTAACCAGGCTGACAAAAAGTCAGAGCGCTGTTGAGCCAACCATTCCTTTAATGTTAACTAGTAATAACTTCATGAAATTCTTCACAAATAAAATTTTAACCATTACAGAAAAAAATTTGAGAAAAAATTTATCATAAGCATCTTACAGATGTAACATTATGGACATTATGTCCAACTGATCCTTCTGAGTTAACTTACTTCTTCCAAACCATCAACATGTGTTTTAGACCCCATTCCAACAAGACTGCTCAAAGAAGTCCTGCCATTAATTAATGCTTTAATATTAAATATGTTCAACCTATCTCTAATAATCGGCTAAACCGTTACTTAAAAAGCCATCTCTAGACCCAGTGGTCTTAGTGAATTATAGGCTAATCTTCAACCAACCAGGCTAATCTTTCATCTCAAACATTACTGAAAGAGTAGTTGCTCTGATCATCTGCAGAGGAATGGCTTATTTGAAGAGTTTCAGTCAGGTTTCAGAGCTCATCACAGCACAGAAACAGCTTTAATGAATGTTATAAATGATCTTCTTATGGCCTCTGACAGCGGACTCATCTCTGTGCTTGTCCTGCTCGACCTCAGTGCAGCATTTCATACTGCTGTCCATAATATTCTATTAGAGCGATTAGAGCATGCTGTAGGTATTACAGGAACTGCACTGCAGTGGTTTGTATCATATCTATATAATAGACTCCAATTTGTTCATGTAAATGGAGAGTCTTCTTCACACACTAAGGTTAATTATGGAGCTCCACAGGTTTCAGTACTAGGACCAATTCTGTTTACATTATGCATGCTTCCCTTAGGCAGTATCATCAGAAGGCATAGCATAAATTTTCACTGCTATGCAGTCAGTCAGTCCTTCAATGCACATATTAAACAAATATGTTGGACTGCTTTCTTCTGTTTGCACAATATCTATAAATTTAGAAATATCCTGTCTCAGAGTGACGCTGAACAACTAGTTCATGCATTTATTACTTCTTGGCTAGACTACTGTAATTCATTATTATCATGATGTCATAAATACTGCTTGTTTTGGTGGCACAGTGGTCAGCATGGTGGCCTCACACCAGAAAGCGTTTGGTTTTGATTCCACAAGCCAGTTCTGTTTGTTTGTCCATGGGTTCTCTCCGAATTCTCCAGCTTCTTCCTACAGTTGAAAGACAGCAGGTCAGGTTACCTGATTCTGACCTGTGATAGGAGTTAATCAGAGAAAATGGTCATCTGTCGCTGTGTGTTAGCCCTGCAACAGACTGGAGACTCAACAGTTGGGATAGGCTCCACAGTGTTGAATTGGAGAAGTGAAAGATGGGTTGATCGATTAGAAGTGGATAAGTGGGTATCAGTCCAGCAGAGTTAGCTGTGTTTGCTCTCAGCTGCCTCTACACTGATCCTTTAGTCTGAGTCTGAGGTGAGAGCAGGCAGGTTTCAGCTGGATGTAAAAAATTTCAAACTAGGACAATAAACTGATATTGAGGAGCTCCTCACATCCAAGTTTTTTAGATATTTAAGGGGCAGCTTCCCTTTTCTTCTGCCACACCAACCTGACTCAACAATTTTTCTGCTTATTGTAAATCTACAAATATCAGCCTTAAACCAGCGTCTCATCTGGAATTTATTCTTGCTCACATGCACTGAATCATTCATTCCCCCTTACACATTCCTCGGTGTCTGCAGAAATAAACCCTGGTTGGGAATCTCTGGCGTGTGCTGCATTTTGTGGCGTGATGGTATCTTTGCTGGAGTTTTTCATGTTGCTGGTTCTGAGAACTGATGAAGAGCAGTGGTTTCATCCCCAGAGTTAAACTCTTTTCTGGATCCTCTCAGCCTGCAGATGTTTCCTCTTTGATCTGCCTCCTCTTCGTCAAATGAGATGATGCTGCAGCAGTTAATGCATCTGTCACAGTACAGCTGAAATTTCACCTTGCCTCTCACCTCAGCCATCAGCTCCCAGACCCAGATACACTACAACTATCCACTCACCATCATCCCAAAGCCCGATGCCTTTTTTTAAAGAGCACCGTAATCACCAGGAGGCGTCACACATCATCAATAATTCAGACTGGATGAGAGTTTGACAGCATCAAAGAGGAAAACTCACAGGAAGTCAGATCAGTCTGAGCTGAGTGACAACAAAAAGCAGCTGAAAGCGTTACACAGCGAGGACGGAGGAAACTGGAGTGCAGTGTGGCAGCAACAGGAGACAACCTTAAATCTTCACTGTGAGCTGCGGTCACAGAGTGATAATAGCAACGTATAAATTAAATAATTTTACCAGAAAAACAGACAGCTGCAGGTCAAAGTCTGAAACCTTTTTAATGTTTCATTTTTTACCTTCTGTCAGGTTCCTGAGCTGATCAGATTAAAAATGTATCTGACAGTCAGTCATGTTAGGAGATGGAGTTTTGACAGAGTGATGACAGCAAGCTCGTTTAAATCAGTTCTTTGTCTTAAGCTGTGCTCCTTCATGAGCTCTCTAAGAGGTAGAACACTTTAGGACGACATCTCTCACTGGTTTGTTTTGTGGAAGCTCCTGGTTAGAGCGTGCAGGAGGCAGGTCACATGAAGGTTTTATGCTCGATACGTAATCCCAAAGTTAAATAGTCTGTGAGCATGTGCGGTACATTTATCAAAGAGAGAGTTCACAGTGAGATATTTAAGTTCTTGGAACAATAAAGTTTATTTAAATTTGTAGCCACAAGAAAAATAAAGTTTCTGTGTTTCCTGCTGATGATTATCAGGATCCTCAGATCCTCTGACTCCCAGAGTCAGAGTCTGTTTCCTGAAATCTGATTGGTCAGAGGAGCTGGTTTTGTCTCTGACTTTTCAGTTCCCAATTATTCGGATCCTACCCTCTGTCTCAGTCGTGTTATCACATCTTCAGGTTTATATAAGTTACATCTTTCTTTGTGTTTTCATTTGTGCTCATCCAATCAGATGCTGCAGAATTATTGTGTGTGTACGTGTGTGTGTGTCTGCTGAGACTTACCTACCTGGCTGCTAAATTTTCCCAGCATGCAACAGCCATTTAATTCCAGGTAAAAATCAGCCTGACCATTGACCTCCGCTCAGCCTCAGACATCAGCAGGTGGTGGCACATGGAGCACCTCCTGGCTGTGGGCCCATGTGATTGGTGGGGCAGTGATTACCTAATGTAGAATGTAAACAGCGACAGTGTGATGTATTCTGCAGCCGATGTGATGGATGTGGATTCGGCGAGAGCCAGGGGGACTCATTGATCTGTCTGTCCCCTTCAATCAGGCGCTGGATTCAGGTCTGCTGAGCTTTTAGTGAGATGAGGCCTCAGAATGAGACAGGAAATTTCCCTGCCTCGCCAATAAACCTTGGAATAGATCAGAGCTCAGCGCTGCAGAGTGTAAGGACCAATGACTGTAGAAAACACTGGAGTGGAGCTGAAGACTGTGGGTTAAAGGTGGAAATGGGCAGAGCCATGACAGTGTAAAAGGAGGGGCTGATCTCATAGCTGCACACATCAGCTGATGGGTCAGCTGATTTCCTTCCATAATTCTAATTCAATTCAGTTTTATTTATACAGCGCAAAATCACAACAACAGTTGCCTCAAGGCGCTTTATATTGTAAGGTAGACCCTATAGCACAAAATACTTAGGTTAGTAAGATCCCACACCTCCAGACTCACTAACAGCTTCTTCCCCTGGGCCATTCGGACTGTTAAGAGTTGGGGTTAGGATTAGGGGCAGGGGTGCCCATGATCTGAGTAACCCCGATCACTCAAGCCACTCACATGCGGACTATTCAGTCCTCTTTTTCTTTGCACTGATTCCGAGCACTTTGCTTTCCACTGTGTGCCTTTGCTCTTGATTGTATATATTTGTCCTGTTTGTTATGTATGCCTGCTGTCTACTATTTATATTTTATTCCTGCACAGATGGCATGGAGCACACATAATTTTGTTGTTATTACAATAAAAGCCTTTTCTACTCTATTCTACTCTATTCTATACTTCCTGTTGGATAATCTCACTTTACATTTGTCTGGAGCTTCTGGGGCTTTGGTTTCTATAGATAATTTCCCTCTTCAAACAACTGCACAGGGAGAGAATGTTTCCATAACTCACCTGCATAAACTTTATGAAGGGGTGTGGCCTCTTTGATTGACAGGTGGATGGTGACACAGGTGGCTGTATCTGCTAGCTGTTTGCTGTCTTCACCTGAACCGGCCTGTGTTTGTTCTGTTTGAGCGTTTTGGAGTATTTTTAATGACATCATGTGGCCAATAATATGGCTGCTGTGAGGCTACTGTAGTAACAGACCATCCAAGAAAGCTGAGTTCGAGTTCTGATTGAAATTCTAGGATTTCTCTCTCTGCTGGTGTGTTCACACAAAACATAAAGCCAAGTTTCAGCTTGTGTTTGTTCTGCGAATACAGGAAAAGTTTTGGATCAACACCCAATGTGTGAGCTCAATATGAGATGTCGCAGTGGCACCATCTTTTATATACAGTCTGTGATAGCGTAAAAACCTCATCAGACATTACTGTACTACAGTCTCACAGCATCTGGTTCAAAGCTGCTTACAGAAAAGAGGTCAAAGGTGAACACTGTGCTCTTAAATCCAGTCCAGCATTGTTTGTGAGGTGCACTTTCTCATTTATTCCACTTGAATCTTTTTAAAAATCTCTGGATGAGCTGGAAACCTCACAAACTGAAAACAGGTTGACTTTCTGTAATCCATCAGTGCACAATAAGCGCTTAGAAAAGCACAAAATTGAACGCCGACAGAACTTTCCTACCCAGGACTGTGACCTGTACTGCTTTATTTTCATTTTGTGGCATTTGTACTTTTACTGCAGCAAAGCTCAAAATACTCCTCGGTGTTACTGCATCAGCTCATCTCTGGCTTGAATGTTGCGCAGCAGTCAGTGTGATTCAGGGCCTCAGACCAGGCCCAACAGGAACACACCTAACATCACCGAGGGGGCGTTCACTGACAGCCAGCATTGCTTCTTACTGCAGTGTACTGATACAGAACAATTTCTCTCAAATCCATCTTTAACACTTTTGGCTCGATGCTACAGAGCTCCGAGCCAAGCGCCGCTCCTCCAGCTAAAACCTGTGACGGTTCCTGCAGTGGCGCTCGGATAAATGTATTAAATCAAGCTGTAAACAGTTTAAACCAATCCACCTTTCAGCTCACTGTAATTCAGAAGAAAGAGTTCAACTCTTGGTCGACTCAGCATTTTGTGACATGATAAATCTGTCGTCATGGACGAGCCAGCAACATTACCACAGAGAGAGAGAGCTTGTTAGACTGATTGGCTCCATTTCTTTCACCAGAAAGAACAGAAAAATCATCTCTGATCTGCTGCTGCCTGAAGAAGACGACAACTCTGTCATCTACTCAGTCGCTCTATTTTACCGCCATTATTTACAGTCACCACTGTCTGAACAGTTCCTGAACTGATGTTCCTGAATGCCTCTCTGTGAGGAACCCTGTGGTTAAAGCTTGTCGATGGTTCTTGCAGAAGGTGAACTGTTTCATGAAGCTTCATTGGTGTCTCAGTTCGAGCTCAGGTTGCTGTGTAGAACATTCACCTGCTGACTTCAGATGGTCTCAGATCAGAGGGAGAAGTGATGCTGAAGATAAACTTGATAAACTTGTCTCCTGAAATATGACCTGAAGAGACTCACCATTTCCTGTTTTATTTTTGCTAGTTCTACTTCCTGTCTTTGTTCTGGCTTCCCATCAGGTCATTACTCTCCCAGTGTACATATAGCTACACTTGCCTGCTCGATTGTCTCAGATTTTTTCTTGTCTTTGTGATGTTGTCGTGTGTGAAAGGGTAGAGTTAGAAGCCATTTAGTTTGAATGACATGTGAAATGATTGTGAGTGATGGTGGAGCGTGTGAGGCAGAAATAAAAGACTTAAACAGGTCAAAAGCCCAGTCTCCTTCCCTCACATCAGTGCAGATCAGTCGGTCAAACTGAAGAAGGACCCTCTAAGCTGAAGGTGATGATCAAGATGCCTCATCTAACAGCTATGGCTGTTAGATGGCTATGCTATGCCCCATTCCTCTGAGAGCTGCTGAATCCACACCAGGAAATAATAATTAATTATTATTATTATTAAAATTAACTCACGACACTACTCAGTCTACTAAAGACAGCCTGAGTTAACCATGAGGGCTCTCTAACTACTTAAAACCAACCCTCCTTCATACCACACCTGGAACTGGATCATAACTGGAGTCTAAGATGCCTGGCACATCCTCAGTCCAGGCTAGAGGCCTCCCTGAATGATGGAAGCCGATGGTGTCTGGAGGAGATGTGACAAAAATTTTTAATCAGATTCTTTAGGATTTGTTGTGTGACACACACACACACACACACACACAGACACACAGAGCCAGGTTCACAGGCCTGTGTGTGGAATTTTGGACCTCTCCGGTGTGACTGCAGTCGGTCCAGTGGCTGCAGAAATCAATAAAATGAACTGGACCTGTTGTGCACTTTTATTGCTAATCATTGTAATGGGTGCAGCAGAAGTTTGTCGACCGCATGTAATCTCTCTGAAGGTCGTACTGGGGCCTCTGTTTTCCTTCCAGTTCTGATGTGTTTCTGTTGTTGAACCACAATGCATTCAGGCTCCTCAGGACAAAGAGACAGGCTGCTGCAGCTCTGAGCGTAGCTGATAAAACATGCTTTAACGGAGCACAAAGCTCGGGGGAAACAGCGGGCTTTGTTTTAATCTGCGCTGCTGCCTTGGTTCGATCCGGGTGGGGGGACAGGGATCAGAGCCAACTGTTGAAAGCCCACTGGAGTTTCCCAGAGAGACAGAGGTCAGAGGGATCAAACTGTTCTCACCCCATGGCTTCATTCAGACAAGCCTGAAACACACAAAACTCTGATGTTCAGTTAAACACAACGTGAGCCTGAGAACATGAAAGGAGACTGAGCTGATACCTGGGTATTTTTTATATCAGCCTCATGGCATCTCCAGCATGCTGCCCTGAGAAGAGTCATCACATCCACCAAAACCTTACGATCAACTCAAAGTGAGGCAAATGTCTGCAGATTACAGGTAGGCTCGTCTGTCAACCTGTGATCGTTCTTTCTGGATTCTGTCAGTAACTTACAGACCAAACCAGATGAACTGCACTCTATCAGGTGTGTGATGAGGCTGACAACAGCAGGAACAAGAAGCTGTGTGGCTGTGAACTGAATCTGCTGCTGCTTTCTGGACTAAGTGAATTCAGCAAAATCTAAGCAGATAATTCACAACCTGCATTGCTGATTTCCAACCACTAGACACTATAGAGCTAACCACCTTCAAATATAAACTGATAAACTGGTCTCTATGTCAGGGGCTAGGTCTGTGCAGACCCAGCAGTTTGAGTTTATTCTGTATTTTGGATTTCTTATGTTATTTTGGAAATATATTAAGTTCTTGTGCTATTATTTAGTTAGAGTTTAGTTGTTTTGGTTTAGTTTAGGTTTCATCTATGTCCCTGCGTTTGTGAGTCTTTTCCTGTCTTCTGTGTCAGTCTGTCATGTGTTTCTTGTCTGCGTGTTTCATGTTGTCAAGCTTGTGCGTCATGTCTACGTCTCTCCATGTTTCCTGTTTTACTTTGAGAGTCTGGTGTTTCCATGTTCAGTGTGTTTTGTTTTACTTCCCCTGTGGCGTCATGTTCATTCGTGTCAGCTGTGCCTCCCCAGGTGTTTCCACTTCCCTCATTACCCTCTTGTGTATTTGAGTCTCCTTAAGTCTGTCTCCTTCTGTTCTTTGACGGGTCGTCTATTTATGTCACAGAATCTTTTTGTTTAAGTAAGTAAAATTTATTTATATAGCATATTTTCATAGATAAAAATCACAAAGTGCTTCACAATAAGATCAGACATACAAGTTAAAATTAATTAAAAGCCCGTTTGTATAAAAATGTCTTTAGCTGCTTTTTAAAGGAGTCAATAGAGTCTAGACAGCATAAAGACAACGGCAGAGAGTTCCACAGCCTAGGTGCCAGTGCCTGAAAAGGCCGATCCCCACGTGTTTTAAACCCAGTACGTGGGACCACCAGTAGCCTCTGACCTGAAGACCTAAGTGCTCGGGATTAAGCATGAGGTTACAACAGGTCAGAGATATACTGGGGAGCTTCCCCGTGCAGAGCTCTAAAAGTTACAACTAAAATTTTAAAATGAACCCTAAAATTTACAGGCAACCAATGAAGAGAAGCCAAAACTGGAGAAATGTGTGACCTCTTGTTTGTACCAGTTAAAAGTCTTGCCGCTGCATTCTGTACAGACTGAAGGCGATCCAGAGCTGATTTGTTGAGACACGTAAAAAGACCATTACAATAATCCAAACGAGAAGAGATAAAAGCATGAATAATCATCTCAAGTTCTGCCTTTGACACCAGTAGTCTGAGTTTAGAAATGTTTCTTAAATGATAAAAACGGTTCCGGACAAGTGCTTTAGAGTGTTTCTCAAGAGACATTGAACTGTTAAATATAACACCTACGTTTCTGAGACTCGACTGAAATGAAGGGTCTAAAAAACTGATATGCTGCCTAATTTCTGAGAGCATGTGATCAGGTGCAATAATCAAAGTTTCTGTTTTATCTGCATTTAACTGAAGGAAATTGTCATTTAACCATTGTTTGATTTCTGACAGACAATTATTTAAACATGACAATTTATAAAACTCAGAAGCTTTGAAAGAACAGTACAACTGAATGTCATCAGCATAGAGGTGATAAGAAATATTATTGTAACATCTGATAATTTGGCCTAGAGGGAGTATATACAGCAAAAAGAGAATAGGACCTAAAACAGATCCTTGAGGTACACCAGAAGGCAGAACTGATGTTTCCGACAACACATGATTCATACAGACAGTAAAGGATCTCTCAGATAGATACGACATAAACCATTTTAAAACACCACCAGTAATCCCAAAAAAGTCCTTCAGCCTATTTATCATGATGCTGTGATCAACAGTATCAAAAGCAGAGCTGAGATCCAACATAACCAGAACGGTTTACTCTCCAGAGTCTGCTGCCATCAGAATGTCACTAGACACTTTAAGCAAAGTGGTTTCAGTAGAGTGCAATTTGCGGAAACCAGACTGGAAAATGTCCAGAAAATTGTTCTTCTCCAAAAAGTTGTTAAGTTGTTCTGCAACTGTTTTTTCCAAGATCTTTGACACCAATGTTAATTTTGATATTGGCCTGTAACTGCCAAATTTGGTTTCTTTAATATTGGTTCAACAATAGCTTGTTTAAAATAGCTGGGAACTGAGCCAGTATAAAGACAAGTATTAATTATTTCCAGAATACAGGGGCCAATAGAGTCAAGCACACTGATGAAAAATGATGGAGGAAGTACATCAAGGTGGCTTGAAGTCAGTTTCATTCGACCAAGCAGAGCACTGATGTCCTGTAAGGTAACAGGAGTGAAAGAGGACCAGGTATCAGAGGTAAGCAACGTGTCAGTGTGATACTGAGAGGATGATGGAGAAATATTAGACCTGACAGCAGCGACCTTATTAACAAAATAGTTTAAAAAGTCAATACAATCAGATTTAGTATAGACTGGTACATGAGGAATGTCAGGAGAGACAATGTTTTTAATTGTATCAAACAATACTCTGGGATTTTTCTTTTTTGAAGCTATTAGATTAGCAAAATATTCAGTTCTGGCATTTTTTATCATGTCGTTAAGTGAGAAAATTGATTCCTTGAGATGTACCCTATGGACCTCAAGCTTGGAAGCCTTCCATAAACGTTCTAATTTGCGACAATATCTCCTAAAATTTCGAATATTTTCATTTATCCAAGGACAGAAATTTGAAGAATGGACAACATTTAGTTTCAGAGGTGCCACCGTATCTAAAATAGATTTACATTGATTGTTAAAAGACAAAATAAGTGAATCGATATCATTTTGAGCCATGCAAGGGACAAACATGGCAGAGAACCTTCTAGCAGCATCCTGGTTTATAATCCGCCTTTGGATCATCAAGTTAGGAGGTGAAGGATCCACGTAAAATGACAAATTAAAGAATATACAACTATGGTCACTCACATGGACATCTTCCACACATACATCATGTATATTTAAACCCAGAGAGAAAAAACGATCCAGAGTGTGGCCCTTTGTATGTGTGGGGCCAGAAACATGCTGCTTAAAGTTAAAAGACTCAGTGATAGTGATGAGCTCATCAGCAGTGTTACAGGAAGTGTCATCAATATGAAGGTTTAAGTCTCCCAATATTACAACCTTCTCCAGTTTAATGATCAATGTCAGAAGGTCGTTAAATTCGGTTAGAAAGACCCCAGCAGGTCCAGGAGGTCGATAGATTAAAATACAGTAAAAGGTTTTCAGAGAACCGACCTTCATCATCTGTGACTCAAATGAAGAAAAGAAGTCCGAGGTCATCAGTTTGCATATGAGTCTGTCCTGGTAAACAGCAGCAAGTCCTCCACCATGTCCTAAAAGACGCGGAGTTCCAATGACAGAACAGCCAAACGGGCAGATTTCATTTAAGTGGACATGCGTCTCAGTCAGACACATAAAATCTAGAGACTCTTTAATAAAAAAATAATTTAGAATAAAGGATTTGTTCGTTATAGAGCGAACGTTGGACCTGGACGCCGGCCCTCGTTCCCCTTTTTCGTCTCTTGAGGGTAGAAATGCCGCGGGTTGTGCACAGTAGCACGCACTCAGGTGAGGAACACACCAGAGGAGGAGGAAAAGTTTTTCTGTAGCTGTCCCAGCTGTCACAGTAGCTCTCCATTGTGTCTTTGATGTTTAACAGTGTATCCCGATCATAAATTAAAGCAGCAGAAGCAAAGTCAGAATACAAAAGAGCAAAAATTATATTGCAAACAACAAGTGACGACAGTGAAAAACTACACTGTCACCTCCAACGAGCTGTAGCAGCGGCGGCAAAGCCAAACACAGGCGCCATTGCTGCTCCACGTCTAAGTACTGATGTGTCAACACTGATATAATACAGTATAAACCTATAACCTAAACTGTATAAACAGTTTATACTCACGTCAGATTTAGTTTTCTTTACGTTCATGTTTCACATGTTCCTGTTCAATTTCATATTGTTGTTTCATGTTCTAATTGTCATAGTCGTTTAGCTGCTCCCAGTGTAGGTTTAGTTTAGTTTTTCCCTCATTTTTCCTTAGCGGCGTGTCCCACTGTGACACTCTACTGATTTGTGTTGTTCTTTTGAGTCTACCACATCATTTTTACCCTGGTTTAAACTGTGTGATTATGGGTTAGGTGTAAGCACAATATAAAATACTTGAAAATGTATTTCTGACATGTGTAAAAACATGTCTTTTATCCCCCAAAGCTAAAACTCTGCTTTGGCTGGCTGGAAAAAAGGCTGTCCTGAGCTTCATCTGTTATGTGAAGGCTGTGTGCAGGCAGGCGTGGTAGTAGGAGGACCCAATGTGCAGACACTCGGAGGCAGAACGTGAACTCAAAACAGCTTTAATGCTCAACTCAAAAGGGTAACAAAACTAAGGCTATGTTCACACTGCAGGCGAAAGCGCATCAAACCCGATTTTTTTGACCCTATGCGACCCATATCCGATCATGGTATGACAGTGTGAACGGCACAAATCCGATATTTTCAAATCTGATCTGGGTCACTTTCGTGTGTGGTACTGAATCCGATACATATCTGATGTTTTAGAAAGCGACTGCTGTGTGAATGGTCAAGTCGCATTAAATCCGTCTTTTACGTCACTGACACAAGACAGACGCCAATTATCAGCGCCGGAGAAGCGCCCGATAAGACATCGCGAACGCTTCCTGGCCATCCGGTGAAACTGCTGGGAAGACAACGTTGAAGAAACGTTAACATTTTATTTATACTGTATAATCTGCAGATTCTGACAGAAATCTGCAACTATCCTTTGAAGCACCGCTCCTCTAAAACAGCAATAAGGATCATTATTAGGTTATCTACATTATTATGTAAATAACAAAATAACTTAAAGCAAAAATTAGACGCATTTACATGAGACACAGACTTTCAAAGTAAAACAGGAAACATAACACAGACTGAGCTTACAGACAAAGACTCACAGGCAGGCACTACAACAGAGGGAACAGAGATGTGGGACCAGGGCAGACACAGACACTGACTGGACACGGGGATATAGCAACTAAGGATTACACAGAGACATAAACCATAAGACAGAACTCTAACAAAGAAACCAAAGACTAGAAATGATAAATAATATAATAAACTCAAAACCCTGGGTCAACGACCCAGGCATCCTAACATCATCACTCCTCTGACCAGCTCTCGATGTTGCAGTGGGTCAATTCAGAGTGCTAGAAAGATTTTTTTTCCCCCATCCTCTCTGAAAGGACCAAGTTCAGGCTGGGTGTTCCTCATCAAAGTTTAATTTCTATGCTGATGATGCTCCTCTTTCTGCTGAGCATGACAATCAATAACCCCTTCCTCGGTGAAACGCAGAATGATCTGAGACTCTCTCAGCAGCTCCTCTGTAAAGCGACCCGTCCTGCTTCCTGTTTTGTCACTGAGGTGGATGCTTCTTGTTGAATCTGTTATGTTCAGCTTCAGTCAGATGCAGTGTTGGGACTAACGCGTTATTAAGTAACGCGTTACAGTAACTACGTTATTATTGTGGTAACGAGCACGGTAACTAGTTATTATGCCAAAATCAGGAACGTGTTAGTCGTTACTGGGATTTAGATAGGGTCGTTACTCGTTACTTCGTGTGGTGGCTATCGCGGAGCTTCCACAGATTCAATAACATTAGCAAGTGTTGGAGGCCAGCAGGTGGAAAAGAAGGAAAAGAGACCCAAGGCGGCCGCCGGTCCAAGTGTGAACTGAACTACAGGTAAGAAGTTATGACCTGCAGTCTATCTGGGTCAGATATAAACCAAGTTTAGGTGGAGTTTATTTTCGTTATTCTGACTTTTTCCGTACTGCGTACTAGCTAGCATGACGGAGTTTCTATACAGCTGGGTGGGTGCTATGAAGTTAATGATGTTGAACTTTATTTTGTTCATAAGTTATTAGAGTTGCCAACCGTCCCGTCTGGTATTCAGAGAAAATATTACGCATTTCTTATTGAGGTGAAAAGGAACAATTTGTCCCGTAATTCGGCTACATTGAAAAAGGCACAAAGCTGGAGTTATTCTGTGTCTTTGCTGCACAGCTGCCTCTTCTTCTTTCATTCTCCCCCCTCCCTCTCCCGTTTCTACTTCAATCATGAAAACTGATCAATGATCAGCTGATCGGCTCTCTTGTTTGTTTATCGCCCACTTTGCGCCAGAAACAGGAAACCAGCCGATGTCGCGTTAAACAACAGCAGCACGTTTAAGCTTGATCAGCTGTTGTTAGAATTTATTTAATATTAATTCCTAGTATCAGCTGATGTTTGCTGGAGCCACAGCTGCAAAAAAAGCTGCTGGTCATGATGTCGGTTTGTTTATCTGGTGAGAGGGAAACATGAAACCAGGAGATGTCCTTACTGAATCATCAAAGCTGAACAGGTGATGGAGATACAGGTTTACCTTTTAGGTGACATAAATGAGTTGAAGGGAAGTTATGAACTGTTTCTGAGAGACAGATAACCCCAGGATCCTTTTTAGGTAGCTGACAGCTGGTAACTGTGCAGGAGCAGAGCTAGCAAAGTTTTGCCAGGGGTGCCAGGTGGGGCATTAACAGGGAGAGGTGGGCACAAAGAAATACTTTTGTTTCTTATTCTCATTTAAAATGTCTAGCTTTTAAAAAATAATTATCTGAATCTTACAACAAATGATTGATGCATATATACCATCAAAACAGTGAACATTACTGTCACAACAGCGTTTGTTTTCATTCAAAGGCTTTATGATTTTTCCTATAATGGTGGGCTGGTCTCTAGTCAAAATGCCCGGGCCGATTTTTTGTCCCCGTCCAGCCCTGTATGCAGCTCATCTGCAGTCTGGTGTTACCTACATCTTCCTATTCAGAAGGCAGAATTTCTGAGTTCTGAGTACAATCAAAGCACCACGACTGCAGTTTTTTGTGTTGGATGTAAAAGGCGCACATGACGCTGTGACGTAGGCTAGAATCATGGCAGCAGTCATTGACGGTCCAGGCGTGGGATTTCTCTCGTGGAAATATGTAATATCTTTTCCTTTCTATTGGTAGGTGGCACAGTGCACTTGTGGCAAGTAAGCAAGCTAAAAGACTGGCAAAGTTATGGAAGCAACACATTAACAAGAGAATTCTGAGTAAAACCAAAGTTACTTTCCCTAGTAACTAGTTACTTTGGAAGTAACGAGTAACTTGAAGTAACTGAGTTACTTTTGATAGAAGTAACTAGTAATGTAACTAAGTTACTATTTTAAAGTAACTTACCCAACACTGGTCAGATGTGGGTTTCTAATGTTTAGCTGTAAATGAACTCAGTTTGTGTTTCAGCTGTGAATCTTTCATCTCTGCTGTCTTTTTATCTCCTCGTTTTCATCTTTTATTCAGCGTGTGCTTTGATCTCATTTCTGTGTTTTATTGATTGACTTTGTTCAGACTCGGAGCAGCTGCATATCTCCATCACCTGAAACGTCACAGTTTTTCTTCCGCATTGCTGTTAACGCTCAGTTGAATAATGAAACATTCACATTGGTCTTAGCGACTCTTCGGTGAGCTTTAGCTTTCGAAACAGAAACTCCTCAGAGTTTGATGGTGTGTTTAAGGTCTCACCTGTGTTTCCTGTCAGGAGATGATCTCAGGTTTCACTCTGTAAATCAGAGAGGGTGGGTTTGTTCTTCTTGCAGTTCTCCTGTAGGATGACAAGTTATCATCCAAACGGCTGGTCAGAAAGGCCGGGATGGCCTCATTTAAGTCTGCAGGGAGCCGACAGCCTGACGGCTCCAAAATAAGAAACAGACCTCAGAGTTCACACTTCAGCTTCACCTGCACCTGCACTGCCTGGAGAAAGGTGGAGAAGCTCCGTGCTGAAAAATACCACCTGTATCCAGGTGAGTCACAAACACTAAGACCATGTCCACACTAATACGTTTTCGTTTGAAAACGCATCGTTTTCTCTCAGGTTTGACCTTCCATCCATACTGAGATGGAGTTTTTGGTCAAGGAAAACGGAGGTGTTTGAAAACGCTCTCCAAAGCGGATACATTTGAAAACCCCAGTTTTTGCGTCACAGTGTGGACTGTGAACCTGGAGCTTTTCGAAAACAATGACGCATTTTAGTCATATGATGCAGTCATGTTACCAACTAAACTAAGATAGCGGAGAGCATTATAGAGCAGTTTTTTTGTTTGGTCTCAATTTTGACAGTCCTATTAAAGATTAATATCAGTTTGTACATGCTCCAGATAGCTTTTCTTCAAATTCTTTAATTCTCACTCGCTTTTGCAACTTTTGTACTTTTGTACTTTTGTGTTACTCGCAGCAAGAACTCCACCTCATTGTCAGTCCATTTAAAAAACGTGGTTCTTTTCCTCGACATTTTGCCGCGACGTTTCTAAGAGGCAGAAAGTAAATAAACAGCAGATAGAAATGAGGCAGGCCGAATTGTTTTTCACGCATCCACAATACAGCAATGTAAGCGTTTGCTGTCGTTTCAGTGTGGATGAACAACTGTTCGGAAACAAAAAAAAACCTGAAAATGATAGTGCGGACGCGGAGTGTTTTTAGACAAAAATATTGTTTTGAATTTTATCTGGATTAGTGTAGACGTAGCCTGAAACACACTCGGCCAGTGTGAAGGTGTTTGAATACATTTATTTAGCACCTGGAACTCAGCGTCAGGATCTCATTGGTGGTTGACTTCTCATGAGTTTTTCATGGTGCACCTGCAGGCTCAGCAGAAGATCAAAACTCAGGTCCAGGTTTATCCCAAATACGTTTGATCCCGGGCGAATGTCGTGGACAAATGTCTGAGTTAGAGGCGATGACGTTTATATTTAGTGTTTTTATTAGCCTTCTGTTCCTTCTCATATTGTGGTTTCTGTACTGAGATCACAAAATGTTCATGAAAGGAAGAACATCTGACATCCTGACAACCTCTGAAATGACGAAGCGAGCAGCATTCTGCTCAGAGTTTAAATCACAGCCTGACAAGTGTTTGTGCGCATACTGCAGATCAGTGTGTGTGTGTTTCATTGTTCCTCCATCACACACATCCAGTGATCCAGTGGTTAAATCTGTGCAGCTGCGATTAACATCACACAGACTCACAAACACGAAAAACACTACACAGTGTGTTTTACACACACACACACACACACACAGAGAGAGAGAGAGATACACACAAAACTACACAGTGTGTTTTACGCACACACAAACCCACACACACACAGAAACGTTTCCAGATGCAGTTGAGAGGATTGACAATTTGATCCCATCGGGAACGGGAAATGACCCTTTGTTCCGAGGATTACGAGTTCATGTTTTAAAATTTCAAGCGTCCCAGCCCTTTTGCCTCCATCGGTGATTTCCTGCATTTCCCATGATGCCCTAGGACAGGTAGAGCCTGCAGGGCTGCTTTTATTCTGGGAGTGAAACGAGTAAAATCAGCTGCTTTTTTGTTCCTCCTCAGGAAACGTTTCATGCTGCAGTCCGCACAAAACTTTCTGGAGCTCAGGAACTTGCATATTCACTGGGCTCTTCATCATCACCATCATCATCATTATCATCTTCCTGAGCAAACTGCTTTTGTCTCCTTCTCCTCTTCATCCTCCTCTTGATTTCAGGTGTCTCAACTCAGATTTAACCCAGTTATTCTGCTGTGATCTCATGGCCACAGTCCTCAATCTTAAACATTCTTAAAATGAACTCTTCGTGGTCCTTTGAAACTGCTGAGAGTAAAAACAGGAAATGACATCACAGTGTACCCAGAAACCTTATCTGTTCAAAACCAAACATTATCCTGACTTCAGGTAACATCAGGTGACCTCAGGTGACCTCGTGCTGCTGCATATTTGGAGGTGAACTGCAGTAAAGCGAGGTGTCGACCTGACGGCCAATCCAACGTTTCTGTTCTCGCAGGTCTGACACTTCAAATCCTTAAAGCTCCGCCTGTCAGTGCATTGTCACGGTGACGGACAGAGGACGTGTCCTGCATCACCATAGCAACAGAGAGAGCAGCATCTCTTTGATCTGCCTTCAGCTGTCTGATGGTTTCAAGCATCAGCGGCTGCAGGTGATAAACTGATCACCTGCAGCCGCACCTGAGCTGAGACATCAGCAGCTTTGAGGTGAGTGCCTGGCTCAAAGGTCACGGCAGGACTGATTATCATACCTGAACACACCTGCAGGAAGGTCTTACAGTGTGAACACCCGGTAATGTGGTGTAAACAACACAAACAAACGCACACACTGAAGTAACACTTGGCTTTTGTGGAAACATGTGAAGTGGCCACAGAGGAATCAAATGGTGGAGCAGGAAATGAGCAGCACAGGTGCCCTCCTCAGTTAGTTTGCTTCAACCCACAGGAAGCTGTTTTAAATGAATGTATGTTCTGCTGTATGTTTTGTGTGTCATGTATAAACGTTTGTGAGATCAGATTTTTTTTTTCCAAGACCAACTGAACATGTAAACCAGAGTCTGTTCTCTGATGTTCTCCTCTGATGGTTTGAAACAGGAAGCTGTTTCTTGGTGGTTTTGTGTGGGTTTGTGAAGCGTTGCTCTTTAGTAGCAGATTTAACTTCCAGACACGAACAGGACTGACTGATCTGATTGATATTCTCATTTCTAAAACTGTTCTCCTCCAGAACCGGTTCCACCTGCAGATGGTGACGGGTGTTCCAGAGTCCGGTCTGTCTGATCTGCTGCTGACTGTTCTGCAGCGGTCCGGTTGGCGGGAGGGGACTGCCGTGCTGTGTCGGGGCTGGGAGGAGGCTCGGGGTCTTCTGCAGCTCCTAGACCATCACAGCAGTGCATCGTGGGAGGGCGGCAGGAGGGTCACCTGGCACTTGCGAGCCCTGCTGAACCTGACGCAGTTGGCTCACGATGACACGCAGATCCACGACTTCCTGTCTCGACATTTCCGGCAGAACCAAGCCTCACCAGCCTCAGTACTGCTGTTTGGGGCCGACCCGCAGTGCGCAGCGGCTGTGCTGCGCAGCGCCCAGGACCTGGGCCTGACGTTACCCATGGTACACTGGGTGCTGGGTCAGCCGCTCAGCCCCGACGTGCTGCACACCATCGGGCTGCCGCTTGGCCTACTGGCCTACGGTGAGGTGGAACGGAAACCGCTTGACTACTACGTTAGAGACGCCCTGCAGCTCATCACCAGGGCTGTTGCTGCGGCGACTGCGGTGAGGCCGGACCTGGCTCTGATCCAGAACACGATGAACTGCTACGACAAACCCAACAAGCACGAGCTGCTGACATCAGGACAGTACCTGTCCAGGTAAGAGGACACTTTAGTCTCTCAGTTTAGATATCATCACAGAATTGGTTTCACCTTTCTGGATTTGATGTTTTCATAGCTTTTTAAGCAAGGAAAAAAAACATCACAACCCAAAGAAAAGATTTTACTCTCCCAGTGTTCTTAGAGCTGTGGATTCACAGGGAGGACCAGGTGGACTTCATCTTAGAGCACACCTGAAGCTGAAGACTTACAGTAAGGTAGTCACATGAAGCAGGCCTGATCATTTAGAGCTTTGACTCTCCATGCTTAATACAGTTTTATATAAATCTGTTTCAAAAACAGCACAGAAGAAATCATTTTTCATCAGTCTGTGCCTCAGTCTGCCATGCTGATGGTTTAGGAGTTTCCCTTACGGAGACAAAATAATTTTATTTAATTATCAAGTTAATTAAAAAACATTGAGTAACACTTTATAATACGACCCAAGCCCTGAAAAGCAAAGTGTGCTTAAGATGCAAGATGGGGAAATATTGTTTTTCTCCAAAATAACCAAGAAATCATGCAGTACTTAAAATTAACTATAGTATAGTTTGTCTCTACTGTACTGTACTGTAAAATGCAATTGCATTGAAGTTCCATCAATTGCATTGAAATGCATTCAAATTCCATTAATTACAGAGTAATTACAATCTTATTAAAAGCCCTTTTGGACTCCTGGACCCCTATTTATCAATTATTGGTGATAAATAACCTTTAACCTTCTGGAACGTGACTGAACTATGAAGCAAGCAGTGCTGAAACAAAGGAGGCTGTCACAAACACAGCAGCTGAGCTCGTTTGGAGGCAGAGCCGATAAGAAGGAAGCTGTAACAGGATTAAAGCCTCTGCAGAGGTAGGCGTCAATATGCAGACTGTACAGAGAGGCTCGAATGCAGCCGAAGATCGTCCCAGATTCAGCATTTGAGATAAAACACGGCTCTCATCGACAGACCAGTGTCACCCTTCTGTGTGTCTCATGTTTGAAGCTGCCCTGACTGAAAGGAACGGGTACATCACTCTGTTCTCAGAATTAAACATGAATTCTTCTCATAATTAGAAAGTAGTGCAGCAATTAATGTTTATGGTAGATTTAATGAGTAATTTCAGCTTTACTGTCAGCACTGAGATTCAGCTCCAGCAACTGTTTGATGGAAAAAAGAGGTGACTTTGATTACACCATCCACACCTGCAGGCAGGAGGAGTTTATATTAATACTGCCTTATATTCATATATACAGTGCGTGTGTTGGAAATAAACATGTTGGATCTAGCTGTTATTTATGAGGAAGTTTATTACAGTTCACACTCTCTGACCTCCAGCAGCCTCAGAAGAATAATGTGTTGATGGAAACCAGAATGTTTCCTTCATGGGGATCATTGATGTATTTGAACCAGTTACTGCCATTAACCAAAGGTGTGTTTCTGAACATGAGATCCAAAGTGGTGCCAGCATTTCTCATCACTCTGAGAGACTTTGAAGGTGCAGTCAGACATTTTTTAAGATATATTTATGAGTAAAGTATTTTTCTATTAAATAGATTAATGTGTAACTTCCAAAAAACTGATAAGTTTAGCTATCAGTAACCTAACACATAGACCTATGATCAATCTATTAAATATGCACACGAGCAGTTGCCAGTTTGCGAAATCCGCCATGTTCCACCATATTTGAATACCATGGCTGGGAAGGACATCTTCCTTCTGGCTACTGGTTTTGCACATAGGTGACGAGAGACCGGCCACATACACACTAAGCGAAAGGCGGAGGAGAGGAGAAATTACATGCGTTCATGTGTGAATGAGGAACATTTAAATTACTTTCTGCGCCTTCAGACTCAAGATATAAAGCATCATACCTGTGCTATCATCGAAGGAGAAAGAAGCAAAAATATGAAGGAACGAGACAACCAGAGGTAGTTGTTAGGTTGATTTTGATAATAGTTGTCATTATTGTACTTAAATTTGTAAACCTTGTTTCAAACTGCATGTTTAGATATTCTTCTGGTCTCCTCCCCCACATGTAGAATGGTGGGGGAGGCTATGGTGTTTAACTGCAGGCACATCCTATGTGAAGGTTCTGTTTTCTTATTTAGTAAACTTCCTCCCCTTTATGGCCTCACCTATGCTTGTGTATGGTGGACCGTTAAAGGGATTACACCATATACAGGGTGAGGGGAGATGACACTTTGTCATCAGCAGGAAGACACACACACACACACATACACACACACAGTGCTTTAGTTTTATGACGCACCGCAGGGGGGGTTTACAATGGGTGTTAGTGAAACTGTTTGTCACTGAATAAAAGGTGGCAAGGGGACACTAGGAGTTGAAGTTGGCTGGGAACAGGTGGAGGAGCGTTCAGAAAAAAGACCCTGATCCGATCGGCTTCCTTTGCGCCGCATGTTAAAAACCGGTTGAGCTTTACAATTCCACTATTCATTCACTCTCACACTGGTGGAGGAAAGCTACAGTTGTAGCCACAGCTGCCCTGGGACAGACTGACAGAAGCGAGGCTGCCATATCGTGCCATCAGCCCCTCTGGCCAACACCAGAAGGCGGTAGGGTAAAGTGTCTTGCCCAAGGACACAACAACCAGGACAGAGAGAGCAGGGGGATCAAACCGGCAACCTTCCCGTTACAGATGAGCTTCCCAACCCCCTGAACCACGGTTGCCCCACAAACTGCGATTTTGTTTGTGAGAGTGTCTCATGACAATGACGTAAGCATGTGCACCACTCGTGGTAACAGACGTGTGCAGATCAACAATGGATAATATATAGAGTGCGGGAGAGAGTATCACCATGCAGCGTTTAAAGCGTGGAAGTACCCGGATCCTCCCACTGACATGACCGCTGTGGCGAACCTCCGCCTGCTCCACTCCTGCTAAACAGGTGACAACAGATTTAAAAGCGACAGGACTCAGTGCTGCTGAGTCTTTGATTTGATTTATTTTCTGCTGTGTTTTACTTGCATCTATTTGAAAGAGTGAGTGTAAACACAAAAAAATATTTTATGTGCTGGAATGTGCAGAAAATAGGTTTAAATGTTAAACAAATTTTTTCAAGTCAAAGACTGTTGCATAGGATTGAATTTTTGCTTGATGCAATGTGCATAAAGTTAAAAGATTAAAACTAATGAAACCAGTTTTAAAAAGAGACTTTTTCATTTGATTACATTTTATATGATGGATTATGCAGAAAAAATAGAATTGGGCTGAAAGGTCTATTGCCTTATTACATATTCAGGTTGTGTATCATGTTTTTAAAAAGTAACTAATTACTTTTGAAAATGGAGAATTAATCAGTAATTAGTTACAAATAAATTTTTTCAAGTAACATAGTAACCTTAGTAAAATTTCATCCTCTTCCTCCTCACATTAAGCTTCATCTCCTGAAATGAAGTCAGGGCTGCATACGAAAATGTGGATAAACAAGTTCATTTCTGACTCATATCGGACTCCTTTTGCAAAGTTTAATCAAGAGTAAATCAAGGTATACAGTGTTCATTTCTGTTTGTCTCCATGTTGGGCGAGTGCTGACTATTGGTATATGTGTGCATGAGGGCAGGAATGCATGTTTGTGTCTGTGTGTGTCTGTTTGTCTATGTCTATGTGTCAGGTCGGGTCTTAGACTCCACCTCTCTGGGAACATCTCAGGCCCCCAGGTGCGGGGGTCTATCTCCCCCCACCACATTCCCTGCTGGTGGCTGATGCCTTCAGCCGTCGGTGTATTGGTGGTTCTTGGTGTCTGGGGCTGGGTGCTCAGGTATGCACTGACTCACTCCTGGTGGCTGCTTGACAGGGCCTGGTGCACGTGGCTCGGTCGGGCTCCTTCCGGAGGGTGGGGGGCTCTCTGACCTCGGGCCTCTGGGCCCGGGGCTCTGCCCACTCTGGTGCAACTGGCTGCCGGCAGGGCCCGCGGGCACGTCACCACAGTCACCTGTAGCTTCTGCACCGCAGCTGCTGGGTGACCCCCTGTATGGGGCTCTCCTCAGCTCTTTCCAGGAGGATGGTGCGGCTGCCCCTCCAGTAGTCCTCCTTGGACCTCCTCCTTGAACCTCTAGATGTCTGGGGCCTGGATCTCCTCCATGCCTGCTTCATGTCCTGGGGGGCAGGGCTATGGCTCCCCACACTCTCTATCACATAGTTACATGGAGAAACTTTTTGAATACAAGCATGCTCACGCACACAGGTGTACACACAGGTGTTCACAGACACACACTATATTTTTCTTGGCTCCTGCTTCAAAGCATACCGTGCGTTGTCGGTCTTGCGTGCTGCTCAGTAACATTCAATATTTATTATTTACTATTACCTATATTTATCTTATCTAGGTTGTTGCTGTAGTCTCCCTACTGTGTTGTTCTCTTTTTGCTTGTTTTCTTTTTTTTTCTTCCAGCAGGTGATTCAGTGGACTTCTTAATGTCTTTTCTCATTGTCCCTCTTCCCCTCTGTTTTTCTTTCCCCTCTCCTTTTCTTGAACTTCTCTAAGTCTACGTCTTTCCCTTTCCTATCCCCCAATCATGTGTTTGTCAAAACCTAAAAGCAAAAATAAATAAATAAATAAATAAATAATAATAATAATAAAGATCAAGTTGACCAATAATGATCCAATTGGAAAAATAAATCCGTTGGGCATTTTATTTGGCCTTGAGACAATAATTCTGATTGCTACAGTGCTGAGCTGGACAGGAAAAAAAAAAAGTAAATCAAGGCAAATACTTCTCACCCAGTATTGGCAGCTGAGGTAAACGGCCTTCCACAGATAGGAAGAAGTCTGATGCATTTGAATTGGGAGGGGTAAGAAAAAAAACCTCAATTGACTGGAATCAATCACCCTCTTACAATGCTGTGATTGCAGCCATTTCCTAACTCTCTGTGAATGGTACTCGTGGTCTTTGATCAGTGGTTGCTGATCAGTGGTTATGACAATTTTCATATTAATGATGAAGAAACTGTTCATTCAGTGGGCTAGTTACAGTCATTACATAAATGTACTATTTATAAGGTTGGGCACACCTGCAGTCAGCTGAGACTGAAGAAGCCACTTGGATGAATATGAATCGTTTCTCCTACTAAAAACACTACGTCCAGATGAACAACATCAACATTTTTGGGATTTTCTTACCTGGATGATTGGGCACTTTGATGTTATTTTTTTTCTTATTTAAAAGCTGAGCTTCATTAATGTTTGTTCAATCTTCTAATGGTGTCCTCCTGGATTCTAACACTGTGTTTTATTCTAACACTGAACGTGAGATGGAGATGCTCTTTCTCCTCTGTCAGCATCATGTAAGCAGCTGTTTGTGCGGTCAAGAAGTGAATGATTAGCTTTTATGTTAAACATCTGGACATGTTTAAAGATGTGTTTTCTGTTCAGATTAACTTTATCTGTTACTTCTTCACAGAACACAAGAATATGAGCTCTTCAGTCTTTCTTTAGATGTCCAAAGTTTAGATGCAGAATCTGATAAACTGGGTTCCTCATATTTGACTGAGTCAGAGAAATCAGTTCTTTAAGTGAATCCTGCATTAAAACAGGTTAACATGTTAAACATATCATCAGTCTGCCTTAGTTTTCAGTTATAAACATGTGAACACAGATAATTTTACAGTTTATGACCACAAGAGTTGGTGTGCAAAAATGAAACGAATACTTTTTTAAATTATAGAAAAAAAAAAAAGTAAAAACAGACACTGACTCTACTATGAGAATATCAGTTCCTAAAGGTGTGAAAGCGAAAATTTGTCAAATACCAAAACCAACAGTTGCACACGAGCTGCAGGAAACTCTGAAAGCTGCATCAAATACTGTGGTGTACATGAAACAGAGCTGCAAGTTTTAGAAGGATAAAAGGTTTAGCTGCTATGCCGGGATTCCTCATAAAGGCAGATCAAACACATTCACAGTAAATTAAATTATACTCGACTGAGATAAAACCAGAGCAGACAGATTATCGGCTGCAGGAGAAGAAAAGGTAAAATGTGAAGTGAAACATTTAATGTTAGAATCATCAAACATGAGGATCTAAGAACACTTAAACTTTGTTCAGGTTGTTTAAGGTTAAAGACTTCAAGACTGCATATCTGCTCACATCTGTCACAGAGAGCTCTGTCAATGAAACTCCACATTAACTTAACTTTTTACAGTTTTCATAGTGATGTCCTGAAACCTGAAACTCTTAATCAATGGTATTATTTTTGGTTATAAATGCCCCAAAGACATGAGAATAAACACAGGACAATTTACAAATTAAAAACCATCTCTGACACAAACATCACGTTATTGTCATGGTTCTGGGTCATTTTGGCCCAGCGGTTTAAGTTTCCTGTGCTTTTTGTCATTTTCTGCATTATGTTAAGGATTATTCTAGGTTTCCTACATTATTCTGTTCAGTATTCCCCCTGTGTTGTTGTCTTCTGTTTCTCCACCTGGGTGTCTGCATTTATATGGTTGTGTGAGTTCTTGTGCCATCATGTTTTCCCCAGCCTGTCATGCCTGCCTCTCTCCCTCGTGCTCCTCATGTTCTCTCTCCCTCTCCGGTCTACATCTCTGTGTACTTCCTGTTTTACTTTGATAGTCTTTGTCTGTGTCCGTCATGTTGTGCTTGTTCTTCCCCTGTCTCATTATTATTATGATTCGTGTCAGCTGTGTTCCCTGTGTGCTCCTACGTTCCTTGTTAGTTTTCTGTGTATTTATGTCAGAGTCTCCCTCAGTCCCTCATGCTGTGTGTTCCCTTGTGTGCCTCTCTGTGCGTTTAGTTTATATTTTCCCAGTATAGTTTTGTATCATTTTCCCTTGAGTCAGCAATAAAGCTACATTTTGAGTTCACCCAGTTGTGTTGAGAGCAGTGTTGGTCAAGTTACTTGAAAAAGTAATTAGTAACTAATTACTGATTACTTCCCCAAAAAAGTAATCCCATTACTTTACTGATCACTTATTTTCAAAAGTAATTAGTTACTTTTTAAAAACATGATTTACAACATGAATAGGTAATAAAGCGATAGATCTTTCAGCCCAATTCTACTTTTTCTACATAATCCATCATATAAAATGTAATCAAATGAAAAAGTCTCTTTTTAAAACTGGTTTTATTAGTTTTAATCTTTTAACTTTATGCATCAAGCAAAAATTTCATTATATGAAATATTCTCTGACTGGAAGAAATTTGTTTAACATTTAAATCTATTTTCTGCACATTCCAGCATATAAAATAAAATATTTTTTTGTGTTTACACTCACTCTCTCAAATAGATGCAAGTAAAACACAGCAGAAAATAAATAAAATCAAAGACTCAGCGGTCCTGTTGCTCTATTTTCACCTGTAAAGCAGGAGTGGAGGAGGTTTGCCCTGGTGCAGATGTGTCGCAGCAGTCAGTGGAAGGATCTGGGAGTTTCTCTGTGAATTTCCCATTAGGTGGTAGCGCACTCTCGGTGCTTGCTCGGCAGTTTAGGGGGTTTTTTCGCTGTAAAAAAGAAGTTTTCTTCCCAGGCAGTGAACAGCAGACGCTAATGTTTTTGTCACTTTTTACAGAATCGAACTCAAAGTAAGGTCAGTACTTCCACGCTTTAAATGCTGCACACTCATACTCTCTCCCGCACACGTTATATTATCCATTGTTGATCTGGGCACAGCTGTTGCCACTAACATCGCACTTGCTTATGTCATTGTCGTGAGACACTCTTGCAAAAAAGTCACGGTTTTAGTAACGCAGTAGCGCAGCGTGCTAACAGGAAAGTAACAGTTATCTAATTACCTTTTTTGCAATAGTAATCCCTTACTTTACTCGTTACTTGAAAAAAGTAATCGGATTACAGTAACGCGTTACTGCCCGTCTCTGGTTGAGAGTCCTGCATTTCGGGTCCAATCTCCTGCCTACCATACAGCGATTCATGACAGTTACATTATCTGTAGAACCAAAAAACTTCTTCATGATCAGTGGAAACATTGTGTCTGCCATCATATTGACCAATCAGAGCTGGAAACACATCAGGGTCATCTGTGTATTAAAAATGTAGTTTTTATGGTTAAAGTTAGACGGGGTCAAGTGTTGATCGCAGTGGGAGAGTAATTTTTTATTAAGAGACCATGTTTGAAAAGTATACATCATATTTATTTATTAGCCTATTGACTGATAATTTTGTGATCCATTTTCTTCTGCTCTCAGTTAAAAACTGATAATTCAGTAGACAATGATCCAACAGCACTGCTCACAAGCCCTGCCCCCACTCACATGCAACCCGCTTTTTTTTTTCTGCTGCAGGTTTTTGTCAAACACATCTTTCTCTGGACTCACCGGTCCCGTCCGAGTCCACCAGAATTGGTCTGAGGTTATTACTCTGCAGCGATTCCATATCTGGAGTCTGCGGCGGGACGCACTAGGTCAACCCACCTGGGTGACAGTAGGCAGCTGGGAGGATGGCTCGCTGCAGGTGGAGGACCAGCAAGTGTGGCAAGGACCCAAGCCTCACCACAGGATGGATGGGATGGGTGGGAGGACCAGGGGCCGGTGGAGGGCAGGGTTGCCGGTGGCAGGGAGTCGGGTCCGGGTGGTAACCCTGGTGGAACATCCCTTCGTGTTCACGCGGGACGTGGACGACGAGGGCAGCTGCCCGGCTGGTCAATTCTGCCTGGATGCTGCCGCTAACAGCTCAGAGACCCTGGAGAGATACTTCAGGGAAGTGGCAGTTGGGAACAGCAGCTTGCTACCCAGAGACTACACCAAGTGCTGCTATGGATATTGTATAGACCTGCTGGAGAAGCTGGCTGAGGACCTAGGCTTTGAGTTTGACCTTTACATCGTCGGAGACGGAAAGTATGGAGCTTGGAAGGGAGGGCGCTGGACCGGGCTGGTGGGAGATCTCCTGAATGGTCTGGCAGACATGGCCGTCACCTCATTTAGCATAAATTCTGCCCGTAGCCGGGTGATCGACTTCACTTCACCCTTCTTCTCCACCAGCCTGGGCATCCTGGTGCGCAGTAAGGACACAGCGGCCCCCATCGGGGCCTTCATGTGGCCCCTGCACTGGTCCATGTGGGTGGGCATCTTCCTGGCGCTGCACATCACTGCACTTTTCCTCACGCTCTACGAGTGGAAGAGTCCTTATGGGATGACACCTCATGGGCGCAACCGGGTGAGGGTATTCTCTTACTCATCGGCTCTCAACCTGTGCTACGCCATCCTGTTCGGGCGCACCGTCTCCTCTAAGACCCCAAAGTGCTGGACAGGCCGCTTCCTGATGAACCTGTGGGCCATCTTCTGTCTGCTGGTGCTGTCCAGCTACACCGCCAACCTTGCTGCTGTCATGGTGGGAGAGAAGACCTTTGAGGAGGTCTCAGGGATCCATGATGCTAAGGTGAGACCGTAAGGTTAGATTATTTTGTCATGGTTCTGCTGTCAGTGTCAGGATCTTCAGCTGGTCTCCAATCACACGTAGAGCAAGGAGAGTGCAAATAGGACATCCTGAGAGACTAAAACATTTCTGAAGCATCCCTTTGGTTCAGCATATAGGGCTCATACTGGAGATTAGCATCCTGCATCATTATAATAATGTTGGTCAAGGACCAGTTAAATTTTCAGCCAAGTTGGGCAAGAACAACTTGAACCTTCAGTTAGCGAATGCTCTTAAAAACTATCACTAGCAAAATTTGGCTAACATGAAACCTAACTTGACAATATATTTATTATATTGTATGAATTAATTAAGAGAAGATAAACCTTTATTAGAAACACTTACCATTTATTGAAGAATTTTTTACAGTTTTATATAAACAAAGAGGTTTTTGACTTTTACCCCCAAAGTGCAAAGCTATGACATCACAATGTAATTGGTCAGTTGCAATGGTGATCCTGGAACAACAATAATATGAAGATGCAGGAAAAACACTAACAGGGTATATCAGCTACACCACATAAGATCTCACACAGAGGCCCAGGTCAGAGTCTTACTTGGGGCCTGGGGTTCACACAGCATGCGACTAAACTCGACCATTTCTCACCTCTAACCATGCCCGGTCTGACACCATCAGTTTCACACTCACACACACAAAATTTGCGGCCACATGGTGAGTTTGAAGTGAGACGACCACAAGCGTTTTTCCTGTGAAACATTTTTCAGTCTCATGATGAAGGCAATGTGGTGCTGCTGGTTGAGGTGAGGTCAGATCTGTGTTTGTGAACTCTCTGCAGACTCTTTTCACTCTGTGCTCTCCGTCCTAAAACAATTACAGATTAAATTTGCTCTGTGGATCACCTGCCTTGTCATAATTACACTTTTAATTCAGCGGCTGATTGAAGCATGAAGCACGCCTCTCAGTGTTTGCACAGCCGGCACTGCTGGGAGCTCAGGGAGCTTTAATTGGACGTCCATCTGTGTGTGATTAGCTTTTTATTTTAAATGTGAAGCCCTGCAGCTTTCTGGGTGCTGCCTATCCTCATAGTGTATCAAGAGGCTGTGAAGGAAATTTCTGGATGTAATCTATAAAATAAAGCGTGACTAAGAAGAAACATGAAACTGAATGTGAGCGTGAGTGGCCAGAGTGGCCCTGTACTGTGCAGCTTTGTGGGGTGTTTCAGGTCAAATGTGTTCACAGATGTTTCATGTGTTTCAGCTGAATATGCAGCATCCGCTGTTTCCTCTGTTTGTGTGTCCTTCATTCTTCTTGTCCTCTTCCTCCTCTTCGTTGGTGTGTGCAGCTGCATCATCCGTCACATGGTTTTCGTTTTGGGACAGTGAGGGAAAGCAGTGCAGAGGATTACATGAAGAAGAGTTTTCCAGAAATGCATGAATACATGAGACGCTTCAACGAGCCGACCACACCTGAAGGAGTTGCCACCCTCAAGTAAGAGAGCAGCATTCAGCTGCAGGCTATGCTCTGATTCTCTTGGTTCTAACAGAGAAACCAGACTCAGTTCAGTTTTTCTAATTTTATTTATGGCCAAACACAAACAACTCCCTTTTAACTGGAAGAAACCTCTGACAGAATCAAGGCGGGGTTGAGAGGAGATGGAAGAGAGCAAGGGGAGACAGAAAGCGTAGAGGTGTAATGCACTCTCAGTTGTATGAACTGAGAGTGATGAAAGTGAGCGAAGAAGAAACACTCAGTGCATCATGCGAATCCCCATCATATGGGGATTGAAGGACATATCCTGGTCAAAAATGACTCCAAGGTTCCTCGCAGTGTTACTGGAGGCCAGAGTAAGCATCTGGTTAGATACCATATTTCTAAGATTTTCAGGGCTGAGTACAATAGCTTCAGTTTTATCTGAATTAAGAAGCAGAAAATTAAAGGTCATCCAGGTCTTTGTCTTTTCATAACGACTACTGTATAAAGAGCTAACATCTCCAAAACGTCAGGAGTAGTTAGTCATTATAAGAAGTGTTTGTGAACTAAAAATCAGGAATGTGGGATACTGTTTGTCCGTGATTTGGACAAGGCAGCGCGTGCTCCTGACGCAGGGGAAACAAATTCTGTCGGGTAGACCTACTTTGGCACTTATGCAGGTGAAGCCAAAGGCAAGATGTGCTTCATCATATTTTCTAGTCTTTGGCTTGGAAGGAAGTTGGTTTGGAAACATATTTGGCGATGTTTCATCTTCTGCTTTGCATTTGTGTGGGAGCCCCATCAAAAACCTGTCCAAAATGCTAACAGTGTCCAAGCGTTCTTCTTCTTCCTTTTTTTTCTCATACCGCGCCCCTCCTGCAATGGCGCCCCCCACTTTGGGAACCTCTGCTCTAATGTTCTAATAGGATATTATGGTCAACAGTATCGAACGCTGCACTGAAGTCTAGCAGGACAAGCACAGAGATGAGTCCACTGTCAGAGGCCATAAGAAGCTCATTTGTAACCTTCACTAAAGCTGTTTCTGTGCTGTGATGGTCTCTGAAACCTGACTGAAACTCTTTAAACAAGCCATTCCTCTGCAGATGATCTTTAAGCTGTTTGACAACTACTGAAAGGAAGGTTAAAGATCAGCTTATAAGTAGCTAAGACCGCTGGGTCAAGATACGATTTAATTACTGATACTGTGGTATGTAGGTGATTGATGAAGATAGGCCGATCATAATTAAAACTGAACATCCCAGCACAGTAGAGGCTTGGACTGGAAACACGTCAGAAGAAAACAGGAAGACATGACGTGCATCATTGTCTGTGTGTGTGGTTTTGGAGTTTTCCGTAGTAACAGTGTGGCTCTGTGTTGAAGGACAGATCCTCCTCAGCTCGATGCCTTCATCATGGACAAAGCTCTGTTGGATTACGAAGTCTCCATCGATGCCGACTGCAAACTGGCGACAGTCGGGAAACCGTTTGCCATCGAAGGTAAGCAAGCAATACTGCGGGTGTTCCGTCTGTGTTTCAGTCAGGTCAAAGTGTTGTACATTTGCTGTTTCTGTAAAGGTGACTTCCTGTCAGTGTTTTCTTTTAACCCTGGAGAACCCATGGGGTCAAATTTAACCCCATGGTTTCCCTAGTAAACCAATGGGGTCGGATCTGACCCCATGGGTTCTCCAGCGTTAATTGGACTAATCAGAGGAGAGGAGCAAAGTTGTGTGATAGTAGTAGTAGTAGTAGTAGTAGTAGATAGTAACGATTTAAAGATCAACTGGTGAATCAGTCAAACAACCTTGACATACTGAGGGGTGTAACATCATAGTTCAGAAGTTCAGAAAACAAGCCAGCACTATGAAACTCGTCAGGTGACCTGAACCTTCAGATAACAAGAAACAGAAAAACTGATCTGAGTCTGAAGCCAAATTGTCGAGTCATTGTAGAGAAAGATGAATGCTTCACTGTTGGTGCTCTGATACAGCATCACTATTGTCAAAATGGCGACTAACAGAAAAAAGGTGACATGAAATCGTTCCATCCATGGAGTAAAGCTGAAGTTTACGTGATCCCTCAACACACACAATAAAAACAGTTTTAATAAATAATGGAAATAAAGAGTCCACAGCTGTTAGTTTCATCTGTTTCTCACTTTCATAGTTTCAGGTTTACATTTACTGAGGGTCTGCACTCAGTAACAGCTCCACTGTTCTTTATTTTAGCTGTTTGGACAAACTGAATCTGCAGATTTGACAAAAGGCACGGACTCAGACTCTTCGAAGATGGGTGGGTGATGTGAGGGACCAAGCAGCCAAGGCATAGAGGACACAGGAAAAAATATATTCAAAATTGGTTTTCTTTACTTTAACCCTCAAAAAAACGTTTTTAAAAAAAATTCTAAAATATAATTAGAGGGCCCATAAAAGAGGTCAACTAAATATAACTCTACAAAACGTAATTTCCAGAAACTTAAACAAAGTAGACACAACTTAACTCACAAACTGACCTCATTACAAGACACAAGAGGGTAGCTTTTATAGTGGTTTGGCCAAACCATTTACACACAATAGGAGGGAAACAAAAACAAACACTAATACTAACTAAGCACAGAATAACATAAGTAAACCTAAAACATCCCTGTTTCTGTTAAGAACATTGTTGGTCCTGCTGAGCAGGCATTTTGTTTTCCTCAGCCACGCCTTTTGCCCAGACAGGAAACGGCTACTGCCCCACACCAGGTAACTCAAAGAAAGAAAAACATAATTAATATAACAGAAAACATTTTTAGAAAAAACACACAATGCTATTATGTGCATGCTTTGTAATATCAGTGTTATGTTTAGGTAAAATGATTAATGAATTATATTAGTGAAGTAGCTGCTGATGCCATCACAGTGTAGGAGCAGAAGATCAGTTCTCAGATTTAGATGGAGAAGACCAATGTAGAGGCAGGCCTACAAACCAAAGCTGACGGGAAATGATGTAGATCAGCACAGTGACTCGTCTTTATGAGGTCAAACATTGGGTTGAAACGTGAATAAAGTTTAAATTTGAATATGAGCAGTAAAAGTTTCCCGCTCTGACCTTCAGATGAACCATAATTAAGATTTTCTTTTAGTTTAATTAGACTTCGCGTCATCCTCCAGAATAATTACTGCTTAGACTTCTTAATTAACAGGTCCGTGGTTTTCACTCCTGATTTATTCGACTTCCTGTTCTTGGCTCAGACATCCGTCTGCTCACTCCACACAAACAGACATGAACAATGCCTGATGTTGCTGTTTGTATCGTTCACCTTTCTGATGTTTTTTCTTCCTCTCAGAACCTCTGAGGTTCAGCTTTCTGTAATATGAGCCTGATCACCTGTTATTGATTGTTATTGACAGTTTCTCTGTTTGTTGTTTGTGTGTCGTGTTTTTGTTTTGTTTTTTCTTTTATGCTCAATACCATCTGTCTGCTCAAATGTCTGATTTCTCTCTGCAGTTCCTGGACAGATAGAGAAACAAATTATGTACTGCCGTTTGTTGTTTTTATTGTTTACTGTTTATTTGTTTCCAGGTTACGGTATCGGCCTCCCTCAGAATTCTCCTCTGACATCCAATGTCTCCGAGTTCATCAGCAGGTACAAATCCGATGGTTACATGGACCTGCTGCACGACAAGTGGTACAAAGTGGTTCCGTGTGGGAACCGTGTGTTCGCCGTTACTGAGGTCAGTGTGACAGCAGCACACCTGTGTGGCCGTGGCCACCTGTTCCTTCCTGTTGCTGGTGTAGAGCTGCTCAGAGATCAGACCTGAGATGCTTTCATGAAATGTATTTTATTTCAACCTTCTCAAAGCCAACAGAACAACATGAGGAGGCGTCTGGACACTTCAGAGCTGGACTGGATATATTTTCTGACTGTGCTCAGGTGGGCAGATGCTGTCCCCTGCTGGTCACTCTGAGACACAGCTATCAAACCTCATAAAGGCAGATTAAAAAACATAACACAAACTGCAGTCGGTAACAGGAAACCAGTTAGCAACACAGCAAGAAACCAGCTGCTGACACACTGCAGGCACAGAGGACAGGGCAAATACATCTTCCTGGTCTTTTAAAACAAGCTGCCCGCTGACCTTAGATCAGTTACATCTGTGCGTCCATTTAAAAACAGACTCAAAATCTCTTTGTTTGCACAGGCCTGCACTCATCAGGTGTTTTTTGTTTTGGTTTATTTTAGTTTTATATTTTGCTCTTTTCAATGCCTTTACAATTTTAAACATGCACAGGTTTTTATGTTTTTATCTTCTGTGTTAAGCATGTTCCATTTGCAACTAATGAAATGTGGTAAATAAGTAATCGCCACTCCCTTCTCTCTCAGACTCTTCAGATGGGCATCAGCCACTTTTCCGGACTTTTCGTGTTGCTGTGCGTCGGCGTGAGCGGCGCTTTGCTGACTCTGGCAGGCGAACATGGTTTTTACCGACTCGTTCTGCCACACATCCGCCGTCGTCAGAACCTAAAGTACTGGCTGCACACCTCACAGGTAAGTCAGAGAGGGATGACCTCAGCCGAGTGCTTTTATATAATTCATTCATGTTTGTGAAAAACTAAATGAGAAAACTAAACGCTCTGTGTGACAGAAAATCCACCGAGCTCTGAACATGACGTACGAGGACGTGAAGAGGCAGCGAGCTGAGAGAGAGAAGAGGTCAGTCTCACCATCTGAGCTCAGAGTGTTTAGGTTAACTCTGATGGGAGTTGCTTCAGTTATGAAGCTGATTTTATAATCCATGAATGAGAAATACGATAAATATAAACTTTCATGAGCAAAAACAATGTTGAAAAAATCTTGGTTTTAAATTAGAAACACGTGACCTTATAATGTTTTGTTCAGTTCTTCAAGCTAAACGTCTCCTTTGGAGTTCAGAGATTTCTTATCCACATATTTCTCACTGACTTATGTGCATTATTCTGAGCCTAAGGTCTTTGTCTGTCTTCAGCTGTAACCTGCACAAGTCTCAGCCCCCTCCGGCCCCTCCCGCTCCGGGAGCTTCAGCCAAATGGAACAACGAGGCGAGCAAGGACGCCGCTGCCGTAGCAGCTACCGCCGCTGCTGCCAAAGATGCCAGAGACTTCAAAAGAGTCCACTTCAACCTGGAGACGCTGAACACCCGCCGTCTGCTTGCTCGTCTTGCAGTCTCTGAAGCCAAGGGAGGCAGCGCTGTGGCTGAGAGGGAAGGTCCAGCCAAGCCGAAGGCGGGGCCAAACAGCAGGCTATGTGAGAATGGAGGACCGGCTGCTTCGTTCACCAACCGACTCCTCACGCTCCCCTCCTCATCCTCCTCTGCAAGACCCAATGCTTCAGCTCCACCCCCCACAGCCGCGGCGCTTTCTCCGCCTGCTACTTCCACCCCTGCCCCCATTACCATAGCCCCGCCTGCCTCAGATGCCCCACCCCGTGCTGCTGTGGCTCCGCCCCGGCCTGGCGAGCTGGAGGAGCTGGAGGAGGAGATCGAACAGATGAGGGAGAAGTTACGGACAGCTCTGGCAAGGAGAGCTGAAATTCAGACGACTCTAACCAAACCCACCGTCACAGTGACAAGCACCCCATCATCCGTTAGCACGACAACCATTATGGCGACCCCAACAACGACAGGAGCCACGCCCATTCCCATACCAACCATTACCCCAGTAACAACCCTTCCTTCCAACATGAAATGCGTCACGACCATGACCGACCCGCCTCACAAAGTCCTATCTAAAGTCCGGCCCCTCCATAGCAGCCTGGCCAGTCAGAGGAGGTGATGTTCTCTGGAAAGGTCACGACACGGCGGCCATTCTAATCAGCAGTGAGGAAAAAAAATGTTCCTTTTATTTTGTTTAACTTTCTCAAGTTCTCAAAGAAGTTGATTTGACAGAAAACATCAAAGAGCCCTGAAGCTAATCAGATGATTGGTTACCTAATCAATATTTTTAGGCTGGATGAAATTATTGAACCCTTTAGAGTACAAACACTTTATATTTCCAGCTAAAATTAGAAATCCTGTGAAAACATTAAAGAAAAAATGCAATTGTTTCAATTACTTTATAAAATAAAAAATTAGTGTTGAGAAAATATGCTAATTTAAATCCATAAATCTTAAAATGAAAGTCGGAAGATCAGGTAACATGCCCCAAACCCAAACCTTTATTATTTTACACATTTCAAAGTTTGAATAATCACTCAAAGACCAGTTATTTTATACACTAAATTTATTATTTTGTAATATTACTAATATTAGTAAATAGTATTGAATTAGTCTTACTGTGAGTACAGTTTGTTTTTCAGGGTTTTTTACTCCTAAACGTCAAAGACAATCTATTTAAAATATTTTAATATGATATATTTATCACTTTAAAAGTGATGTTTTTTTTGTGCTCAATAAAAAAAATATCTTTTAATGTTTTTCAGTCACAAGTACAGCTTGTGAAGTCTAAAGTCTGTCAGATAAATTATGTAAACTGAGGAAGAGAAGAAGACCAGGACATGAGCCTGAGGTACACCGAATTTAATGAGTTCTTAGTTTGAGCCAAATACAGAATAATGTAGCAGTTGTATTATAGAAGTGCATATTCCTAAAGAATCCAGAGACTTATTTTTGCATATTTTTACATATTTAGTAACAAAACAAATAAGTTTGTATATAATTAAAATAGCTGCAGTGAATCTAAAGATTTTATTCTTTATTTTTATATGAAATCAGAGTCTGATGTTCAGTTTCCACCTCTGACTGGTTAAAACGGCCGCCGTGACAGAGACTGAAGAGCATTTCTGGAACTTTCTAAAACTCTGGCGGTGCACAAAAAGCATGTCCACTCTTTTAAAATAAATTACAAGAAGTACACATACCACCAGACACAACATGAATAATAGAGCTGTTTGGGAACAGAAACGGTGGTGTTCATGCAATAACATCGTTTGTTCTTCACATAGACGTAACTCCTCTTCATGTAACGTGAACATGGTTAGTGTAAGCAGTATGCCGAAGGTTTTTATTAGAGTCACTTCACTACAGACATGAAACCTTAAATGTTCCCACAGAGCCTGAACCCATCCCCGAATGTGACTTTAACCCCACCAATAAGTTAAACTGCAGAAATGTCTTAAAGACATAAACATCTGGGTGACCTCTATTTTTCTGCTTCTAAACTTCTAAAAACTGAGGTTATTGTACTTGGCCCTGAAAAACTTAGAAATATGGTATCTAATCAGATACCTACTCTGGATGGCATTACCTTGGCCTCCAGTAACACTGTGAGTAATCGCGGAGTCATTTTTGACCAGGATATGTCCTTCAGCATCTACATTAAACAAATATTTATCTTTCTTCAAACACGTTTCTTAGAAACACTGAACTGCATCACTTTCCAAACTAAAGATGAAGAAATGTTCAGATTCTCCAGAAAACGTGAAAACTTTTGTTAAACCTTCAAATGGTCTGAAAAGTTGAGGATGTTTTCACTCTGTTTGGTACATTTACAGGTTTCTCATAAAAAAGAAAGAAAAAAATTGATTTGTATTTTATTCATTCATTCAGTTTGTTTTTCATCAGTTAAACTTAAATCTGAGAGATGAGCCTGAGTTTTAACTTTCAGATATTTTACTGAGTTAAATCCATTATTCATCCTGTTATTCTTCCTAAGTGTTTTTATGATAATTAATAAAACCGACTTTCTAATGAAGTCTGTGACGTTGTATTTTACTGGTTGATCTGATTTAACTGAGGAATCGGCTGGAGTTATTAAAAGGTTAAACCTCAGTGTCAGTCTAAAATTTGTCAAACCCTCTGTTTTATTCACAGCTAACAAGCTAGGTGTAGAATGATCGATCAGTGATTTGTTATAACACAGCTTTACTGAGTGTACAGTAAGCATCCATCAGTCATAACAATAACAATACCTCTTACTGCTGTAAAAGGTATTGCAACGACATAAAGCTGCCATACACCTTGGCTTAAACCAGTATAAGACGTCTTAGCCACAAGAGCATGGATGTAGAAAGTATGCACCTATGCTAACAGTTTCCTTTGTTTTCTAGCATTTACACTAAACTAACACAAATGTCATCTGCAGATGTGATGAAGGGTATACTCAGTCACTTTTTTCTTTATTTAATAGAAGAAAATACTGTACTCAAAAATATACATTGGTTTGTGGGTAGCTACATCTCCCAACAATTGAGGAACCCTCATGAACTTATCATTAATGTATTAAAAATAGATAACAGCTGCCATGTTGCCCAACCATCTTGAATACAGTGATTGCTGTTCTGCCTAATCAGCACAGCGATTATAGACTGGCCTCATACCAGAGGTGGAGGAGAACAGAAATGGTAGGGATTGGCGTGCTGTGGACGGGCATTTTAATTCCTATCTGCATTTCAAACTGAAGATATCAAGGATCAAATCTATGTTTTATCATTAAAGAAGATAGAAACAAAAACATGAAAGGGACAATGCCACCACGATCTTATTAAAACCTAATCCTCTTTCTCCTCACCTCAAGTCTCATCTCCTGAAATGAAGTTGGGGCTCTAACACATGAAAATGTGCATAAACAAGTTATTTGCAATACTGTCATAGTTACTTAATGTGATCAGAAAAGAAACACAATCTGCTGACATCTATAGGTGAGATATTACACCTTGTTTCCTGATGAGGTGTTCGCGGACCTGTTAGTTCTGGGGTGTTGTAATGCAAACAGTGTTCCTGTTTTGATCTTGTGACATATATGGAAATTCAAACAGAAATGTGGTTGGTGTCACTTTAAGAGTTTCTCTCTTTTTATTTAAAAAAAAAAAATCTTTTAGATAATTTCATCTCAAATATTGAAACAGGTATTTGTAAAAATAAACCACTGAACCTTGTTCACACAGAGAATTATAAACATTTAATCATGTTTTAAAAAAAAATGTAACATCTGTTTTCTGATTGATCAGCTCTTGTTGAGAGCAGCTGCCAGCTGGTTGTAGCTCATCTTCCTCAGTATCTCCTCAGTTACCTCCTTGGCCCCCTCGGCGTGGTACTTCTGGACCATGAGGTCAACAGTTCTGGTTCTGTCTGCGGCCTCCAGTCGGCTGACGGAGATCGGATCAGTCCGGAGACTCAGGAAGCGCTGGAAGGTTTTCAGATCCTCTGAACCGAGACGGTTGAGCATCTGCAGCAGCTGCAGGGTCGCATCTTCGTCCTGCAAGTCCAGCACCTTCACTGAGATGGGAGAAACCGGAACACACATCAGACCAGATCCACACACATTAACTGATCTGCAAGACCAGTAATGTTGTGGCGATGGAGCTGTACTCCCTTAAGATGGTGTCGAAGAGGCCAAGATAAAGACAATGCTGGACAATACCTCCCACCCACTCTATGACGTACTGCCCAGTCACAGGAGCACGCTTAGTGAGAGACTGAGATTACCCATAATGCACCACTGAATGACACAGGAAATCATTCCACCCTGTGGATATCACATCCAACTAATGCACAGTACACACTGCAGTAGTTACACCATTTTGCACATCCCCTACAGTAAAATAACACATAACATATTATATAAATATTTATATAAATAAAGTTTTACATTTTAGGGTAAAATGTAAATCATATATTTTTAACCTTTGTAAGATTCTGGATATTTATAATTGAGCTATTTGTATATATTAAAGCTATTTTTTAATATTCTGTAATTTTGTAATATATTGCATTATTTCATTTCCTCGGGGATTAATAAAGGATTCTGATTCTGATGTTTATAGATCTGTCTGTGTGAACAAAAAGATCTGACGTCACTCTGGATTGAACAGATTATTCAGATTAAGTCATCCGAAATGTTTGAAACTACAGTTATTAATTAAAGGACTCATTAATGAATTTTATGTTATCACTGTTACCTGATAAACATTTCTCTGGTGGAACAGCTGGATTTCTGATTAGCTGATGAAAGAGTCAGTAAGTTTGGTTTGATTAAAGCCTCTAAAGGACAAAAAGCATGTCTGGGGGCAGCAGTCTGAAACTGCTGGACACCAGCCAGTTAAAGGACAGGATTCAGACGCATGAGCACAAACTGGGAGCCAGGAAAAAAACACTGGTCAAGACAGGCAAACGTTCAATGGAGATGTCTGGCTGAAACAAACAAAGAGAAGCTGCAGGTTCACGAGCCTCCGTGATAAAGTCTCACATTTCAAGAACCATGATGTGTTTTCAGTTTGACTATGAATCAACTACAGACACAGGTAAAAGAAGGTCACGTGTAGTGTGAATTACCTTTCAGCTGGATGTCTCGGGCCCAGACCTCACACTCTTTGTTGCCAAACAGCCAGCCAATCAGACGGGATCCAGCCACATGACTCCTGAGCTGCAGCTTCACTTGTGTGGCTCCAGCCTTCAGCTGCACCTGGAATGACGGCAGGAAGTTGTTGTAGTCTCTGAAGTTCACGAACTTTGATGTCTGAAATGATAAAAACAACAAATGAGCTTCATGAGAGTGTGTGTGTAAAAATTAAGATCAGGGTCTAATCAGGAAGCAGCGTCAACAAACTCAGCTTCCTGTTTCTGAACAGCTGATGGAGTTCCAATTCGAGGATTCACCATGGCAATGGTAAACAAAGAGAAAGCAAAGCATCAGGTGAGAGCAGGTGAGAGCAGGTGCAGCGTCCAAGTGACATACCTCTGGCTGGATGACTGTGACGGGCTCTCCAATCAGTTTGTATGTGTGATTTGGGATCAGTTCACAGTCAGGAATAGCTTCGACGTACTCAGCACCAATCCGACGCTTCCACTCCTTTCTCACCTGCACATCAGGTGATCAGTCAGAGCCACAAAGACAGATTCAGGTATTTGTTACAGGTGTCAGAGTATATCATTTCAAATATAAATCATTTGAAATTTAAACCTTTCACTGCACTTTTCATGGATATTGTAAGGACCCTTAAGGCAGGGCCTGCTTACCTGAGTGAGGCAGACATTCCTGGGCAGCAGCAGGACAAACAGTGTGGAATTAGTGGGTTGAGAGAAGATCAACACCAGGCCAGCAATCTGGTCACTGGGCGCTGGGGTCACCAGACCAAAGCACGAGAAGCCCGAGATATCAACTGTCACATGACTATTGGTCACCTGACCTGGAGTGATAAAGTCCACACAGTCCCCAGTGACATGAGCTACAGATAGGAAGTGCTGACCACCATCTGCAAGATAGAAAAACATTCATCCAGAGACTATCAACAAATGTCAGCCAGCGATGGCAATTCAGACGTGTCTGACATGGTAACCCTGGAATGGGCCAAACACAAAATGTAAATCTAAACTTCTCTCCAAAGTCTCGAACTCAGAGGATTAAACAAGATCAGAAAGTATTTTTCTTTCCTCCAAAACATCAGGCGAGGATGATTTCTTCTGCAGGTTCTGTTTGCAGTCATGAGTACGCTCATTAATTATCTGCTGCAAGGCCAGTAAACGTGGATGTGAATGTGAAGTTTGACCTCATGGTGGGACTGTGACATGTAACTGGCAGTAAACGTGTCAAAGAAACAGTTAGTGACCTGAGAGCAGCTGGCAATGCGGCAGGTGGAGTCGCTGGAAGCTCCCAGTCAGCAGGTGGAACCTGAACAGAGCTCCTGCCACCTGCAGCCCTTTAGAGGACAGGAAGTCCACATCCCAGGGAACCATCTCATACACCACGTCACCAAATCCCTCCAACACCAGGCCTGTCAGACTGCACCTGAACACACCGTGCTGCTGGCAGCGCAACCTGGCAACATGGAAACATTACTGTTTATTTGTTAGCTCTTAACTGTGAGGGGATATTCAGAGCATCTGTTCACAGCCTTAAATTGTATTATACAGCCCTTTGCTGCATGTCTTCCCCCTTCTCTCTCTGCCCGCGCTTTCCTGTCGTTTCTTCACTGAGCCTTCTAATAAAGTGGACAAAAAATATTTGTTTATAGTCTGAAACAGTCATTATTTGGTGGGAGGCTTTAAAGCCCACGACCTCATTTTAGGTTTGACAGCATTTTAGTAGATAGAGGTGAATGGCTTAAGCATGAATTGAGCTTGAGTTTGGGGAAGGCCTCGAAGGGAACCTGCAGCGGCTCCTGGGCCTGGCAGATTAGTACTCAATTCAATTCAATTCAATTTTATTTATATAGCGCCAAATCACAACAAATGTCGCCTCAAGGTGCTTCATAGATACAGAGAAAAGCCCAACAATCATATGACCCCCTATGAGCAAGCACTTTGGCGACAGTGGGAAGGAAAAACTCCCTTTTAACAGGAAGAAACCTCCGGCAGAACCAGGCTCAGGGAGGGGCGGCCATCTGCTGCAACCGGTTGGGGTGAGAGAAGGAAGACAGGATAAAGACATGCTGTGGAAGAGAGACAGAGATTAATAACAGATACGATTCAATACAGAGAGGTCTGTTAATACATAGTGAGTGAGAAAGGTGACTGGAAAGGAAAAACTCAATGCATCATGGGAATCCCCCGGCAGCCTACATCTATTGCAGCATAACTAAGGCAGGATTCAGGGTCACCTGGTCCAGCCCTAACTATATGCTTTAGCAAAAAGGAAGGTTTTAAGTCTAATCTTAAAAGTAGAGATAGTGTCTGTCTCCTGAATCCAAACTGGAAGCTGGTTCCACAGAAGAGGGGCCTGAAAACTGAAGGCTCTCCCTCCCATTCTACTTTTAAATACTCTAGGAACAACAAGTAGGCCTGCAGAGCGAGAGCGAAGTGCTCTAATAGGGTGATATGGTACTACAAGGTCATTAAGATAAGATGGGGCCTGATTATTTAAGACCTTGTATGTGAGGAGCAGGATTTTGAATTCAATTCTGGATTTAACAGGAAGCCAATGAAGGGAAGCCAAAACAGGAGAAATATGCTCTCTCTTTCTAGTCCCTGTCAGTACTCTTGCTGCAGCATTTTGGATTAACTGAAGGCTTTTCAGTGAGTTTTTTGGACATCCTGATAATAATGAATTGCAGTAGTCTAGCCTGGAAGTAATAAATGCATGAACTAGTTTTTCAGCGTCACTCTGAGACAGGATATTTCTAATTTTAGAGATGTTGCGCAAATGGAAGAACGCGGTCTTACATATTTGTTTAATATGTGCATTGAAGGACATATCCTGGTCAAAAATGACTCCAAGGTTCCTCACAGTGTTACTGGAGGCCAAGGTAATGCCATCCAGAGTAAGAATCTGGTTAGATACCATATTTCTAAGCTTTTCATCGCCGAGTACAATGACCTCAGTTTTATCTGAGTTAAGAAGCAGAAAGTTAGTGGCCATCCAAGTCTTTATGTCTTTAAGACATTCCTGCAGTTTAACTAATTGGTGTGTGTTATCTGGCTTCATGGACAGATAGAGCTGGGTGTCATCTGCATAGCAGTGAAAATGTATGCTATGTCTTCTAATGATGCTGCCTAGGGGAAGCATGTATAATGTAAACAGAATTGGTCCTAGCACTGAACCCTGTGGAACTCCATAATTAACCTCAGTGTGTGAAGAGGACTCTCCATTTACATGCACAAATTGGAGTCTATTAGATAGATATGATACAAACCACTGCAGTGCAATACCTGTAATACCTACAGCATGTTCTAATCGCTCCAATAGAATATTATGGTCAACAGTATCGAATGCTGCACTAAGGTCAAGAAGGACAAGCACAGAGATGAGTCCACTGTCAGAGGCCATAAGAAGATCATTTGTAACCTTCAATAAAGCTGTTTCTGTGCTGTGATGAACTCTGAAACCTGACTGAAATTCTTCAAATAAACCATTCCTCTGCAGATGATCTGTTAGCTGTTTGACAACTACTCTTTCAAGGATTTTTGATATGAAAGGAAGGTTGGAGATTGGCCTATAATTAGCTAAGACTGCTGGGTCTAGAGATGGCTTTTTGAGTAAAGGTTTAACTGCAGCCACCTTGAAGGCCTGTGGTACATAGCCGATTATTAGAGATAAGTTGATCATATATAAGATCGAAGAATTAATCAATGGCAGGACTTCTTTGAGCAGTTTTGTAGGAATGGGGTCTAAAAGACACGTTGATGGTTTGGAGGAAGTAATTATTGAAGTTAACTCAGAAAGATCGATTGGAAAAAAAGAGTCTAACTTAACATCAATGGAACTAAGAGTAGCTGTAGATAATATTACATCTGTGGGATGATTATTGGTAATTTTTTCTCTAATGATAAAAATTTTATTTGTGAAGAAGTTCATGAAGTCATCACTAGTTAATGTTAAAGGGATGGTTGGCTCAAAAGAGCTCTGACTTTTTGTCAGCCTGGCTACAGTGCTGAAGAGAAACCTGGGGTTGTTCTTATTTTCTTCAATCAGTGATAAGTAGTAAGCTGTTCTGGCTTTGCGGAGGGCTTTCTTATAAAGCAACAAACTATTTCTCCAGGCTAAATGATGATCCTCTAAATTTGTGACACGCCATTTCCTCTCCAGATTACGAGTCATCTGCTTTAGGGTACGTGTTTGAGAATTATACCACGGGGTCAGGTACTTCTGATTAGAGACCTTAGTTTTCACTGGAGCTACAGTATCCAGAGTCGTACGTAGTGAGGAGGTGAAATTATTAACAAGATAATCGACCTCTGTTGGGGTAGCGTTCAGATAGCTGCTCTGCTCTGTGTTGGTACAGGGCATTGACGATGATAACAGTGGCTGGATTATATTCTTAAACTTAGTTACAGCGCTTTCAGAAAGACATCTACTTTGATAAAGTCCACTCTCCACTGCTGCGTAATCAATTATTGTAAATGTAAATGTTATCAAGAAATGATCAGACAGGAGAGGGTTTTCAGGAAACACTGTTAAATGTTCAGTTTCTATGCCATATGTTAAAACAAGATCTAGAGTGTGATTAAAGTGGTGGGTGGGTTCTTTTACATTTTGAGAGAAACCAATTGAGTCTAACAACAGATTAAATGCCATGTTGAGGCTGTCATTTTTAGCATCTACATGGATGTTAAAATCACCCACAATAATTATTTTATCTGAGCTCAGAACTAAATTAGATATAAAGTCTGAGAAATCAGACAGAAACTCTGTGTAAGGCCCAGGTGGACGATAGATGATAACAAGTAAGACTGGTTTCTGAGTTTCACAGCTGGGGTGGACAATGTTAAGCATCAGGCTTTCAAATGAATTAAAAGTCTGTCTTGGTCTTTCATTAATTAATAGACTGGTGTGAAAAATTGCTGCCACACCGCCCCCTCGACCTGTGCTTTGAGATTTCTGGTAGTTAGAATGACTCGGGGGTGTTGATTCATTTAAACTAACATAATCATCCTGCTGCAACCAGGTTTCTGTAAGGCAGAGTAAATCAATTTGTTGATCAATTATTAAGTCATGTACTAACAGAGACTTGGAGGAGAGAGACCTAATATTTAATAATCCACATTTCACTGTTTTACTCTTTGGTTCAGATGTGGATACTGTATTGTTCTTTCTTTGTGATTGTTTAAGTTGTTTGTTGCTGGTTTTTAGTTTGTTTTTTGTCTTTTTGGAAGCAGACACAGTCTCTATGGAGATGGGTTTTTGGGGGGGGTAGCAGGAGGAGAGAAGCTGCAGAGAGGCGTGTAAGACTGCAACTCTGCTTCCTGGTCCCAACTCTGGATAGTCATGTTTTGAGGGGTTTAATAAATTTGTCGATATTTCTAGAAATGAGAGCTGCTCCATCCAAAGTGGGATGGATGCCATCTCTCCTAACAAGACCAGGTTTCCTCCAGAAGGTTTGCCAATTATCTATGAAGCCCACATCGTTTCTGGGACACCACTCAGACAGCCAGCAATTTAAGGAGAACATGCGGCTAAACATGTCACTCCTGGTCTGATTGGGGAGGGGACCAGAGAAAACTACAGAGTCCGACATTGTTTTGGCAAAGTTACACACCGATTCAATATTGATTTTAGTGACCTCCGATTGGCGTAACCGGGTGTCATTACTGCCGACGTGAATTATGATTTTATTGAATTTACGTTTACCCTTAGCCAGCAGTTTTAAATTTCCTTCAATGTCGCCTGCTCTGGCCCCTGGAAGACAATTGACTATGGTTGCCGGTGTCTCTAGCTTCACATGTCTGAGAACAGAATCACCAATTACCAGAGTTTGACCCCCGGCGGGTGTGTCACCGAGTGGGGAAAAACGGTTAGACACATGAACGGGTTGGTGGTGTACCTGGGGCTTCTGTTTAGGACTACGCTTCCTCCTCACCGTTACCCAGCCTTTCCCCAGCTGCTTGGGGTCTGCCGGGGAACAGCTAGCGGGGCCTACGCTATCTTCGGCTGCACCAGCTACAGGGGCCTGGCTAGCTAAGGGTGAGAGCAGGGTGCAAAGCCGAGTCTCCAATTCAGTAATCCTGGCCTCCAGAGCTGCAAATATGCTACATTTGTTACAGATATCATTACTGCTAAAGGAGGCCGAGGAGTAACTAAACATCTGACACAATGAGCAAGAAAGTGCAGAAGGGACAGGTGAAGTAGCCATGGCGCTAACGGGTCGGCTACGAGCTAAGCTAGCGAAACAGTACAGAGACAGTGAGTGAATACTATAAATTAGGTAGTGAGTACACAAAAAGTGTGCTTCGGATGAAGCACGTGAAGATTATACTGTGAAAAAAGAATGTATTTAAAAGTTGTTAATTAAACTGCTAAGCAAATAAGCTACTCAGAAACACCACTGTGTTTGAGCAGGAACAGGAAGCGATACTATACCACAGAGCGAGCGAGCGAACACCAAGTGACAGCGCCACCCAAGTGATCGAGACTTCAGCAATGGATGAAGTCTGATCGCTGAAGACTTCGCCCATACTACATACAGTGGGGCAAAAAAGTATTTAGTCAGCCACCGATTGTGCAAGTTCCCCCACTTAAAATGATGACAGAGGTCAGTAATTGGCACCAGAGGTACACTTCAACTGTGAGAGACAGAATGTGAAAAAAAAATCCATGAATTCACATGGTAGGATTTGTAAAGAATATATTCGTAAATCAGAATGGAAAATAAGTATTTGGTCACCTCAAACAAGGAAAATCCCTGGCTCTCACAGACCTGTAACGTCTTCTGTAAGAAGCTTTTCTGTCCCCCACTCGTTACCTGTATGAATGGCACCTGTTTGACCTCATCATCTGTATAAAAGACACCTGTCCACAGCCTCAACCAGTCAGACTCCAAACTCCGCCATGGCCAAGACCAAAGAGCTTTCGAAGGACACCAGGAAAAGAATTGTAGACCTGCACCAGACTGGGAAGAGTGAATCTACAATAGGCAAGCAGCTTGGTGTGAAAAAATCAACTGTGGGAGCAATCATCAGAAAATGGAAGACATACAAGACCACTGATAATCTCCCTCGATCTGGGGCTCCATGCAAGATCTCATCCCGTGGGGTCAAAATGATCATGAGAACGGTGAGCAAAGATCCCAGAACCACACGGGGGGACCTGGTGAATGACCTGCAGAGAGCTGGGACCAAAGTAACAAAGGTCACCATCAGTAACACACTACAACGGCAGGGAATCAAATCCCGCAGTGCCAGACGTGTTCCGCTGCTGAAGCCAGTGCATGTCCAGGCCCGTCTGAAGTTTGCCAGAGAGCACATGGATGATACAGCAGAGGATTGGGAGAATGTCATGTGGTCAGATGAAACCAAAGTAGAACTTTTTGGTATAAACTCAACTCGTCGTGTTTGGAGGAAGAAGAATACTGAGTTGCATCCCAAGAACACCATACCTACTGTGAAGCATGGGGGTGGAAACATCATGCTATGGGGCTGTTTTTCTGCCAAGGGGACAGGACGACTGATCCGTGTTAAGGACAGAATGAATGGGGCCAAGTATCGTGAGATTTTGAGCCAAAACCTCCTTCCATCAGTGAGAACTTTGAAGATGAAACGAGGCTGGGTCTTCCAACATGACAATGATCCAAAACACACCGCCCGGGCAACAAAGGAGTGGCTCCGTAAGAAGCATTTGAAAGTCCTGGAGTGGCCTAGCCAGTCTCCAGACCTCAACCCCATAGAAAATCTGTGGCGGGAGTTGAAAGTCCGTGTTGCTCGGCGACAGCCCCAAAACATCACTGCTCTTGAGAAGATCTGCATGGAGGAATGGGCCAAAATACCAGCTACTGTGTGTGCAAACCTGGTAAAGACCTATAGTAAACGTTTGACCTCTGTTATTGCCAACAAAGGTTATGTTACAAAGTATTGAGTTGTATTTTTGTTATTGACCAAATACTTATTTTCCACCCTGATTTACGAATAAATTCTTTACAAATCCTACCATGTGAATTCATGGATTTTTTTTTTCACATTCTGTCTCTCACAGTTGAAGTGTACCTCTGGTGCAAATTACTGACCTCTGTCATCATTTTAAGTGGGGGAACTTGCACAATCGGTGGCTGACTAAATACTTTTTTGCCCCACTGTAGAAGTGAAGAAGTGAAAGAATTGAAAAGGAGAGGGAGGGTGAGAACAAAGAGCTTGTAGAACTGGGGGATCATATATAGATAAGAACCGGAAGGAGCCTGTTGGGAGGCATCGTCCCGCTCTCCATCGATGTCGGTCAGTAGCGACAGCTTCGGCTTCGTCCCAGGCGAGGTTGACGGTTTGCAGATCCTCCATAAATGTTCAACGCCATGTGATCTTTGGCTGGTCTTGCTTTCCCTTGGCAGTGCGCGGGAACCATGTAATGGGGATCTTGGCCGGGCGATGAGCGAGTAGATGTAGAATGTGGCCCGCAAAGTGGAAGCGCCTTTCAGCAACAACATCAGTCTCAGGGTCGGGTGACTACTCTTCATAAGACCTCTTTGTTCGTTATCCGGTCCCAGTAGGAAGGATGCCAGTATTGATCCATCCATTCATCCATTCATATCCTTTTCAGGGTCACGGGACCCGTGCAGCTGTCAACCATCCAGACGCAGCAGTGGGAGTTGAGTAGAGACCACGAAGGGCGTCTGCTGGGGGACTCCATAGTGATGTAGGATAGCCCATAGTCGGCCGGTGGACGCTGTCAAAAGCCTTCTTGAAATCGATAAAATTGATAGAAATCTTCCTTTGATATTCCAATGTTTGTTCAACAATCATGCAGAGGGTGAAGATTTGGTCGACACATGACCAGCCACTCCGAAAACCAGCCTGCTCTTCTTGCAATCGCTCGTCCCCTGCATGTCGTAGCCGACTCAAAAGAACGAGGCAACGAGGTAGAAAGAACAAACTATAGTATAAAATCGCTCAACTGAATGCTCCTATAGGGATGTGATGCAAACTAGAAGACTAGACAGAGACTAGACTCATTGAGATCATCAACAAGACTGGCTCTCTTCCACAGTGTGTGTTTTGTACTGTATTCCTCCCCTCACGCCCAACCGGTCGCAGCAGATGGCCCCTCCCTGAACCTGGTTCTGCAGGAGGTTTCTTCCTGTTAAAAGGGAGTTTTTCCTTCCCACTGTCGCCAAGTGCTTGTTCATAGGAGATCATATAGTTGTTGGGGTTTCTCTGTGTTATTGTAGGGCCTTTACCTTACAAAATAAAGTCATCCAAGTGACTTTTTCAGTTTGAAGAAGAAGAAAAAGAAGTGATGAAACTGAAAACGCTACGTCCAGATGAACAGAATCAACCTCTTGGGGAATACCTCAAAATGACAAAATGAAAAGCTCCAACAGGTTTGATGGGGACCGTTGGTACTCGGCTATTTTCAGATCTTTCCAGAGATGTTCAGTCAGGTTCAAGTCTTGGCTCTTGCTGGGTCACTTCAGAGTGGTCCCAAGCCACTCCTTTGTTATCTTGGCTGTGTGCTTAGAGTCACTGTCCTGTTGGAACCGTCGCCCCAGTCCAAGGTCCAGAGCCCTCTGGAGCAGGTTATCATCAAAGATGTCTCTGTACATTGCTGCATTAATCTTTCCCTTGACCATCACTAGTTTCCCCGTTTCTGCTGCTGAGAAATATTTTGAGGTGAAAAAATGAATTTAATCCATTTTAGAATAAGGCTGTAACATGACAAGACAACATGACAGTGTGGAACAAGTGACGCACTGTGAATACTTCCACTGTAGGTTAAGGTGGTATTGATGAACTTGTGTGATTTGGTGATAACGTCAGTATGTGTTGGGTCTGACTCACAAGAACTTACAAATAAAAACACATCAAACATCACAAACATAACTCGAGGTCACAACATCAAGAGCGGGGTCAACAGCAGCATGGCACCAGATCTGCCCTAACCCTCCATTAAACCAATCAGCCAACAACCCTGTGTTAGGGCGATCGTGGCTCAAGAGTTGGGAGTTCGCCTTGTAATCGAAAGGTTGCCGGTTCGAGCCCCGGCTTGGACAGCCTCGGTCGTTGTGTCCTTGGGCAAGACACTTCACCCGTTGCCTACTGGTGGTGGTCAGAGGGCCCGGTGGCGCCAGTGTCCGGCAGCCTCGCCTCTGTCAGTGCGCCCCAGGGTGGCTGTGGCTACAATGTAGCTTGCCATCACCAGTGTGTGAATGTGTGTGTGAATGGGTGAATGACTGGATGTGTAAAGAGCTTTGGGGTCCTTAGGGACTAGTAAACTACTGGTAACACCTCATCATAAATACAGGCCAAATACAGGCCATTTACCTGAATATGCTCCCATCCTCGCTGACCTCAGGTGTAATCTCAACCTGCACAGACCAACAGGTAAAAAAAATAATTAAGCATTGATTAGCACATCAGTGACATCACAGTGACACAGTGTGGTGTATTTGTCTCCAACCTGATGTCAGAGTAGGTCTGTGATGTCACTGCTTCTGCTTGAAAACAGAGACCTGCAGAAAGATGACATCATCACATCACATGATTACATCCTTCCTGATAAATATCAAGTCAAGTGTAGCTTAGCACAGACTTTGCATACATACACAGCGTTGGCACGATCTTCATCAGGATCTCCATGGCGACACGTTCTGACCGACTGGATCCAAAGAGTTTTTCTAGAAGTCTCCACGTCGTCCATCTGTCTGCGTGTTCCAACTGCTCTCTACCAATGGGAGAGTGACTTTCTGCAGTCATGTATTTGTTGACCAACCACTGGAAACACTCGAGCTCATCTGAGACCAGAAACTCCAACATCTCCATGATGACAACTGAGTCTGAGGCATTCTGGGAAACAAAAATAGGACAGCTGGTGACATCATGGATCAAGGTGAACTGGTGGTCTTCAGACCTGACATTCCCTCTGAGCCTTGCTGAAACTGTAAGGTGACAAAAACAAACCTTGCCCCTGATGTGATCCTCTTTCAGCTCCTGCAGTAAAAAGGGTTCTGATTGACCAAGGGAGTGGTAGAACACTTTCTGAGCTTCCTCCCCTTTCCTGAGGACCAGGTCTACTAGAGCCCGGTTCCTGTCCTTGCAAGCTCCGTAGATGGCGATGGCCTCCCTTTCTGAGGCGTTGAGGATCCTGCAGCATTGCAGGGCTTCCAGGATGGGGCCGGGTCCCTGGATCCTGCTGATAAGCTTCCGCCGCTGAGTCTTCACAAAGCCCTGGACAGGTTTTAGATCTGATTCAGGTCTCAGGGGGATCATGGTGAAGCGTACAGGGCGAACTTGATGATTTCCGCCGATTAGAGACTGGACTGCGGCCAACACCGCTGGTGCTCTGTCCTCCTGGTAACACCTCATCATGGTTTTGGCGGTGCTGCAGGCGTCAGCAGACCGCAACCAGCGTGGAGGGATGGGGGGGAAGTCCTGCAGCAGGTCTGACTGACTGAGACCCCACTGGATCCTCCAGAGCTCCACAATTGGTAGCTTTGAAAGCTTCCGCATCAGTACATCCTCCTTACCATCCTCCATTGGGGTATGGGGTGAGTCCCAAACCTGAACTGCCTCCAGCATGTCACCCATGATTTACGTGTGTGCCCTCAGCTTTGACTGACAGGCCAAGAGACCTCCTGCAAGACAAGCAAAGAGGCAACAAAAACCCTGACCAAATCAGTTCAATTCCATTTCATTTTATGTATATAGTGCCAAATCACAACAATAGTTGCCTCAAGGGGATTTATATTGTAAGGTAAATAGGTGTGCAGAGCCATAGCTGGACTGGCCATCGGGCATACCGGGCATTTGCCCAGTGGGCCGATGGTGATTTTGTTTTTTTGTTTTTTGTTTTTCTTTTGTAACGGTATAAACAATGAACGGTCGTGGATTGGCCAGATCATGGCCGATGTGTAAAAATAACTCAGTTGTTCGGTGGTGGCTATGGCGGAGCTTCCACAGAGGCCAGCAGGTTGATGAGGGAAAGGGGAGGCAGGAGGAGGAGAGACCCGAGACGGCCGCCGAGTGTCAGGTGAACTGATCTTCAGGTAAGAAGTTATGACCTGCAGTCTATCTGGGTCAAATATAAAACAAGTTTAGGTGTAGTTTATTTTTGTTGTGCTAACCTTTTACAGTCAGTTACAATAGATGTACTGCGTGTTAGCTAGCATGACAGAGTTTCTATACAGCTGGGTGGGTGCTTTGATGTTACTGATAGTGAACTTTATTTTATTCATAAGGTTAGTTAGTAGAGTTGCCAACCGTCCCGTAAAAAACGGAATCGTCCCATATTCAGAGAAAATATTATGTGTTTCGTATTGAGCCGAAAAGGAACGCAGTTTGTCCCGTACTTCAGCTAGAATAAAAAAAAAAAGACAGAAAGCTGGAGTTATTCTGTGTCTTTACGCTGCACAGCTGCTTTGTTTTTATAATTCATTTCTTAAAATGTCTCGCTTTTAATAACTAATTATCTGAAAATATAAACATGTTTGAGAATTATACCAGTACATCTGATTTGAGGTGCTATTTTTTACAGGCGCTACAGTATCCAGTCATACGTAGTGAGGAGGTAAAATTATTAAGAAGATAATCAACCTCTGTTGGACTAGCATTCAGGTAGCTGCTCTGCTCTGTGTTAGTACATGGCATTGAAGATGATAACAGTGGGTGGATTATATTCTTAAACGTAGTTACAGCACTTTCAGAAACACATCTTCTGTGATGCAATCTACTCCCCACTGCTGTGTAATCAATTATTGTAAATTTAAAAGTTATTAGGAAATGATCAGACAAAAGAGGGTTTCACGAAACACTGATAAATGTTCCATTTCTATGCCATATGTTAAAACAAGATCCAGAGTGTGATTAAAGTTGTCTGGGTTTGAAGGATTTGCCTTTGTTTAGAGTGATATGATGAAATGATGCTATGAGTGCAGGAATGTTGTTGCTGAGGTCGAGGCTCTGTGTCTGCTCAGCCCTAACAGCATTAAAATCTGTGTTAATGCTGAGTGCTCTCTTGACAGCAGCAGAAACAGAACGAATAAATATTTAAAAATCAAACTAAGCCATCACAGACCCTCTGAATCGTGTTCAGCCACGAGCAGATCGGCAGGTAAAGCAATTGTTCTTACCTGAGAGCAGCTCTTCAGGTGAAACTTTCTTACAGGAGCTTTTAAAAAACAAACTCACTGCAGCGTGATGGGTTTGAACTCTGAGAAACAAGATTATAGCCCGTCTGAGTGATGACGAGTCTTGGTTTTCATCATTAATGCTCATCACGAAAACAGGAAGTCTGACCTGCAGCTGTGGCAGTGATGGTTTCCTCTGCAGATGCTCACTTTAAAACCACAGAGTGGAGTTCAGTCAGTAAAAACCAGGCCAAAACTCCCCGTCAGCAGGAAGAGGCCTCGAGCAGAACCCGAACTAAAAGTCAGAGACCACCACAACCCACACCAGCCTCTAGCAATCCCCCACTCACTCTTGAGAGACAAGATGTGAGGCGTGTACTCTGTGCAGCGAACCCCAGGAAGTCCGCAGGCCTCGATGGAGTACCTGGGATGGTCCTCAAAGCATGTGCCGAGCAGCTAGCACAGGTCTTCACTGACATCTTCAACCTGTCTCTGGAACAAGCCGTCATTCCACCCTACCTGAAATCTACCATAATCAGCCCCATCTCCAAAAAGTCACCCATAACCAGTCTCAATGACTTCCGTCCAATTGCACTAAATATAGTTAAATATAGTTAAATTATTGTATAGTTTTTATAATGTGCTACAAGCAGGTGTGCACTTTTATAGAGCTGTTTCTAATCTCGTTATACTATGTATAATGACAATAAAGGCTTTCAATTCAATTCAAGATGGTCAGTAAAATCCCAGGAACCCCAAAAAGATCTAAACTCTGAGTCTAATCAGTCAGAGCCAATAAAGGCCTTTTAATCATTTCACTGCTCTGAGGGACTCACAGGGATGAAAACAGACTGGAGCAAAACACTGAACTGAACAAGAGCTCTGTTTGCTGTGTGTGATAAAGCTGAGGTAAGGATAAAACAGACTCAATAAAAGAACTAACAAAGTTAAAATTTTCCAGTGAGCAAGTTTTCTGAGGCAGTAAATGCGCCAGTGACCCCTTTTACAAACTGATTTGGAATTCTCATTCTCTATTTTCTGATCTTTAATTAAAATGAATCCCATTATGTCAAACCGAGTGATTTATGACCCCAATAAAATGATTTATGACCTGGGAAGTAATAAAGGGAATAATAAAACATATGGTAGCCATAAAATTATGATATTTATACAATTATTATATTAATAAAATGATCATATATCATAACTCAATAATTTTGAATAATCGAAAATTTATTTGATTATTAAAAATATATACTATTTTTATCATCAACAGCATTTTCTCATTTTTAAGCCCAAAAAAAGTTTTTTGGGCTTAAAAAGTTCTTTTTTTTTTATGGGTCAAAATGCCATCTGTTCGCGGGCCTGTCCGCGTGTGCGCCTGTGTGTCTGTGCGCGCACCTGTGTCTCTTTTGTGTGTGTGTGTGTGTGTGTGTGTGTGTGTGTGTGTGTGTGTGTGTGTGTGTGTGTGTGTGTGAAAAATCTGTTAAACCTTACTAATGTGCTTAGTTAAACTTGTAGGCGAGACATACAGGCTGCATGCCCCCTTGCAAAACTTTATTTCAATTTATTTGCGTTTGCATTTTGCGAACTAGGAAATTTAGAATCAAAGCCCGAGTCACAAACTCTCAAGATCCCCCCCAAAAAACCCGCGTCTCCCCTCTATCCCCAAAACCTTAGATAAGATAACAGCAAAAACTCCTGAAAAACCCTCCGTCTTCATCCGAACTCACACCACTCCTAACCCACGTAGGGACTCCCCTCTCTCCCCCAAACCTTAGAAAAGTTAACAGGGAAATCCTGTGAAAAAACCTTAGTATTTTCTACACAGGACCCCTCTTCTCACATCCAGCGCACAGCCTAAATTGTCCGTCTTACCCGCCCCGTCTCAGCTCCCGAATGATTCTTGCCTATTTTCAAAACTTTGCGCCAGAGACCAACTCTGCCTCCGAGGTGTGCCTAATTTCGCCCGCTGTCTATCACACATCAAATGGGCGGGTCCCGCGGCACCCCGGATAGCCAAACGACTACAGGTCCGGTTTACCTTCTCTGTGATAGGTTCGCCGGCTGGCTCTCATTCAGGATAAATAATCTAACATTTAGGCTTATATTTAACTCTTTTTTTCCCAAAAAGAAAAAAGACTTTCTCTCTTTTCTTACACAACATGGATGCCAGACCTGCCAACCTGACCCTGCTCGTCCAGACCCCTGTAACCAACTACAGAGTTTCCGCGACGCCAGTGCAAGTCACATGAATGCATCTTTGCAGGGTTCAGCCAGCACCTGTTAACACCTTGGAAGAGAGATTCTGTCTCAGCTCCGGCGGATTTTGGGGCTACGCCTTCTGCCTCAGAGAGAGCGAGCTCTATTTTTACCAGCTGAAAGCCGGTGAAAGCCCTCCGGTGCATCTGGCCACACCGCCTCCGACCACCCCACCACCAGATCTGGCCACTATGCTTGCAGAGACTCCGCCGCCGTTATCTTCTCAAGGCTGGAACTCACCAAGCCACCCGCAACTCGCGACTCTCGGCTGGCAATCCCCAGACCAGACCCCCGGCGACTCTTCAGGGTCCAGCGCCTCGCTTAAGCCCAAGGAGCTCTGGGCTTTGGGGGATCCTGTCTTCCGAGCTCTTTTCCGAGAGCCCGAAGAGAACGCTCCCCAGCCCGGAGAGAGCCATGGACAGCCTTCAACCGTGGACGACGACGAGGCGGCAAGTCTGCTCCCCACGGCTGTTTTGGAACTCACTAACCTAACGGTAAAATACATAATTAATTCGCTAATCCAGAAACACCGTCAAGATGTCTGTCAAGGATGTGAGTACGGTGGCCCCTAGAGACAAAGCACGTACAAACTCCAAAACACTTGCAAACTCCAAAACACATGCAAACTCCAAAACACATGCAAACGCCAAAACACTTGCAAACTCCAAAACACATGCAAACTCCAAAACACTTGCAAACTCCAAAACACATGCAAACTCCAAAACACTTGCAAACTCCAAAACACATGCAAACCCCAAAGCACATGCAAATTCCAAAACACAACGGAAGTGCTCCAGGACGCTAGGGGCAGTGTTGAGCTCGATTTGCAAAATAAACGGCAAGTTTGTCTGTATGGGACGGTCTAGTCTCTGTCGCGCTTCCCAGGTTGCCTAGCAACCATGATACTAACCGCTGGAAACGTGTCATACAACTTTGTTTGACAGAAATGAAGGAAAACATATTTTGTTCATTTGTTTGTTTGTTTCTACAAGAGCTTTGTGTGATTTGATAAGTATCTGAGGTTGAGACCACAGGACAGTAAAACATGATTTTTGGGCTTCATTTCTGTACTGAACAGTCATTTAAGATTAGTTAGTAAATAACAATTAGCTAATGTTGTTCATGAGACTAAAGTCATATCACTTTGGTAATGTAAATATAATATGGCCAATATTATAGTTATTATATTAATCATTATTAGCTATTACAGCAGTGAACATGAACTCTGTGTCAAATACTGAGCCACAGTACAGATTCAAGTTGCAGTTATTTATAGGTCTTATCACCTTAAATCTTCACTCAAAGACAAGTATCTTTGACAGTGCATATATAGGTGTATCATATATAAGAGAGAAATGTTGTTCCTTCAGTATGTTGGCATTACTAAATTTGGCTCATTGCTTACATACGTGTGTAAAAAGAAATTATATGAGCTGTGATAACTGTTTCTGATAAAATGAAGAGTAGACTGATATATTGAATATTCCTTTATTGGGTGAGAAAATCAGACCATGTCATAACTGCTTTAAGTCATACAGAATAGATATCAGAGCCTTAAACAGGCTGACTTCTGCTAAATGGGTCAAACTGGGCAGAAAGTATACAAACACATAGCATCATTATAGAATATGATGTAACACTATAGATCAACTTACCTCAGAATATATAAAGCATATAAACAATTACAGCAATATGATGCAACAAACACAGCACTGCTACTAATCCAAAATACTCAAAGCTTCATAGAACTGAAACAAACATTTATTTTTAGGTCCATTCAGCTGCTGATACATACTTTAGGTTTCTGAATATTAAACTTGTTTCTTCCTTTCATAGTGTGTAACTTGAAGGCCCTGAGTACTTTCTCCCACACTGCAAACACTGGAATGATAAAATTATTTGAACATTACCTAATAAGACTGATTCAGGACAGACAATTAGTTATGTTAAACTTTCCTAGCAGTCCTTCACAAACAGGGAACAGTCTGTCTATTCTCTCCATCTGTCAGCTGCTGCTGGCTCTTCCTCCTCCTCTTCCTCACACACTGCTGAGTCCTGGTGGATCATCAGGGGTGCAAAGCCTCACAGATGATGTGCAGCAGTGAGTCCCTCAGTCTGTCCTCACTCTGGACACTTGCAGTTGTCACACATGGAAATCAAATGCGTGATAAGCTGCAGGATTCAAACACAAATGTAACTTATAAATACATGTTCATACTTTTATTACACAATCAGAGAGAAAGAAAAAGAGAGAGAGTGCAGGACAGACAGACAGGTGACAGCCTCAGGTGTATACACTGCTACAAAACAGCACAAAAGAAGGAGGACTGTGTTATTACGAAACAAGAAGAGTTCCCAGATGGTACAGTGGACACGTGTGTGACTCCTGTGATTAAAGCACCTTTCTTTCAGCTTAACGAGTGAACCGTCAGCTCGTTCAAACACACGTTAAAGTCCGTTTGGCTCTACACCACCGAACAGTGGCAGCAATATATCATAGCTAACATTAACGGTGCAGTGAATCCTGCTTGTGCCGTGATATTCAGGACTGCAAACCGAGCAGCATCACTGACTTTCAGCCTGTTGTGTTTGTGGATATATGACTGACTTTAATTATCCATAAAATCATCACATTCTCTGTAAGATTAAAGTCAACTATTGAACGGTGTATATTTTGGAGTAAAGGCTTTAAAACCAAGTTAGTACAAACATCGCTAATGTCACATAACTTTCCCGACATGTGGCCAACAGTAATGTTTTAATGTTCTTCATTATAAAAAACATTTGCGCATAAATAAGTGACATAATATTCAGTACTTACTTCTGAAAGTTTACTCTTGGCGGCTCCGCTTCAGCCGTTTTTTTTTCGGCAAAATTATCCACACCACAGGCGAGCTATGAAATCTGGGATATGTTGGGCCATGAAGGCTACAGCGACCCATTCTTAAAATTCAGGGAAATTAAGGACGCATTTGAGGGCCGCATTTCGAGCAGCCTTTGAATTGGGACAGCCTTCGTCGTGTCGCTGTGACGTAATCGGCCTTAAAATGCGGACTTTAAGGCTGCAGACCCCAAATCCGGTCATTGGTACATCCTGGCTTGTGTAGTTACTAGGTAACAAAAGCTCAACACTGCCCCTAGCGTCCTGGAGCACTTCCGTTGTGTTTTGGAATTTGCATGTGCTTTGGGGTTTACAAGTGTTTTGGAGTTTGCATGTGTTTTGGAGTTTGCATGTGTTTTGGAGTTTGCATGTGTTTTGGAGTTTGCAAGTGTTTTGGAGTTTGCATGTGTTTTGGAGTTTGCAAGTGTTTTGGAGTTTGCAAGTGTTTTGGAGTTTGCATGTGTTTTGGAGTTTGCAAGTGTTTTGGAGTTTGCATGTGTTTTGGAGTTTGCAAGTGTTTTGGAGTTTGCAAGTGTTTTGGAGTTTGTACGTGCTTTGTCTCTAGGGGCCACCGTATGTGAGATCTCCCACCCCTCGCAGAGACGACATTCTTGTATTTTCCCATTAGAAAAATATTACTTTTTCCAGTACTATGATGTACTCTGTAAAAGATTCTGGAATGGACACCCCACCAGCACCTTATTACAGAGTCTGCGCCTAGAATGCTTCGCACCACCTCCGGCTTAAGTCAGAGGCGTTGCTCAGGCCTATCTCTTCAAGCTCAGAGATGCACCAGACATAGAGAGCACCCTGCAAGAAATCTACGCCAGCGTCATGGAGGTTACGAGAACAATCATCCACAAAGTCCTCAAGGAAAAATACAATTTGTGGCTGGACTAGTAATCAGTATTTATTCTTATTTTATATATTTTTATTCTCAATGTTTTTGACTTTAGATAAATTAAAGTTTGTTTAATTATTTGTTTGCATCAAATAAAACATTATGTTAGAAAAGTTTTACAATGTTATCATTTGTTTTACCTCAATCAAATGTATTGTTTTCATTACTTCAAATGTATTGTTTTGGAAACTCATTACATGAAATAAAACTTTCTTGGAAAAGCATTGCAAGAATCAATCTCATTATTTGCTTTACCCCGTTCAAATCTCTTGGTTTCATTACATCAAAAAATTTTGGAAACTCATTACATGTAATAAGTAAGCAGGTTGATCCTGAAATAAAACCATAGTTAAACATAACTTCAAAGATCATACATGGCTGAGCAACTTTTATTGAAACAAGCTTATAATAACCCATCTCATCCTGGTAGTTTTGGCAGTGTGGTGCGCGCCTGCGCACTGATAGGGGACCTCTGGAAGTCTACCTGCCTAGAAACGGGTTGCATTACCTGGATTTAAATAACACATTGTTGAGTGTAAGGCTGAAAATAACAAACGGCGATGGCAGTGATATTGCTGCAGACGCTAATGTTGGAATTATAAATTACCCTTTAAATACCATTTTCTCACAATGTGATGTGACTCTGGGTGACAGGTTGATTTCTCAAGCCAGCTCAACTCACCCATATAGGGCCATAATCGAGACATATTTAAATTACTCGGAAGAAAGTCTGAAAACTCAATTTAGCGCAGGTCTTTTTTACAAAGATACTGCTGGCGCCCATGACTCTCATGTAATAACAGCCCTAACAGAGGATTAGTCAGGAGAGCCGTTTATAGTGAGTGTTCACGAGAGTTTCATGTTATGGGCCCCTTGCACTCTGACATCTTTTTCTGTGAAAGATTATTGCTCAATAATATGGATTTGAGGGTTAAGCTCAGGAGAGCCAGCGACACGTTTAGCCTTATGGCGCCTCAAAATGCCAATTACCGTCTGAATATTCTAGGTGCCTCCATGTTTGTAAGAAAAGTGACCGTGTCTCCTGCTGTGCGCGTAGGTCACGTATCCGCTCTCATGCATGCCAATGCATTATATCTGATCTCACGGATTAATGTAAAAACATTTTTCAATACCCGAGAATTCTCAGATATCACATCATGAGAACCTGTTTCTGGGTTCACTGCCCAGATATCTTGTCATAGGCATGGTAAACCACGAAGCCTTTACAGGGTGATATGATTTATGCCCTTTCGATTTCCAGCAGAACAATTTAGAGTTTTTGGCTTTGTGTCATGAGAGTAAACAGATACCAGCCAAAGCTTTTTAACCCAATTTTGGTGAGAATCAGTCCGTCAGAGAGTTTTACAGCCTGTACACAGCTACCGGGAGAAAGCTGAAAGATCTATCTTGTGCATTGACAGACAGGAATTTCATGAAGGATATACTCTGTTCGTGTTCAATATGATTCCTTCAGATGACAGCCAAGCGTTATCACTGATAATAAATGGCAACTTGAGACTTGAAATGCGCTTCAGAGTCCCGCTGCCTCACACAACAACACTGATCGTTTATGCTTGTTACGATTCAATTCTCGAGATCAATTCAAAAAGACAAGTTTTGGTTGTTTATTGCTGATAGGTTTCTGTTTTTTCTTGAGTCATGAACAATCATCATTTGGAGAGTATCCTCTCCATGCACCTTGGAAGCAGGTTTAAGTTGTGCCAGAAAACATTTTTTGCCATGAAAGACAGCTGCAAGCCACGCTGTCTACAGTATGCGGTCATACGTTCATGGGAGAAAATCCTGTTTGTTATTTCACAGGCACTCCCCATTATGCCTTGATAATATTGTGCATTACTGGGTATATCGTCTGGAGGCGGGAAATTCAAAATTTGTCTAATTTCAACCTTATTAAATTTATTTCTGACAACTATAGAGGGCTGTGGTGAACTGCTGGCAGAACTCTGCTCTGGATTACCGCCTTGTTGAAACAAACTATCGCGATGATGGTCTACAGGGCTGTCTTGGAGTGGCTCATTTGCGGGTAATTGCACATTGCTTTGGGAAAAGCCTAAGGCGATTGCTGGTTATGAGAGTCATTGAAACAGCTTTCATTTAACCTATTTATCTGGCTTAACAACTCTAAGGGTATTTAAACCTCACCCTCTCTTTCTGCCAAGACAGCTAAAGCCTGGCTAAGAGCAGAGAACGGGTCAGAAGAGGAAATGTTTTGTGTTAGGCAGCTTTGAGAATGAGCAACGTTTGACTGTTTGACGTTTCACTGCAGGTCGCTGCGTGCACATGTGCCCTGGCACTATTTGAAACCTTCTGGTTTCAAATAGTGCCATACCTCCATCTGCAGAGATGGAGGTATGCTCTGGAGAGCAGAGGAATGACAGAGTATGTGTGTGCAAGATAGGGAGGGAGGTGAAAATGTGAATGTGAGAGGATGGTGGTCAACCATCCACAGAGAGGTGAAGAAGAAAGAGCAGGCAGGGTGGAGTGGGTTTGCAGTGAGACCTGCTATTATGGTTTGGAAGCCGCTCATCTTCTTCACCATAAATTCATGTTTTTTTTTCTGTAACGTCAACAGATAGAAAAAAAAATTAAACGCAGAGGTGTCAAATTGTGTGTGAGGAGACAACAGGTCATTTGCTTTAAGAAAAATCTTTTATTTCAAGAAGGCATTTTAACCTGCAGATGTTATTGACATACAGATGTGAGGAAACACCTATGAAGTAATCCTGAGAACATCTATCCTGAGTGGCACTTACAGCGTTAAAGAGGAGCCCGTCTTCAGATTAAAGTCCATTCACTAATTCAAGAACTGAACCAAAGATCAAGTTTAGCTTCAACCGCAAAAAAAACAGCCCAGCTCGGAGGCAGAACAAATGATGAATGCATGGCCCTTTATTTTAGTAAGAAACAATGATGTATTCGACCTGCACTTTATGAAGTCCCTTTATCGTGTCTGATCAAATAAAGCCACTTAAACTGTTTCAGCTGCTGTTGAAAAACCTAGAGAACCAAAAGCATGTCTCAGTTTTTTCTCTTGGTAACTTCCTGCAGGGTTTCTGGTCCAATTAAAACCACCAAAGCTGCAACCAGATGCCATCAAAACAGGAAACCACCTGAAAATGAGATGCTGTCAAAAATAACATAGGTGGTCGAGGTGAAACATGACACTCAGCTTGACCAGTTTCCTGTTGGGCAAAAACAATTCAGCACCTTGGCAAGTTGGCTTTTATTTTGAAAGTATCCATGTATAATGACTTTTTTTCTTGAAAAGCTTCACAGGTAATGAGAAATTTCACTTCCTGCTGCTGGTGTATGTCATTTCAGAATAAAATCCCTGTGTGTGGATGGTGTGAAAGAAGGGAGGCATTCACACAATGGGTGGCGACCACTGCTTTTACTGGTTTTACTGGTCTGACAGGTAAATACATTTTGATGATCAATAATGAGGCTACAGTCCTCAGCAAAGAGGCACGAAGAAGAACCCCACCCCACCCCCAGCCAGAGTCACGCTCAGGCTCCATCTACATCACAGCAACAAAAACAGACACTCAGAGATCAATTGTTTCTGATATCCAATCAATAATTGATGAAGTTCACCTGATGGGAGGGATCAGTTCCTTTCCCCTCCTTCGGATTTGCAGACCATCATTTATCCAAAGAACGCAAACAGGTGTTCAAACTTGCCACTGTCCCATTGAAGGGACTTTGACCAAAATGCTGCTTTTAAATGAGGCTTCCTGATTGGTTCAGAGCATCTCATGTGTCCCATTCCCCCAAAAATCTGTTTGGCAGATGTCTGATGGGAGCGGTCAGAGCAAACACGCTGCCATCAGACCCACCACATCATTCACCATTTTGATAGATGAACAGATGGAGGCGGAGCGTGAGTGTGACAGTCAGTCATATTCCACAACCAACCAGCTCGCTCAGCTGCTGACAGTCTGAGGATTACTGATAAGGCATCCATTCCAATAGGAAGTCCTGAATGTTCAGTCTGGCGCCACACTGCTCCAAACTTCCTGTTCAATTATTTCCCTCAAGCCAAAAGCAGACGAGACAAAAAAAAAAAAAAAAGCAACTTAAGTTGAGTTTGTGCTTCAGTCTGTCAGAATCAATAACTGATCAGCTGATCAATAACTGAAAGGTTGCATCAGACTTCTTGTCTGTAGCTCACTGGCTCCGCCCCCAGGCACACCAGAACTTCTTGGCTTCATCCTTTCAGCCAGCAGCAGAAACCTGATTTTTCTTTATTGAATATTATTGATAATCAGTTAATTATTTGATCAATGAAGTGAAACCACTCAGGCCTTGTGTGTAGCATGTGGCAGCAGCTTCCTGCTGTCAGGGCTTATATTGTGAAGCTTTTTCCTCTATGGACAAACAGATTCAGTTTTTACATGAAGTCTGAATAAACTCATCACGTAACAACACGTTCATGTTAGAAGGGTTTTCAAGATAAATAAAACGTCTGTTAACGCCATGCATTTTATTTTGAAAATCCTCCAGTAACGGCAGAGCTCTGATGAGCCAATTGATCGATCAGCTTTGTTTGAAGAATCAAAGAAAAGGCTGATGTTTGAGAAAAAGACACTCGGGTTTATTGATTAGAGGGGGGGGGGAAAAAAAAAAGTTTAAAGAAAAAGTTTCTGCTTCAAGCTTCATTTGTTCAGGGTGTTGCTTTCGGTTTCCATGGTGATGGACCTCCAACCTCAGACACCGTCTGAGGAAAAACCCTCCATACTCCACCCCCCCAAAAAACAACAAAAAAACAAAAACAAAAAAAAAAGAGCAGAATAAATTATCGTATCCCCGCCCTCTGTTCACATGACCTGCAGGGAGACGCCACCCTCAAGCTAATCAATGAGTTTAAAAATCAAATAAAATCTGTTCATTCGATCAATGAGCTGATCAGCTGTCTCACAGGTGAGGCGATGTCAGTAGCCTCAGGACGGCTGCTGCCGGCAGTCTGCGCTCTGTGAGGGGGGACAGTCTGTGTGGGAGGGGCACTCTTCTGAGGGCCCTGCCTCCTCCAAGGCTCCCTCTGACTGTGAGGGCCCCGCATCCTCTGAGGGCCCCGCCTCATGCTGCTCTGTGATTGGAGGAGCTGGTGCAGGTTTAAATTCTACAGAAATAGAGTTTGGATCTTGACCTCCAAAGGCTCCGCTCCCACCTAAGGACCTCCCTCCTACTGCTCCCCCTCCCATCCAGAACTCAGCCACCACATTGATCTCAGCTGGCCCCTGACCGCTGCTGGCTCCCGCATCCACTGACGACGTCAGGGCTTCAGTGAGGATGGCAGCTGTGTGAGCGACCCAGTTCAGCTCCGCCCTCACCTCCCCGCTTCCTGAGGCTCCACCTTCCGCAGGGGACGGAAGGGAATCTGTCTGAGGCCCTGGCTCGGCTCCACTGGTCGGGCCTGGTTGGGGGGCATTGGCGGGTCCCGTTCCAGCGGCGGCAGTGCCAATGTTGTTGTTGAGGTTATCCTGCAGAGCCGTCTGGTTCTGACCAGCCTGCTGGTTCTGCAGGAGCATCTCCTGGATTCGGATCTGCTGCAGGATGGCCGGAAGCTCGTAGTGATGGAAGAAATAGATCATGGAGTGCTGCGAGAGGACAAAAATGTTAGACTTACTGTCTGAGGGGAGGGGCTTAGCACAGGCATGAGGATGACGACACTTACCTGGATGAAGAGCCAGGAAGTGACGAGAGCGAGGCTGCTGTACTGGCCATTGAAGCGGTAGTGGTAGGCGTAGAAGGCGAAATGGTAAAGGTAGAAGAACCTGCAGGGAGAACAGATCACATGATCAGCCTTGAAGGTCTGCAGGCTGACAAGAGACATTCACAATAAAAATGGCCAAAGCCCGATCGATCTGGTTATTGATCAAATGACCAGGAACCCCTTCAACTTAATTCTGTAACAATGACCTCACACACAGAAAGTGACCTCACCTGAGCCAGTGGCGTTTGCTGGTGTTTGTGTGGCAGCAGATGGCGTCGTACTGATCTGCCAACCACACGATGAGGATAATGTAGAATGCCGTTGTTGTGTCATTGAAGAACTCTGACATGATGGCCTCCATGCCTGAGACAGAAAGTGACATCACAGGTCAGCTTTAAATGTAAGCCGCACCCCCCCAACCAAGGCTAACGTCCATCCAGTCTGTTTACAAACATTTTTTAATTTGACGCTTGTTTTTATTGCCAGGAACCTTCAGCGCTTTGACTTTAATCTTTATTTAAACTGAACAAACAGGATCCCAAAAAACAACAACAACAAAAAAAACAAAACATCAGTGTCGGTACAGCAGAGTGTCGGTACAGCAGAGTCACGAGCTGCTCTGATATCAGCCGACTGACAATCAGGCCTGAGCAATCTGTGATTGACAGACGCAGCTACACAAACAAGCTCAATAAAAGCTTAAAAAAAAAAAAAAAAAAAAAAAATGCAGTCACACGACTCCAGTGTAAGGCTGCTAACACTGGAGTCATGTGAGCTCTCACTTTTGTAAAGTGAGCAAGCTAGCTGCAGCGTTTTGGACTGACTGTAAACAGCATCACAGCAGACATGCAGGCCCTAACCCTAACCTGCACTGTACCTGCTCACCTTAGATCAGATTTCTATGTAGCCCTGAGCCTGTTTAAATTCAGTTATTTTTAATCTTTACTATCAAACCATAGTTTTTATTCTCTCGCTGCTTTATTTATTTATTTTATTTTATTTAGAAAGGGGGGCAATACATATTAATGAACATTTTAACAAATGTAAATGCCAGATATGCTTATGCCATATAATTAATATATATATATATATATATATATATATATAAAATATGCCTTGGGCTAATTTCCATCTGCAGACCCTATGGCAGGTTGGTGTTAAACACAAGTTAGTGTCTCTGTATGTTTTTACTATTTACAGGTCATGTGACAAGGACAAAAACAGTGATCACATTATACTAGAACCAAGAAGAGTGGACGCAGAGGACAATATAGATAACAATAACGGAAACACATCAATTATATTGCACAAACCCCAGTATTGCACATGCCCTGACTGTCCTGATATTGCACTGACCCATTATACTAATAGTTGTTTCCCTTTTTGTAACACAATAACTCTTTTTCACATCCAATATAAAGCATGATTATTAAACATGATCACATGCCGCCCTTTTAACTGACTCTTAAAGATGGGTAGACTTGTACTTTCCCTCACTCACAGTGGAAGACTATTCCAGAAGCTCACTCCCTGATATGACAGAGCATTCTGTGAAAAGTAAACTAAAAAGTATTTACTCAGCCATAAAACTACTGACTGGAATTAAAATGCTTGTGTCCAGATTAACCTAAGATGTTTCTGAGGAATTTATCACATCATTTTCACAACAGTGTTGCATTTTACGGATATATTTTTATAATCTTTAAAGATTTTTAGAACCCTTTGATAACATCTCTGGAGCAGGGGGAACACTTTTCTTTGGTAGAGGAGTCATATGAGCTATGAAATACCCCTCTATGATTTGTCAGATGCTGCCACCCTTTGATGTGAAGGGGCACGTGGGCCTGGCTTGATAACAGGCCCCACGCAACCGCTTATCCTGAATGCCAGTGTTAGGGTAAGGGAAGCCAGATAACGGAAAGAACTTGGCCACGCGTCAGGACCCAGGTGACAGAGGTTCAGAAGCGTCCTCAAACAGAATGGGATCTGGACTCACCTACGAGGGCCAGGATGACAGTGAGCAGAGGGGCTGCTGGGAAGGCAATGGTCATGTTCATCTCCAACATCTGCAGGAGGTCAACTGTAGGGGGTTAAGGAGAGAGTCAGAATAGACCTGAGGCTCGGGGTCAAAGGTCAACGCTGAATGGTATGAGGAACTGACCAATGAAGACGAAGATCTGGTGGTGAGAGTATCTGAGCAGCATGGACACCGACAGAGTCTGAAACGGAGAACGCGAGACTCTGTCGTGACATTGTGCGACTGAACGAACCCGAACGATCAGTGTGGGTCATTTACTGTATTTGTACTTACAAATATGACCATAATGACAAAGGCAGCCAGGTAGGAGGTCCTGGCCATCCACATGCTGACAAAGCGGTAATGCTCACCGGAGACCACGTTCCTCAGGAATCCTGCAGAGAACCACACAAACACCTGAGCTGTGTCACATGACTGGAAGTAAACACCTGCTCTCCGAAGCCAATCAGTGAATGTAGCATCACACCAAAGTGCCCTGCCCCACCCTCCATTTACAGCGCCCACCCCACCTTTGTTCTCCTCATTCTCGGCGAGCGCCTTCACGCTCGACATCAGGATGTCATCGTAGCCCAAAAACTCATCGAGCAGAAAACGACTGAAGCCATCTCCGAAACACTCGTCCTTCATCGGATCTGCGAACAGACACAGACGCGGTTAGGGAGTGCAAGTTGGCCAACGCTGAGGTCATGTGACACGGCAGCTCAGAGTCTGACCAAGTGTGACGACCATGACAGGGATGTTGAGTCTCTGTCTGGTGCTCTGAGAGAGGCGCAGGAAGCCATACTCCAGCGAATACTCCACGATGTACTCCTCCTGAGGCCACACTGCGACAATGAACAACAAAGTAAACAACCACATCAGAAAAACACAAAAATAAATACATACAATCTTAAATTGTGAAACATTAAACAGCTCAGCAGGTGTTTCTGGACTGAATAAGGAGGCGGAGTTAGAGGAGGTGAGGTGGCAGGGGTGGGGTGGAGAACGGTTTACCTGCTCGGGTCATCATCTCCAGCTCAGACACTGAGTCCTGCAGCGGCTGCATACCTTTAGTGGTCTGGCTGAACGAGACGTCCTGGCTGTCGTTGGCTCCTCCTCCTCCTGAAGCTCCTCCTCCTCCTGCACCAACTAGAGATGGCTTCAGGCGGGGCTCGATGTCCAACTCAAACTGCAGCAGGACAGCAGAAGGTTTTGAGGGTCATTTCTGCTTTTAATTTGAGAGTATCCAGAGAGTAGTATGAATACTGGCGGTCATCACATTACTCTGGCTTGAGGGAGTGCACTCAATGGGACACTGAGCAACGCTAAAACCATCACGACCCCCAACTGTGGGTTCCATACAAAAGGCTCCCGGTACCCTGTTGTTGCTAAGGAAACGTGTATTCACCAACCAGTTTGCAACTACTTGCAAACTGGTTGGTGAATACACGTTTCCTTACACATTTTGTTCCACCAAAAATATCCCTTTGATTGCTGACCTCCGACAGAACACGGCGATGGGAGGAAGACAGGACAGGACAGGAGTCATTTGGAGGTTGTAGTATGATTGTATGATGCCGACGTGTCTGCAAACACCTGCCAAGCGGCTCTATGTTGGCACAGTCAAAAATGTGCGTTTCTTCCAGCGATCGGGATCAGTGCAAGATCCCAACTCGGGGCCCGTGTGCGCAAGGCCTGAAGCAGCCAATAGCAGTTTAAAGTTCACCTGAGTCAGGTGTTCAGGGTAGTTAAGTCCCCAGATACACAGAACTACTCTGAGCTCACACACCACCAGAGGGCCCACCTGCCAACAAGTGTTTTACCGCCATCCTCTTATTACTACTTTCCATTTCTATTGGAAACCCAAAATCTGTGTGACTCTCAAACTTTATGAAGACCTACACACTCTCTCACACACACACACACACACTAAACACTTTTGACTCACAGGGAAAACAAGAAGTGACATAAGCAGAGGATTTAGAACTCGCTGCAGCTCTGCAGGACCAGGATGTGAAAGTGATTCAGAATTCTGATGCTAAAGAGGAAGCGCTCTGTTAAGGTCTGTCACAAGCCAAGCTTGTTTACACCTGTGCAGGTGAACTGGCTGTGTGATGCTGTTGTTTAACACTAGAATCACCAACACCAGTGATGGCAAAGACAAAATTTCTGTTAATTTTCTTCTAAATTTAAGTAAAATTTTAAGTTTTTAAGGTATTTAAGGTTAATTTTAAGGTTAATTTTAGGGCTTTTATTAGTTTTATAAATTTATATATATTTTCATTACAGATTTTAAAGTTCAAATACAAAAAAGAATAAATTGAGTACAACAAATAACAACATCTAACACGTCTAAAAAAATCCAACTATTACAGAAGAACGCTATCAAAGTTCAACGTGTGTGCATGTGAGAGTGTGAGAGAGAGTGAGAGAGCGAGCGAGAGAGATCACCTGCACTGAGCTGTTGTCAAACATCTCCACAGTCATCTCCTCCTCTTCCACTTCTTCGTCGGGCAGCATCGCAAGGCTGAGCCCGCCCATCGCCAGCCCCCCTCCTTCCTCCTCGGCATCCAGCTCATCATGGAGGCTCGCCGAGTCGTAGTGCTGAAGGAAGATGGGTGCCCGGCTCGAGTTTCTTTGGATCTCAACCCGCAGGATGCCGTCACGGGGCCAGCGCTCCCTTACCACCTCTAGACAGTTGATGGGTGAGCGAGAGAAGGCAATGTGGATGTAGGCAAGGATGAAGAGGACGAAGAGTGCCTGAGGACGGGTTAGAGAGATGTCAGCGAGCGCTGGTTGTGTCACCGTAATCTCATTTCTGCATCAGTGAGTCTCTCATAGCAACCAGAGTTTATAAAATACGTCACCAATAAAATAAAAACTAGGGGTGCAACGATACACAAAATTCACGGTTCGGTTCGATACTTTGGTGTCACGGTTAGATATTTTTTTGATACAAAAAAAATGTTCATGACTTTTTAATTTGTCATTTATTAAAATTATAAATATATATTTTAACTCAAAAGTACAGTTTTTAAATTTAATGTTGCTGAAACAACAAAATAATTAAAAAAAACAAATCTATCTGATCGAGAAATCACTCATCTTTGGAAAAGAGAGTTTATTACAGAGAAATGTCTCTTTCCAAAATAAAAGCTATACTATACGCTTCTTCTGGGCTATACTCTCAGCAGCATATTAAACATATCAGGTCCCCATAAGGAGAATCATGTGCTAACGGCTGTCTAAATGACTCGGGTAAAGTTTGTAGCATGCGTGCTTGTTGTTTTTGTCTGCTTCCACTTGTCTTTGCACTAGGATGATGTCAGCGTAAATGTGCAGTCATATTCATTGTGTTCCCACTAGTGCTGTCAGCGTTAATCTCGTTAAAATGACATTAACGCCATAACACGGCAAATCTCCGTTAACGAGTTACCGCGGATCGCCCTGTGCGTGGGGCTGGACGGCGTTAACACGTTAACAAGCTAACTGCGCTAACGCACTAGTTCCCACCAATGTAATTGAGCATGGCGTGGCACATCCGACATACCGTTTTACTTTTGTCCATGACGCGCTTACCATCAGGGTCATGCTTCACATGAAAACCAAGATAGTTCCAAACGCCAGATCTGAATGAGGGTGGGGGAGGTTCAATTTCAGGTAGCGTTGAGGCAGTTGCCATGTTGCAACAAGCTTAGCTTCTGTCTTGCTAGCTTGCGCTGCAAGACAGAGTGGATCTGCACTCGACAGTGCAGCCTAGGCGGAGTAGTCGAACGCAGATCCACTGAGCGCTCAAAACAGACAGCATCGTCAGAAGAAGAGTTGATAAAATAAATAAAAAATGTTGTATTGTTCGATACATATACGTACCAAACCGAAAGCACTGTATCGAATGGTTCAATATCGATACGAGTATTGTTGCACCCCTAATAAAAACAATACAATGTACAGATCAAAATCAATAAATGTCCTCTGATCAAAGAAAGTAAACATCTGGCACCTGTTTGCAGAGTCACCAAACCCTTCCTCTGTGGGTTAGCAATTGTTTCTGGTCTCTGTGTAAAGCAATTCTGCTGGCTCCTCACAGCTTCACCTACATCATTCGCAACATAAACCTGCCCACTGAGCATGCTCAAATGTCTGAGACAACGCTCTGTAAGGACACCGCTGACTCCACAGAGGAACCAGCTTGTATCAGGACCCTGTCCCCTACCCCATTCACGCTACTAAAGGAACAGGCTGCTGGGAGACTTCCCATAATACTCTAAGTAGAGGTGGGAATCACCATACATCCCACGATACGATATTATCACAATATTTAACTCACGATACAATATTATTGCAATTTTTTAAAATATTTTGCAATATTCAGATTCTGTACATAAAGGTAAACGTTATCAATATTTATTTTATCTAATATCAAAGTCTCACACTCAGTCTTTCTCTCATTTCAGTCAGTTTTATTGTTGACAAACTGAACGGTTTGTATTAAAGTCTAGTCCAACTTAACTGAACGCAACCATCTGGTACAATTATAGCTATTCTGAACTATGCAATTTATGAAAACTATGCAGCCCATTCAGCAACTGAAGAATTTGAAAGTAAATTAAAACAAAATATAATTTTACATTAAATAAAAAAGTCTTAAACTTAATTAAAATAAAACATGTCTTAAATTAAAATAAGTAAACTGTCATGTTTATTGCTGCCAAAAAAAAAAGTTAAACACATTTGGACAGTCAAGGAATGTCAGGATTCTTGCTCAGAAAAAGGATCAACATGCTCTGAAGTCAGAGCATGTTCCAGTCCACAAAAACTTTTTTGTAACAAAATATCGATTTCTGCTGTCCCTGTATCGATACATTATTAGCAAACAAAATATCACGATACTACACAGTATCGATTTTTCCCCCCACCCCTAACTCTAAGGGTTTCTCCTCCACTTCCTGCCACCCCCAACCCACTGCCCTTGCTGAGCCTGGCTCTGTTGTAGATAGAACTTCCTTCTAACAGGTTCTTCCTCTCCACTGTGCTGTTAAACCACGTGCTGCTCAGATGTGGGTCATCTGATCGTCTAGGTTTCCTCTTCTCTATTGCAGACTTTACGTTGCAGAATAAAAGCATGTAAATAAAATTTAACTGAATTATTTGTGGAGAGGAGTCACCTGAAACATCTGTGATCACCTGAAACACCTGACCATTACCAATACTGTGACGTGTTCCTGAGATCACTATCCAGAAACAGTCTGACTGATCAGTAATGTGACTACATCCTGCTGACACGTGAGCTGTGCCCCACCTTGAGCAGAACGAAGAACTCAAAGACCCTCCTGAAGGACGGAGGGAATAGGCGTGCGTAGGTGACGGCCATCTTGAAGAAGAGCGCATGGAAGAGGCGGTCGCGGACGTTGATGAGGGGGTTCTGGTTCAGGTTGGGATTGCGGAGGCGGTTGGGTCCCATGTTGTTGTTGTTGTTGTTAAGCGGGACATTGTTGTTGTTCGCCTGGTTCTCCGACATGGCTGCGATTGCCCGTTGTTTCTGCTCGTGCTCAGAACTCACCACTGCCAATGACGACTCTAGGTCAACATGGCTGCTACTGCGTCCTCAGAGCGAAGGTCAAGACCTGAGTGCCGCACCTGGAACACACAGATGAACTCACTGATGACTGCAGTCAGGGGGCAGAGCCTCAACCACCTCTGAAAACAGATCATTAAGGGATTTAGGTTCTCAGCTCAGAGCTGCAAACAATCAGTCACCTTTATTCCGATCAATAACTTTACACTAAACACGAGTATTGATTAACATGGCTTGTTTAGATAAAGTCATCTCAGTCATCACCAACAACCGATCCAACCTTTCATCCAATCAGATGACATGAGATCAATAACCTGCAGGTATTTTTTTTTTTTTTTTAAAAATCAGATCAGAGAAACCGAGACACTGATGATCTAATCTCTGTGCTTTAGGAGCTGAACCTGCTTGACACCAAAAGCCATCAGAGGTGTCAGCATCTGACCAATCACAGTTAGTGTTGAGTGCGCTGTCAGCAGAGTGGCTGATTTTAGTACAGAGAAAGACTGAGCTGAAGAACTTAACTCCCACCTCCCCACGGCAGTACTTTATTTTTTCTCAGCACTGCAGAGTCTGTACCGAGCAAGGCTAGCAAAGAGAACTGATACCAAAAACTATCGATTCCTTTCCTCTGCATCAATAACAGCAGTGTTAGCCTCACCTTCTTGAGCTGACACAGCTCCTCCCATCAATAGCAGCAGGTGGACAGTAGTAAACCTGGAGAAGCACCTCAGAGACTGTCAGTCCATCTTTAGGAGGAATTTCATGAATTCAGAGAAGCTCCTATTTTATTAAACATTTACCTGCCTGCGACACGTTAGTGTTAGGATTAGCTCTTCCCCCATCCTAACTGTTATCATTAAGCTAGCAGATGACATTAAAGTGGGAGTGAGGCAGGAACCAGACAGGCTCAATTTAATGACCGCTAGGGATAAGAATTGTAAAGGTTCTTGTAAAAGGACCAGTTCCCAGTTGTCCAATTTCTTAGAATTCCAGGACCTATTGATTCCGCTTAAGAATTCTTGTACTCACACTACGATCAACTGATTTCAGTTCTTGTGTCAGAGGAAAATAGCAGCTTCGCAGCAGTTGTAATCGTAATTATGAGACATTGTGTTTCAGGTCATTTTAAGGAGTAACATGAAAGTAACGTAACCAGCAGTGTTGGGCAAGTTACTGTGAAAAAGTAATTATAGTTACTTCCTCAAAAAAGTAACTGAGTTCGTAACTGAGTTACAAGATTCTAAAAGTAATTAATTACTTGAAAAGTAACTATTGCGTTACTTAAAAAAAAAAAAAGTTTAACCTTCTGGAGTCCCGGGTATAAGTGGCCATTTTTGACTACTTTTGATGTTTCCTCTACATTTCACCTTTAAAAACTATTTACTTTGCCTTGTTTGGTATCATTCTTTTCAGCACAACCTTATGTGTCTGAATTTACAGTTATGTTTTCATTTTGACATACTGTATTAACACAATTGAACACCGCGTATATATTGTTTATCATCACTCTGGTTTTACGTGGCCTATCAACACAATTTAAAAACTGGTATATATCACCTTGTTGCTTTGTCATCTTAAAGTGGTCGTGTGATTGGCTTACCACGACTACTTTATTCTTCCTCAGCCAAACAGCAGCACTCATGCGATTGTTTTGCCCCCTTAGCTCCAGGTGTTGTACCAAAAAGTGATCGTTGGGCAGATAGTGATTGCCGCCTGCGGGAGCGCGCACAGCTGCTTAAAGCTGTAGTACCCAGATTACTTACAGCTACTTCCGTGCAACTGATATAAGGTGCGGTAAGATGAAGACAGCTTCAACTGTCTGTTTGTTGAAAAAATAGTAACGCGACCGCACCGCATTTTCTTGTTAGTAACGGTAACGGCGTTGTAACGATAGTAATAGAAATTAGTTAGATTACTCATTACTGAAAAAAAGTAACGCCGTTACTTGTAACGCCTTTATTCCCATCACTGGTAACGAGTAATGTAATGAATGACCTTCTCCAGAGAGTAATTAAGTCACACATTACATAGCTTTTAAGGAAAGTATTCTGTGTAATATAAGTAATAGATTACTTTTCTTGAGTAATGACTCCAGCACTGATCATAACAAAGAGGATCATGGACAGTCAACATGGACAAACATGTGACCCAGTGTGCAGTTAATGTGCATGACTAATGTCTTTGATATGGTGGAGACTCTCAAAGCACAGCCAATAAGGAATCAAATCAATAAGTGATATCAATAATGGAATCAGAATTGCTAAATTCTTATAAATGTTCATCCCTAGTAACAGCAATAGTAAATAGTGAATCAGCCCATCCTAAAAACACAAGCAGTGAAATGACAGTGGAAACAGGAAGTAGCAGAACTGCACCTGAGTGTGCACGTCAGGATCGCTTCTTCATTTCATCTTCTCCCCTCCCAGCATCCAAAATCCGAGCTTCACATTGAGTCCGACCAGTATTTCTTACTACCGTGATTTCACGGGTAAAGGGGGCTGTTTTTAGAGGTTTAGATGTTTTCTGAGGGAACACTTTTAAATTCCTTCATGAAGGAAACTCCTGGAGCTCAGACTGATGATGATGATGGATAAGCTGTGGCAGCAGGTCAGGAGGTCTGCAAAAACCACAGAATGAGATCATCAGGATCTTCTGCATCCTCCAACAGCAGCCTGACGATCTCCAGGTGAGACACCACAGACCAGCTTATCCCCCCCACCGGTTCATGTAAATACTGATGACCTCAGGAAGAACATCTGAGACACGTGGTCCATCAGCATCGGGTCAGCTGACTCATGTCTCCATTAATCTCACCTGTGAGCCACACACCTGAGGCCGCTCTCAATGACAGGTGTGAGAGGCTGTTCTTAGTGCGGGAACCTCAGCAGCCGCCCCCTCCTGGACATCAGAGAGCATGCAGCTCTACATCTTTATTTACAGTCTGTGAGGTCTCAGGTGAAACAGGAAGTGGCGTTTAGTGACTTTTTGCCATGAAAACAGCAGGATTGGGACCGTAGGGCCACCATAACAAGACTCTGAGGGTCTCAGGCTGTGACATGATTGTTCGCCAGGTGACCAGCTCAGGATTCCAGGGGACTTCTGGACATTGAAGAACATGCAGCTACCTGTGAGAGTGGGAGAAGCCTCTGAGCTCAGTCTGATCCTCACTAACTTCTTGTCTGAATAAAGTTTAACGAAAATAAATAAAGTTTCTCACTGCTCCACTTGCTGCACCTCAGGACAGGTGATGTGATCAGCTGATCGTCAGCCCGGAAATGTGGTGTGTGTGTGTGTGTGTGTGTGTATTCTGATCAGCTGATCCTGATTGGCAGGCTCAGGTGTGTGGTGGCTGCTTCAAGCAGATGTCCCCCGCCCCGCCACCCCCCGTGTGTAATCCATAGACACCCTCACCAGCGGCAGGTGACGCTGACTCACCTGTGCTCGGCCTCCTCGTTGTTTCTCTCGCTTACCCACGAACGCCACAGTTAGCAGTTAGCAGCGCTAGCAGCAGGGTTAGCTCTGCGGCTAAAGGCGGAGTCCGGAGGCAGCCGGATCGGACAGAACCGGGAGCCGTCTCGGTCCCAGCCGACAGGTGAAAGGACGGAGGGTCCGGGTACACGGAACCGGAGCACGAGGTGAGCTCAGAACCCGGAAACTGTGGCTAAACGGCGGCTAACACAAGCTAACAGAGGCTAAGAGTCTGACTACTGTCAGCGCGTCACTGAGACCGGAAATACACGTCCTAATACCGGAAGTAGTGAACCCCAGCAGAAGGTTCTTATATCCCTGAGCGCTGCCTGGCAGGCGCCTCGTGCTGGTCGGAAGCTTCTGCACGTTTATTAACGGTGAACAGCTGATATGTCACTGGTTACAGAGTCCAAAAACTGGGATTGAGCTGATGGAGGAGCCTCGAATGAGAAGGTGGGGGAAGAATCACAGAAGTAAGTTAAATGATGTGAGGCTGTGATCAGCTGACCTGCTGTTCTCTGTGGATCTGAGACGTCACACTGAACAGCTGTTCTGCATCAGCCAATCACTGTAGACTAACCAGCACTGAGCTGCCTGTACGGCGTGTTCTTCATATAACAGATCTAATGTCTGATTAAGACCTCTGAACAGCACATGGGAGCTTCTCGTCCTCTCCGAGACCCTGAGTATGTGTAAATACAGCAGCTGGACTCTCAGACCTGATGTGTGGCAAACTGCACAGACACAGTTTGTGTTGCTCATATTTGCTGAGCTGACTAATTACCTCACACTTAAACATTACACAGCTTCAGCTCCTGTCACACGTTTCTATATGTGAATGTTTCACTGGGACGAGATGAAGACGTGACGAAGCTGATGTCACACATCATCATTACTTAACAGGTGTCTCCATTGCTGTCACTGGAAGCTAACCGATCGACTGGTTCACACATATTACAATCTAATGAGATTTAACCGTTCATTAACTGAAGGTGTTGGGTTGTTCCCACCCACTTTGACAAGGTGAACTCTGCCCATCAGGATGGAGGTCGCTCCATCAAGCAGAACAATAAAACATCGTCATACTTCATACTTTAGCTGATTGAGCAGGTGGGGGAACCCTAGGATCTGTGTGGGGAAAATACTCCGCTCACAATCATTTCTATTGACAGCTCCAACAGATTTTCTTAGTGTTTGAATTGTTTTACATTTATTGATTTAAAAGGGACAGTGTGTATTAATGAACATATATCAATGCAAATATACCAGATTTATCCAAAGCTACTTTTCATCTGTAGTCCCTGACAGGTCAGACAAAAACTACAAATAAGAAATTTAGCACACCTTCAGACAAAGTACAACAAAGTAGCGCTAACAACAAATCCGTAAAGTTATGACCGGCTGCTCTTTGTGGATTTACACACCTGAATTCAACCAGATGTGAGCAGATGTTTTTCAGCTGTCTCGGCTGATTTCTACATTAACAGTATACTGAATGCCATCTTTATACCAGACAGTATAAAGTTGGTATAACAGTTGAATTCAGTGAACGAATCTAAACATCATCATCCTAAATGTAAATTAATTTATTGTTGGGTCTAAATCAGACCCCGCTGATTCCAGAACTTATTCCCATGAAAGAAAGACAAGGCAACAGCGATCGATCTTTTTACTTGCAAGGGGGCCCTTGTCCGTACCTCAGTACATCACAAAATGACCTCTTCGACTGGCCCCTCTTGCTCCCTTTTATTGACAACGTTCACACAATAAACAATAGTTTACAACACGTACCTTCCCCCCGTAACCCCCCTTGGTTACAAATGACAAGGCACTGTGTGTGTGTTATGTGAGAATGTGTGTGTGTGTGTGGTGTGTGTGGCATGCTGCTGATCAAAGGGTCATATAACATAAAAGCACAGGAACATCCTTGGTCGTAAAGAGGGCAATCTCCCCTCACCCTAGATAACACAATGAAGCCATACAAAGGGGAGGAAGTTTACCACATCAAACAGACCTTCACAGAGGGTGTTCCTGTGGTCAGAAACACTACTGCCCCCCTCCCAGAATCCTAAGGATCTGGGGAGGGGAGGACAGAAGGGATTCTTTAAACCTATGTACAAATGGCAAACATAAAATGACAATATTTAATAATTCACCCTGACATTTATGCTGCTGAACACTGACCACCACAGCAAAGTGCCTTTACTGTGAATTCACCACAGTACTGCAAAGTAACCTGTTTATCCTACACAAAACTCCCCAGAATTGTCAGACAATATTTAAATAACACAAAATTAGTATACTTAGTTTGTTTTGCAGGAAGTTTCACTAAATGAAAATACATAATTTATAAAAACACATCAAAAACAATATGTGATTAAACACGAGGACTTGCATGTAAGCTTTATATGAGCAGTCCTTTTCTTTAAATCTAACCTCTCTTTCTCCTCTCCTCTGTCTTCTTCTTTTTTTTTTATCTTTCTCCATCTCTGAGTGAAGTTAGCTTTCTTTTCTCTCCCTGTGAGATACAGAAGCTGGACCTTTAACTAGCAACATAGCTCAGAGTTTGAAAGCATGGATCTATCCATTAGTGCCCAGGCTGCTGCTGGTGATGGTGTGAGGGCCACACTCCATCATCTCGAACCAGTCTGTTAAACATGATGATGAGTTAGCCGCACTGCCATAGTCACCAAACTCAGTCCAATAGAGCACTTTCGGGATGTGATGAAGTGGAAATTCCCATCATAGGTGTAACAGCTGTGTGATGATGATGCCATGTCAACATGGACCAAAATCTGTGAGGAACATTTCCAGCAGCTTCTTGAATCTGAACCACGAAGAGTTAAAGCAGCTCTGAAGGAGAAAAAAAAGAGTCCAACCTGGTACTAGCGAGGTGTACTGATGCCTGGTCTCTCTTGGAAATGAGATTTTTAATCTCAATGAGATTTTTTACCTGGATAAATAAGGGACTAATAATACTTAATAATGTAGCCAGTGATTCATCAATTTTTCCTGAAATAGACTGAAGATGTGAAATCCTCAAACCTGAGATACTCATTACTCTTGTCATCTTTCATCATCATCCTCAGACATCAGAAACAGGGCGGGTGTTTAACTGTCAGAACGAAAACTCATTTTTTAAACTTTATTCTAGGTCAGAAACTCTGAGGTTTCACATCAAAGAGGCGATCGTGGCTCAAGAGTTGGGAGTTCGCCTTGTAATCGGAAGGTTGCCGGTTCGAGCCCCGGCTTGGACAGTCTCGGTCGTTGTGTCCTTGGGCAAGACCCGTTGCCTACTGGTGGTGGTCAGAGGGCCTGACCACCACCAGTAGGGACTCTGTCAGTGCGCCCCAGGGTGGCTGTGGCTACAATGTAGCTTGCCATCACCAGTGTGTAAATGGGTGGATGACTGGATATGTAAAGCGCTTTGGGTTCTGTAGGGACTAGTAAAGTGCTATATAAATACAGGCCATTTACCATTAAAATATTATTTTTCACATACACAATCATACACAGTACGACATGAAGTGAAATCCTTATTGCTGTGCAATTCTCGACCAAATAGAAGAACAAAACTAAAGAAATTAACATTGAAAAGGTGTGCAAATCAGCAGTGTGCAGATTGACAGTGAACAGTCAAAAATACAGTAATTGAGGTATATTATTGAAGTGAATTATATTAATTCAGATGAAGCTTCACAATCAGGTGAGATTACCAGGAGGCAAATAGACACAAGAACGGAAAGCTTCAGTCTCCAGATTCATCACAGTCAGTCCTGATCAGCAAACCTGATCTAGTTATGCTGCTGTAGACTCTCATCCTCTCTCTGTACCTTTCTGCAGGTGGGCCTCATGGTTTCTGACTCCACCCCTTGTCCTTTACAGAGAGGGTGTCTGCTGTGAGCTGACAGTGTGTAAATGAAGTTTAATTGAATGACATCACAGCATGTGCTCTTATCAGACTCAACTCATAGTGACTCACTGATCACTGATCGATTCCTCCCTGGACAGAAGCTGTGTTTCCACTGTCAGACTGAAGGGGGCGCCATCTGTCAGCAGAAAACCTGATCAGGATACACACACAAACACACACACACACACACACACACACACACACACACGTTTTCCCAGTCTCTGTTGCCTTGGTAACACCCTGGCTGCTGGATGGCCTCCAGGAAATGAAGAGTGAGACGAGATGAGTGGGAGGGAGGTGTGTGTGTGTGTGTGTGTGTGTGTGTGTGTGTGTGTGCGTGTGTGTGTGTTCATCCTGGTTTGATTCTAGTCGGAGTTTTTGAACTGAGGTCCTGCAGAGACAAAATTTGTGATGAACGTCTGTATCCAGCAGGGGCGCCTAAGCCATCCACAGAGAGGTGAGGAAGTGCAAGCAGGGTTGAGCAGGTAGAGATTAGTGTCAGGGTGATTCATGATGGAAGGATAGCAGCAAGACTGAAAGGGAAGGTTTAAAGATGGCGGTGAGACCTGATGTGATGAACAGGATCAGAAATGACTCCATCAGACAGGCGGCTCAGAGTCAGCAAGACTGAGAGAGGCATGCATGTGCAGAGGAAGGAGGGTGGAGGATGAAGATGGAGCTTCAGGGAGGGGGAGAAGAGGAAGAGTTCAGATGTTCATGGATGCAGTGAAGGACATGGAGAGGGTCGGTGTGACAGGAGGAGATGGAGGCATGAGCGACTATCGGGACTGCTAAAGGAGGGAGTGATGTGTGTGTTTGTGTGTTACATCTTATCTCAACATCACTGTTGCCATGGAAACTGCATAATGTGCTGAAGGTGCAGGACATTAGGCAGCTTGTTTGTATGTGTGATTGGTTCTGCTATTGATCCTTGAAGCTCTGTGAGACAGATGAGGTCACCTGACTCACCTGAGCGGGGACCTCGGTGTCTCCAGCCTGCTCAATCCTCATGAAGCTGTTGGTAAGTGGAGGACTGACACCACCTGTAATTCTCCTGTAACCCTGAGGCCCCTCCCTGGGCAACTTAACCACAATCTGCACCCTAACCTGTGTGATCTTAATGTCTCGTATGATGATCAATCAATCAATCAATCTTTATTTATAAGGCACTTTTCATACAAAAATGTAGCACAAAGTGCTTTACATGATTAAAAGCAGCCCACCCCACCCCGCCCTCCAACTCACTCCCCACACTCTGATTAACATAAACGATCAGGGATACATACTCTCCCACCCCCCACACAAACACACACACACTTAAAGAGTAAAATTGGGCTGGGCACACATGAGCCAGGTGAGGAAACACTATGATGTGGGGCAATGCCGGTATTCACCGACACAAATGTAATTGCATGCAATTCTCTAAAAACCAACAGCTTTTGGATTTTAAGAAAATTCCAGGTTTTCCAGGCCGGCCATGACGCTGCACTGTGGTGACAGGAAACAGCTGCCACATACAAAGCTGTACCTGCTGGAGGCTTAACACCCACGACTCTCCATCAGCAATCTGCCTCAGAAGAGCTGAAACATGTTTAAAAGCCCAGCTGCTTCAGCTCAGCACTTTAACTAATGATCATCAATAACTAATTAATACTCTGATCAGTGATGATGCAGTTTCATGTCTCTTTTCTTTCCCCCCCACTGTAAATAAAGACGGATGCAGATCGACGTATTCACTCTAACGCCCAACAGGGGGCGACTGCTCTCCTGACCTCTGAGATCAGTTTCAGCTTTTTTGTTTGAGTATAGAAGGTTTTCACCTACGTCACGTTCTGGGCGGTAACCCGCATGCGCGGCCATATTGGAGGCACTCGGAGGTAAACACTGAAATGGATCAATGCCCGAAACCACAGAAAAGCTCCTCAAAATGCGTTATAGATGCAAAGGCATACAGGGAAGGACTTGGTCCGCAGGAAAGGGCACAAGGTTAAGGTTTATTGGTGGTGGTGCAGATCCATACGAGTTGGCTCCTTTGTCTTGGATCAATGACGACCCGAGTCTTCTGTCTATTGCGTATCCTAATATCGTCAACTACCTTTTTTCTCACCGAGCATATACACAGGGGAAGACTTTAAATCTTATAAAAGTTTGGAGGCCTATAACTAGATGGTGTGTGGATGGGTGAGGGAGATGCAGTATCAAGTCATCAGCGACAGATGGCAGTGCTCTGGCCTGTAAATGCCTTGCTGGTCTCTCAGCACTAATTGGTCAGTTTAAGGAAACCTCCAGGAAGCTCAAATGATGGAGAGACTGAGAGAGGATGAAAGAAGAAATTAACAAGTTGACGAAGGCTCTGAGGGATGTCTTCATCACATCATCTGTGGAAAAGTTAGTGCAACACACAAACGGCTTCATCTACTGCATACCAGGAAACAACCAGGATTAACAATTATTACTGAGAGCCACGAAGGCATCATTGGAAGAAAAGAGGAAGACACTGTGATGATGAACGAGCTTTAATTGGAACCACAGAGCATGCACCTGAAACAGCTTCTTCAGCTCTTTTTATAGCAGCACTTTATACACTCATATGATGCTTCATGGTTTTACATTCAGATGAGAGCGCGCCGATTTAGAAACATCACATGCAACAACACACGGACACGGGAACAGCAGGACGGACCGCCTCGTATTTACAGACCAATTGTTTCAGGATGTTATTCTTCTGAGCTCCTATCGTCCTCAAACCAACATTTACATGATGGAACGAATCAGCATGCGTGATGTCATCAAGCAGCACACAGCTCTTTGATTACACCCCCAAAGCAGAGGGGTGTTTCCTATAGACGGCTTTTCAGTCAGAAGACATTAGCGTGCAAGCCACTGTCTGGGCCTGCCTGAAACTCGGGAAGTGATAAACACAGGTGTAGTGCTGTCAGAGGATCACTCCATCACTTTTTTCCAAATGCAAAATAAAATATTCACTGTTAGCTTAATTAGGTGAAATTTAGTCATGGCTTTAAGTGGATCTGACTGATCGTAGCTCAATTGGTCTGCACAAAAACAAACAAAAAAAAATCAAGAAAAAGCAGCAGTCACAAGCATGTGTCCATCGAGTGGACTGATGTTGTCACGGAATAATCCAGTGTAAACTCAGGTTTTACCGTGAGCTCAGATCAGTGAGAGGAGGCTGAAGGAGGATCAATGTTTGTGACATTAGATTTGTGACACAGTGCAAGCTCCATCGAGTGGACTGAGACTCAGGTGGAAACAGCTGACATTACATGAACAGACCAGGGACATCCCCGAGTTCACAAAGGTGCTGTTACTGTGACATGAGCATAAATATGGGCTCTGTTGTTTCTGCTGGCAGTTATTAAAGTTGATGTTGCATATGTTAGGATTCAGACATTAATCTGATCAACACGGTCAGATGATGTCTTCAGCTGCATTTTCACAGACATGTGTGCGGTGTGTATGGCCCTGGGAGAGAAAAAAGCTCTTTCTCTGTGTGCACACTGCTGAGAAAAGTCACGCAGACACGTTTTAATTACAAACTAATTGTCATGCAGAGCAATGCATAACTGCAGTGTTTGCAGTGGAATCTTGAGTTTAATAAATACTCAGCATCACAGGCCATAAAGCCAACATTTATGGACGTAACATGGTTACTATGTAACTCAGGTCAGATCTCACTGTGAATCATGTTCACGGTTTAGGTCAGCAGTTCTGCTCTCCTCTGGATCAATCCTGCCTCCATCTAAGCTGCAGATGTATTTATAACCCTGACTTTACTAAGAAAAATGTCTGAGTGAGAGAAGACACATCAGGGAGGATAGAGCTGCAAGCAGCATGGAAGAAGTGATGAAGACTTCATGTTCAGTTAGCCTCCGTGCTGAAACAGCGATAGAAGCAGAAAACGTGTGGGTGCACAGCGGTCATTAAACAGCACTACACCTGTGGTGATGAACCAGCTAAATGATGAGATAAACTTTAAAATGTGAGAGAAAAAACAACCACACCCCTCTGTGGTGACATGGTTGTATGACATCCAATATATCAGACAAGTCTTGAGCAATGTGCACATGATATCACACAAGAATCCTGAATAAAACCAAAAGGTTCTTTTTTAAACCAAATGTATTGCCCTCTGGTGACCATAAAAGCAGAATGCAACTTTAAAGAGGATGTGAAACGTTACACATATAAAGCATAATTTACACCACTGAGCCCTGCTCTCAAAAACTGACAGATGTAACTCTGTCTGTGAAGCAGGATTTAAGAAATAAATGCTTAAAGTTAAAAGTTGTTTAGAGCCATCTTCTGTCAGTGATGTCATGTGGTTGTCATTTGTATTGCCCCCGGCTGCAACAATGAGTTTATGTTAAACTGAGGATATACTGTCCACTTTCATTGTCTGTCTCTTTAGCAGTAAGCGGCTCTTTGCTGTTTGGCTAGCTGCACAAATTGGAAAATCCAGCCATTAGCCATAATATTCGGGTTTGTGTGGAGGAGAGCCTGTTTGAGCCAGGTGACAGGTGTTTACTTGACCTACACGAACTGATTTTTCTTCCTCTGACCAAGTGTACCAAGCAGCAGAATCAGCGTTAATTTATGCGATCAGCATTAATTTATGCAACAAAATAATTTCTGTTCCCAAAAAACATCCAGACAGTTTACAACATAACAGCCCACTACATGCACAACAAAGCACAAATGTAACTTTTTTTTTTACTGAAGCACAACTGGGAATACCATCAGCACGTCTGCATCGAAAACAGGTGGATGTGAAAAAAACCCAAGAAAGTGGAGCCTCTGAGGAAGAGATGCCACACTTTTGGTGACCCTTTGTTTCTTCCTCACATCATCTCACTGACTGGATTACTTCATATTAGAAGTGAGGAAAAGCGAAGCCCAAATACACTACCAGTTAAACGTTTGGACACACCTTCTTATTTAATGTGTTTTCTTTATTTTTATTACTGTTGACACTGTGAGAATCTACAGTGTCAACAGACAGTGGTGGTCATAAAAGCAGAATGCAACTTTAAAGAGGACATGAAACATTACACATAAAGCATAATTTACACCACTGAGGCATCAAAACTATGAATAAACACATGGAATTATGTAGTAAACAAAAAAGCGTGAAATAACTCAAAAAATGTTTTATATTTTAGATTCTTCGTAATAGCCCGCCTTTGCTTTGATTACTGCTTTGCACACTCTTGCCATTCTCTCGATGATCTTCATGAGGTAGTCACCTGAAATGGTTTTCCAACAGTCTTGAAGGAGTTCCCAGAGATGCTGAGCACTTGTTGGTTCTTTTGCCTTTACTCTGCGGTCCATCTCATCCCAAACCATCTCCATTGGGTTTAGGTCAGGTGACTGTGGTGTCTGTGCGGGATTTATCAGGGCTCTAATCTGAGGTGCTGTTAACTTGTGATTTCTGAGCCTGGTGACTCGGGTGAATTTATCCTCAGCAGCAGAGATGACTCCTTTGTCTTCCTTTCCTGGGGCGGTCCTCATGTGAGCCAGTTTCATCATAGTGCTTGGTGGTTTTTGCGACTGCTCTTGGGGACACTCAAAGTTTTAGCAATCTTCCAGACTGACTGACCTTCAGTTCTTAAAGTAATGATGGACTGTTTCTCTTTACTTAGCTGATTGGTTCTTGTCATAATATGAATTCTAACAGTTGTCAAAGAGGGCTGTCAGCTGTATATCAACCTGACTTCTACACAACACAACTGATGGGCCCAAACCCATTAAGAAGGGTGAGACACAAATGAACCCTGACAAGGCACACCTGTGAAGTAAAAACCATTTCAGGTGTCACATCATGAAGCTCATTGAGAGAAGGCCAAGGGTTTGCAGCACTGTCAACAAAGTAAAGGGGGCTTCTTTGGAGAATCTAAAATATAAAACATTTAAAGTTATTTATCAATTTTGTTTTTACTACATAATACCATGTAGCTTGCTTCATATATTTGATGTCTTCAGTTTCTACAATGTAGCCAGCTGACTGCATGGCTTGGTACACCCAACCTGATGAGGAAAAGCTGGATTGTGAGACTCCAGCTTGTCACTCTGGTGGCTCAAACAGGCTCTCCTCCAAACAGGTCTCATTTCTAAAGTGCTTTACGAACCCGAATATTATAGCTAATGGATTTTCCCATTTGAGTGCAGCTAGCCAAACAAGTTTCAACAATCAGTTTAACACAAACTCATTGTAACACAGCAATTAGTTTTTAGTTTTAGTATCCTTATTTTCCTCTGAGTAATCAGTTCTGTCCTAACCTAAACTAATGTCTATTACCTGAAACCAAACAACCACATGATGTCATGTTCCGTACTGACAGAAGATGGTGCTAAACATATTTTTAAAACGTTATACTTCATCACTTATTTCTTAAATCCAGCTTTACAGACAGAGTCACATCTATGTCAGTTTTTGAGAGCAGGTCTCCATGATGGGAATTAGCCTATATATGTGGAACGCTCATGTTCTATTTAAGGTATTTCTTGATTCGTCCATGTCTGCTACAGACAGTGGATTTTAACAGCACAAAAAATGATCACGATGACCCTAATCCTGTCCTGTCAGAATATGTAATATTTTAAAAATTGTTCTCTTGAATCTCAGCAATCAGGGAACAACAAAAGTCTTTCTACCTCATACAGACTGAAAAGTCTTTTTAGAGATTAACCATCTGCTACAGATTGAATCATTTCATCTGTGGACGAGGCTTAAAACAAATGGTTAGGGGGTTGGGGTCATAACAGATGATGACCTCACAGAGTTAAACCAACCTGAATCACAAGGTGACCCTAAGCTGGATAAGAAGCTAAGAAGATGAATGCTTGGATCGGCAGAATATGCAGGTTTATCCAAGAAAATAGAAACTTCGATCTGGTATTAACTTTACGGTTATATATGTCAGTTTAGCTGGTCAAAACACCACAAGTTGTCCATAATGTTGCTCTGAATCACTATCGTTGGGCTAAAAAACTTTTTAGCAACGCTACGTTAATTATCATTGGTGTTTCAGATGTTTCATAGAGATGTTGATCTCTGTGGACAATCAGGACATGCATAATCAATCAAATAAGTAATCTTGTTTAACTGAAACATAAACTTTCTGTAGACAGAAATAAATAACTTTACTGTGAAGCCATGGCTTTAACACCATTTTCCATTCCGATTCTTTGAAGAAACATTTGATTAATATTCACGCACGTAAACCTTCGGCCGTCTTTCGCACTTATAAAGCTCTGAAATAAAATCACCTAGTTTCTTTTTAAACCTAAACGTCTGTGACGAGATTTAATCTCATGTCGGTCCATTAGTAATAAGTACTATCATTCACACACAAAAACAAAATGCTCACAACCTCCACCAATCAGACAGCAGCACACACAAACAAACAAACATGCTGAGAATCACTATAGCAACCAAACCATCACACCAGAGAGGCAAGAAATATACAATCTGAGTTCGACTGCCAACATGGCCGCCATCACAGAATCCATAACTGGAGGGGTTGGGTTCTGCTGATGGGTTCTTATTTGTCGCAGGGTTATGGTTTGTCGCAGGGCTACGGTTTGTTGCAAGGTTAGGGTTTGTTGGAGAGTTCTTGTTTATTGGAAGATTTTTGTTTGTCGGAGGGTTCTTGTTTATCGCAGGGTTAGGGTTTGTTGCAGGGTTCTTGTTTGATGGAGGGTTAGGGTTTGTCAGCGGGTTCAGATTTATCAAAGGGTTCTTGTTTGTCGCAGGTTTAAGGTTTGTTGCAGGGTTCTTGTTTGATGGAGGGTTGGGGTTTGTCAGCGGGTTCAGGTTTATCAAAGGGTTCTTGTTAGTCACAGGGTTCTTTATTTGTCGCAGGTTTGTTGGAGGGTTCTTGTTTGTCATAGAGTTCTTGTTTGTTGCAGGGATCTTGCTTGCTGCAGGGTTAGGGTTTGTTCGGGTGTTTCAAAAATTTACTGTTTGAGTTTGTCTCTGTGCTTTGACTTTGAGCTGTTTATTGAATGAGTTCCTTTCTTCTTAGAGGCTCAACACAGTGGACAGCATCTCTTCGGCACAGATGGAGGTGTTCCTTTCTGGATCACAGAACAATTGGGACAGTCTGTGTCAGTCTAAAGAAGTTTGTGATTGGATTCCTTCAGGATTAATACTGTCCTTTAGCCACAGCCTGATTCCTTTCTAAAGTTAAAGTCACTGAACAGGAAACTGAATGGGTGGAAGAGCAGAGGTACCTCAGCACCATCATTGACCAAAAACAGTGAGATCATCTGATAAATGTGAACAACACCTCTGTCTCTGTTTATAACCACTGAATCCATCCTTCTTGGGATGATTTCATTGGATAGCAACTTATCTCAAGAATAATAATAATTAAAAAATAAAAATAAATAATAATAATAATAATATGGTCCTCTGTGGTGGGTTCACTTGGAAAAATAAATAGTTGCAATAGCATTGATGTCCTCCTAGACTCTCTGAGAGGTAAGATGTCTTTTTGTGGAGAGAAACTGTCCAAGTGTTGAGCTCTTAAACCTTGAGCTCATCATCTCCTGGGTGGAAACCTCTTCTCACAGCTTGTTGCTTGCATAGCATCACGCTCCTTGTTGCCAACCAGGTTTTGTGCTGTTAGTGACCAGTTTCAGAGTAAGGCTTTTATTTTGAAAGGTAACAGACTAATCTTTGAACCTCCGTCCCTGCAGACTCTTATAATAGTACTCCTGCTCAGTCTGGTTACGGATCTCTCGATCCAACAGAACCAGTGCTGTCTTGCGCCTCATGGCCATCTCCCTGCGCTGAGCATCTGATGACATCTCTACCTGCTGGTGAGGTGGGCTTGAGGATAAGGTAGGGTCGACAGTGGCGCATGGCGAGGCAGAGCAGCGTGGGTGGAAGCTGCTGCTGCTGCGGCTGGCCGAATCTCCTCGATTCAGGTTAGAGAGGTTGTAGGTTTCTCGTGGGTCTCCCCCATTGGATGCCCCCACCCACTCCCATGGGTTACCATTACCTGATGGGGGCTGGGCCTGGGGAGGAAGCGGGACTTGGACAACAGGATAGTGGGGTGCATGGGCATCCACTGTGATGATACCTGGCCCCTCCCGTGGTTGCTCAAAGGGGTGGCGGTAGTGTGGCGAGTCGGCAGCGGAGGAGATGGCAGAGCAGGTGGATGTGGTTTCGGAGGACTTCTCCCCAGAGGACGAGGACGGCAGGAGGCCCTGCTGCTTGGACATGGCAATGACTTGCATGAGTCGTGGCTGGTTGGCAGCACCACGCCCGGACCCCTCTCCGGTTGTCTTCTCCCGGATGGCGAGCCACTTGGCTCGGGTTAGGGCGCTTTTTGGAGAAACCGGTGGGGGTCCTGCTTCTGGGATCTGTGGGGGTCTGGGTGTTGCCACAGCTTTGGCCCCCCCTGGAGGTGGAGTGGGGTTGCGACTTGCGTTTACCCTCCCGGCATGCACTGCAGGCTGGTAGATCGGGGCTTGAGAACCGCCATCGTCAGTCCCCACAGAGCCTACCTCAGAGCCGTCCTCACTGGTTTCGTGCTCTGCCTCATCCCGAACACCCATACCTCGCATCTCCATCGACTTCTGCTTCCACTCCGACACCAGCTGCTGTGACCGCATAGGGTCCATGGGCACCTGAACAGCCTTCAGACGGCGCTGCACTGGCTGCACTGGCTGGACCGGCTGCACCGGCTCCTCAGAGGCATCATTGGCCCCCAGTACACCATTTACATTCATGCTAGCTCTTGGCAGCGTGTTGCTGAAGGTCACCATGGTCTCCTTTCCCATGGGGCTTCGGGGAGCCAGCAGCTCTACATCCACACTGGCCCTCTTCAGACTTCCCATGGAGCCCTTCTCCCTCTGCAGGGGCCCCAGGCCATCCAGCCGGTCCATGGGAGCCGGAGCTGCCGCTATCTCATCGTTACTCTCTGAGGCAGACGCAGGGCCTTTGTTATAGACCGACTCGTGTCCCCGCTCAGTCAGTGCTCGGAGAGGGTCCGCTTTTAGGGGTGGAGGAGGTGGGGGTGGAGTGATGTCATCAGATGATTTGAAGTTGGCGACAGCGTGAAGGGCCTGACGGAGGAGAATAAAATCTCGTGAGTCTTTGGAGAGTCACAAACCTCAAAAATACTCTGAAACCTGATCTAATTGTCAGATCAAACCTCAGAGACCAGCACCAAAATCTGTTACATTATTACCTCCAACCTCTTCAAAAACAATCAAATCTCCCAGTTTCAACAACTGAGTCGGTGTCTTTGGATGATATTCTATTAAATCAGGCTTTGAATTATTTGAAAGTCTTAGCTGTTTTTCAGGCTGAATGATTAAAGCTGCCTCAGTGACCTTCTGTCTGTATTTTAGGTGCTGTTCAGATGTTTCTTTGTGCTGGCAGGTTTAATATTCCCTCATATTCAGTTGGATATTCAGCCCATCATCTCTTTGTGAAGCTCCTGGGCTGAAGCTTATTGGGTAAATCAAGATTTGAGTCACTTGGAGCTGCAGAGCTGTTGGTTTTTGATCTACCATCAGCCTCCGGTTTAAGCTGATGCAGTCGCCATGACAACACCAACACAAAGCCATGTCCATGACAACAGCTGCAGACTCTGGAGCTCCATCAGACAGAAACACACACCAGATGTGTCCTTTATCTCACCAGGTAGGCGGCGATGAAGGCTCCGATGAGGAAGCCCACATAGACGTCGATGGGGTGGCTACGATGCTGTGTGATCTGAGTCAGGCCAGTCAGCGCCGCAGCAATGGCAAATGCAAACACCAGCACGGGTTTGAGCAGCTTGGTGCTGTCTGAGATGGTCGAATTAAAGTACATCTGACAGGAAACAGAAGCTAACATCAGAGAATGCCACGATACAGCAAATTCAACACATCTTTATCAAGACAAACAAAACTGAGCAGTACATGCAGACCTGACACAATTTCCTAAAGACATTTTTTAAAATGTGAACATTGTTTATTCTTATTTATTTTTGTGTAAAATGAATTTATTCTGGGATGGAAAATGTAACTTTAATCCAAGTCTAAAATCGGCTTTTAATTTACATGCGTTAAAAGCAGCGTGGCCGACCCAGCGTTTCTGGGCTGAACCTGAACTCTGACCACTGGACCTAAAATCACACAAGCTTGTTTCTGTGGGAAGGTTTTCTTTGTCGCACTTACAGAAACATAAACAGCAGCAAACGCTGACAGAGTTGCATGCTGGGAAGGAAACGTCTTTCTGTAAGAAGAGGAAGAAAAAAAAAACATGCCTCAATGATCAGTCTGAAAACTTCAAACAGCGACACAAACAGGAAGTACGGCAAGCACCTCGCAGCCATGATGGCGTGCTCATCCTGCCCAGCACAGATGTCTGTGGTGATGTAGGCATTCTTGTCACATGACACACCCGCCAGAGTATAGTTAGGTTTGCAGACAGTGAGGAAGAATGGTGCGTGGTACCCCGTGGACAGCTGGATGATGTCAGTGAGCAGCGCGGTCGCACACAGGCCGAACACGTGCACACCTGCAGGAACACTTTTGACATGTAAGACTGGTGGCAGGTCACAGGGTACAGACAGGTGGATGTTCAGCAGGTTCTGCAGACATAGTCATACCTACGAAACGGACCGTCCTCCTCAGGAAGGAGTTGAAACTGCAGCCGCCAGCGTTGATGCTTCCCTCAGCTCGGCGGAGTTTCAGACGGGACTGCAGGCAGTAGATTGCTCCTTCCACCAGCATAATCTGGGGCACAAAACAAATCCACCTCAGCAGCTTGAAGCAGGACAGGCTGACCCCGCCCACTTTCTACAACCATTAAACATGAAATACTAGTTTATGCACAGGTGGAGATGTACAGGTGAGGAAAGCAAAGACACCAAAGACTTCCAAACGTTTGAGGTATTTTCATTGTTCGTGAGGTCAGAATGGAGAGTCAGGGTACCCCATCAACCATCCAACCACACACCCACCCATCCACTAGCAACTAATCACTTACCAACTTACAAACACCTATTAAACCACTCAACAGTCATTGACCAACCACCAATCACCTATCCAACCAAACAACCAACCATCCACCAATCACTCATCCATCGACCAACCCTTCATTCAGCCGCTCTAAAACTAAACCACCCACCCATCAATCACATATACCAAGCATCACCTCCAGTCATCTTCTTAGCCTCCAATCTGACTAGGCAAGTGCATCATCACTAAAAACATATTCCTACATAATCAATAAATTCTAATAAATTATGGTACCGAAGCAGCGGGTCCAGCGAAGGCGAGGCTTAGAAGCATCAACAGTGGGATCAGCTCATCTCCTCCATCCACGTACGGCATACTCAAATCTCTGTCGTGGCACCGGAAACCCACTTGAGCCGGCTTCACCACATCGGTCAGCTCCAGGAAGTACAGCGACACCATAGAAGAAGCCACAATGGGCAGCTGCACGCAGAAAAACAGATAAACATCTGTTAGTGGGATCATCTGATCCTTGTTGACACGGCAGGAAGTGCTGCCAAAATGTAGCTCTGAGTTTACAGGTAGTGTGACTGAGCCCATAAACTCATGATGTCAGTGGGTTTGTTTGTTTTTTTACAGAGGTCCCAGCAGACACTGTCTCCCCATACACCTCCACAGGACCTGAGGTCAGCTGTTGCCCCCTGGTGGTCAGTAAAAAGAGTACAAGTGTAAGAGACCTCAGATTTTACGATTCAGGCCCAGAAGCTACATCTATTTTTAGACTGTCTGAGGATCTGAAGCATCAGCGTGTGGTCCATGGGCTCTTCAGATGGTCACTGAGGATTTTCATCAAATACTCGAAAATTATGTTAATTTGTTCAGGGGTTTTTTTGATCCTCTAAATGAAAATAATTTAATAATAATAATAATGGATTGCATTTATATAGCTCTTTTCGGGGCCCTCAAAGCGCTTTCCAAACAGTTCATGCAGAACTTTTATTAAATGAGTTGAATTAAAGCGGAAAGTCTGAAATTCACATGCTGTTTGATTTGAAAAATAGCACGGTGGACCTGACTGTAGGTACGGTCCTCGGTGTTATGTGACCATTTGTTTGTTTGTTGCTCTCACCTCTACGAAGTAGAAACATGGCAGCAGAGTCAGACTGTCCTTTGGAGGTTTCTTCTTCATCTTCTCTGAGGGGGAGGATGTCATCATCATCATCATCATCCTCATCAACCTATACACGGACACGCGCACACACACACACAGATAGAAGCATTATTTCCTGATTAGGAAAAAACAAACATTTGAGGCTGAACTTGTCCAATCACAACAGAGCTGCAGGAGGGGCGGTTCCACAGACAGTAAAAACATGGGGCACTTTATGTCAGAGGTATTGATGCAGCCAGCGGGCCCCTAAGTCTTAACTGGAGAGAGCCCGCTGAACCTCGACCTTCAGATCCAGACAATCTCGCACATTCCTTCTTCTTATGGTTCCCACGGAAAGAAGTTCCACTACACTCAGGCAGGAACCATAAGTTTAAATACCAAGGGACTACCATAAGGATCTTTTAAAATGTCTGAGTTGCGCTCGCTCAAAAAAAGAGCTGCATTCAGCGGTTTAAAACGAGCCCAGTATCAGAGAAATGTCAGGTTCCACTCGCTGTACCTGACCCGGTTATGCGTGACATACAAAAAAAGATGTCTCCACCTTCACTCACCTGATAAACCTCAGAAGATTTTTTGATCAGAGGTTCAGTAAGGAGTACGACGAGTACGCACACATTCCCATCGTTCATGATAATCAGCCATACTCAAGATACAGATGCTCCCCTTATTGTTGGATTAATCAACATCCTACATGCAGGCGCATAACAGAAAATCCCCATCTTTGTTGTCTTTGACGTGTGTGTGCAAGAGCATATACAAATTTGTATATATATATATATAGACATAAATGCTCATCTGTTCTATTGCATCGCTCAGCCATCTTATTTTAGTTCCAATCTTCATGTTAATAGTTTCTAACTTGTCACAGAAGGATGGGAGCCTCTCCAGACATAAGTATTAAGAGAATGTCTTACCAGAGGTTTCTGGAAATAATGTTTATTCTGCCGCTTGCCTCTAAAACCGCGACAAGTTTAGATTTAGTTTACAGAAGCGCTGAATGATGTTTTGCGCTTTATCCCAATGATCGCTCTTATTAATATTTTCACCTTTTGTAACTTTCTCACTCAGTTAGTCATGGCTAAACATGGTGGATGGTATTGATGCTAAAAGGGCTGCTAGGTTTAAATGGGCCTGATAAAAGAGCCAGACTATTCAGTCGCTTTAAATACTTAAAATGTGAGATGGCATTCCTTCAGGAAATCCACCAACTGAATAAAAATGAAGACTTTAAAAAGGATGGGAGGGCAATATATTTCATTCCAATCTTAATTCTAAGACATGTGGGATGGAATAATAAAAAAAAAAATCAAGTTTACTGTGACCACTGTCATCTCAGATCCACATGGAGGTCTCATAATTGTTGACGGGCTCCTTCACAACACGTCTAGCGTGGTTCTGGTCATGCCACAAACTGGGATGATAAGTTTATAGAGAAAATAATCTTGTCAATTCCAGATTTGAACTTGCAGGAATTGATCCTGGGGGAGATTTAAACTGTGTAATAATACTGGATCAATCCAGTCATAAATCTATAAACCTAACAAAAAAGGCTAAGCTACTTTCAACTTTTATGGAGCAGGTTGGAAGTGTTGACCTGTTTTTTATTCCCACAAGGTAGGTGTTTTTATTTCTTCTCCTCATCATGCATCACTCATATGGCAGAATAAACTGTTTCTTTGTTGACCAGTCCCTTGGTACCTAACCAGACAGAAAACTTTCAGCTGGTAGGGGCTTTTGTGAAATAATATCCCTCAAAATTAATGATTTTTTTTTTTTAGAATTCAATTTTTTTTAAAAATCAAATCCGTCTTTCCCTTCTCTAAGAAGCACTAACAGCAGTAATCGGGAATTCTGCTAAAATAAGATGAAAAATACTAAACTGGAGGAGCTCATTAGATCAGTATCCATGGTGGATGGTCAGTACTCCATCTCTTCTTCCATTGAACCGTTTTAAAACAAGAAGAGCCTCAAACCTGAATTCTGTCTTGACGCCAATAGGGGGCAACAACTGTCAACTTCTTTTGAGGTTTTATAGACATGTGATGTTAGCTTGTTCATCATTTTGTACATGTGACGGCGCAGGATCGCAAAGGGATCGAGATGACCCTGCTGGCATTTGACACATGTTAGCAGCAGCGCCAAGGTGCAGCTTTTATTTTGAAGGTGAGCCCTATCAATTTCCTGTTTTTCCCACAGTTTTCACATCAAGTCGTTAGCAAACAAACATGAAAAACTAAAGGTAACCATGGCAACCAATGCAGTCACTCTGCAGCTTCTTTGCAGCTGATTTTCTTTTATGTTTCCATAGCAACCACTGCTCTCTTACTTTCAATATGGCTGACAGTTCTCAAGCTATAGGCATAAGACGTCCTGCGAAAACCCTCCCACCAAGTTTGCGCCTGAATGAAATGAGCTAGGTAATTTCAGTCACACTGTTTCAAAATGAAGGATTTTCTGTAGTAGGAAGCTGCACACTGATTGGCTCATGAGTTTTCAATCATAAGTCATTAGACAAGCAGATGCGCCCCATTCCCATGTCCACTTTTCTGCAACAGTGGAAACTGGACTTTAGAAAGTGATGTCGCCCACTGGATTCTAAACCGATGCCATCCACGTTCCCGGCGGTTCCCGTGACCTTTAAAGAATTTGACCCACCAATCCTGAGCTAAAGATTCAAGCACAACAACACAATGACCAGTCAGCTTAAAGACGCTGACTGTCTATCCTCCTCCTCTGCTCGCCGTTTACAGTCATTGTGAGGTCGTGGACGTGACCTCGCAGACCAGCGGGAGAGCTGCGATCTGGACGAGAGGAGGAAACTTATCCATACAAACCTCTGATGAAAGAAGCGACTGTTTCTGCCCCTGTGCTGTTGACTGCCCCCTGCTGGCAGTCAACAGCACAGCAGTCAAACTTCAAAAGAAGCTGAAGTTGACTGCTGTCGCCCCCTAGTGGCATGTGTGGGCGGGGTTAGTGCCTCCTTTACACCTCCACCTCAGAGGTTGGAGTGATAAAATCCCACTCAGGGATCCATTCAAAAAATGAAAGGTTAATGCTTCAGCATGTGGTGCCAGAACTCTGACACACCTGAGTTTACTAGAAGCAAGTGATCACATGACCACAGGAAGCAGCTGCACACCGGCTGCTCGGACCCTCCCCCTCACAACACAGACGCCCTCACACCTGTGTTCAGTCATTTCAGAGAACTCCCCTGAAAATCGGTCTGAAGACAATCAGCTGCACAAAGGAAGCTCTTCATCATCATCACCCTGACACACGTCACATTAATGCCATTTAACAGCTGACCAATCAGTATACAGAGGTCCTCCACCCACTGATGGAGCCGCGCGGACAGACAGACAGGTGGAGGTGCAGCAGGACCGGAAACTGAACAAAGCAGTCCGGATTTTGCACCTCTGCAGCAAAACACACACGCACACATACACACAGTATCACCTCTGAACATCCACCCGCTCTGGATCCCGTCAGCAGAACCGGAACCTTGCTGCGGCTCGGTCTCAGTCCGGTTCCGGTGGGTTCCGTTTCCTGCAGAACAGCGCAGAGACGTCTGTGTGCTGGAGGAACCTGCTGCGGTGTGTGTGTGTGTGTGTGTGTGTGTGTGTGTGTGTGTGTCAGGGTGGGCGGGGCAGAGCGAGCTGTGAAACGTTCCTCGTGCGTATTGCTGTCAGGTGATCGGAGCCTGAAGGGTTAAACTTTGGCGCTGTTTTTAACCCTTCACGCACCTGAAACGTCACAGAGACAAAAACACGTGATTCTGCCTTTTTTTTCTAATCGCCTGAATAAGTAGCTGAGTGCAGGCTGTGGCGCCCCCTGCTGGGACAGGAGGGGGGGAACATGCTTTTCCCCAGAGGAACCCAAGACAGTCACAGACAGGGAACACTGGGAGGGCTGAAGCTCACCTGCAGCAGGTGTTACTGGCTGAACGTTCTTTAGCTCATTCAGAATCATTTCCAGTTTATTAATATTACATCCTGCATTCAGACACTGTGACCTGAACAGAGAACATTTTCTTACAAATATCCATGTGGATGGAAGAGAGATAAGAATGTTTACCAACAGGCTTCTCTTCATCATTATATGTGATCACACACACACAGAATTAAAACCCTTACTAAATATGTAGTTTTGTATTCATGAAAAGGAGGTTGTCTGTGCTCCAGGTTCAACCTAAACAGACGAGCAGGTCCACCACAGGGGGGTGCTGTTTCAGATCTGCTGTCATGATGTGAAAACTGAACTTTGAGTCCTCAGAGTGGTGACTACGTGTTTGCATTACCTTTCACTGTGTGTGTGTGAGAGAGAGACTTTAAACTGTATTCTCTTATTTTTACCTGCGGCTGGAAATGAGCAGGATAAAAAAAAAACGTGACTGAAAGAATCTCTCGCTCTCTGGTTGATGCACCTCTACCAAGCAGAGTGATGGGCAGACGCAGGTGCTCAGTACGTCACCTGACAGGTGGTTATGATCAGCTGAGAGAAACCGTGATCACAGGTGTCTGTAAAGTAATTTCTCCCTTAAAGACGTTGTGTACACGATGAACCCACCTGACACTTCCTGCAGCATCACTTCTGTTCCCATGGAAACACCCGATGACCCATTTGTTCCATCAGCGTGATGTGACATGGATGAAACAGCGCTCTCAGGTGTTCGGACACAAAAACAGAAACACCTCGTTCAGTTTGGTTGGCTTTATTAGAAAAATGCTGTTTATGTACAAAGTGCAGCTCCACCGATCAATCGGAACTGGATTCAGTCCCTGTGCCTCACACAGAAACTGGTCTCATGAAGCCGGTTCTGAGCTGGATATTAAAGACCATTTTCAGGAACCTTGATTGGTCAATAGGTTTGGGATGTGAATAAGCTCCACAACAACAGGTGATGAAGTGTCACCACTTCAGGTGAACGTGGGCGGGATCCTCCTCCACAGACCGCCACACAGACAGTTCTTAATCCAGCGCTGCTCCCATTGCTTCATGGCGTTTGTCTTGTTGGGCGAACGGAGCATCGTCACGCAGCCGCACCTGAAAGAGGCGGAGCTTAGTGATGTCATTATGAAAGTGGAACATGTGACATTGCCTCCCACGGACTCACCTGGTGCAGGCTTTGCTCTCCTCGGTGGGACAGACGCCCATGTGAACACAACGCAGGTTATCCATCCTCTGGGAGCCAGGAGTCCTGCGAGCACACACAGAAACACACAAGTTACCGTCAGCACAGTCACTGGTACCTTCTCGACTCAACCTGGTTTTGTTTGTTTTCCATTAGAATCCAGTACCAAATAATGTGTTCGGGGTTGTTCTAGGAACTCGGCTGAAAGTCCTGTGGCATCATTCGCATGTGACACAAACAGAGGAAGACGTGGAGGCAATGGTGAATCTGCTGCTAGGTCTGTGGCGTTGTTCTTTGTGCAGCCGTGTTCCTCATTGCCGGGTTTCAAAAACAGCGGTATTGATTTTCATGAAGGAGACGCTCTCATGACTCATCGAGTGACGCCACTGACTAGCCAATTGGTGGCATGCAGGCTGCTGACACCTGAGATCGCTTGGAACCCTGGCCAGTGGGTACTAAATTAGTACCAGGTACTACCACCCAATGGAAAATCGTAAAAACCGAGCCGACCCGAGTAGGTTCTAAGGGAAACGGCAGTTATGGAAAGCTGCAGGCTCAAGTGTGCATTACCTGTTGAACACCTCCAGAGGTGTGGGCGGGGCGTTGCTGGGCAGGGACGAGGCCTTGCCAAACTGCAGCCTGAGTGGGTGCTTGCCCTGGAGCTTCACCATCACACCGTCATTGACGGGCAGCCAGTCCATGCTGGGCACCAGCAGCTGGCTCGGCAGCAGGCAGCACTCGTCGATCAGACTGTCGTCAGGGTCCTGGGGGGCGCCATCATCCCGTGCTGAGTGACAGAAAATGGGAAACTGTTTAGTAGTGGTGACAGCTGAAAACTGCTTCAGCCTCTCTTTGACCTGAGTTCAAGCTTCTCTCGTGCTGAGCTCAGCAGGACAATTGTTTTCAGGGCTCAGGTGAAGTTGATGGTGATAAAGAGCACACGTCTGTGGTTCTGGTCATGCCTCAAACTGGGATGATAAGTTCATAGAGAAAATCGTGTTGATTCCAGATTTGAAATCACAGAAATTGATCCTGGAGGAGATTTAAACTGTTTAATAAATTTAAACTGTTGTCAGTCTGCCCCAGGGCAGCTGTGGCTACAACTGTAGCTTGCCTCCACCAGTGTGTGAATGTGAGAGTGAATGAATAGTGGAATTGTACAGCGCATTGAGGGCCCCGAAAAGCGCTATATAAATGCAATCCATTTTTATTATTATCATTTTTATTATTAATAATACTGGATCAATGCAGTCATAAATCTATAAACTTATAAAATAGGCTAAGCTACTTTCAGCTTTATGGAGCAGGTTGGAAGTGTTGACCCCTTTTTTTTTTAATTTCCCACAAGGTAGGCATTTTTTATTTCTCTCCTCCTCTCACTTGTATGGTCCAGATGTTCATCCAAGTCTCAGGAGCAGCAGGGAGGATTTCATATTTCAGGAATCAGTGGAGCGATCTGAGGAATCCTTCCAGAGTGACAACTGACCTGTAGCAACAGCTAGCTGTGAGTCTGAGCTCAGGATTATTTACAGTTTCCATCTTACTGTCAGTTTTACCTACAGAACACCTGTTGCCAAATGCATTGATCCGATTGGTCAGATCTGTTTATTTCCATGTGAAAAGAACCCAACAAAAACAAACAGTAAATTAATTAAGAACAATTTGCACGTGGCGGTGAGTGACGGCCCGTGCCATTCTAGTCTGATCTGCTCTGAGGCTGATGGAGGCTTTCATCCAGTTCTCTCTACACTACACATGGATGAGTAGATGTTTTCCTCTCTTTGCTGGATGCTTCCTTCTCAAAACTGCTGATGGAACTGCATGGTGTTTGCAGTCGAGGACTTCCTGTTTCACTCACGGCTCCTTCAACAACACCTGGAATCACCTGCACACCTTTGACCCGATTCACTTTAAGCAACCATGATTGAGGGAAGACTAACCCGAAACCTCAGATTAAAGCTGATAACCTTTGACTGAACGTGAGAGGACCTGAGGTCAGATAAAGTGGCCCAGTCCTGACCCGGAGTGTGTTGCTTACAGCAGAGCCACAGCTTGGTGAGCAGCCTGAACAGCAGCAGCATGCTGTCCTGGTTGTCCGACGTGGCAGTGAAGGTGGGCAGACAGCCGGCCTTCAGCAGACCCCAGATCCGGATCATCACCAGCATCTCCCTCAGCATCCCCAGAGACGCCCCGTCCCGCATGAAGCCAAACCCGGGCCGGACCATAGAGCCCTATGAGAGCAGCATACATAAACCCGGGGTCAGAGGTCATCAGCCAAACATGATGAGTTCTACTGAGTTCTGCTTCCTGGAGACGAACTGATTAATCTACATCTGCTTACAGCTTCTGTTTCATTGGAATGGTTCCGAGTCACTCCTCCTAACCTGGAATAAGGTGTGTGCATCGCCACCCGACTTCACTTACCTGGTTGGGCAGGTTGGCGAGCAGGTACAGGACGAAGTCTCCCACCCACTGGATGAGCTGCTGCAGAGACTGCAGAGGAGGACCATCCAGTACAAACTCCTCCGTCTTCAGGTTGATCATCACCTTATCGATATCTGAGAAGACATGGAGCCATCAGCCACCACCCACACATGATGGGTCACCACTGCCACCTGCGGTCTCACCTGTGTCTGTGTTTTTGGCGCAGATCTCTGTCAGTCGGTCTCCAGGACTCTTGTCCGGTGTGTTGAGGACATGAGGCCTCAGCAGAGACTTGAGGGTGGAGCTGATAGCAATAAGCAGCAGCTTGGCATGGAAGTCACACGCTCGAGCCGCTGTCGCCGTGGAGAGTTTACAGAGAGAAGCCTTCACTGCCACAATGCGTGTCGCCAGAACCTGAAGCAGAGAATGGCAGAGGGGAAGTCCTCGAGCCAGAAACATCAGAAACACACCTTCCTGCGTTCTGCTGACTTTCATCATCTCACCTGTCTTGCATTTTCAAATTAATGGTAAATAATTACTGGGACATTTAATAATGCTGAAAGCATTCTTACAGCACCCTGTCTAGGTGCAGAGGAAGAAAACCCACAGTTGGGTTTCTAAAGACTGTGAACGCAAATTGCCTCCTCTTCATGTTCCTCCATCTACAAACGTTTTACTGCTCGTCCAGACCAAATTTATTTATTTATTTATTTTTTAAACACATGTGCTGCCTGGTCCTAACCGCAGGGACTACTTCCTGTAGTCTGATAAAAACCTGCTACTGTGATTCTGCCTTTGTGAAGCTGATGAGTGCTAACAGCTTCAGCCCTGTTCAGTCACTGAATCTTCCCAATTCATGAAGCAGAACATGAAGAACAAGACAGAAAACTAAACAGCAGTGATGTTTGTAGGGTTACTGAGGTTGGGCTTGTTGGTATATAATGATGTGCTACATAGTGGCTACTGGCTAGCTACACAGCTACAGTTAGCGTAATATAAACAAATTAGCAGAGTGAAGCTGGAGGATGAATGCTAACTTTTTTTTCTCCACTTGATAAAAGTTAACCCGCGGCTTCCCAATGGTTAGGGACAAATGCAATCGAATGGCAGAAAAAAAATGCTGTAAACGGACCAAACCTGAGTCAGGAGAACAACTAAGATAATCCATCCACAATACGAGGTTAGTCATTTACATACTGCTGCACGGGCTGGACTGTAGTTACATAGTAAGGTTTTAAAACTGAGGTTTAAAATGAATAGTGGTAATAAAAACCGAGAGAGGCCGACAGTGATCACTGACTGTTTTTAGGGTCTTGTTGAGATTAAATAGAAACAAAACATGTTAAAAACACAACAGCCTTAATAAACAGAGCAGTTTGGACCCAGAAGCAGGGTTAATATGTCATCACTTAAAGACCTGGCCTTGTGGTTTTCTCCCAGCATGCTTTGCTGACCTGCTGCAGCGCCTGGTTCTGCCTCATGTACTCTTCATGCAGCTTCTCCACCAGGTTGTGCACCATGCTGGGCTGCACATGCAGCAGCACGTCCCACCAGTCGTAACCCGTCACCATGCAGTACTCCAGCAGGAACAGCAGGTGACGCAGCGTCGTGTTCATCTCCAGCACCTGGCCCATAGAGGGCGACACACGCAGCATGTGGAGCTGACGAGAGAACAAACAAACAAACAGATTAGAATTAGATTTCAGAATGATTCAAAGCGGCAACTGTCCAGATGTCCATTGACTCGTCCTTGGCTCACTCTCTGGAGACCTTATTTGGTTGTTTTGCTTTCAAATTTCTTATTTCACATTTCTCATCAACCCGATTGAGTTACTTCACACAGAAGTCATGTAGGTTACGGAGATGTCAGGATTCCAGAGGAAACAGTTTCTCTGCTAAATTAATCGATTGATAAAAAACCGATCAATCTGATCTCTGATTGTTAACGTGTGGCATTTTATTGATCTGGGTTGAACCAGAACCCAGCTGTGTGTCCTCACCTTGCCGTGGTTGTCAACTCCAGCCAGAGCCAATGAGGTCCAGGAGAACTGCAGGGCCTTGAAGTGGACGGTGGGGCCGGCGGTTCTCTGGCGCTTGATGGCCGACTCATCTCCAGGGCGCTGTGCCGAGGAGGCGCCGTAGAACACGCCCATGGTGTGGAGGGAAAGGCGGTGCAGGATCTGGATGCTGCCATCATGAAACGCCAGAGCCAGACCTGAAACCACAATGACATGAGACGGTTACAACAAAGTCCTGCCACCATCTTTAAAGGAAGCCAGATCAACCTTTAACTTCAGGGTCAGCAGGGTGTCAGACCTGACGGTCCAGAACAAGCATCGCAGTTTAAGATTTGGTAATGGCCCAAAATAAAGTTCACCAGGTAAACGAAACACAGTGACATTACAATGAGGTCACTGTCTGAGGCTCCTCCCACACCAGTGCTGTGAGCAAACACTATGCCATAACAGCCATGCCCACAATGACTGTGATTGGCCCGTTTAGTACTCTGATTTCCTCCTACACATTTCTTCTTCTACCGCCATTTTTTCAAATCAACACGAGAACAATCAACCCGACCACAGAAACTCTGAGCTTGATGAAGGTGCTTCGCAGCACGCGTGTACACCTCCCTGAAGAACAACCAGCCATTTCCAGCTCTGAGGCTCACCGAGTCCGGGACAGAACTTCAGTTCAGTGTTGGAGATGGAGATGGGCAGCTTGGGCAGAGCGACAGCCGACACACGCTCCAGGTCGCCGGTGGTCGTCAGGATCCGCCATTTTAGGATGGTCGGCTGCTTCTCTCCCACTGTCAGAAGAGGTCAAATAAAGAAACTCAGGGCATTAAATACAAAAGGTCAGTGGTCATGAACACACACACACAGATTCTTAAAGCCTCTTGTTACTATGCCAACCATTAGCTGGCTGTTACATCACTTCCTGCCTGGTGCTGGGTCTTCTTACCCACTGGCGAACAGTGCTGGAAGATATTATTGACAGGAAGTCCCTCCTTCCTCAGAGACCAGCACTCCACGATGCTGCCGTTCTGATTGGACGCACACAGCAGAACCTGTAAAGCATACACTTTCTGAAGGTCCCGGTGGTCTCAGGTTTAACGGTCACACTTGTCTTATTGATCTGACTGTGCACACTGGTCTTAGCGATTTGACTGGTCACACTGGTCTTACTTGCTCAGAGTTCTCCCGGGTCAGGAACTTGAGGTGGGTGACAGCGGGGTACTTCTCCCTCCTCAGCGGGTCGGTGGTGCAGCGCAGGAAAAGTGAGGGCAGCAGCTCAGTGTCAATGCGACATTTCTCACTCACCACACTGACCACCACCTGAAAAAAAGACAAAGGTAAAATGTCAGGTTAGCATAAGAGGTGAGAGCCCCTTGGTAATGCCAGCATCTTTCGTCCTTACCTTGTAGAACTGCACAGGCGAGGAGCTGCTGCCATCTGTGGCAGCCACCACAATGTTCCCTCCTCCAGTGAAGGCGATATCGGCCAACGCCACGCGCCCTCTCAGCCGGCACAGGCTCTCGCTCGCCGTCAGCAGAGCGCCGCCTGGCTTCAGCAGCGACACAGTCACCAAACCACTCACCGTCACCGCCAGCCAGCCCTCCATCGGCTTACCACCAAACAGCGTTAGGGACGGTGAAAATTTCACCCGTGAGAACTTCTCCCCGAAGTTTGTGGAGCCAGACTGAAGCAAGAGGAGAAGAGGAGACAGGGCTTACTCAACTGGTCTCAGTTACTGTTAAGACACAGAGCTATCACTGCAACGAGCCAGCAGGTGTGTGCACATGTGTGGGCAGCTATTACCATCTCCACGTGCAGTGCCAGCTTGACACCATTGTGCAGCCAGCTGAGAGCGATGATGGGGTCTCCGTCTAGCGAGCTCGACAGGACGCTCTCCCAGCTATTCACCAGGTGATCCGACATCGACCAGCATTTGATCTGCCCGTCGCCGTCTGCAGACAGCAGCCGTGAGCCTGCAGCACGCGCAAACACACAGACACACACGTCACTTCCTGTCTCTCTCAGCAGAACGTGACACTGCAGCATGTACTTACATAAAGCAGGAGAACAGCAGCTTCTCCTGCTGGCACAGTCTGAACAGCTTACAGCCAATCAGATTCCAGACCAATAACAGTCAATCAATCAGCTGAGCTCATCTCCAAAACATTTAACTGAAGTCTCACCTGATTGGTCCCACTCCAGACAGGAAATGACCTCAGTGTGTCCAGAGTTGATGGAGAAAACATCCCAGGGGTGCTCAGTGTCGATGATATGGATCATGTGGCTCACATCTGGAAAACAGAACATCAAGTTCAGCGTGTGTTTGTGTGTTCGCCTGTGTGTGTGTGCATGTGTGTTTGTGTACTCTTGTCGTCGTCCTCGCTCTTCAGGTCTGTGGTGAAGGCCACGAGGTTCCTGCAGGACCAGGAGCAGACCAGCGGGATGGAAGGGCAGTGCGTGCTCTTCGGACACTTCTCCCACTCACACACATAGGCCAGTTCCATGATTCCACCACAGAAGAAGAATCTAGATCCCAGGTGGATGCGTCACCTAAAAAAAAACAAAAAAAAACAGACCAGTCAGCTGCTCTAATCACTTAAACACCGATTACTGACCTGTTTGTGTGGATAGAGCAGAGATGAACATGAGTGATCAGACCTCTGCCTTACCACTACATGTGTCAGACAGATGCATGAGCCACGGGCTCTCCAGTGCCACCTTTACCTGAAGTAGTGGAAAGTAAAACTTTCAAAGGGGACAGCACTACAGATATGTGAAAAAGCAAAGCACAAGTAGAAGGACAAAAGAAAGAAAAGGAACACACATGCAAAGAAGAAAGCTCTTAAAACATGCGGTTGTCCCCACTGGACTTTCATCAAATCAGCAAAGATGCACAGAAAAGAAGGTCAGACACCAATTAGGGAGAATAAGAAGGACAAAGGGGACTAACACTGTATGTAGCAGGTTTATCATAGAGGCATCCCAGTGTACTTCAGACCCAGCCATCTGCATCTAAAAGTCAAAGGTCACTCTTTTGAGGATGCCAATGTTCACATTTTTACAAAACCGACTATTTCCACCCAGATTCACACCTTGGCTCAGGTGTCCTCAACAGGTCACACGATGGGCTGGGGCAACATCTCACAGTGGTTTCACCATTAAATCCCATTGATGGTAATGAGCCCCACCTTCTTTCATACCTTGGTTCTGGTGTTGACTCACATGATCACTAGTGGGTAAATGACCCAGGATCACCTCTAATGGGGATTAAACACCTGGGACCCTCCACCTTAATTTGTAGACTGAAGAAGCCTGTTGCACGAAACGTCTTTACAAACTTAAAGCAGTTCAGCTGCTTCTTTTTCAAATTGAACATCAAACTGTTCACCCAGGCCGTGCCAAATAACACCATAGTCACAGTACTCAAAGTAATCAGTCACAACAGTGAATGAGCAGCCGCACTAGCCTCTAGCGTTAGCTCACCTGAAGGTTTTTCGCTTCTTTCACGCAGATGAGAATGAAAATTAGCCGTTTTCCTTTTCCTGTTTTTAAGGCTGTTTAGTATGAACTTAAAGTAATTAAAACACCAAAACATCGAAACACCAGACTTGAGTTAAACTCAGCGCTTTTTGCTTGCTGCTGTTAAAAACAAACCGCTCTCTGTTAAAAGGATGTGGGGACCCCGTGGCTGCCTCTACAGCTGCCTGACTATAAAACACTGACGGCACCCCGAAGCTCTACTCAAACAGCGTCACGGCGAGACGTTTAAGCCGCGTGTCATATAAACGTGTTTGTCTGTGAGATGACTGATATAACCTCTGTGATCAGTTTGATATCGGCCCTGTGCGACGAACCGGCTGTTTATCTAACGGGCGCCGCGGACACCCTCCTCCTCCTCCTCTTCTTCTTCTTCTTCTTCTTCTGCTTCTTCTTCTTCTTCTTCTTCTTCTTCTTCTTCTTCTTCAGTCAAGTTTAACGACAGCTTGCATCCAAAACTGTTGCGTTACTGCCACCTCCTGGCTGTTAATCATCCGTCATTCCTGAATCCTCAGATCCTCTTGATGAGACCAGTATTTCTCAAAAAACGAAAAACCACCACTTTCCCTTCACCATGACTTAACTCTTTAACCACTCGTTCAAACGTAAGTTCCCTTCCACCACTCATTTCACCCCACATCACCCTCCTGTGACTTGCATACTTCCTGCAACTAAGGAGTACATGCTCAACCGTCTCCATATCAGTGCACCCATCACACAACCCAGTCGGATGTTTTCCTATCCTAAAAAGAGTACCATTTAAAAAGCAGTGGCCTGTTTGTATTCTACTGACAACAACCTCCTCCTGTCTCTTTAATCCGCTACTCCTCTTAGCTTCTATTGTGTTTGGCACCTTATATAAATGTCTCCCTTTTGTGTCATTATCCCATGCCATTTGCCAGAAGCTCCTACTTTATGTCCAAGCTACACTTTTCCCTTCAGATTTTGACAGTGGTATCTGTGCATCTATATCGACTCTTTTAACAGCTGCTTTGGCCAACCTATCTGCACTTTCATTACCCAAAATACCCACATGAGCCGGAGTCCACATTATTACTACATGTTTATTTTTTTGTCAGACAGTCTATGATGAGCAAAAAGAATGTCATACAGAATTTGCTGATGGGTAGTTGTGTATCCTTGTTCAATACTCAATAACGCCGACAATGAATCACTGCATATCAGTACTTTTGAGACTCTGCTGTCTTCCACCCATTCTAGAGCCAGCAGTATGGCGTACAATTCAACTGCATATAAACCCAGACGAGTTGATGTTCTTTTCGCAATCTTGAAATTTAACTCCGGAATTACCACTGCTACACTAGTTGCTTCAGTCTTAGGATCTTTTGACCCATCTGTATAAACCTGTAAAAAATTCACTGTATTTGCTCTCCAATCTGTTATAAAATCTTTGACAAATATCTATGGTCAATTTTCTCTTTTTAGTGTCCGTTAATGATCGGTCTACGTCAACATATCTCAATGTCCATATGGGTCGTAAAGGCCACAACACTGTCTGATTGAAGTCTGTGTCATACACTTTAAAAGTTCTCACTCTATCATCGACACCCTCCTCTATCCCCAGTAACATACTTCCCTGAGCGAAGTCTTCTAGGCGGAAAAAATTACAAGATACCTGCACCCAATTTTAGTTTTTTTGCGGTTTCCTTTACTAGTATTTACTGGTTGTTGTTTTTAATAATGGAAACTAACGCTGAAAAAAATATCCGACCTCGATGCATTGTCATCTTGTTCATCTGTCCAGAAACATATTTTAAACCTGGTGTCAGGTGACTTTTTCTTTAGCTGTGAGTTCACACTGACAGGGTGCACAGCTAGATTATGGTCTGATCCAATGATCTGCTGTATGAGTGAATTCGATCCTCTGTTTTTTGATCACCTTTTGTGTTGTATCATGAGCAGGATGCTGTCCATATGGTTGGTTTTTGTGTGGACTGAAGTAAAGAAAGACTTTATCACGTCCTCTTTTCCTGTCTCCTCCTCCCTGATCCTGGTTTTCTTCCCGATTAAAGAGAGTTCTTCCTCTGTGCTGTCACCAGGTACCCTCTGATGTTGGTTACACTCACCTCATCGTTATGTGTTTGTTTATTGTGTTTATGTTTTGTGCTGTGTCGGTGTGTTTAAGTAAGTAAATGTATTTGTGTAGCACATGTCGGGATACAACATGTGTTACAAAGGTGCTTTACATCAAATCAAAACATGAAACAAACAAACAAAAAAAGAAATGCAGGTAAATTACAAATAAACTAGAATGAAACGTCAGTTTAACCTCCTAGGACCTGGTTACCACATATGCGGACATCATGGCTGTAGCTCAGGTGGTAGAGCAGGTCATCTACTGATCGGAAGGTTGGTGGTTCGATCCCTGGCTTCCCCAGTCTGCATGCCAAATATCCTTGGGCAAGATACTAACCCCAAATTGCTCTCCGATGCATCCATCGGAGTATGAATGTGTGTGTGAGTGTTACTTAGAAAAAAGCACTTAGAAAAATGTGCTTGTGCGAATGGGTGTGAATGGGTGAATGTACAAGTTGTGTACAGCGCTTTGAGTGCTCAGAAAGAGTAGAAAAGCGCTATATAAGAACCAGTCCATTTACCATCACATTTTGGGCTGTCTAGACCAAAATACAAAATTTTGCTCTACAAGGGCCTGATATCCACTTACGGGGACATTATACTGCCACTGTTCTATCAAAATTTAAAACGAATGTCCTCATATGTGGATCTCATTTTTCTCATAAACAAAAATCAGGTAAAAAAAGATAAAAAATAAATCTGGTAATTCTTTGTTTTTACATTCATCAGGTCACAATCAGCCCAAATAGCAAAGAGAAAGTAAAAATGCATGCAATGAAAGAGTTCGGGTCTTAGGGGGTTAAAGCAATGAGAATCACTGTTTAATTTTGTGTGGAAGGTTTTCTGGTAATGCTGCTAAAAACACATTGTAAACCTTTGTTTCAGAGATGGGTTTGGCGTGCTCTGTTTGGCTACACTTCCTGTTTCTGGATCTTTTGGAGAAAGTTAGAACCCTCTGTTCAGGTGTTTTTCAGAAAGCTGGTAAAACTGAGCTCCCTCTCGCTGGAATTCTGCTATAATGCTGCAGCTGTCGGCAGATGTTTGTGTCTTGCAGTGAACCATCTGAATGTCTGAGGACTAAAAATATTTTTTTATTTTTGATGCATCATGAAAACAATCAGAAACTTCCTGTGCTGCTGTGTCAGATTAAAAGTCTCCAGATAGACACTGGAACTCTCTTTTTTTCTCTAGATGAATGAGACACGTCTCTGTTTTAGGCTCTAACCAACGGACTGCTGATTAGACAAGGGGAACTGCTGTCATCTTCAAGGACCAATCAGCAACAGCCATTTCTGTTGGAGCGTCTTTAGAAACCACTGCATCCCAGCTTGAGGAGAGAAACTCAGTCCCGTATTTCAGGATCTCCTGCCCTGCTGCTTGAGGTCGAGTCCTGTTTCGGAGTCAGGCACACTCACTGGTTCTCCTGGTTGGCAAATTGTCTGGCCTCCCAGAGCAGAGCTCCCTGGTTCTTATGTCGACTGACTCGAGTCGACTCCACAACCTGAAAACAGGCCAAGACGACAAGGAGTTAAGGAGACAAGGAGTAAAGGGGTTAAGGTTACAGGAAAAGCCCATACCTCGTTGTTGATCTCATCAACTGGCTGGATTCCTGCGTACTGTAAAGAAACAAACAAATAAAAAATAGACTCTGTTATTATTGTGCAGTTTTAAAACCTCAGTTCCAACAGTCAGGACGCTGGTTGAACTGCAAATAAAAACAGAATGCAATGATCTGCAAATCCCATAAACTTTTTTATCTATTAACTATTTTATCCACAATAGAGCACAAAAACACAGTAAAAACTCAAATGAGACATTTTACTGTTTCATGACAAATCTGAGCTAATGTGGAATTTGGCAGCAGCGACTTGACCTAAAAGTTGCGACGGAGCAGTAAAAGTGTGTCAAAGTCCGGCAGTGCAAAAGAAAAGATCAAAGGGAGCTGGCAGCAGGTCGGTCACATGATCATGTGGAAAAAGATCCTCTCAGAGAGGTGGAGCTTCTCAGAGGTTCACCACCCTGTTTCAGAATCACAGTCCTTGCTGTGAACATTTCATCAACTACACAACATGACATCATCAGCATATTCAGTGGATCTGAGCGCAGGGATGAGGCTGTAAATCACTACTGGATTTCTGTGATCTTCAGCTGTTCTCCTCAGCTCACAGACTGATGTTACGGAAGAGGAAACATGGACCTGTCCAGATGTGTTGCTGCCATCAGATTCAACACAAGCTCATATTTTTATTCAAACATTTACAATGGTTAAACATTTTCTGTGTTTTCTGTGTTCTGTAGTAAATAATATATTAGTTTAATAGATTTACAGATTGTTGCATTCTGGCTTGTTTTACAGTTCTCACAGACCCAGCTTTGTTGGACCTTGGTTTTTATTTTATTCACTTCCATTTTATTTGTGCAGCATCATTTCATTGACAACTTCTAAATTATCATCTTCATCATCTCCTGAAACAGGAAGAGGCTGAAAAAACAGAAAGAGCAAAACTACTTACTGCACTCTCCTCCAGCTTCAGTTTGGCTCGATACTCCTCAAAGTCCTGCAGCAGAGTCTCCGTCAGACCTCGCACTGTTAGGGAGGGGGAGGAGGGAGAGGGAGAGGAGATGGTCCAGGGCCGAGCCGTGATGAAGGAGACGGAGGGCAGACGGAGGGAGGGGCGAGGAGAAGACACGCTGGCTGGTTTCTCTGAAACACCGTGGAGGAAATCATGAATGACATCATATGTGACACGCTGTGATGTCATCAGTGTTTGAACAGCAGCTGTTTCCTCCAATCATGTTTTTTTTTTTTAAATTTAAATGGAAACAGAACTTTAACCAGGAAACACATTTAAGGTGGAGCTTTCCAGTTTTCAGTTATATTCAGTGGAATCATTTTAAGGTGGAACTGTGGTTGTTCCTCTAACGGCCAGCAGAGGGAGCAGTAAGTAAGTCCTCAAAGACTTCCATGTGTCTGTAGCTACTAGCTGTCTGGTAGTGTGATATCCACTAACATGTGATCACATTTATGTGAATTCATTTATATTTAAGCTATTTTACTTTCAATGTAAGTGATATTTTCATTTGAAAATGCCCTAAATTAACTAGTTTTTACTATAGACCTGCTTGCAGGACACATATATAGCTGTCTACAGGTGCTGCCACATGGTACCTGTAACACTAGCTTCACCGTGTTTGTGCAGTTGGAGATTTTGGAGCATTTTTAATGACATCATCTGACCAATTGTATGGCTGCTGAGAGGTTACTGTACCAACACACAGTCCAACAGGTCTAAGCTTGGGTGTGCAGTGAGATTTGAGGATTATAATTGGATGTTACTGAGCACTGGTTAGCAGATATCTGTGTCTGTGTGATACACCTGTACAGTCTGAGGATGCACACTGATGATGATCATGCAGCAAAACTGTTAAAACCAGGGGTTCATAAACCAGTGAGTAACATCACAGAGGTTGGGTCCATCTTTTATCTACAGTCTGCTCATCATGTCTGCTGTGAGGCAGGGTTTCTTAAGATTGCGCTGCTGCAATGTTTCCCAGCGTGGATTCTCTGGATAACAGAATGTGCTGATTGGTCGTCTGCTCTGATGAGCGAGTGTGTGTGTGGCTTTGGAGCAGCTGTTACTGATTGACTGAAGTGGATTTCTGTGCTCCACTGGACTTTGATCATTTCTTTCGTTGAGTTACTCATTCTCTGATTTTTATGTAACAAGTTTACCTTTTTTCCTGCAGATCATTTTCACACTCCTTCAGTGGATTCCACAGACATTTAAACCTTCAGCAGCACTCTGTCTCCCTGCTCTGATCTCTGTGTCTTTTATTTTGAAGATTTCCCCCTGAGCATCAACTGTTGTTAGTCACTTAAGTCAGAACATCACAAACTGGGTGTTTATAAACAAAAAAAACCCTGTTAGTAAAAGTTGCTTGTGAAAATCTGACAGCAGCAGTATGGCGTTATTTTTGTGCCACTATTCTGAGTGCACGTTAAAAAAAAAGTTGTTGCATTGCATTTTGAGGAGAAATTTATTTTGAGCAAAGAAAAACTAAATTTGAGTTAACAAAGAGAGACCAAAGAGAGACCAAAACAGGCAATCAGAAGTTTTTTCCTCCACGTCTGTGATTGGTTGGTTTTGTGGCACAAATATAACAGTCTACAGAAAGAGTTGAACGCACAGGGAGCAGAGCTGTTGAGAGTGCAAGCGACACACTGCGAACAGGTCCGCAGAGATCTGAGCAAGAACAAATGCAAAAACTGAGCAAGAGGGGCTGTTACTGTGTGTTTCTATGGATAACAGCAAACACTGGAATACATTTTTTGCACGCAGCAATGATTTTTGTTCGCTTAAAATGTAGCTTTTCTTTGCTCAAAACAAATTTCTCCTCAAAATACAACACTTGTAAAAAAAAATGTTTACATGCGCTCAAATCTTTTTTACATGCTCTCAGAATAGTGGCCTGACAGAGGAACTGCAGACTGAAACAAACCCTGATAACTACAAACTAATGACAGTGATGAGCTGGAGGAAACTGTATAACATCCTGCTTGTCCTGAGTATGGATACATGTGAGCCTCACAGCTTTTCTTTGTGTTTTGTTTTTTTTACCACTTCATTTGTTGTCTTTGCTCTGTTTGAATAAAGCTTTAAATAGTTCTTTTGAAGAACATCTGAGAACAGCTAAGGGCAAATATGGTTATAGGTTACTGTTTGGCTTTGTGGACATTTCCACATATTTGACTTTTAAACCTGCTGATTAATTTAAACTAACAGTGATGAGATGTGTTTAACCTTCAGTCAGTCACTGTGACTGCTGCTCCACACATTGTCCCGAAACATAATCATTCAATGCAACAGAGCAGGGTTACTGTGAAACACCATATTTCAACCCAAACCATCTTTTCCTAAACCTAACCGAGAGCCTTGAGCTGAACGTGAAGCACAGCAGGGGTCAATGTGGGCCTCATGGGAGGTTTTACTGCTGCACCTGATGCATCACTCAGACACCATTGAACCAACAACAGTGTTACATGGGTTTAATAAGGCTAGGTTAGAGTCTGACCATACATGGCCACCATCTCATGTCAGAGTTTTAATGATGTCATAGCGTGATGAGTTTTTCCTTCAGACCAAGTGCTGGTGTGGACTCTGAGGAGGAACCGGGTTTGAGTCCAGGCCTGCTGGGGAGTGCCACTGTTCAGACTCATAAACACCTCTGAAACACTGAGTCAGCAAATTCTCCCATGAGCCACTCTGATGTGATTGGGTAGGTTCAGTCCTCTTTCTAATATCTGGTGAACATTGGGCCTCGGAGAGGTGTGTTAGTGTCACCGCTGGACAATAAACTCACAAACCAAAGCGCAGGCTCTGTTTAAGGCAGCAGCCAATCCCCCTGAGAGGAAACACTCTTTCAATCGTGGTTTGGTGTGGGTCAAGTTAACATGGACTCTTTCAGGGCCCAAAGCTTCTCTTCCATCTTCTAAACCTAGCTAACATAGGTTTAGCAGATGGTTGTTTTGACAGTGAATGACAGGCGGAAGATATGCGGTTGGTTACAAACAGGTGAAAATAGTTTTCCTTCAAAGATTACCGAGTAACAGCTAAGCCCTGTTCCTGCCGGAGTGGTGAACTTTGACCTGAAAACAGCCTCAAAAATCATATTTGGTCCTAAGCTGAAATTTATGTAGAGTCTTTCCTGAGATATCGAAGGACTAAAATCTAATGAGGTCTGGAAACATCAAAAAACGTTTAGACGTGATTGGACTGTCAGAACAAACTGACATTGAGAGTTATGGGGCACTTTGAGTTTGCTGTGATCGGGTCAACAGTACGTACCTGTTTTTATCGGCGGGTAGAACTGACTGACGGCCTTCTGGGTCGCTTGTTCCACCAGAGGAGCTGGAGAGAACAGCTGCTGTTTAGCTTCCTCCCTGGACTCCCTCAGCTCCTGCTCCCTTCTCAGAGCCTCCTCAATTTCCTTCTCAATGAAGTCTGGGGCTCCTTTTCCTCTACACTGCAGGCCAGTGGACTTCAGGCTCTCCCTCCAGGACTGAAGGGCTGTTTCACTTTGAGGTGTCAATGCTGGGGAGGCAGTAGAGGAAAAGGAAAACACTTGATCCTGGTCAAGACGTCTTCTGTCCTGGACCCCAGAGTCTATCTCGATCAAGGAAGAGGGAACCGGGCTCATCTGTTTTCGTTCTTCAGGGTGTCGATGAGGACAGCAAGGAGATGGAAAGACTTCACTTGTTTCAGACTCAGGCTGGCTGCTCTCCTCTGTCCACCTGTCCTTGTTTCGTGGCTCTGACTGACTTCTAGTCTCTTCGATATTCTGAGAAGGATCAAGCTTATTCTGGTTCTCGTTTTTGACCTCTCCCTGGACAATGAAGCTCACTCGAGTCTTCTCTTTCATTTTGATCGGTGCTGGTCGTGGTTGTAAGCGTTTGGTTTTGATCTCAACCATCTGTCCCCAACTGTCACTAAGCTTCAGGCCTCGAGAGCGGCGCAGGTTCTCCTCGCGTTCCTGGATTAACCGAATCTCCCGTTCAATTGGGGTCTCACAAGCACTAGTGGACTTGATGGGTCTGTTCAGCTGCTGTAGGTTATCGTTGAACACCCCATCATCGCTGACGTAGCCACCACCCACCTCCCCTGATAGCTCCTCCAGTCCAGAGTCCAGGTCATCAAACACGCTGCTTTGCCTGCTCAAACGTTCCTCAGTCTGGAACACCGTCACCTTCTTCTGTCGATATGCTTCGTCTTCTTCAGGTGCTTTAAACTGTGCTGCGTTGTTACTTGTCTCCACCTTCTTTGGTGTGGTTACATCAAGATCTGGCCACAAATATGACTTCAGGTGTGTTCTTGGGGACTTCAGAGGACTGGACGGAGCCTTCAGCCGGTCCTGCTCCAACTTCAGAAACTGTTGTCGGACTGTGTTGAAGTTGATCTGCTCCTTGTCGATGGTTCCGGGCTCAGCAGGACGAGGGGGTTCTGGTCTGGAACTGACTGGCTTGTAGCTTAAACTGAAACCTTCTATCAGTTTGTTTGTAGACTGGCTCAGGTCCTCCTGGGAGCTCAGCTGGTCCTGAAACCCAGCACTCTTCTTTGGAGCTTGGGTACGAATGATCTCTTTGCGAAGCTCCTTCTCCTCTTCCTCACCAACCACTCTGATTCCATTGTTTGCGTCAACCTTGTACTGCAGGTCTACGTTGCTCTCTGAGAATAGACTCTCGGGCTTCTTGCTGCTTGTGTAGGTCTGTAGTTTGAAGCCCTTCTCTTGCTTCAGGGTGGCCAGCATAGCCTGGCGCTGGGGTGAGACCATCCAAGCTTCATTATGCTCAGCCTTGGGGCTTGCTGGATCTTCCACAAAGGAGTAAAACCCACAATGAGAGCCTGAGCTGCTGCCAGGACTGCTGGGACTGCTGGGTTGCCACTCGTCACTGGAGTTTCCCCCATCAGGTGACACAGCAATCTGCCGGGCCTGAACCACAACATCCTGAGACTCATCGGCCTGCTGGGAGGAGACGACTACGCAAGACTGACTGTGTGAAACTGAGATGCTCCTAAAGGCGGTGTCCAGGTCATTTGGACCTGGGGCTGGTACAGCAATGGTGCGTAGGTCTGATGGTTGGAGCGTGGGGGACAGAGGCTTTAAAACCCAATTCTTTGGAGTGCTGTCCATGGCTGCAGGTGGTGTGGCAGAGCCAGCGGGTGACAGAGGTTCTGACAGATGGTGATGAACAGAACTTGACTGAGAAGATGGAAAAGTCAAAACATCCTGATGGTTGCCCGCCGAAAGTCTCTGAAACAACAGGGAGGAAAGAATGGTTACTGTGGCAACCACAGAGGACACCAATAGGGACAGGACAGTTTCTCTAGTAACAGGAATCAATATGGAGGGCTGATTGGTTGCATTGGAAACGTCCAGTTCAACTCAGTTTTATCTATATAGTGCCAAAGCACAACAATGGTTTCCTCAGTGCACTTTACGTTGTAAAGTACAGACCCTGCAGTGAACATAAGGGTTGAAAAGACTCAGATCCATCCAAACATGGAGCCGGAAGCTGAGACAGGAGGTCACAGCAGACCGGTTATCATTGGGCAGGTGGGTGGAGCTGCTGTGACCACATAAAAGAAGTTTATCAAATCCATAAATCTCAGAGCAAACCCTGAGCTTTGGGGCCACAGGGACTCATTGACCTCATCATTAGGAATGTGTTTTATATGAACGTTGTCACTAAACACAAGACACAGACAGGAAATGAGGAGAAGCAGAACCGATCCACTAATCACTTCCTGTACTTTTCTCTGTACATTCACTAAGTGTACCGGATTTATCCAACTGGGGGGCTGGTTCAGGGCCCCGGGGCACATGTTTGACTGTAGCATGTCTGACCTGAACTGGAATCAGCAGCTGAGTTTTTATGGAGGAAATTTAACTGAATCCAAGGAATGATGGATCAATGATAACGTTTACAGCGACTCTCGTAAAAGACAGACGGAAGTCATGTGACCGTTTATGGGAAGGCATCTCGTCTGTGGTCATGAACTCTAATAATTAATCCACCATAAAACAGATAAAGTTCAGAGCTGCTCGGATAAAGGTGGAGGTCAGAGGGTTATAAACCTGCAGCAGTTCAAAGTTCAAAAGCTGACAAAGTTGTAAAAAGGCCTGTTAGCACGGAGAACTGCGGCTCAGAGCCGTCACCAATCAGCTGAGCGTGCCAGGGTTACAGATACACACACACCTGAGTGCAGGACATCAGGTCAGGTGTGCTCCTCACCTGTCTGTGTCTTTGAGCTGAGTCGGGACTCAGACCGGCAGTGACGGCCATCTATAATCTTTAGTCCGTGCAGGCTGGAAATGCTATGAGGTGCTCAGAGACAACATTTCTTCTTATTCTTTGTCATTCCAGCGTTTCCTGCTGTCAGGGACTCTTTATGCTACCGTCTCCTCACACCTGAGCGCCCCTGAAAGAGCTTCAGAAATCACTTCAGCACTCAGTAGCTGCTCTGATACCCCTGTGGGCAGTTATGTGGGCATCTGCGAACTTTTACTCCGTCACGCCACTGGAACAGACCGGCCTTTCAGAGGGCCTCTTCTGGTCCCTGGGCCTGTTATTTTATTCCCTGGTATAAAGTCTTCTTTCACCTGTTTGTGCAGAAATTCACCAGCCAAACACGAGCCCCAGATGACACTCGACTGATTCCTGGAGTGTTTCAGACAGCGGCGGCCTCAGAGCACCCTCCTGTCTGAGCATGCCTGATAAGCGGCTCCTCCTGCAGACAAGCCGCTGCTGTCACCTGATAACATGTCCAACTGTTTGGAGACCACCCAGAGACCCAGAAACTGATCCTCGGGGGGCAGGGCTGTAAAACTTTGTGTTTCGGGTGCTTTCAATAAGTAACCAAGTCCTGGTCATGTGACAATCAATAACTAATAATAAGGCAGCAAGGTGTGAAGGAGTATACTCTCCTTCGCACCTTGGATTCAGAAAAATGGCGCTTCCAGTCTCATCACTAGTCAATGATTATAAATATCATTAATTAAAGATGTTATTGATTACAGTTGTTACTGATTAAAGGTCTGATTGATCGTGTAAAGGTAGATCTGAGCTGATTTCTTACCTCTGATCAGTTTTCTGCCTGCTGCATAGCCTGAAGAACAACTGACTGATGTGCCAAAGGTCACTGAATGCCCACTCACAGGCCCTGCCCCTAAAGCAATGCCACTCCCCCAGAGACCAGTCTTTAATGATATTCCTAACAGGCAGTAGCAGCCTGTGAGTGTTTTATGGTAAGACGCAGAGACGCTGAAGGACAGGAGAGTGGCCTCAGCTCGTGATCCACGCTGGATCATCAAACTGAAGGCTTCACTCCTGCCCCCCTCAGCTGAACAACAGGAAGTAATGAAATCACACCACTCTGACCTCTGACCCTGGGGACAGAAAGTGCGTGTCTCACCTTCATCTCCTGGTCCAGACTGTGACACAGAACCTGCCAGGGAGGCGTGTACCTGAACATACTGCCGGTCTGAACTGGATCTGACCAGTTCTGGTTTTGGATGATGATGTTAGTCAGACTCACCTGGTCAGCAGGAACCAATCACCACAAGCCCTGAAGCAACAGTAATATAAATAGGAAGTTACTAAGGAGCTGTACCTTTTCAAAATAAAGCGATCAGAAAATTATGGATTTGTTTATGTTCTTAATTGCAAAAATATAAAAATATAAGAAACAGATTTGTCAAACAGATCATCCATTTTGGTTTGTGGTGATAAATCTGTAGATGTTGCTGTACTAACTGCTTAGATACCAGGTTATTTTATATAGTTTTAAATTATAATTGGCCTATATGATTTTTGTTCTTGTCCATAAGCGTATGACTACATGTCCAGTCTAATCGGTCTAATTATGGCTGATTTTATTCTTTTCTTTGTTCAGACTGTTCTGAATAATCATTCATATATTTGCTGTAATGTGTGGGGGTCTTTGCCTTTTGATGACATCACCCTGCAGGTGTTACACAGCTTCCCTCAGGTGTTGATTGATTTAAACCTTGGGATGGTTTGTAATCTTGATGCTTACTGGAGTTTTATTTTTTTGAAATGTAAAAAATGTTTCTCAAATTTTACCAATACCAATATTTTTAACTTATAAAGGCACCTTATGTAAGTGAGAGCAGTGTTTCATGACTCATGAGATTAATCATCATCAATTTCACTGTAATTTTCCTTTTCCACAATAATTAGTTAACACAATAAAACACACCTTCAGCATTTCATGCATTTTTTAAACTGTGTTTGTTGAGACCTGGAATGTCTTTAAGGCACTTTGGATCACCACCTGTAGTTTAAATGTGCTATAGGCTGTAAATAAAATAAATGTGAAGGTTCAGCTCTTTATCATAGTGCATGTTTGAAGTATACCTTCTCATTTCCAAAAATGAGAAATGTGAATGGGAGGCAGAGGACAGGACTAAAGATGCACCTGTGTGGCACACCTGTGCTCAGGATTAGGGTTAATAAGGTGTGGCCTCCCATCCTGGCATTCTGGGCCTATCTATGATCCATGTGCTCAGTAAAGAGTTCAAGCGGTCACTTTATTAACCAGTTTGTTGGGCAATATGGTGCTGAACACAGAGCTCAAATCAACAAACAGCATCCGTACAGGTGTGCTGATGAAGGTGTGTAAGGACTGGTTGTCTCTCACAGATGTTTGGTAGACCAGCTGGAAAACAGTTGTTTGGACAGGTGACAGCTGGTGAGCTGGCACAATGATGGCTGACTTGAGGTTTTCAAACCAGACATAACAGCAAAAACAACAGCAGCAGCTTGAAGACAGCTGGACGCAATCGGTCATGATATCAGCTGGGCAGTCAATAAGAAGCTGCAGTATTTATCAGATGTTAAAATCCGTTTTATTACTAAGACACACAGAGATTAACTCAGAACTGAAAAACATGTTTCTGTTCTTTCTTCTTGACAGGAAATTGTAAACATACGAGTGATATCATGAGTAAATATCATTTGTTTGTTTTCTGTTTGTGTAAACAGCTTTAACCAGTCATATTGTCTGACTGCCAGAGGAGGGCGGGCTAATACTATTTACATTTCACAACATCATCAAACCCACTAATAAATTAAACCCGTCATCAGTCACATGATTAGAGATTGGACACACAGGTAGATGATGTCATCATGATGTCACACAAGTTAGAATAAAGACAGGAAAACAGAATGTGGACTCACCCTGCAGTCGCCGACAGACAACTGATCCACGCCAACACTGTGTGTGAGAGAGAGAGTGTGTGTGTGTGTGTGTGTGTGTGTGTGTGTGTGTGTGTGTGTGTGTGTGTGTGTGTGTGTGTGTGTGTGTGTGTGTGTGTGTGTGTGTGTGTGTGTGTGTGTGTGTGTGTGTGTGTGTGTGTGCTGGTCTCTATGGCTCTGTGAGGACATGCCGCCTGGTCCTTACTTCATGTCAGACCTTCAGAGGACTGAGTTCGGGATCAGGTTAGGTTTAGGTTTGGGCTCAGGTTCCAGGTGGTTTATTCTTCGAGTCTGTTTAATATCCAGAGTTTGGAGGTTTATCAGTCATTCAATTTTAACATCAGGAGCTTCTGAATAAATTCTGTTCAGATCAAAAAGTGTTGTTTTTACTGTGAATCAGATGTGTAACAGGAGCTCTAAAGATGTGTTCAGCTGCGATTCCCAGACAAAAGCTGACTTTTGAAAATAACTTTTAAAATAAATTTGACATCAACCCTCTGGTGGGTCAAACTGATACTGCACTGTGGGAGTCAGAAGGGTAAGGTCAAATGTTAACCACTGGATTTAAGATATATTTCTAAAATTTCTAAATTAGCTGCTTCATTCCTCCTTCAATCAGATAAAAAAAAAATAGCAGATTTGAGAGTTTGAGGAAAGTTTCTAAGAGCAAGTGTGCAAACAAGGAGCCAACAAAGCTCCAAGCAGCAGAAACAGACGTAGATGAGATAAGGAGCTTCTACAGTCATAATTCATCCACATCAGTCGCACTTCAAGATGCAGCTGGTATCAGAACAAGTCAATGTTTGTTTGTTTTAAATTATTATTCTGAAGATAAATCGGCCTCTTTATAAAATGGAGGGACCCAACTGTCATATCTACAGATCTGCCGCCTCTCTCCACAGAAAGACAGAGTAACAGTAGTCACAACAACACAAACAGGCAAAGCTTAGTCATTCATGTACTTATATTCACAGAGTCTAGATGGCGAGGTTATTGAAACCTCGCCATCTAGACTCTCACAGAGAAGATCAGCTGATGAATTTCACAGATCTCCTGAACTTTTTATTTTATCTGTTCAAGTTTGTTGGATATTCTTTATTTAACCAGTTCTTAGCCCTTGCTTCCTCACTTGCAGGTTATATTTTTAAGAAGTATTGATCTTGTTTTTTGAGTTCATTCGAGTGGCGATATAAAAAAAGACTAAAATCAGGTTAACCTGTGGGCTGATTATTGAAATCATCAGTGTTGCCAAGAAGAACCCACAGGACAGTTCCAGAAAGCATGAAATTCGTCAGCAAACATGTTCTCTAACAGTGACCAGACTCAGGTATTTCATGCTGTTTTATTCTTACAGTTATTAAAAACCCGAAAGAGTCACGTTTGTTAACAAGGACCCCAAATGCAGACACACAGTAAGCCACAATAAACCAATCAGGATGCAAGAGTGGACGACAGTATAACAAGGCAACGAGGACACACAAATTGAGGGTATAAATGCAGGCAGAGGTATTCAGGGAAAGTAAAACTGAATACTAGATACATGTGAGGTTATGGTTAAATCAGCTGTAGAGAAATATTAGCCTTATCCTCCGCCTGGGATTACTGACTGCACAGTTCAAAGAATAAATGTTTTAATTGTGCAGGAACTGTATTTGTGTGTTTGTATTCACATGGACCAGTTTAAAACGGTCCTGGCAACGCAGTGTGTCCCAGGACCTCACTCAGCCACAAAAACCAACGTGTGTGTGTTTCAGTGTTGCTGAGCAGCAGAATTTATCAGGAATGCTGCTGACCAACAGAAACACACACACAGAGTGAACACATGGAATTTGGAGTTATTTTACGTTGTTTTTTTGTGAGTTTTTTTGGTTTTAAATCTTTCCTTAAAGTCAAGTTTGTAGTTGTCATTGTCTGAAAATTAGTGTTTAATCAGTTAGTTTAAGCGGTTCATCACAATAACAATAAAATACCAATTCAGACACTTGGGCTGCCACACACGTTCGACTAAATACAGTGAAACTGCAGAGACTGTATGTCCATAAAGTCTGACCCCATCCTGCACATTTTTAAAGTGCATCTTTAAAAAACTAATTTCTGTTATTTGGCCTTAAATAACAGAAACCCAGAGTCACAGTTGCTGCTATATATTGTCTCTGATATTTGTGTGTGTGTGTGTGTGCAGCCCGCATACACAGGGTCAAACTTCACTTGTGAACTAATCAGGGAAATAACGGGGTGAAAACACAACCTGCTTCACTGTCAGCAGGTACTGTGTCCTGCAGTGGGCGACACTGAGCCTCATTCTGCAGGTTACTAAGACAACAGCAGGAGGCTGCAGAGCATGCAGACACTGCTGAGTGAAATAAATCCCTCCGTTCTCCATCTGAGCTTGTTTTTATCTTCCTCCGAGTCTCAAACACAGCACTCTGCTGGAAAACCTCCGTGAAGTCACAGACCCACCAAGACAAACCCTCAATCTTCCACTCAGCTCCAGAAATGCTCAAAAGATCAAATAAAAACAGAAAAAGCAGCAACGTGTCAATCACTGTTCAACCCCGCCCTAAATCCTTCCTGCTTTCTGCTCCTCTCTGACCTTAACGGGAACTTTATCTCCAAAACAAACATGTTTTATTTAGTCCTGAGACCATAAACTCACCAGGAAAGAGTTCACTGAGCTCAAAGATCATCTGATGAGGAGACTCATTTCCTCACAGACTTCTATCCAATCAGAGCAGAGTCGTTGCCCCCAGGACGTCAGACAGACCCACACTCTGTGTGTGAAACATGACAACCTGATGAATTTCAGACACAAGCTGATGATCTGATAATGTTTCAATACTGATCTGTAGGAGCTGCTGCTCAGCAGATATGAACCTGGTTTTAACCCTGACCCTGTTTCAAGAGCTTTCTCTATCAGACATTGAATCGCTGAAATCATGATCAGCTGTGAGGAGTCTGAAGAAAGAATGAGGGCATGTTTTCAGGCTATAAATAAAACTGGATGTAAGGTCCATCCTTGTGTGTGAACTTCTCAGGTCAAGTGGCTTTATTGTCATTCCCACCACGTGCAGTAGTACAGTACACAGTGAAAGGAGACAACATTCTTCCAAGACCATGGTGCTACATATAACAGACACTCAACACAGGACTAGATAAAGTGCAAGTGTGCAAAAAAAAAAAACCCTAAACAAAGACAGAAACTATACAGACACAGCAGTACAATAGAAAAGTGCAACAATGACAGTGGGTTGTGCAAAAACTAACTTGATGTATTAAGGGGTGCGTGTGTGTGTGTATGAGATTGTGCAAATAAGTGTTTGTGTAGCTGAGATATAGTCGCAGTGAACTTTTTTCAAACTGCATTTTATTTTTTATTACTTAAATGGAATTTTTGTAATACTAAGGTTCCACTGTTGTAGTGGGACGTTAATCAGTGGGACACTGCTAGGAAACATGTTGCATGTGTGGTGGGTTCCCAGCCAGAGTCGCATGGACTCCACACTGGACTCCACATTCTCTGTAGCTTGTCTCCCTGTACTAAATTATAAATTTAAGTTCGGTGTATTTTGCTTTACTAAGTATTAGTTCTTAGGGCTAAAAGTCCCCAAAGTACCAAAGTGATGGAAACTGCCTTTTAGCATTATACCACCTATTTATGTGTTTTTCACTTGTGCTAAACAGAGAGGTCTGCTGCTGCATTTTGTGTTTTAGGCATATGTAAATAGCTTTTCCCCCCAAGCAGTCCGGCCCCCGAGGACCACACTGCCCTCCTCCACACTGGACTCTCTTCTCCACACACTTCTTGGACTACATAACACTGTCCTCTCACTCCCGATACTTGCACTATGCTGTATTGCACTGTTTGACTCTGTCTGTGTACTATTGTACTTATTTATTCTTGTTCTTTTCTGTTCCTATTCTATTTCTATTCAAGTACAACACTGTTGTGCTTATTATTAGTTTATCTTATTCCTGTATAGTTGTGTATATATGTATATTTTATTTTTTTCAGTTTATTTTTACAGTTTGCACCTTTGATCTAGGAGGACGATATTTTGTCCCACTGTGTACTTGAGTCTATATTGTTGGGTTGACAATAAAACTCTGCTTGACTTGACTTAAATGTTATAGTCATGTATAGATTTTGTTTTATGTGTATAATGAGTTTGTCATATAAGGCTGCACGTTAAATAGTGTTTTCAGTCATGTTGGGAAATTTTACTTTTGTATGAATATGTGTTTTGTAATTGATCCATCTTAGTGGGGATTTAAATATTATAAGTGATTATCAGTAGTTTATTTTGAAGTATACTTTGCTTCATATTTGTCTCAGTTTTACCCCGCTATTATACTTGATTTTGAAGTGGCTGTTGAGAGAAACCATTGTTTTGATATTTTTATGTTTTTTAAATATTATGGGCCAAAGTTGCATGGACTCCACATTGGGATTAAGAAACACCTGCTGCTGTGAAAATGCTTAGAAAATAAAGCCAGTTTTGCAACCAGTCCCTGTTTGTCGTCATTAAACAGTCTACCATTTGAAATCTGCTACACTTGGCAATGACGTGTATGAGGGTGTGTGTGTCAGTCTGGTCACTGAGCTGTGAGAGTTGGATCCTCTTGGCGAGCGTCGCTGACTCAGCGGGTGGATCCAAAAACAGCTGATGGGATTGTGAGTGCTGTTTGATGGAGCTCAGTGTGAGTGAATCCTCTGAGGTTATGTCAGACTTTCAATGCAGCACGCTTCAAAAGATTTCCACAGAGACGAAGATCAGCGAATGCTTTTCAAACTTTCAGAGGTCAAAGAAGCAATCAACAATTTAAAACGTTTCATTGTATTCAATAAAGATGACAGCAGCTTTGAGCTCTCATCTGTTTCCTGTAAAGATCATTGGTTTGAGCAGCGCTGGATTAAAACCTCTCAGACTGACCTGATCACACAGAGCCATGCATGAGTCTGCAGGATAAGACCTCATTCAAGGACAGGTGAACAGACCTGTCAGGTATAAGACTCCAAACATGCATTTCTGTATTAAACCTTCATGTAGCTGTTTATCGGATTTATAGTGTACACATTAATTAATGCTATAATTTGCAAAATTTTTTACTCTGCCCATTTTTATTGTCTTTGTTCGTTTTCACTGCTGTATATGTAACATTTTACACAGCCTTCAGTGCCCGTGGCACTTTTACTGTGTTTATTTATTGTAGACTGGACCGTCTTTATCCTACTGCTCGAACACAATCATTTCCCTTGAGCGATAGAGAGGTACTTGTTGGTCCATATAGAAGGTGGAGGTGAAGAATTTAGGCTGTGGCACAAAAGCAGACTAGTTTCTGCTCATTTTATTTCTTCTTTTAAAAACTCAGACAGCTTCTAATAAATATAATAATACATTCACAGAAAGGGGGGGAAGGAGCTACAAACATCTTGGCACAGCGAAGGCAGAGGCTAACACTGAGGCTATGCTAACACTGATACATGTAAGTACAGACGTGCAGAGTAAAAAAGTAAAAAGGCTTCAAGAAAATAGAAAAAGTAAAGAGAGGCTTTATACACCTGAAGGAAGAAACAGGAAATGATGTTGGGGGGGCTGTGAGCAATGGGAGGAGTTTTCAGTCCTTTTTATTTTGTATTTGCGTGCTACGTTTCAAGGCGGCACCCCCCCCACAGGTCACCAGGTCACATGATGCTACAGCACTTACACGGCTTCTTCTCCTTCTCCTTCCCTGCCGTCTCCGCATTGCTTGCCACTGGTATCGCCATTGGAGGTTTAGTGGAGGTTGGTGGGGTCTTGGAGGTGGGCAGAGGTGGATCCGCCTCCTTTTCTCCCCCTGATGTCTTCCCGTTTGGTCATCAATGTGCACCAGCTCGGCCTTCACCGTGCCCTGCAGCCCCAGCACCTTCTTGGTCTCGTCTTCATCCTCTACGCTCTGGTATCCCATGAACACCATGGTAACCGGGTTCTCAGTGCTCGCCTCAGCCACACTCGGCTCACCACCCACTTTGGCCTCTAGCCCTGTGATCTCCACTGGAACCTGAGGTAGCGGCGACTTGGACCGCATCAGCCCCAACTCCTCCCGAACCTCTGCTGTCGGGAGGGATGTCACAGTGGTGACAGTATGTGACATCATCGACGCCTCATCAGCTTTGTGGATGAGCTCTTCAACCTCAGAGGAGCTGAGCAGGTGGACATCCTCACCATTCAGCTCATGGACCACTGGGAGACAGGAAGACACAGGTGAGGGTCAGAGTGCAACACCTGAATGCTCTCCAGCTGAAGGATCAATAAAGACTCACTGAATGATGTCACAGAGTACACCTGTGCAACAGCTTCCTTCAGCTGGAGCTGAAAGTGATGAGGTGTGACCACCTGACTGTCAGGTGAGTGTTGATCATGCAGGCAGGCTGCAGCCGCTGTGGCTTTAGGAGAAGGAAAACTGCTGCTGTGAAAATCTGCAAACCTCCAGCAGGAGGCGCTGCAACAACCAGACACATGGATCTGCTCCTCACACTGTGCTATAAAATGTCCACTGCAGGAACTCAGCAGGAATGACCCTCAGATCTGAAACTCTCAGGATACAACAGCCTGTCACAGATGTGTAACGCAGGTGTGTAATGCTATGAAAATGCCTGGTGGAACATCTGACAGGTAATGAGTGGAGTTCAGAGGTCCTCCCAGATATGCTGAGAGTTTCAGAAGTGAAGATGTGGAGGTGTTCAGCAAAGACTGTGAGGGCAAATAGTTCAATAACCTAAGAAGGAAATGAGTGAGTGATTCATCATCTACAGTCCGTGAGCTTGTGAAGAGATTCAGATAAATGCGCGCACAGCAGAGCTGAAATCAGCCCTTTGAGAGTCAGTTATTGCATCAGCAGGTCCCTTCTCGTAAAGCCGGCTTTGTTTTTATTTATTTTTTCTTGTTTACTTGCTAACATCACCTTTCTGCTCATCTTCGTAAACTTTGACCCCTTGGTCAGAGAGGTCAACAGGAAGTTTGGTGTTACTGGACAGAACCCTGGTTTCCCCCGTCACTCTGTCCCGCTCTACTTTAATCTCCACCGAGTACATCGCTGGATTGGGAGGGGTTAGAAGGGATCACATGGGGTTACACAGGGTCAGAGAGGGTCAACACAACAGACACAATGAGCTGCTGTGGATCTAAAGATAAAGGCAGCAGACAGAAGGTTAGATCACAGAAGAGAAGAGTCAGGACAAAGAAAGCAGCAGGTCATAAACAAGCACCCCAGGTGAGGGTAACCTTCCAATAGCAAAGGTACAGCTCTATTAGTGTGACATGACATAACCATGCAGAACAAAGAAGGGTCTGATGACCAGAAGGAATATTGGGAGTTCTGCTCGCATCATCCAGTACTGACTTTGGTACAGTGTGTATATCCTCTCCTGCTGCCTCAAATAACGAACTACCAAAACATTCAGCTGCAAACACCACAACTCAGATAAGTCCCAAGGATCAGATACACTAAATGGACACCAGCACCCACACATTACCCTGAGAGGAGCTGCTCAGCCATGAAGCTCCTGGTGCACAGTGTCTGCTGATGTTAATGCCAGGGATGGATGGATGAATGACTGGATGAAAAGATGGATAAATGGGAGAATAGATGAATGAATGGATGGATGGATGGATGGGAGAATAGACTAATGGACGGACGGACGGACGGATGAATGGATTGATAAATGGGAGAACAGATGGTTAGGCGGATGGAAGAATTCTCCTGAACTGACTTTTGTAACAGTGGCGTCCTGTTAGCACCACATTGGAATTGCTGAGCTTTTCAAACTCTGTCTCTCATACAGATAAAGGCAGGTCACAGGTGCTGGATTAATACACCTTTGGCACTGATTCACAGATTAACAGGTGTAACTCAGGACTTTTGTCCATAAGTGTACACGGGAGACGTTTTCCATCAGATGTTGAGGGACACTGTGAGGAAGTGGAGGAAGAGGAGCTTGGATGCAGCTCAGGTTATTGTGAGAGTTTATTCCTGAAACTTGAAATCTGTGACCAGCAGCCGAGTTGCTGACGTTCGTACGGTCAGAGTCTGCCTCCTCTGTTGCTGCGTTGTTTGAGTACATGTGCATCAGTGAGGCTGCATGTATTTATCAAAGTCAAGGGAAAGAATGTGAAAGCTCTACTGATGTTTCTAATCTAACACGCTTCAAGCTTCACTTAACATGTGCATGTTGACAGTTGCTGTGAGGGCTCGACCTTCAGGATGGACTGAGTGCTGACACAGCGGTCACACTCTGGCTCCGACATCGTCTTTTTCCAAAGACCTTCACATCTCCCGTGGAAACCCCTGCAGTCATGCCAGGGGTAGATTCAGACCTGCTTCTGTTCAGCCTTAAATACCAGCAAAGTGTCAGGAAACTCCCACAACTTCATACATTCATTTAGCCCATGATTCATTTCAATAGCCTCCCACAGATCCTACACTATGAGGGAAACAAGACAATAACACACACACACACCCATCACACCAGCCAACACACAAATTCACTGTTAACGTGACCCTAAAACAGACTTACAGATAGAGACAGGAAGACAGCTGTTAGAGACACATTAAGGTTGATGTCCCCTCTCCTCCCACGTGTCCACACTCTATGACCTCTGACCTTACACATTTGCAGGGTGAATGATAACAGACTCATTAAAATCACTGAAAGCTGCGATTAATCATATTTTACTGATTCTTCGAACCTCATCACGGAGAACCAAACGCAAACTCTTAAAGTCAGGAAACAACATGGCTGATCTCATCTGTACTTTATTCTTTTACTGGCTTTATTAGACAGTGCATTTAAGACAGACAGGAAAGCAGGTCTTCCACCTGCGTCAACCCTCCGGCTGCTCTCAGCCATAGGGCCTATGGCCATCTCCTCCTCCCAGTGAGCTAATCTTTAGCCATGGAAATATTCTGGATCTATTTCCTGACTTGGTGACTTCCAGGTGAGCTTCATGTCCCACCTGAAGAAAACTGGCTCAGTTCACCAGTTTAAGACGACCCCCGTCAGGTCGGTGCAAAGTGGGTGTGGTCACTTCTGACTCACCTTTCTTCATCTCCTCGGTCGCCTCTCTGGGTTTGTTCAGTCGAGGACTTTTGTTGACTTTGACCTCTGCAGGGGCTTGTGGGTAAAAATGGGCCAGGCACAAAGACAGAGCAGAGAAAGAACTAACAGTGAGGTTATCACAACAACTTACCGTAATGTAACTGTAATCTGATTACTGAGATCTGATTACAGTTATAGCACAGTCTCACCTTGGATCACCTGAGTTGCCAGTGGAGTCATGTCCTGCTGATGCCTTTCGCGATCTTTGACCTCTACAGCTGATCAGAGACAAACATGAGACAAAGGCTTCACGAATAAAAACAGACAGAGAAATTTAGAAATTTACCTGAAGCTGGTCTTGATGACACCTGGAGGCACAAACAGAGAAGGGAAGTTTATCTTCACAATAAGAGTCTTAACAGGAATCCTCCATCAATAAGGAGGAAACGGGAAACAGAAACATGAAAAAACCTCCAAAGTAAGCCAGTCCTGCCAGCAAACCCCCCTCCCAACAGGCTCACCCATGTAATCCAACCTAATTTGTTTCAAATGATCTATTAACCCTATGAGGACAGCAGAAAAGCTGATTTTAGAAAGGAAAAATAGTGATATTAGAAAACGTGTGTGTGCATGTACACTCACCTTAATGTTAGTTATGGTCTGACAGACAGATCCAGTCTCAAGGCCGACAAGTTCCTGCTGCAGCCTACAACACACACACACACACACACACACACACACACACACACACACACACACACACACACACACACACACACACACACGGAATTGATGGTTTTAATCCCACAGTGAATAAGGCCACCCTTCCTGGATGTTCGGGCTCGGCGGCTCAGACCTGTCGATGGTCTCCTCCAGGCTCCGGGTCCGGGCCTCGTCCTGCTCCAGCTGTCTACGGACTTCGTTCTGCTCGGGTCCAGCAGATGCTCCCTCCAGCAGCCAGCGGTCCCTCAGAGCCTTTGACTGAAACACAGGTCACACAGATGACAGCTTCCTTCTAACACGTGAGGAGGCGCGTATCAAATTCATATTTGTTCATGAATGTTTATGAAAAGAAGAGCTGCAGAAACATGTGCTTAAAGTTCACTCATGATCTGCTCACTATGAAGCCCACTACCGAAGCCGTCGTCGTTCCTTCATCATTTCTTTATAAAGGAGGCAGGTCAAAGGTGTGCAGGTGAGTCCAGCTGTTCAATTGGAAGCTGTGAGTGAGACAGGAAGTCCTCTGACTGCAAACAGCTGACAGATCATCAGGAGAGGACAGACTGGCACTCTGATCCACTCAGAAAACAATTAACATAAAGGCCTGAAAGTCCACAGGAGACACCTGGGGATCCTGTCCTTCATCAAAGCTTCCAGCTAAGTGAGGAAGACTCTCCAGCAGGAAGATGTCCACAGAGCATGAAGAGAATAATCAAAGCAGATCAGAGGGTTCAAAGCATCTGTCAGCCTCGGGAATTGAAAGCTTCAACCTTAAAAAGTCTCAGAAAGGCTGAGCAGCTCCAGACTAAACAAATCAGCCAGCAAGACGAAGATCAGAGCAGCATGAGGAAGGAAACCTGGACATCAGACTTCACAGTCTGCAAAAAAATCCCCATGCACGGTTAAAACTAAACCAGCGGGTTCATCAGAGCTTTTTATATATAACCTGAACTCTGGTCTCATTCTGAGCGTCTCATTAAACCCTTGCAGCTGACAGCAGCAGACACTCAGCTGCACGGCTCTGAGTGGGATTCATCCTCACTGGGTTGTCTTTCAAACTCTCAACGATTTTAATCAGCACTTTAAAAAGCTGCTCGTTTCACAAACTTGCTCAAATGCTGGCAGAAAAAAATCTTTATACATTTATTGTTTTGACGTTTTGGCTAACCAACACTACAAATTGGAGAGCATCAGCATCATGTCCTCAAAGGAGAAAACAGTGAAAATGGAATAAAATCATTTTAGTATCTAATGATCGAAAGCAGGCGTGCACAGACAGCAAGGGGTGCTCATGGACCAACGTCCATCAGGAGGACGTCTGAGTGTCCCTTTAATAAACGCGTGAAGCCTGAATGGATCCTTTTAGTTGAATAAAACTATCTGGATGAGCTTGGGCTCTCTGAACTCGCGGCCTCCTCCTCATCAGGAAAACAGCTGCTATTTCACATGGCCCTGGCAGTTCTGTCCTACCTGCGTGCTGTTTGGCTGATCTCAGTTATTTTTACCTTGCAGCTGTTCTCAGTTTGTGCCTCTTGAATCTCCGAATACCTGAATGACTCAACACACAGTGAGCCAGCAGGAGTAGGAGCCAGAGAGAGTTACTCTTTATTTTTTCTGGTGAAAGACAAACTGATAAGAGTCATTCATGAAATATGATCTCATATCAAAGATTAATAATAGATGAGATAATTTACTGGCAGAAATAAATTTTCCAGAGCACTTCAGTCTGGAATATACAACATCTGAATGACAGGTTTCTGTTTCTGAGTCTCTTTGAAGCAGAAGATCACTGATGGTTCTGAGGGTTTCCATTATGACTCTGTGATCTCAACTTATTTTAGACTCCTGAACATCACCACAGCTCAACTACATGACTGCTTTGGTCCACATTCCTGAAGCACTCTAAGCTGTCACCCGGGCCACCATCTACAAATGTTGGAGGGACGGATGGTGCTGCAGCTTTGATAATAAGAAGCATTTTAAAACAGCATTGTGTTTCCAGGAACACAGGCTGATTTATCCCATAAAAGTGCACAGTTCTTCTCTGGAAGACCAGCTCTGAATAGTGTTGAATATTACAAATTTTACAAAAATGTGCAAAGCAAAGTCTAGAATAACCAGGACTGCGAAAAGTGTGCAAACCCAGGAACAGTGCAAGGACATCATCAGCAGACAGGAAGTAGGAACGCAAAAGAGAGAGAGCCGCCTATCAGAATAAAACAGGAAATGACCACTGACCATCTGAAAGAAGGACATGAATAAAAACATCAGTGTGAATAGAGCTGGACCCACAGAGCATTCAGGTTTTGGTTTCGTTTATTTAGTGCACAAAAATGTTCCTTTGTGGTTTGGCATCAATGTCAGCTTTGTAGCCAACTCCACACCGACTCGTCTCAGGTCCCGGCGTGGGACCTGAGGGAGGGAGGGAAACCTCGTTAACACAATCATCTCCACCTGCCCATCAGACTCCATGGCACAGCCCCTTGAGTGCACTGCAACACCCCTCCACTGCAGCGGAGCCAGAGACCACGCCCCTGCCATAATCAGGCCTGGATCAGACCCAGATCAAACCTGGATCGGGCCTGGATCCGATCTGGATCGGTACGAAGGCTTCAGCATCTTGCTCACCTCTGAGTGCACCTGACCTTTAAACAGAAAACAGGAAACAGGAAGTGGTGGGCTCACCTTCAGGTGCTGTAGCGCCCTCCTGTCGTCCTCCAACTGACGCTTCTTGTTCTCGATCTCCGTCTGCCACTTCCTTTTCTCCTGCAGCATTATGGAAAACAGAACCAGCTGCTGATTGGGATCAATAATCCAATCACACTTCTGCTCTGAAGTAATCCACTGAGGTAATCTGATTACTGACTGCATTCTCTTAGTGTGGGCTTTTATTTTGAAATAAAATAAAAGTGTGTTTGTTTAAATAAAGTTTAAAATTCAGAGTCAACATTGATAACTTCGAGCAATAAAACTTACTGTGTGTGTGTGGGGGGGGGGGTCTCACACACACATCTGAATCATTGATACTAGGTGTGTGAGATGCTGCATTCACTGACTATAAGTAAACTCACCACAATGAGCTGCAGTCGATCCTGCTGATAGAGAACCTCGCTCACCCTGAGGGAGAGACAGACAGACAGGTTAATGATGTCACTGTGACATCACTGAATCGTACGTTTCCTTGTTCCGCTTAATACATAGATGCTCGATGCACAGCTCTGTTTACACTTTAGCCTCACACACTCATTCATACACTGACTAGCTATCTCACACATACACACACACACACACACACACACGCACACACACACTCCAGCAGAGTCTTGAAGCAATCAGCTAACAAGCGCTCAACAGCGGTGAGTCATCAGTTATTGGCTGTAAAGATGGCTGCCCTCTCTACAGTTTGCTGGAGCTGAAGGCAGTGCGAGTCCTCAGGCGGTCTGTGCTGACGGAGCTGCTGACGAAGCTGCTGCTGGTTGGTCTAGCTTCAGGAAACCAGAGTTCAACAAACAAGGAGCAGCCAGACGCAGACGCGGCGTTAGTCCCGCCCTGATTCCTCCCTGAGTCTAATGGGAGCATCGCACCCAAAGTAGACTTCATGTTTTATTCAGTGAGACTTCTACTGGAGGCTGAGACCATGAACTCATTGGGACAGAGATCACTGGGTTCAGAGGTCATCTCGATCCAGCTCTCCTCTCTGGAGGACACACAGTATGCCTTACACTTTAAACTTTTCCTCTCAGACACCTCAAACAAAGCTTCACTTTAAGGTCTCCATGGAGACCTCAGTCCACTGCAAGGACCGACAACACCAGCAGCTAGAACCCGGCCCACTGGGAACCAGTTCAGACACAGCGCCCTGACGAGGAGGAGGTGCTTTAAAGGCTCAAACTGAAGCTCAAGCTCTTTCTGTTTTTTTGTCCATGCCTACTCAGCAGCAGTGAGATGTATTATAGAGAGGGGCATAGCAGGTAATGGGACAGGAGCTCAGACTGATGATTGGATGATATTAATTATTGATCAGTTTGTGATCCGTCTGAGAGGAAAGGGTTCCCGTCAGTCAGCAGGTGTGTAACTTTTAATTGAAACGCCGCATTAGAGGCAGACAGGAAGTCCATGCACTGCAGTGATGAAGTACTTGCAGTAAAAACAGGAGAGTACAAATACTCAGTTGCATGTTAGAGTAAAAGTACTCTCAGCTTAGCCTTTTAAAGTAAAGATAAGAGATAAGATCAGATAAACCTTTATTAGTCCCACATATGGCACTAACACGTGGTTCTGCTCTGGGCTGTGTCCTTGTCCAGACACCACATCCTACTACTGCCTCTGAGCCTCCACCAGGCTGCAGCAGCTCCATCAATCCCACAGGCACACCAAACAAGCACACAGGAAGTGCACTTCAAAATAAAACAGCTGCTGGGATGAAACTCAACCAGCTCCCAGATTCTGATTGGCAGTCTTTTCTGAAGTCTGGGTTTATTAAGTGGCTGTGAGGAAGGCAGGAGGAAATAATGAAGAAGTCACAAAGAAAACAGATTTCTGCAGAACATGATGGAAAATAATACAGATAAAAAATTCCCAAAACACAAAGTGGTAAGAAAGCAATGATTTACCTGCAGCTTCCTGTTTACCTGCATCAGGTAAAATCTGATTATCTGATGAACCTCAAACCTGACGTACAGAAACATCAGAACTCATCTCAGCACCATCTGACACCTGGATCTGCTCCCAGGTGTGACTCTTCCTGTGGGAATCATCCATCAGGTGCGTCTCTGCAGGTGTATGGTAACTCCATAGTGAGTGAGACTTTGTGCAGGTGTGTCAGTGCAAGTTTTATGCTGAAGTTTCTGAAAATTCACACTTTGTGGTAATTCTTGTAATTCTGTAAGTGACATCATGACATCATTAAAGAGCCTGCCTTGCTGAATTTAGAAAACTGAACCAATAGGACTGGGGCTTAAACCTTATATTGTGAAGAACCCTGCAGGAAGTCACCCTCTCCTCACACGTCCAACTTGACGGAAGTGACTGAGCTCAAATGAGGAACACAGAAACTGATCAATATGTAATCATAGACGCTCGTGCTGCTTATTGATCAGAGCTGGTGCTGTTTCCGCAGGGAAAAGTAGAGCACAGAGAGGTTTGATCACTCCGCGGGTCCGCACGCCCTTTAACCCATCACCTGCCGCTGCGGTGACTCGGACACCCCCACCCCACCCCCCAAAGTCTCCAGTTTGGTGCAGTTAGCCCCCCACCCATCCCTCGGTCCTGACTCAGCGCCCTGATGCCGCACAATGACGACACGAGTCTCAGATACGTCATAAACACAGAAAAACAACCAGAAGAAGAAGAAAGAAGAAGGGAAAGAGAGAAGAAATAAAGTGTACTCACTCCTCCATGTCCGACGGCAGATCAGTCCGCAGCAAAGTCAAACATCTGATCCACATCCGAGAGAGAAAAAAACCCGCCCACCGGGGAGGACGGAGGACAGGAGGGAGGGGGAAGGAAAGGAGAGGAGGGTAGGAAAGGAGAAAAGGGTAGGAGAAGTTTTGGATGTTGAACCTTTTTTGGTCAGATTTTGACGGCACAGTTGAAAATGTGCTTGCAGATTCATAATCAAGAGATCAGAGTGAGGAAGACTTTTACTTTGAAATCAGTCCAACATGCAAAAACGCTGTTTTGATTCCCAAAAGGTTGATTCTGTTCATCTGGACGTTTTCAGTGGGAGAAACGTTTCGTCATCATCCAGGTGACTTCTTCAGTCTCAGCTTACAGCAGGTCTCCAACCTTATAAACGGTTCTTCTGCACATGACTGAAACTAGCCAGACAGAATCAACCTTTTGGGATTTACTTACCTGGATGACTGAGCATGCATCAAGAGGCTGTTATTGATCGATTGACTGGTGGATGGAGGATCGATTTTAAGAGCTGTGAGGTGGACGGGATGCAGATGTGGAGCTCCTGGTCTCCATGATGAGTTATTATTTTTATTACTGCAGCTGTCACGGGGACAGACTGGGACGTCAGACCGGGATGAGACTCGGTAACAAAGCCTTCTGCTTCACACGAGTACTTCCTTCTGCACTCTCCATGTTTGCTCCTCGTCCTTCATATCATTTATCGTACATGTGAATTCATTTTTCATGCGCTTATGTTTCATGAAGCTTCCTGCAAGTCATTCACATCATGAAAGTGATAAACACAGGAATGAATCCAGAATTATCATCCAGTACCAGTAAGTACTCATACTTTAGTTACTCTCAGTGTAGTTTGAGTGCTTTTTAAACTCTGTGTTTCACGTGAAGCGCCAGGATGAGGCGCTTCATTTTGAATATAATGTCATATGTCGACACTCCAGATATTTGGTAATGAACATGTTAAAGTTTTGTTTTTGGTACAGTTTAAAGACAGACATTTATCCCGAGGACAATTTGTCTCATTTTCTTTTCATTTAACATGGAAGGTGAAGCAATAATCCTGCAGCAACACCTAGTGGTGGTTAGTTTTTTTTAATGGTTGACTTCCTGCAGACCACGCTTCTTACTGTACTGACAGTTTTACGACTCTCATCACTTCAGTGTGAGGAGTGGAGGTTCAGGCAGAGCTGGAAGATTGCTCAGGTCACTCTGAAGTCTGACAGGTGCTGGAGACAGCTGAGGCTGCAGAAGGTTTTATTCTGAGATGAGGAGGTAGAATGTGAGTGGAAACAATGGTTTGGTTTCACTTGATCAGATCTGAGGGCGTCACTGATGGAAGCAGACCTTTCACGCATGGTAGGAAAGTTCATGAAAACCTCTGGACGGTGTTCCCTACAGAACTTCTGACGCACCACGACCAACACAGGCCACCAGGGGGCGCTACATCAATATGAGCATACAGGCTGTGTTTTAATGTGTTGTAATATAAGCGAGCCCCTAAGAATCATCAGTAGCCGTTGTTGGCCTCTCTGGCTTTTTATTAGCACGTGTTTCCTGTTGTACTCTTCTCAGGCTCCGTCCTGAATGCTGCTTCCTTCCAATCTCTTGGAATTTCACGGTGATGTTAAAGCCACCTTGCCTCCACCAGTACCACTCTGCATGCAGAACTTTTTTCTGCTAATAACTTGAAGAGAAAAATCAGCGGTTTTGTGGAGGACTCTCATTTGACTATCACTGTTGAGCTTCTGTCATGTTGTCGTTTCTTTTAACCTCCTTTTTCTTCATTGGTTCTGCAGGTTTGTTCTGGCCCTGCTAGGTGGGTGTGCTCACATCCTGTTTTATATCACTGTTGAACAATTGATAAAGGTTGATAGTCAGCTGATATCACCACATCACCAGTGGGAAGCAGCTCTGCTCCAACACTGTGACCGTGCGCAGATTGTGAACTTTCAACTTAGTTTTACAGGTTTTCCTGTTAATAAAGAGCCCGCCTCATTCATGAAGCATCAAAGGAATTAAGTCACAGATAAACAATTAAACAATAACAATAACAGATAATCAATGTCCTTTTTTCACTTTTACAGTGAGCTCACAGAAAAAAAGACATTTTCTTTAAATGAGAACATTATATTTTATAATTACAGGACAGTGTGATTGCCAGACCTACTTCTGTAATTTTACACATTTATCGTGTGATAAATGGTCTGGCCCCATTAGGATCAACGTAGCTTGTACGTGGCCTATGAGTTACAATGAATTTGATGTCCCTGTATTAAAGCCTCTGTGAGTGACCACTCTGCTGTTGTTAGAGCAGGTGAAGGCATCTGAGGGTCACCCTCCCATCTTTTCATCCCGACTCGACTATTTTAGCCATATTTGCTCAGGTCAATCACTCACTGCACAGATTTTAAACTTGTATTGTGTAAGTCTGCAGGGCAGGTGCCTCCCTACCTCACTTCTTTATTATTTTCTCTGCTCTGCAGCACTTTTATCAAACAGCTGTTTTTAAATGTGCTGTGAATTAATCTGACTTAAAATCAGCCTGTGTGTTGGGGTTGATCAGTTTGTGAGGACACAAATCACACTGCACGAGTGCCTTAAAGACCTGGATCACCTCTCATTTCTACAAAAGAGGATTAGGAACGCTAAAAAAAAAAAACCCAACTTTTTCACCATTCTTAAATAATAAAATAAGAAATACAAAGGCCCCCCGCCCACCTTTTTCCAGTGGTCTCAGATAAAACTAAGCTTATCATATTTGGCCCTACAAATCTTAGAAAGATGATGCCTGTGAGGACTCCTGGAGCTGTTTCTGACCAGGATAGGTCTTTCTATGCGCATATTTAACAAATATGCAGGGCTGCTTTCTTTCTTTCTAACAACTTCCTGTTTTTGCACTCGCTGCCTCTCCTCCATCCTCACTGATGCATCTTTAAATTTGTCTTCTCTTTTTCTCCTCATCTCTGTGCTCCCCTTCTTGGGCCTCGTTTCCTGTTTAAAGTGACTTCTTCATCCCCACTGTTGCCAGGTGTTGATATCGTGCAAACGTTCCTCTTAGCAGCTTGAAGCTCTGTATTGGTGCTAATCAATGACTATAGAAAAGATGGCGAACCTGGCTGCACTTCCTCCCATTGTACAAAAATGAAACCTGCTTGAAGGAGCTGCCATGTTGCACTTTTGGAGCCCGAGTCTGCGCGGTTGTGACTTGAGGTAGAGCATCAGCATCATACACCCACTGGACATGACTGTTAACACGCCTCCCTACACTTTTTTCGTAGCCCGGCTGCTCCGGCCCATCTGCTGATGGGTTTACAGTGACTCGTTAAATACAACCACATCACTATTATGAAAAAGACACACAACTTATCATCTCATAGTTCTACAAGTTTTCTACAGTCATCGGTGCTAAATGAATAAAACTGAAGTGAATATAAAGGAATGACCATGACTTCAGAGTGGATGTGAACTCACTGGCACACAATCAAACTTTTATGAGACCTTGCTCTTTAACAGAAAGCTTAAGTTTAATTGAGTTTAATGTTAGCCGTGATTGATTTAAACTCAGATCAATTTCACTGATTTTCACAATAAAACACTGCATACACTGTGTGAAAGGGACATTTATTTTGAAAGACAATCATTGCAGTTAGTGTTTCAATGCACAAATGATGTGTGTGTGTGTGTGTGTGTGTGTCTGAGATTATCAGTACATTTTTTTCAGCTCTCATGATTTCCAGCTCATTGATTGGTTGGATATTAAAAAATTGTCTGCAGGCACAAAGAAGAAAATCTGAAGACAACAAACTAAAGCTGAAAATCACTTCCTGGGTAAAAAAAGATCAATTTAAAGCTTTGCGAATAAAAGTTAAAAGCTAAATGTTCACTGTAAAGATAAAATATCAGAAGGATTTGATTTTAACTTCATCTGTTTGTTCTTCAGTCGCTCCTCTGGGTGGGACGAACACAGCGGACTGCTCCTTTAACGGTTGATCAGCTCCATGCTGATTGGGTAGAGACGGACGGCAAGCAGCTCGTACCAAACGTCACGTTTGAAGATTGATTTGTAAAAATGTTAAATTAAATAAATAAATTACCGATGAAATGTTTTGACTTTCAAAAATCAGTCAGAGAGAAAATTCATTGGTTCTCGAAGGACTACACTTCCCAGAGTGCACTGCAGCAGGCCAGCCAATCAGCTGGTAGCAGTCTGACCCACAATTCTCTGCACAGTGGGAGAAACAGCCGAGGGAGGGGGTCAAGGGTCAAACTGATCACAGACTGTATTGAGACATGTCTTCTGAGGCTCGTGGGTAGTGTAGTACTTGGAGCACACCAAAGAAGAACGGGGGAAGATCTGTGCTGAGGTCAAAGCAGGAAATGGAACTGGACCAGAACCTTCAGGACAGGAAGTTGAACGACCGTCGTCAGGGAAACCAGAGACACTACATCTCCGGTTTCCCTGACAATCTTCTGAAGATTATCGGGAACGAAATGCCACTACTTAATCACACGCTTACAGTCCTGTGACCTCTGTGTGCTTTACTGTAACTGAGGGACAAGAACATTCCCACTGAGATAATCGGGTGAACATCACAAGGTCTGTCTTAAATCACCGCTGAGGTCAGACGAGTCACGGAGTGACACATCCACACATCCACAAGCTAACCACAAGCTAACCAACTCTCATCCTAACATCAGACAGACCCAATCAGAGATGTGAACAGCCGATTTTACAACTACAATAAAAAAAGGCTATTTGTTTAATGTGAGATACTATTTGAGGTTGACTTCAGTGTCCCTGAGTTTGATTACTATTCATTACCCCGATGATGCCGATGGTGACCAGGAGGTGGAGCTTAAGTTAATACAGTTTCATTTATATAGCACCAAATCACACCAGTCGCCCATAGGCGCTTTAATGACATCAGCCTTACTGATGTCACCTGAACGTTGAAGTTATGTCGGATATCTGTCACAGCCTCACACTTTTTGTCGCTGACAGAATCAACCTTTGGATCTCGTGCTTGAATCTTCAAATGTTCTCTGACTGACCCGCGTAAACCATCACACCGGACTGCTTAACGAGCACACCTCAGAGACACAGTGAAGTCACCCCGATGGCGATGATAACAATGGCGTTGGTAATCACAAACTTGTTGTCGTTCTAAGAGGCTCATGGTCTCATTTACTTGCACAGCCCAGGATCAGATGATGGAGACATGAGCAGGTGTTTATACGACCTGCATTAAAATGCAATAAAACTTTAATATCTCAACAAAGAAGCCTCCACTGAGGGGGCGTCGGTTCATTTTCTCCGCAGTGTATAAGCTTCTGATCCAGTCGCCGTTTTACCTGCCCCTACATGCCACACCCCCTAAATTGCCTCGTTTTCAGTGTGTTCATGTAGCTCTTATATTTGCAAGGTTTCACTGCTTTACCTGGAGCAAGTGCAAGACTCCATTTGCAAAAACAGGAAGATTACCTCGCAGAAAAGGAGAGGAGATTGTCTGATTGACTCGTTAGTCCTTTGGTCTTTTAATGTCTTCGTTTGTAAGCTCACGAGTTTAGAGATAAACCCCACCTAGCGTGTTTCCTGTGAGGTAAAAATCTAATTGGCGGCTCTGACAACAGCGAGTTATTGTCGGGTCGGTCTCCTCCACCCTGCAGGAGAACCTCGAGATAAGCTTAAAACGAAGAGGCAAGTGGGGGGAGGGGCTAAACAGAGAATAGTAAATCATAAGACACTGACACAACCTAACTGAACAGACATCATGCCAGCGTCACGCTCCTTAAAAATCTTTCTTGTCGTTCGCTTCTTTATAAAACACTGATTCATTTTAACCTCCGTGCCTCGCCCAAGCCATTGTGTTTACTTGTCACATGGTTTTTCAACTTTCTGTCATGCTACGTGTTAATGTTTGCTCTTAGGTGAGATAAAGGTGCTGATCCAGCAGGTGAGAAAATGTTGTCACACAGGTGAGAGAAAGTGTTTCTAACTGAGCATGCTCACAGCCAGCCTCCTCATCACGCTGGTCTGGGTGCAACCGTGGCAAAGGGGAAGGGGGTGGGGCTTCGACCTCAGAACTCGACCTTGCAGGCGGGGAAGGTTTCCTCCTGCATGGCGACAGTGCTGTTGCTGCCCAGCACGGTGACTGACAGCTCCCGCTGCCTGTCGTGGGTCTCCTGGTACCACTCGTGCATCGCCAGCGAATCGAACGTTGGGATCAGCGTCACCTGAGAAAAGCCCGAAGAAACACCAATCTCAGAGCAGCTCGTGAGCAGATGGGAAGGTGAAGAAAGTGTCACAAACCTGGATGTCCGGCCAGCTGCTCTTCCCCTCCAGCAGTGCATCCAGGATGCTCCTCATCGCCGCCTCCTTCACCGGGTCGTCTCCACTCACAATGTAATATGAGGAGCGGAGGCGCCTGAAGAAGTCCAAGTCCACAGTGGAGGAGGCAGTCCCGGACGGCAGGTAGGCCAGATCCACATAGACTGCAGAACCCTCAGACCCGGAGGAACCCGAAGCTCTGGAACCTGGATCCAAAAGAAGAAACAAAAAGAACCATGATCATAAACCAGGGTTTTATGATCTGCTATCTTTATTTAACTCTGAGTGAGGCAGTTTGTGACAAGCACAATAAATCAGTGGCCATGTTTTTTGATTTCCTGGTTAAGCCTCAGTGACTTCATGCAGCAGGTCACTGTGTGGGTTATAATCTGAAGGCATACCTGAGGATGGAGGTTTTGCAGCTCCGATTCTAGATCCACCCAGTGAACTCCGGGATGAGGGCTTGGCATCGAGGCTGGACGCCATCTTTAAGGACCCTGTGGAGCTGCCAACCTTCGACCTTCCATTCTGGGCCACTGTGCTCCCTGACGACATTCTCTGCAGCGGTTTCTTTGTCTTTCCGGCTGAGCTCTTCTTGTCAGGCTCTGAGTCAGCCATACAGGCTCCAGGCTGTGGCGGTAGAGGAGGGAGGTCCTTGACCGGCGCTGGCGGTGGGTCGTGCTGCCCTGCCCTGTGGGTAAAGTGTGATGTAGGATGTTCCTGTGGTTGGGTGGGTGGAAAGAAGCCGCTGGAATCATCTTCAGAATCAATGTCGGCTGTGATGGAAGGACAGTCCTCTGTGCTGGGGGGGATATCAGAATCAGTGGTGGTGGGCAGGGTGCCGCTTACTGATGTGGGCGGAGTCTCCTGACTGTAGGCTGAGGCGTGGCCGCTGCTGCTCGCATCCTGAGAGTGGTTGTTGTTATCAGAGACATCTGGAGAGGTTCCCGTGGCGAGGCTGGGGTTCATGTGCTGCTGATGGTTCTCCGAGGTTCTGGGATGCTGGAACTCACATGGGGAAACCAAGCAGAGGTCGACGTCATGAGGAACATCCGAGATGACCTCTGACATCCCATGGATGTGGTCCTCTGATCTGTTTCCACAGCACCCGTTATGGGCAGACCTCAAGGCTATCCCAGCACTGGAGTCCAAGTCAATAACGTGGCCGTTGGCGCAGACTTTGGGGGAGGCAGCAGGGGGGGGCAGAACCTGCTCTAAAGACACTGAAAGTGATTCATCAACCTCTGTAGAGTGAGGTGAGCCAACCTCAGCCGGCATGGAGGTCATGGTTGGGGAGGAGTCCGGCATGATGTCCTTAAAAGGACTGAGGGTTAGAAGGCTGGACTGTTTATCTTGAGAGGATGTGGAGTTTTCCAGACCTTCAGGCAGGGAGCTGAGGTCAGAGGTCCTACATGAACTTCCCTGATTGTAGTCCTCAAAGCCTAGACTAGACCCTCTTGCCTCGAGGCCACTGTCCTCGCCCAAGCCACGAATTTCCTCTTCAAGGGACTGGTAGAAAGGGGTATGTCCAGCACTGTTTGGGGCAGAATCTGCAGGAGAGACCAGCTCCAGGGTCTTTTCCTCCATGCAGACATTGGGTCCGTTTTTCAAGGATCTGTCCACTGGCTCATATGTGGTCTGGGTGAGGTCAAAGTTCACACTAAGATCACCTTTTGGAGTTTTAGCGACCAGTGAGGAGGCAGTGACCATGTCATGATCGGTCTCAGAGCAGCGAAACTTCTCTGGACTCTCTACTGCGGAAGTCGGGTTCCCGTTGGACTTTACTTCGTCAGGATTCAACCCCCTGGACTTTGCACTTTTACCACTATTCCCATTCTCATCTTCCAATCGAAGTCTTTCAAATTCAGCCGTCATGTCCTCAGGTGTGGACACCTTAGAGCGAGCCACCTCCTTCTGGGTCTCCTGCTCCTTTGAGACCGGTTTGCCTTTCGTCCCTTTGTTCAAAGTATCTTTCTTGGGAAGAGTCCCATCCTTCTTCAGAGTGCTGCTCTTCCCTGAAGGTTTTCTTATTTCTGCACTTGCTGTTGAAGCTGCACTTGTGGCTTTCTTCACTTCTTTAATGGCTGGCTTTGCTGCCTTCTTCTCATCGCTCTTCACGTCCCTCTTCACGTCTTTTTTTGGTTCAGATTTGAAATCTTTCCTTGGCTTCATACTTGGGATTTCTTTCTTTATTGCTTCTTTCTTTTCTCTCCACTCTCTTCCTTCTTGTCTTTCTTCTTCACTTCCTTCTTCTCTTCTTTTAAAACCTCTTTCTTTGGAATGAGCTTTTCAGCAGATTTCGCTGGCTTTGATTTAGCCTCTGGTTCCTTTGTTTTGGCCTTTTCTTCGGCATCCTTTCTGTCTTTAGGTACAGAGTCAGCTGCTACCCTAGGCTTGGTTTTCATCTCTTGTTTTTTGGCATCCACTCGTCCAAGTTTGTCTTTCTGTAAGGCACTACTGGGTCTGAAGTCCTTAGACTGGGACTTAAGGCTTTCTCGACTATCTGCTCGTTTTGGTTGCTTTTCCATTTTGGATGTTTCCAGGTCCTTCAAACACACTGCTGGTAGTTTCAGGAAATCCAGATGTTTGAGTTTCTCAAGTCCATCCAGAATTTTGGTCTGAGGCGTGCACCCTGGGAAGAGCACACGGATGATTTTCTCCTGAGAGCTGGACGGGTGCCAGACCAACAAAGCACAAATGGAAACAAGGCACGGCAGTGGAAGATCTGAGCCCTTCACATTCGATCCATTGTTTGGCCAAGTCTGCATCAAAGCTTCGAGCTCTTTGCTACCGCTGACCGGATTCAGAGTGTAAAGCTCCAGACGACCAACTCCCATCTTTTGGAACAAGATCACGGGTTCTATGCTAGGTCCGTTAGGCCGGTTCAGGGGTTCTGGTCTGATCGCCAGTCTCTGCAGGTGCTGCAGAGCAACTGCTGCCTGATCGCAGCTCCGCAGCTCGCTTGGATCTTCCTGGACGAACTTCAGCCTGTCGGGAACATTGAGAAAGACCACCCCGATCTCAGGGGAGATGAGGTTTTTCATCCAGTCCTCTTCGGGATGGGATCCGGCAGCCTCGTCGTCCTGCTCGGAAACTTTCCTCAGCAGCAGACTGTTCACGCCCGGCAGATTGTCCACGCCGATGTGTGTCAACAGTACAGCGTCAATCCTGTCCAAGTGTCGAACCAGTTTCCAAAAGCTGGAGCGTGAGTCAGAGCCGCCGTTCACCAAGACATTAAAACCGTTAACAGCGAAGAAGGCAGAGTCACCCCTCCCGCCAGGGAAGATGTAGCAGCAAGGTCGAGACAGCTTCAGGAAGCCCACGGTGCTTGGGGGCTCCAGTAGGTCGAAGGGAGACTCGGGCTCCAGAGACTCCGAAAGGTACTCTATGAACTCTTGCAAACCCTCCATCTCGGGCAGGACTGGGGGAGGGTTGATCCGGATGTTTATGAAGTCTTGCAGATTGTGTTTCTCCAGTGCCGGCTCCTTCCAAAGGCCAGAGTCTGGACAGCTGAGGGTGAGGCTAGGCTTCACCGCTGGGCCTGCCGAGCTCAGCAGTTCACCGACCTGTCGACACAGAGTCAAGCAACTCCAACATCAGCGAGCACTTAAACGTGCTGTGTAAACAAACCCAACAAAGACACAGTTTGCTTACCTCCTCGTCAGAAAAAATCTGGATGAGGTTGCTGAGGGAGAAGCAGCCTTTCTGCAGTACAATGTTGCCGCTGCCCTCAACACACTGACCGGCGAGAATCAGCAGTTTGCGGCGCGATGGGTTGCAGACGAGCCGCCGCACCTGAAACAGGAAATGCATCATCGGTGCAGCTCAGAGGAAATAAAAACATACTCAGACACACACCTAGCAAACTGAGCCAGGAAGTATTCTCAGAATATGAGCTGATCTCCGTGTACGCGAGAGCCCGTCAACAGCTGAGAAAACATCTGTAAAGGTTCACGTCTGATTCACCTCTGACGAAACAAACTCTGAGCCTGGATTCACCACGACTTGCGTGTCCAGGACGTCCCCGCTGTGCTGCAGAGTCCGCTGACCTGAAACACACAAACAGGACAAACGAGTGTCAGGGGGAGATCTTCCCTCAGGCTTGCCGTCATTCCTGCTCACTCTCCTGTTCTCTCCATGAGTGCTGCGGCTGCTCATTCATTGGCGGGACATCGCTCAAGACCACATCCCCCCACCACACTGCCTGCCAGGTTCCACTGAAAATACATCCATTGAAACTAAGGCTCATCATCTGTGTGCATGCGTGTCTGTGTGTGTGTGTGTGTGTGCGTGTCTGTCTGTCTGTCTGTCTGTCTGTCTGGGTGTGTGTGTGTGCGCACGCGTATGTCTTCGGGCAGCTCAGCAGAGTCTCAGCTGACTGGGTTTGTGTTTGGATGGAACAACCAATTATCTGTCTCTGTTTAAAGCCCCTCAGACTGATGACTTCACTTCGTCCTGTTGGATCAACTGTGCCACAGTCTGATTTACCCTCTGTCCGGTCGTTGCCTTTAAGTCGCTGACTTGTCCCGGGTCAACTTTCCTCTTAGGTGAGGCAGAGGGTAAACACAGCCATCAGATGCACTGAAATGCCTCAGAGGAGCTGAGCAAAATTTGAGGAGCCTTCAACTCCTCAGTTTAGACCCAGTGTTAAGATTGGGAGGGTCAAATTAAAGGAAAACACAGCAAAGTCATAAAATGTCAACTTTAAACCCTCAAAACTGATGATGATGATGATGATGTTCATCTTCTTCATCATTATTATGACCACAGAATTTTGACGACACTCAACCTCCCCATCACCGCTCTGCTCTGGACTCCCCGTCAGAGAGCTGCCCCTCACCTTGCCTTCATATTCATCATCTCTGTGTCACAGTGAGTGTCAGGAAGCTCGACATCACGCATCACAGTGGATGGCGAGCTCAGTTTGGATACCCCATCAGTAAGGGGTATCCAAACTGTCGCTCAGACTTTCTATCTGTGGTTATCTCAAACAGACTCTGAGGTCCACGTATCTGTTTCTATGTGTTAGCCCTGTGACAGACTGGCCACCTGTTCAGGGTGTACCCTGCCTCTTGCCCTAAGACATCTGGGATAGGCTCCAGCCCCAGCCCCCGCAACCCAAAAGAGAATAGGAGGAAGAGAATGGATGGATGGATCTTTGTTTATCCATGTTAGCAGGACCTGTCAGTGACAAGGATATCTCCCAGTCACAGGTGATATGTGACTGGTTCTCAATCGTTTCAGAACAAAACACGTGGAACATTCTGTAACCAGCATCCACAGAAACCTGTTCATCCTGAAGAAAACGCCACTCTGATCCTTCAGCGAATGAAGCTGGAAGAACGTCTGCAGAGGAAATTGACAACTGCTGCACGTGAAACTGCATCACTCAAACTGAGACGGTCAGGTGTTTTTAAACTGTTATGACCTGAGATGGACCCACATCCCACCCGAACATTAATAATTTAAACTCAGCAGTAATGTCTGATCACTGTCCTGTGATCAAACACAGGACAGTGGAGGACACAGAGCTTCCTGTGAGCTGACGGTGAGGTTTTCCCGCTTTAACGTTTCAGCTAAAAGGGAACGAAAACATGAAGTACAGTTTCTTTCAGAGGTTCAGGGAACACACACACAGTCTGAGACTTGTGCGAACCTCCATCCGTTTGGTCACCCTCACAATCCTGCAGACATCTAAAAGTCCTTGTGATTTTCTTTCAGACTCCAGGTCATGTGACACAAGCGGCCGTGTTTGAGGACTCGCGGTTCTTCACGCCTCATGCAGAGTCCTGAGCTGCTGACAGTTTCTGTAAAGCTGTCCTTGCCGCCTCAGTCTGAGGTCTTGTTTACAAAAAAACAGAAGCGCTGCCTCACGCCATCAGCTTGTGGCCATGAGCACAAGTCACAGGACAAAACTGCTTTTCATTTGATCTAAAACACCCCATCACAGTGTGCCATCATCCTGCTGAACAGAAATTAATGATGCTATTGATAAAGGCATCAGCGGGACTTTCCTCTGCTGATCGAAAGCATTTCATGCATTTTAAAATCCTCTGAGGCCACCAGGCTCAGCATCAGAGAACACATCAAACATGGAGGTCCACAGGGTACTGGCTTAAGAGGCCCGGGTACAAATCCACCCCGAGTGTCTGACCACTCCTCTTTCCTCCAATCATTCCCAATACAGGCTTACCTCGCACTTCTTCTGACAGGAAGGCTGAATGTCTCGACACAAAGAGCTTCAGCTGTTGATCCAGAACGGAGACGTCCAGATCCACCGCCCAGCAGCGCACACCTGGACATTAATAAGAAACAAACAAAGAGCTGAACATTTTCATTTTAATGACATTATCTAACATGGCTGCTGTGAGGTTACTGTACTAACAGGCCATCCAGGAAATCTGAGCTCCAGTTAATAAGTGCTATTAAAGGATTTTGATTGGCTGTTACTAATTAGCAGGTAACTAAGTCTGTACAGAGTCCAGGAAGCGGTGGGTGAAATCACCGCGGTTACATCTTTCATATACAGCTTGTTGTTGGCGTGCTATGGCTGTGAAACCTCAGATATCAGCCGCACATCACTGTCAGATAGACCATTTCCTCTGCAAACAGGAAGTCAGTGATATTTAGTAACACAACTTCCTCTTTTTGTGCGAGTGGACAGAGAGTGAGTTTGTACACGCACACTCATCATAAAACAGCTGTAATAAACAGGCTAAGAGACAAGTGTAAGTGTGTGTGTGGACTGTGATCAGTCTGAAGGTTAGACAGTGAATCAGCTCAGCGTGTTTCAAAACTCTTTCAGATGAATCAGAGATCGCATTAATCATATTGAACAGATATCAAATTGTCCTCCTGATAGTTGCTCTGTTCGTTTTCTGTGAACCTACTTTTACAGAAAGTCCGGAAAATTAAGAAACACAATTGCCCACTTCCGGCGAGACGCATTTTCAAAAAATAAAATAATGACTCAGTAGTATGCATTTTATTTTTCCGGACAAAATCCGGAAATAAAAAGCTTAGACCTCGTCACAGAGCTCAGTGTGAATCAGTCTCAGTTTCTGAGAGTCTCTAAAGTGACCCGAAAAAGAAACCTGCACACTGGACTCGTTAAACAGCTGCACCCGAACCGGAAAAGGTTTCATAAATGTTAAATAAAACGAGGTGCTAGTTACTCTTTACAATTATGTTCAAAGTTTCTCTGCATCAGCTTCAAAGCGATAAAGTCTCTCAAACTTCGGACCGGGCACAGCTCATTCGAACAACAGCAGCCTCCCGGACTTTTATTGTGAAGGGCTGTGGGGACCTCCGGCCCCGCAGCTCTATTCTCCTGAACTTCCAAAACTCACCTGTTTCTATTTGCTGCAGTACCCGCTCCAGCAGCTCCGCGGGTCGCAGCGTTCCCACCACCACTAGGACCGAGTGATCTGCCGCAGTCCGGGAGGCGCCGGCAGGAGATCCGGGAGGAGAGCCGGGACCGCCGCCCCGCTCCGCCGCCATCATGGCATGGACTGTCCACCGCTGACGTCACAGCATCCTCAGCCACAGCCCCACCCCGCCGCTGCTAGAGGCGGGAAAATGATTTAACTGGCACATCAGTCGGCCATTGAGAATAGACAGCCATGTAGCTGTCCAATCAGAAGTCAGAGGTATTTTCAGGGGCAGCTCGGGAAAAACGATTTTTATAGTTTCGTAAACCAAAGAATAAAGATCAAAACGTCGAATAGTCTTCACCAAACTGAAGCCTGCTCAGAAAAGTAAACTCTTAAAGTATAAGGACACGTTTATGCGGATTAAAATTAACTTTCGACTTTAGTGAAAAAACTTTAAGAGCTGGATCATCAGATTGGTAATTTTAAATTGTTCTTTAAGTTGACGCTGAGAAACACAAACGGGATCGAGAACCATACAGGTAAAACTACAGTAAAATCATTTCAGTGATTTATAAAAATACCATCCATTAGACAGCCGTCATGTTTTTACGCAGTAAACCACGTGGTTTTCCTTCTTCGGTGGTATTTCCCACACTCCATCGGGCCCCTGAAGGCAGCTGCTTTCGTGTCCTACAACATGGCGGCCCCGGAGCCCAGCCGGTGCTGTTTCTTCGTGCAGAAGAAGAAGCGTTTCTGTAAGATGGTGGCGGGAAAAGGCAGAACGTACTGCGGGGAGCACGCGACCATGGTGAGTTCACGGATACAGTCACTTGCTCAGGTGTGATCTGGCTCCAGGTGGACCGGTCAGGAACAAGAAGGGGCCATCCCCAAAGTATGCCCACAAAGTCGCAAAGATGAAAGTGTCCAAAGTGTGTCGGTCTGCTGAAGCATGATGAGTTCCTTTCACTGGAACTAAGGGGTGGAACCCGACTCCTGGAAAACACCCCACACTATAATCCTCCCTCCACCAAACTTGGACGCTTGGTACAGTGAAGTCAGACAAGTACCGTTGTCCTGGCAACCACAAACCTACTCTCATCCATCGGAGACACGTGATTGGTCACTCCAGAGAACACGTCTCCACGGCTCTAGAGTCCAGTCGCTCATGCTTTGCTATTTGTTTGGTGATGTAAGGCTTGGATGCAGCTGGTTGCCATGGAAACCCATTCCACGCATTGTTCTTAAAATAATCTGAAGGCCACGTGAAGTTTTGGACGTCTGTGCACCATGATCCTCAGCATCCTCTGAGCCCAGTCTGTGATTTGCATGGCCGACCACTTCATGGCTGAGTTGGTGTCATTCCCAGTCGTTTCCACTTGGTTATAATCCCACTAACAGCTGGCTGTGGATATCGCAAGGACGCTTCTAGCGTCCTATCACAGCACGACGCTGGAGCTCACTCAGCTCCCGAGAGTGAGCCATTCTTTACAAATGTGTATAGAAGCAGTCTGCATGCCCAGATGCTGATTTTATACACCCGTGGACATGGAAGTGATGGAACACCTGAATTCAAGGATTTGGACGGGAGAGTGATTACAATATAGTCTTAATATCTCACTGTCTGGAATGAAGTCGGATATCTTATTACAGATCAAACCACACATCATGATGACGTGTGCACTACATTAGTGTAATGCATGCACACACAGAATGAAGATCTCTTTATTCAGATTATACTGTACTCCTGTGTATACGACACACGTGTGGACATACCATAGGAATCATATAGCTTGCAATGGCATGATGATGATCACAAGGTTATGCCTGAAGAGTCTGCGGTGGCTCAGTGCAGGTGAGCCGTTTGTAGCTGCTAGAGTTGGAACATTTGAAGCTGTATGAAGAAATCTGATGCATTAATTTATTTGCAGGCTCAGTGCTCGTGATTGTGAGGTAATGGGGTTCTGTATGAGGTTTAATAGCACGGGTCAGTCTGCGCTCTGGACTCACTGCTGCAGATGTCTTTGTGGGGATTTGGCACTGGGCTTGCCACCGTACTTGATTACAATGGTCGATGCCACGGAGAAGACTTTGATCCCATCCTGCAACAATAGAAGTGATGAAGAAGAAGTTGTAATTTTTTTCTCAATTTTTCCAGATCCGAACTTGCCATGGATACACCGGACAACGTCCTGAAAAAAACTCACCGTGGAAAGCTATGTGCGTAAATGAAGCGATGACGAGTTCGTCCAGATTTCAGAAATCAGTGGGGCGGTCTGAGTTCACAACTGAGCAGGCAGACTGACCCGTGCTGCAGATATCAGCGAGTTTGAGAAGATCAATGATGTCGATCAGCTGTGATGTCATGAGCCTGTGATGTCTTTCCTGTTTCCAGGAGGAGGACGGGGGTGGCAGCAGGAGGATCGTCTGTCCTCTGGACCCCAAACAGTGAGTGGCAACACATCAGTCATCAATCAGGTCATTGATCGGCTGACAGAAAGCTGATCACTGGTAGCTATTGATCCTACTCGGCTTGTTTATGTGTTTCAGCACCGTGAGTGAAGACAAACTCCAGAAACACTTGAAGAAATGCAACTCCAGAGAGAAAGCCAAACCGGTGAGACGCTATTGATCCATCAGTTGATCAGCAATTGCGTGTTTATCCAAGTGTTTCCACAGAGATGAAAGTTTGATCTCCTGCAGGTTTACTTTGTCGAAAACATCAACGCTGGATCAACTGATGGAGATGAGACGCTTCGACAGGTAATGACTCACCTGCCCCGTGGCCATTTAACACAGAGTCTCAGCTTACAGAAAGCTTCTACATTGGTGTTTTGTGGTCGAATGCTGATTGATCAAAGAAGAACTGGTAAAGTAAAAGATCTGCAGACACTTTGATTCACAGTGTCTTATCCAGGTAGACATTCACTGATCTCTAAAGACCAACAGCAGCTTGATTCACACGCACACTGTCAGGAAACAGTTTGTTTCACAGCAGAGGAAGCGCCGAGAATGGACAGCAGCATCTACACACACAATCACACACTTCTTCATTACACACCAGCACAGTAAATACTTTAATAACCACTGATGACAGTGATGGTGACATCATGATAGTGACATCATAATGGTGATGTGTTATAGGTGAGTCTGTCTGAGCTCAGCAGGACTGAGTTGGAAACTCTGGTGGATAAACTGAAGACAGCTTTCAAAGGTGAGCTGCTGAGATCCGGTGATCAGTGATGGCTGAAGTACTCACAATCTCACACGACTGCTTCAGTTTGGCTGATGTGACACAAAACATCACAAAACTGACAGTCTTTTCACTGAGTAGGTCAGGATTCGGGTTAGATTCAGTTTATATTTAAACTGAAAAATTATGTTTAGGTCAGGGTTGGTTTTAGTTTTTGCTTAAGTCAGGGTTAAGTCGGCTTTAATTTGGGTTCAGATCAGCTTTAGTTTTGATTTATTTGGGGTTAGGTCTCGTTTCAGGTTAAGGTTTAGTTTGAATTTAGGTCAGTTTTAGTTTGAAATTAGGTCAGTTTTGGTTCAGGTCAGATTTAGCTTTGGTTGAGTTTCAGTTCAGGTCATGTTTAGTTCGGGTTTAATTTGGGTTAGGGTTAAGTGTGACTCTTAAAGTTTTTGGACATTTTGTAAATCAGCGGATGTTCTCCTGGTGTCCCTGCTGTTGTTGTAGGACTGCAGTGCGATCTGGAGGACAGCGTCCAGTCTCACCCCGCCCTCCACGACGAGCTCTACAACCCAAAGAATGGAGACTCCGCCCACAAACACCTGAAGCAGCAGGTAGACTAGGTGACAGCACCATTAGTCTGTGTATTCATCTCATTTCCATGCTGAAGAATTAAACTGAGAAGTAAAACTAATCTCCGTCTGACCTGTCGGGTGTGCTCAGTCTTCCATCTTAGGTCACATGGAGGAGCTGGGGCTGCTGGGAAGGGGGCGGTGCTTTGTGGAGTTTGGAGCAGGCCGAGGGAAGCTGTCCCACTGGATCCACGAGGCCCTGAAGACTTGTGAGCATCTGAAGACCTTTGAAGACCTGCAGCTGCTGCTGGTGGAGCGCTGTAGCACCCGGTTCAAGGTACAGCCCTGATTCTGAAATCCACTTGACCCTAAACTCAAACCCAAAACCCTGACAACCCAAGTACCTTCAGAACCCCGCCTGCTCACCTGCTGCTTTCCATATTTTCATTTCTGGCTTTGAAATTAAAAGTGGAAGCGTCGCTGTCGCATGTCAGCGTTCCTCTGATTCACACCTCACACACTGATGGTGACATCACCGTGTCAAGTCCATCTTTTATGTACAGACTGTGATTAAGACCGAGAGCAGCTGATCAGTTTGATTGATTGATAGGTGAAACAGGTGCGTTCTGTTGCAGGTGGACGGGAAACATCAGGATGCTGGAGTTCAGTTTGAGAGGCTGCAGGTGGACATTCAGCATCTGGATCTAAGTAAGACAGGAACATCTGGACACTGTGGTGCTCTGACCTCTCCTGACCTGTTTCTGTGATGCTTTCAGGTAAAGTCCCTCTGCTCTGCGAGAAGAAACTACCTCTGGTTGGAGTTGGTAAACACTTGTGTGGAGCGGCGACAGGTGAGAACAGCCAAAAAACTGTCAGCTCTGATTGGTGGTAAGCAACATCCGGCTCATGATTCCGCAGTAACTGCTGCTCTACGCTGGTTCCTGCAAGCTCCATCCTGCTCTCTGATGGCAGTACACCTCCACCTGTGCTGAAGCATGATGGGTTTGGTTTTACCTGGCAGGGCAAAACCTGGAGCTCAGTTTATGTTTTTCTCAGAACTTCAGCTGAAGTACACCAACATCCACCTGGAAACTAGCATTTCTGTAGTACTTATTCATATTCATATTCTGGTTCCGTTCTCAGATCTGGCTCTGCGCTGTTTGCTGGAAACTGCAGGACAGTCGGAGGAAGAAGAACCGCCCCATAAACGCCTCAGACCATCAGAACCATCTGAACCATTTGAGCCAAGGTCAGGAGGGGGTCTTGGATCAGCACCAACAGGTTGTGGTCCTGGCCCAGTGCTGGGCCTGACAGTGGCACTGTGCTGCCACCATCGCTGTGATTGGCGTCACTATGTCGGGCAGCAGTTCTTTCTGCAGAGAGGACTCGGGGCGCGGGAGTTCTCTGCTTTCTGTCGGATGTCCAGTTGGGCCACGTGTGGACTCAGACCGACAAATCAGAGAGGAGATGGCGAAGAGCACGAACCAGCAGAAGAGACGGACGCTGTGAATGGGTAAATATTTGACCTCTGACCCTGAAACCTGTCACCGATGGTTGTATGGACCCAGCCCGAAGTAGAAAGTTTCTGTAGTTCAGAAAAAAAAATCAGATTTACTCAATGAAGTCTTCGTTCCTCTGGTTTTATTTTAGAGCAGCTTTGCATGATCCACAGTTAAGAATAATCCCTCTTTACTGATTCACATCAGCACCTTCAAACACCATATCGAGCGGCTTGTGCTGGGCTTTAAGGAGGTTTAACCAACCTATCAGCACAAGTCAGCAGCATGTCAGTGTTTTATGTTCAGAATCAGCTGCAGAGACAAAGTGAAGGACAGGAGAGTGGATTTATTTCAGTTCACACATGTGATCCATAGATTCATGAAGCAGCTGGAAATCCTTTTTCTAAATATTTATTAGCTCTATTCAATGTAAGGTCTGTGACAAGCTGATGTCAGCGTGTCACACAGGCTAAACACGGAGGACTGACACTGCATATACACTGATCTCATCAGTGCACAAGTGATGAACATGAAAATCAAGCTTCGGAGCAGGAGCGTCTACAGGAAGAGAAGGAGGGGCTATAGGATGAGAAGGAGGGGCTAGAGTTTAATGTTCCTAGTGTATAATAATCAGGACTGTCTGCATGTTTACACTGAACTAACACACTGTGTTTGTGTGTGTGTCTATGTGTGTGCACGTCTGTGCGTGACAGGTTTCTGTCGGCTTCTGAACGTGAGCAGCTCGGCCGTCTATGCAAACAGCTGATCGACCACGGCAGGTGTCACTTTCTGCAGATGAAAGGATTCAGCAGCAAACTGACTCGTTACATCAGCAGTGATGTCACACTGGAGAACGTCCTGCTGACCGCCGTACCCCTCACCCCCCACTCCTCCTGATTGTTTGATTGTAAGCTGCAATTTTGAGTTTTAAGTTACAGGAAGTGAGACTGAACATGCTCAGGTGTTTTCTGTTTATATTAAAGTGTTTTTTTCCTCATGCACATAAAATGTTTGCGGTCTTCCAACAAGCAACGCTCTGAGCATGCTCACTAAAATCTGCCTGTCACATGGCACAATCATAGATTATTCCATAGCTGGACAAACTTCTGGAGTTTGACTCGTCCTGCTCGTCCACCCAAAGTCTTTCAAAATAAAAACACAAGTGTGGCTTTGTGGAAGCGTCTTTAAGAGGGAGAAGCTCAAAAGAAGAAAAAAGACATGGGGGCGTATTTCATGCTGAGGATTCGTCATTGGACTCATCATCGGACTCTGAAACATTCAAAGAGAAAATCGTGTCAGCTGAAACCAACAAAACGTTCAAATGATGTCGGGTTGTTCCTCGTATACGGTGCCATTTCAGCCCCAAAGACAGAAAATAGGGTTTGATATAAACACCGGCCAAATATTCTGTATGCCTCCATTATTTTAGCCTAAACTGAGTCAGTGATCTGAGTTCTTGAAATCCAGACAAGCCCAACTTCGAATATTCTACACCACATTTTTGTATGAAAACACTTTTAATGATTAAAGTCTTTGTGTCGTGTCCCTGAATTGTTACGGAGATCCCTCTGAAAGGGTCCCCTGATTGGTCCTCTGGGATAGTTTCCCTCAATTACAGTGTAAACATGTTGAAAAACCTTGGTGTGGTCTACACGTCTGAGTAATAACGTCTGATTTAAGCATGAAACGTCCTGCTTGTTAATTTTTCTCACAGTAAAAGGCAGGTTATGCATAGTTTTAATGAAAGCATGAGTTGTGGGCTGCAATCTCTAAAACATTCTTTATATTCTAAACATGTCAGGCAGCAACGAAACTATTCAAAACTAAATGTTAATTATGGTAAATTCAAAATGAACTGACATTTTCTTTTTTTTATGTTGTGCTTTATATATAATTTATATAAAAATGTAAAGGGTAGAAATAATAAGCTTAGTGGCTGGTTGGGTTTTGCAGCTGTGCAGTGATACAACTAATGTAAAACTAGGAAAATATGAATTTATCATCAAATATTTATCCAGCCATCCTCTTATCCTTTTCAGGGTTGTGAGGGGGTTGGAGCCTATTCCAGCTAACATAAGGCAAGAGGCAGGGTATGCCTTGGACAGGTGGTCAGTCTGTCGCAGGGCTAATACATAGAGACGAACAACTGTTCACATTCACACCTATGGGCAAATTAGAGTTTCCAATTAACCTAACCCCACTAACTGCATGTCTTTGTACTGTGGGAGTTCCCGGAGAGAACCCACGCAAGGAACAGTGCTAACCACCGTGCCCCCATGCTGCCCCAAATAGTTATGTAAATTTAAAGTTATATGTGTGCTGTTGGTATCAAACCCAAAAGCTGATACTGGCGAGCACCTTCAGTTTAACCTGCAGACAGCTGTGAGAGACGTCACTTCATGAAATCCATAAAATTTAAATTCAGATTTATACATCCAGCTTCTAAAGCTCTTTTTTGTATTTAATAGGTGTATTTTTTTTAATGGTGAATTAAGGATGATTGGACATTTCATCTGATCGATCTAATAAAACTTGGTTGGGTATGGGGCAGGTTTCTCTGTTTTTTCACAGTGAACTAAATAATTTTTTTCTATGTATGTTTATGGTTAACTGAAGTGAGTAAATTTAATTTAAAAAAAAACAGGTCAAATTTAATTCAACTTACTTTTTAATCATAAAAACGTGAAGTGGAATGACTTGATCATTCCAACACTTCTTCAAATAGATTTACAGAGTAAGCAGGAACATTTCAGCTCTTAGAAAATGTAAATACAAAAGTGACGCCACATTCACAACGCTTATTAACGCCACTCCTAGAACAGGAAGTGCATATCCTGAGCCGGTCCAGTGTATTATTCTAGTATTTTAAGTAGCTGTCGTTCACGTGAAATGCTGAAGTGTGACTTTTTTCCACGTTATCACCCTGAAATGGTGCCGAATGGCAGGAACAACGCAGTGGTTATTGTTGACATCACTCTTTAATAACCTGAGGTCAGAGGGGTCAGTTGGGGTTTAGCTTCCTGTTTGTTGACGTCGTTGAGGGTCACTGCCCCCATGAGATGCTTGGCACACACACAGGTTAGCGTGTTAGCGCACGCAGGTCAGTGAGCATGCTCAGTACTAACGGTTGACGCAGTGCACGTTGAGCACGGCATACGCTCTCTTTCGGGCCTCCTGGATGTACATGAGCATGAACTCTTTCCCGAACATCTCCCTGTCATCTTCCTCCTCTTCATCCTCAGCCACCGCCTTCCTGCTCGGCAGCGTCACGTCCAGAGTCAGGGGGTTATCCCGGAAGTTCACAAACCTGCTCCGAGGAAGCGAAGAAGAAGTGAGTGAGGCCAGACAGACGGAGGGCAGGTGCGTGAGGATGGCCGGACTCACCTGAGGTTGGACATGCCCTCCATGAGCGGTGGGATGTCTCTCAGCCTGTTGCTGCTGAGCACCAGTGTGTCCAGGCTCCTCATTCTGGCGATGTTCTCCGGAAGCTTCTTCAGCTCGTTCCTCTGCAGCCACAGAGTGTGTAGCGCCTCCATCCTGAGGACAAACACATGATCACTGGCTGTTGACAGAAAGGGGGTGGAGTGTTAAGTCAAATTTTGTAAAATTTCTAAAGTCTTAGTTTTAACTATAGGATCAAAGACATTCCTTTGTCTGACCACCTCTCCAGCCAATTTGGTGCTGGGGGAGGCTGACGTGGGTTTTATTGTAGATACATCGTATCTGAAGGTTCTGTTTGATGTTTGGTAAGCTTTCTGCTTTTATGATCCTTTTGGTGAGCAGGAGGTCACACAAGTTCTTGCACACGTGCTTACACGTGCACACACATACACACAGTGCCTTGTCTGTTAGAACCATCTGGGGGTTTTACGGTGGGAGGTGCTTATGCTGTGATGTGCATTGTAACAGTTTGTCAATAAATAGCTGCAAGGAGAGCTGCTCTTTGAAGGAGTTGGTCTGGAGACAGGTGAGGAGCATTTAGCTTCACAGCCTGGTTCTGACCAAGCCTTTCCTCGTTAGCGAGTAAAAGACCGGTTGAAGATGTTCTGTCTTGTTTTTCGTTCTTCATGAAGAATAAGTCTCTAAACTAGCAGTGCCTGTGGAAACACAGACTCAACATGGAGCTTAGGCCATGTCCCAGCTCCTACCTGTGTATGTCTTCAGGTAAGTGATGCAGGCAGTTTCCTCCCATGTCGAGCCACTCGAGCGCCGGCAGGGCGAGCAGGCAAGCAGGCAGGCAGCTGAAGTCGTTCATGGAAAGATCAACATGCTGCAGCCGCGACAGCGTCCCGAGCTGAAGGTCAGCGAGAGAAGCACACCTGAGCTCAGACTGGACCAGAACCAGGCCTTACCTTTCAGGTGTACGGTAACGAGGCAGTGTTGGTTTAGCAGACACTGTCTGCTGGGTTCTTTGCTCTCCTAAATCACTTCCTGCTTCCTCTAAACTGAAGACAGGAAGTCAGCTCGTGAACACCCCTGGTACAGCCGGGTCCAAGTGTGCAGACGGTTCAGGCACTCACCTGGTCTGGTAGCTCATTTAGGTTCCGGTTCATTGTCAGCTCCAGCCTCTCCAGGCTCTCACACCCGCTCAGCTCTGCCGGGACAAACGGGATTCTGTTGTAGCTCAGCAGCAGCTCTCTGAGCCGGGTCAGCTTTCCTGAGACCAAAACCAGGTG